>NC_044026.1:13476542-14101542 GCF_900496995.4 Aquila chrysaetos chrysaetos
TCATAGGAAACAGTGCTGATAGGCTATCCTTAGGAGTGGTAAATTGCACTTAAACATTTGAAACAAATTTTTGCATTAATGGGAAGTCCCTAAAATCCCCAATAAATCAATTTCAGTACCTAACTAACTCTGACATTAGAAAGTTTTTGTCTCTTTCTTCTTTACTTTTGCTTCTCTTTTTAAAAAGTCAATCTTCATAGGATTCCTCCAAGGAATGAGAGGGAGTTCATTTTTAAAACAAAACCTCTGGTGTTTGAATTTTCCATTGTACTACAAAGGCACTTTTCCTTCTTTGTAGGTATGTCATATATAATGATCTATTCATTTTTTAGCAACCATTCGGAAATGTACAAAAACTAGCTTTGTCCTCATAACTACTATACAGAAGTTGAAATAAAAAAAAAACTATTGCAAAATGTTCCACATTGTCCACAGTCTTCTATTGTTTATACATTTCTTCTTAAAATATACTAAATGTTCATGTGACTCCAATCAAAGACCTTTGGTAGTTGCATTCATCAAGGAAAAAACTCTTCCCCTCAGCCCCATCTCTGTGATTCCTAGTAAGAATCAGGGAGTGGAGGGGAAGCAGCAATAATCCTTGGTGGTGCAAATAGTTTTCCAGCAATTCATTAGTTTAAATAAGATTGCATAAATTTATCTGATTGCTTCAATTATCTCATATTCATAAAATAACAGAGGTGTAACAATACAAACTCAAATTTCATAGTTTAGTCATCTCAGATTGTAATGAATATGAACTGCAGTCATCTTGTCCATAGGAACAAGAAAGAATGGATGGATGTTATGTGGTGTGTCCTCAGGTAGTTTTAGAAATTTATTTCCCTCCCTCCCTCCTTACTCATGGCAGAGTTATATGCTTATATGTTTTGAGATAGACTAGCAAATTGAATTCAAACTAGCCTTCATTTTTATTAACTTCTAGCAATATTAATCAATAAAAAAATAACTGTTTATTTAAGGAACCTATTGGGAAATTGTGGGGCACATCCATGTTAACTTCCGGAAAAAAAGTCAGGTTTTTTTCTTTTTGTTTTTCTTTCTTTTTTCTGCCTCTTATTCTAAGACCCATAAACTACCACGACAAACATGAATATTTTTTTTTAAAAGTCCACCTACTGAAGTACTAATACCTGCATTGTGTAAGCTTGTTGCAGAAGTTCTATTGTCACCTCTGGGAGAAGATCAAGTACATTGTATTAGTTAAGTGTATGTTTCCCTTGTTTTTAATAGCATCATAATAAGCTTCATTGAAAACAGACATACATTTACAGTAGAAAATCCCTCTGAAAAGTGTAGGTCCAAACCAAGAAAAACTATAGGTCACATACTGAAGATATTGTAACCAATTTTACAGAAGTAGAAAATGACATCTTATTTCTTTTTTCACAAAAATTATTTCTTCTCTACTATAATCTGTCTCTTCCATATAAAACAGCTCTGCCTATGGTCTTACATTTCCTGGAGGCAGCTGATTCCCTTGACATGTCTTTTTAACAGATGATTACAATCAGAGTCCCATGTAATTCAGTAGCTGTTTTCAAAGAAGAAAGCTTAATCTAATAACTTCTTATTAAATTCTTAGTTCCTGTAGGAGTGCTTTTGAAGGATATTCAAGGTAAATCATTTCATTTTGGAACTCAGCTGCTGGTTACCCTCATCTTTCCTAATGAAAATTTATTTCAACATAGCAGCAGATTCACTATTTATTACATTTTGATGTTTTCTGAAAGGGAGAATTTGTGTGTGCGTATTAAATTCTCAGCAGAAACTACATGACCTGAAACAAATTACTTTATTTCTTTCGTTAATCAAAAGATTAACTCTTTCTGCCTGACTATTACCTTTTAGAAGAGGAAAATATTTAAATGTGCTGCAGTTGTTTAGTACCTCAGTGAACTGTGAAAAGGACATTTTCATAGCAAGGAATATATACTTGCCAAGACTTCTTAAAAACCTTCATTTTAAGAAAAAAATAATAGGTTTGCCAACATTTCTTATTAGATACACCAACTCTCCTTACATAAAAGGATATGATTTCAAGGTTCCCAAGAGGAAATAGCTTTCTAGGAGCTAGGAACTGTACTTACAGAAAGAATTCATACTTGTATCAGTAATTTATACTCAGAATAGGTAGATAGGCCAAGAATGAGAGAATGAAATCATTATCATAAGAAAGCATTTTTCATAATGAAAGACTTAGCAACCTGATGAAGTCCCAGGAATAATGAGATAGCTGGTTTCGGATCTTTCAGGAAATTCTAAAATTCTGAGAACTGCTTTTCATTTTTTTAACTGAAATATTTATATTTACCTTCCTTCCTTCCTCCCTTTGCTTTCATCCCCAAGTTTTCACTCTGAAATAAGAGTGGATTGGCAGAATAAAGTCGGGACCAAGCACCTCTGAGAGTCACTGGTGTGTTGGGACCCTTGGGTCTAGGCAGCTGTCCCCCCACTCCGAAAAGGAACCAGGCAGCTCCAAAATTTTCAGAATTGGCCACTGTGGGGTTCGGTAGCTTTCTGCTGCAAAATGACACCTCCCATCCATGGCTCCTAGTGAGCCTGCGCAGAGCTTTGTGTGCCCGTGGCATCTCGGCCCCAGCCTTGTGCCCGGAGCTTCGCCCACCCTGCCCTGGAGGAGTGCTCTCGCCTCGCCTGGCCCCCTCCGTACGCTGTTCCAAACATTGGTGTGCTCCTAGCACTGCCCTGCAACCACTGGCTTTGAACCTGGCAAGTTCTCCAGTGACTGTGGCAAATCACAGCAGTCACTGCCGGAATCCTGAAATTTTGTTGTTAGCAGTTTGTTCAAAGAAATATGTTTCCATGAAACTTTCGTTTTTATTTTTATAAAAAAAAACCCAACCCCCCCCCCAGACAAACAAGCAAACTAACAAAAAAAACCACACCAACCAAGCAAATAAAATACCTGCTGCAGACCTCCTAATCATCTGTACCTGAACAGCCGGTGTCAGAGGCAGGACTTGGATCTGAAGTTTTGAGATCCAAGTCAGTGCTTTTGGTAGAAGGATGTTGCTTCGCTTTGATGGACATTAAACAAACAGAAAATTCCCAAGAGGGCAAGTTGGTGAGGTATTGACAGTTAGTTGATGCTGACTGTCCTCACTCCTCCAGCCCTTCCTCTTTCAAGCCTTTGGCTTTGTGCAAACATCTTTTTCCCCACTTGGACTTGAAAAAAAAAAGTAATTAGCACAAAATTCTGATTTCATGGCAAATGCTCTTCCAGTTAGGACTTATGGTCTAATTTATAGGTCAGACATTATATAGTTCTGTGATTATCAGCTCATTGCCTGTTCAGGTGAGCTTGTACTGGCTGCAGGAGAGGTCCTTCTCAGAGCTGTGGGCATCTTCTCTGCAGTCCTGTGGCTGCTGTTTCACAGCTCTGAACTGCCAAGTGTCAAGCACACCATGGAGTACCAGAACAGGTGTCCCTGGAGAAGCCATCCTCCAGAAAAAAAAAAGTGCCACTTTATCAGACACAGAATTTTAAATGGGACAAAGAGCTGTGACAAACCCAAATTTTATTGCATTTGTAGTTATTTTTCTGAATACTTTAAAGTCAAGAAAGTTCGCGAGGACAACTGTCTCAAGTAAACTAATGCTTTCTTTACGAAACACTTTCAGTGTTCAACTACTCATCTTTGTTAGCATATTTATCATCTTTCTATTTAAATACTTCAATGACCTTTAATCATGAAGGATATATATAGACTGATTGACTATTTAGTGTATAATACTTGTAAACAAGCTGTCATTTCCACTCCAAAATGCAATCGAAAAGAAAAACTGATCACTTAAATTTACTTTTAAATCATCTTTTTTTTTTAATCTGAGTTTCATAATTTTAAAAATGTGAGGGGTAATTTCTCCCATACTTTACACGAAATATGGAGAAGTAGACTAACGTTTTAAAACACAGACTGTGTAACTGACCCAACTGTAACTTTTCAGGAAAAAAGATTATGCTTTTAGACCTAAATTCTCTTTAACTATGCCAAGACTGATAGGTTACATTTACTCTGTCATCACTGTAGCAGACATTAATATAACCAATACTTGCTGTGTAGCTACAGCTGCAGAGGGCACAGAGCGGGTTACAAAACCTTTGAAGAATTTGTGTGCCTTCTCAGTCAGTTAAATCAGTGCCCTGAGGTCTGCGCTGCCAGGATGCCTCTCAAGCTTCTGGTTTTATGTACACCAGCATGAGGGGGTAAACTCCAGTATGGCCTTCACTGTCTTTCAGGACCTCCACCTTACAGGAACTGGACTGACAGGAGCATGTAATATCTTCTTTGTTTAGAAAAAAATATGAAATTAAATGTTTCCTTTTAAACAATAATAATGTACTGCTGTGTTCAGGTGTCTGAGCCAGTGGGGAAAAAAAATTACAAAAATACCATACGTAACAACACTCTAGGAGGATTGAGATTTGTATTTGCATACTGTTTTTCCTGGTATAGGATCTATCTTTAACTGCCATGCTCTGCTGCGCTGTCTTGCTTTGGGACTGGTTGTCTGATGTTGGGTCTTGTGCTGAGTCCAGGAACGGAGTTACATCAGGTAAACAGAAAATGAAGGAAATCTTTAAACAAGATCTTTTTCCTCTTTCAGGTTTCATATTCTTGCCTGCTTTATGTTTTTTTTCCTTATGTATCTCTTTGAAGGACCAGTCCTTTGTTAATTTGTGTTATAATCCCTGTTATAAATAAATAAGATAGATAGACATGTTCTTGTAACACATTTTTTTTTCCAAATAAAATCATATCTATTTTAGTTTTTTGTTGTTCAGTTGGTTTTTTTTCTGGAAAGAGGGTGCCATTGTCTTAGATGAAATGTTAAATGTTTACTCCCTTTTCAAGCCAAAAGCTTGTGATCAAGGATATTCCTGACTTGCTGAATAACAGTTTGCATTAGCTCTTAACAGTATGCTCTATGTGCTAATAAAACACATTTTCTGACACATTTGTCAAACTGAATCTGAATTACAGCTCCAACTTGCAGACACAGAGAGAGTACATCCTGTTTCAGAACTGATGTGCAGCAGCTGAAGTTTTGATTTGTTTTCTGAGAAGATAATAAAAAGTCTGCTGATGTCAGTTACAGAAGGGTCGAAATCTCCAGTAATGGAGAAACAGAAATGTTTGTAATAATATTCAGGGAAGACAATGTTTGTTGAAAATTAATTTTCCGTATTGTCATGAATTTGAATAACTAGAGGAACATACATTATTTTCACCTTCTACTTAGCATCTTGAAAAAACTCTGAAGAACCCCCTCCCCAGTTTCAGTTACATAGCGTAGGGTTCCAGATACGACCATGTGTAAATGGATGAGTTCATTTACACAAAAGCCACAGCTGCCCAGCTGTTTTCATAGCTGTCAGTGCGGCATTCACTTTTGATCGCATTATCTTAGTAAACTAATGGAGGCAGAGACTCAGACGATTACAGAGCTGGTCATGAGCAGCAATGATGTTGAATTCTACTGTAGGCCAGGGTTAATTAGCTGCTGCTGGAGCAAGAAGACAGAAGAGTAACAGGGCCTTGAATCTGAGTTATAATTGCCTCCTGAGGCTGAGCATGATATAGTTGTGTTCATCTTCCTCCATCAGATCAGCAGAAGGAACAGGAAAACAGCAAAAATATCTCTTTTAAGAGGATTGGTCCTAAGCCCTGTATAACTAGGGAGCAGTTGTAAATAAAACCACTTGACAGTTTAATAGTTTTGCTGGCAATACTTTTCAGCCTTTAAAAATCAGTGAAACTATAGTAGCGGAGATTTACTACTTATCTGTTATTAAAACATTTGCTCACAAAGACCTTTTGGATTTCCATTTCTTGATAAGTAAATAAAAATCTTCCATAGAACAGAATATAATTTTATTAGCTAATTTCTCTGTTGCCTCTTTGGAACCCTTAGCTTTCTTAACCTATGTTTTATTTATTTCATTTTATTTCTTTTATTTTCCTTCCAAACACATGACTTATTTGCAATTGGGTTGCATTTTAATTTTTACCTCAGTTTATATATATTTATATCATATATTTCTAAATAAGTTCATTCTCTTTTTTTTTGTTTTGTTTTGTTTTGTTTTGTTTACTCTTTGGTTGGGTTTTTCGTTGGAATTTGGTTTGGGTTTTTTTTTTTTTAGTACTCTGACATTTCTAGCAGGCTGAACTTCAGTGTGGCTTTATGTCATGAAAAAGAGAGGAGCAGAATACCCAAACATTAAGGTATACTAAGGTATATTATTATTTAAAAGGCTAAGCCAGTTCATGCAACCATGGATTTTGCCTTTTTAACTTTTACATCTTTAACCCAGTCCTTTTCACAAGTGTCCCCATCCCTTTCTGTTTTAAAGATTCCCTGAGAACTCCACCCCATTTCCACAAAGATTTCCATACTTAGTTCCTTCCTCCTTTCATTTTGTTCTCCATGTCAAGAGATCTGGTTAGGAAGATTTCATATTTAACTTTGCTTGGTCCAATAGAATTCTTGTATTTTTCTTTCATCAGGCATTTTGTGTATCCTTTATTTTGCTCTGAACCTAGTCAGAGTCACTAAATAGTCTATAAGGAGGAATTTGCATGCATTTCCAATTTTTACCCCACTCCAGGTTCATCATTTCTGTTGTCACATGCAAGTTTGAGTACACTTCTCCCTGTAGTTGTTGTGTGATTTTCCCCTTAGTCATCTTTCTCCATCCTCTCCGTACACATGGAAAGGGCTTTTATTTGGCTCCATTGTCCCCTTCAGCCCTGCAAAGGTGTTTTCCAGTCTCCTTCCTGATCTGATATTTTTCAATGTTTATCTCCCTTCTGGGAATTAAATGATTTGAGGCATTGGTAAACAATGAGTAATATTAAATGAGTCATATTAAATCTGTGTATTACAGGAATAGTTAAGATTCAAGACAGCACATATGTGGATGCATGAGCATATTTTTAAGGAACACAGCTTACTACTGAATTAATAAAGCTCAGGATAAATGACTTTTCTGACAACATAAGGTTTTCAAGTGTCGTATATCATAATGTACCATACCCAGCTTCCTCATTTGCCCTGTGCCTTCTGGAATAGTAAGAAACCTTGACATACTCTGGACATGCTCTGGGTAGTTGTCCTCAGGGAGATGGTTGGAGGTGGTGGTGGCTGTGAATGAGAAGGGAGAGGAAAAGAGAAAGGAGTCTTGTCTTACTGAGGTCAGGCTCTGACCATTGGGTTTGTCTCAAAAAAACTGTCATGCCATGCTGCTCTCAAGCCAGACCAGGCTTCCATGGATACATCACTATCTCGATTACTCCACTTCCTCCTCAGAGTTGCTTCAGCAGCAGAAAGAAATATTTCCTATCTATAGTATACCATCATGAATGCTTAACTGCTCTAATTTTCTAGCTGGTATCACAAAGGAGGTGGGACTCCTGTTTTTTTCACAGCTCCTTCCTGACTGCTGCCATGCAAAAAGCCTGGTATCCATTTATTGCTTAGAGTGCCCTGCTCAACATAGTCACTCTGCCACTCTGGCAACTGGGCAAAAATGAAGCCAGTAGGCATCTTCCTCGTATCAGGGGAGGCTACAGCTACTGCCTAAGCACCTGCCATGTGGGAGAGGAACATGCACTTGGATATCTGAAGGGGAGACCTCTCAGATACTTTGTTCGGAAAGTTATTGTGCTTCAACCAAAAAAGACAAACGTTTAAAAAAGCAGGGAAGTCCATCAGTGCTTTACAAGCTCACCTAATCAATAGTACTTTCTGTGTGCTCAGGGAGCGTTCTGTTTAAGGTTTTACTTCTGCTTAGATTGTGAGATGACAAACAAAATCTCCCCTGACAGTGACAAAACCCTAGGAAACCTTTGCCATCTGTGCCCTCTATATTCCACAGAAATGCCACAGTCCTGATTATAGTCCACCTTCAATATTACTCAGTAGTGGAAGCCCACAAGGGCACTAATGAAAATTTTATACCAGCTTAAATAGTTATTTCTGTTGTGATAACTCAGGCAGTAAAGTTAGAATTGATCTACTCTAACTTTAGCACCCAAAAGGTTACATATTTAATCAGACAGCTTCCACTGTGGTCCTATTCCCATAGTTTCCTACTGATGTCAACGAAAAGACAAAAGCATCTCCAGAAGAAACATTACCCCATCCTAAGACATTTGGGATAAATCAGACTCGAGAGATGTATTTCCTTTAACTATAGAGGAGTCTAGGCCTAGACTAAACATTTAAAAACATCTTAAGATAGCTAAATTTAGGTAAATAGATCCCACATATAAAGAAAAATGACAGGGAATCATATTTTATTTCTTATTATTCATTATTTTCTCCATTTTACCTATATATTAAAAAGGAATTCAATTTTATATGCTGTTACAATGCAGTAATGAACTATAATTTTACTAACTGTTCAGTGGATGTAACCTCTGTCGCTGTAAATAAGTATTCTAAATTAACAACTCCAGTATAATTCATCAGTTTAATATGTAATACTTTCAATAAAGGAAGGCGTGTATGTTGATTGAATGTGTTCATAGATTTTAGGATAATACAAAATAGAAATTCTAGGAATATTTTATATTACTTAACATTAAGTGATTTTGGAATAAACCCTGAAGTTCTCTTAAGGAAAAAAAAAAAAAATGCCAGTTGTACTGACATCAGTTCGTCATAACACTAAAAATTTCAGCTCCATTTCCACAAGTGAGTGTTAAGTGAGAAGAGATGTTTAACCAACGGAGGTTTTGTCTGCGTCACACCGAAGGGCTTAATCTTAAATCTTTAATTCTTGTATCCATCATAAACACAGTAAAAGGACCTGTATCTATATATCTCTGAACAAGAAAAACAAAGGCATTGTGGATACTTTTCCCTGCATTCAGCATGGCACTTCAGAAAGCAAGGTTTAACTACCTACCTGTAAATAACTGCAATTGTTATTTGAAAAACAGACCTATTACTACCTTAGGGATATCATAGACCATTGTATTAGTGTTTACACATGCACACAGACTCACAGACACAGAACAAAATCTTCCCTGAAGCATTTACCATCAAGTGGCCAAATTCTGAAATCTCTATTTCAACTGCAATACCTATTTTTATAAGAAACTTGCAAAGTAAAGGCATTGACAGACTCTTGAGTGTGAACACAAGACAAGCTTATTTTTTAAAGAAAGCGGAGATGATGAAAAGCTGTTTAATAAATTCTTCAAGATCATGCAGGAAATATATGACAGAGTTAGAGATGTCCCTGTCCTGTGCCTTGACTGCACTTTCTCTGTTCAAAACACTTCCTTACTTCCTTGGCAATGAACATGGGAGTAGCCATGCTAATGCACTGATTAATGATATGAGACAGTTCATCTCCTATCAGCTGAGCTTTGTTTCTTCTATGTCAGGGGTCAGGCACCTGACTCACAAGAACATATCATGTCTGAAGTTTTGTGCATGATGGCACCGGCCAAATTGTTTGTTCTGATACCAGACCTTTCTTCCACATTTCTGTCCCAATAGCTTTCCATTCATTTAGTTGATGACTGTGTTTGTTTGGGGTTTTTTTCTGAATACTAAATTCTTCCTAGGCATTTTAGGCTAAGCCTGAGGTCCAACTTAAGGAAGAGGTTTCTACTTTTTATAGAATGCCATGGTGCTTGGCCTTACAGGACTGAACTATCTCTTCTGAGCTAGTTTTTGGCTTTTCTTAATCTGTTTCCAATTTTAAAAAGGCAATAGTACAAGTCGGTAACAAGTACTACTTTCCTCAATGCTTCATAAAAACAATTAAATATTAAGAGAAGATCCAATACTACACTGATCAAAAAATACAGTATCAGAAGTAGATAAGCTAGAGAGGTAGTAGGAAAACTCACACAACTGCTCATAAATATGAGCAAAGACTCAAACACTAATTCACAGCTACCAAAAATATAGCTTGTTATAAGTCTTCTTAAAAAATAAAATAAAAAGAAGTGGAAATGTTTCATAAAATTGTTCTTTGTTACCTTTCCATTAACCTTAAAATCAAAGGGATAGGTACTACAAATATTTTTGAGAATTCTTTTGATGAATTTATACTAGATATCTCCTGATGCATGTGATATAAGCCTCTGACTGTAGAAGGAGTTAATCTGAGTTCAAATGCAGGTTTGTGCAGTGTAGAAGTTTGGGTGACTTCTCTTCTCATGTTTGCCTCCTATAGCTACCTATTCCTGGAGGAAAGTGATTTAAAGAAGGAGCAGCAGATCTAAGAACTGCACAGCCCCTCCTCTCGTTAGGTTGCTTCCACAAGGGTCTATCAATCTTGCTTTAACGACAGACACATTTCACTTAGCTGATTTGCCTTTTGCTGCAGACAGGCCTCTTCTCTGAACAGCTGGCTTGTTGCAGAGCCAGCATCTGCAGTTTTGTATCTTTTCCAAGACATTTGAGAAGTATAAGCATTAGGGACTGGATCAATCTCTTAACAACCAATTGCATTTGAGCTAAGTTGTGAGAGTGCTTGAGTCATCTTGCAGAACTACTGTATTATTTGCATACAGCAGGTATGTAGGTATGTCTTTTGGACTGCCACATAACATTTAATCTGCTTGCTGCATTTAATCAAGGAACAGAATAAACGTCCTAAATTTCATTCATGTCTTCATACCACGGCACTAAATTCTCAAGCTATTTCTTAATAACAATCACCAGAATTAATTCGTTTTATCTTTCACAGCTGTCGCATAGTCTTACAAATGGTTCTGTTATCAGTCATATATTTACACATGCACTTATGCTGTACATGTGTGGCTTTAACTATCAGCAAAATATACTATAAAACATGCTAACTCTCTATCTGTATAGTATATTTATCTCTTGAGAGATTTCTTGAGCTGATGCCTCAGTGAAGTAGCCACTGAATATCCACACCATTATCATTAACGAAACACGCTAATAAAGATAGTAACTGACTACTGAAATCTGTACCACATTACAGACCAAGGTACAAAATTCCCAGATGTTTTTCTGGTATAATATCCTTTTAAAAAAAAGAGTCTGCATAGACTATTTCTAGGAATCAAATAAAATTCAGTTATACTCTTTCACCTCTTTTTGTAACAGAATTTACCTGACTGTGCTTACATAGTGCCTATTAGGTTGTTTTGGAGAGTATATAATGTCCACAATTCACTATCAAGTGTAGCTATTCACTCCAAAAGAAACTTCAGAAATTGTTGTGTGAGACTAAATGAATTATTTATTTTGGTTTTATTTCTTTGGCACCATGAGCTTAATGTTTATTGTACTTTTATTCCAATTTCAAGTCTCCTTTTTGATTGTCTCTGCATAATTCTTTCACCCAGCTGCTGACATTGTTCTTCTGCCCACTGTTTCTGAAATTGCAACATACTTTTCATTCTAAATCTTCCATATAGGATATGTTTTACTTTCCCTACTTGAAGGTAATTGTTATTTTCTTTATTGTTTTACAGGAGAAATTGAAGGTGCTCTATTCTGAGTATCACCATACAGATGAATAGGTGGGATGATGAAATGTAGATATCTACATCTAAATTGATTACCCTGGATCATATGGTGGCATAGATGAAAAGCTCTAGGTGTCATAGGTGACAACAAGCAGCAGATAATGGGCAGTATGTGTAGGTGTGGATAAATGCCCCAGGCTGAACTTTTGAACTCTCAAGTAGAAAGCTGGTACTTGCTAACTGCTATTGGTATTGGCGAGGTTGTATGTTTTGATAACACCTGGATTAAACAAAAGGGGCATGTCCTGAATACTTAGAAAGCAGACATGAGAGAGAACTGCAGGAGGTTGATCACATATTTTGCTTCTGTACATGCACTATTTAAATTAGGAAAACCGGGGACTTGGGGATCCAGAAAGAAGAGCTGGTGCTGAAAAAAAGATTGCTGAAAAGAAGTGATCTCAGTAAGGTGGGGACCCAGAAAGAAGGTGAATATCCTCGCTGGAAGAAAGATCATGGAAGTGGAGAAAGATCCTGGAGATCAGGGAGGAGCATGGAAAAAAATGCCAGGAGGTAACCAGAGACCTTGGCCAGTAATAGCCAAGACTGGTAGCTACAAGCAGCTGCACATCATTAATAACTTTCTCCCCAGTCTCCCTGGATTGGCAGCCATCTCCTTGCTAAAAAGGGAATTCAAGACCTAGAGAACATAATGCTGTGGGTGGGTGGGCGGATGAAAGTACTGAGTGTGTGAGAATCAAGTAGGTTAAAAATTCAAATTTTGATTCTTAATTAACCAACACTATCTAGATCCAATACATGTTGCCTTTTACTCTGCCTCACCCATGACAGTATGCAAAAGCCACTCTCCTTACATCGGGCCGCATTAATTCTATCCATTGTAAGAGATCTGTATGAATCAGGAGGCAAATATGCAGTTTCCCCACAGAATATCAATTAATTTGTTAATTGAAGGCTCATGGATATTAATACTTTAGCATATATAAAACATAATTACTGTCAAATGTCCAAGTGTAATTTATGAAAAGATATTCATAGTCTGAAAAGTAATAATTAGAAGTCAGAAACCATTCACACAGAAACTGCAAGAAACACCAGCTTCCCTGCTTTGGTTCATTGTAACACCCATGTCTTGCACAGAAGACACATTTAAACAAACATTCCCTGAGTGGTAGGTTGCAGATGGTTGGCACTGTACCCTCAACACGTGATTGTTTTAAATGAGAGAAAAACCTAACATTCAAGATTTAAAAAGAAATAGAAAACACCAAGGTACTCAATACCTTGTTTGCTTCAGTCTTTCCTGGTAAGAATGGCCTTCATGAGTCACAAGCCCCTGAGATTATCATGAAGTCTGGAGCAAGAAAAGCTTACCTTCAGTGGAGAAGGATCATGTTAGGGAACACATAAACAGACCAAATAAACAACTCCGTGACATCTGTTGATATGCACCAAAGGGTACTGAGGAAGCTGATCCACGCCATTGCGAGGCTACTCTTCATTATCTTGGAAAGGTCATGGTGACCAAAGAGGTTCCTGATAACTGGAAGAAAGCAAATTTCACTCCTATCTTCCAGAAGTGCAAGAGGGAGGATCTGGGAAACTACAGGCATGTCAGGGTCACTTTACCTGGGAAGGTGATAAAGCAAATCATATTTGTTTACAAACATATGAAGGACAATAAGATGACTGTGATTTTTAAAAGGGAAAAACACACCTGACCAACCTGATAGGCTTCAACAAGGAGATAACTAGCTCAAAGGATGAGGGGAGAGCAGTGGATGTTTTTTATCTTGACTTTAGCAAGGCTTTTGATGCTGTCTGACATAACATGCTCAAAGACAAACTGATGAAGCACAGGGTAAGCTGGACAGTGAGCTGGACTAGAAACCAGCTGAACTGCTGGGTTTAAAGGCTTGCAGCAGCACAAAGTCTGGCTGGAGGTCAGAAGAGGTTGGTACTGGGGCCAATACTGTTTAACATCTTCATTAGTCACCTGGATGATGGGCCCAAGCACATCCTCCACAAATTTGCTGATGATACAGAACTGGGAGGAGTAATAGCTGAAACACCAGGGGGTTGTGCTGCCTTTTAGATGGACCTCAGCAAGCTGGAAAAACGAGCAAAGAGGAATCTTACGAAGTTCAACAAAGGGAAGTGACAAGTCCTGTCCCTAGGGAGGAACAACTCCGTGCATCCGTACATGCTGTGGGCTGACTGGCTGGAAAGGAGCTCTGCAGAGAAGGCCCCACGGGTCCTGGTGGACACCAAGGTGAACATGTGTCCTTGAAGCCAAGGCAACCAACATTATTGTGGGCTGCATTATTCAGAGAATTGCCAGCAGGTCGAGGGAGCCGATACTTCCTCTCTACTCAGCCCTGGCGAGGCACATCTGGACTGCTGGGTCCAGATCTGGGCTTCCCAGTATCAGACATGGACATACTGGTGAGAGTCCGCCCAAGGGCCATGAAGGTGACTAAGGGAACATATTTCATATGAGAAGAGACTGAGAAAACCAGGATTGTTCAGCTTCAAGGAGAGAAAGCTCAGGGGGCATCTTATCAATGTGTATAAATACTTGATGGGAGTGAGTAAAAAAGACTGAGACTCTTCTCAGTGATGTTCAGTGACAGGACAAGGGGTAATGGGCACAACAGAAATACAGGAAATTCTACTTAAACATAAGAAAAAAAAATCTCTATTATTATGAGAGTGGTCAAATCAGGTCAAGTTTTCTGTGGAGCCTACATCCTTGGAGATAATCAAACTCCAACTGGGCATGATGCTGAGCAACCTGCTGTAGCTGACAGTGTTCTGAGCAGGCTGGTTGGACTGGATGATCTCCAGAGCTGCTTTCCAGCCTCAGCCACTCTGTGATTCTGTGGGATAGTACCACATGAGGCACAAGAGAATCAGATTTTTATTCATTCTGTGCCTTTTATTATAAAACACTGCAATATGGAATAGAAAACAGTAATTTTTTCCTGCATGGATTTTTGTTGCAATAGAATAAGTAGAGAATATAATTCTTTTAACTGAATAGCATACAAGGGCTTGAAAACTTACAGAAAAGAAATAATTATCTTCTTTGCACAGTTTTTGAATAGGGCTTTTAACTCAGACAGAACTCTGAAAGTTCACCCTCTGTTTCATCTGACAGAACCTTTCCACTGGGGTATAGTGTAAATGACCTGATTCATCAAGTGTAGTTCCCTCTCCTGGCCTTTCCTATGCAGCCTATTAACAGACACTTTCCATTTCCTAATGTTTCAATCTTGTACACATTTAATTTTTGTAAAAAATCTCACTTCTACCACTAGGGGATCTGCGTTAACTCCTATTGACTTTGATGATAATTAGACACATTTCAACTGTTCTGTCTCAGCAATACATATTTCTGTTCTCTCTACCATGTCCATGGTAGAGCTAGTTAATTAGAAAAAAAGAAAAAAAAAAGAAAAAAAAAAGGGAAAAAAATCCTTTATTTTATCTTTCTAGTTTATTTCAGAGATAACTTTGACCCTAGTACCATTCCAGAATTAGCCCTCCACCTTTAAACATTTATTTCGTTATTTTTACAAATGTAAGCCTGAATATTTTCAGTAAGCCTAGAGGAAAAAAATTTGAGTGTTGTTATCATCATAAATGTAAAACTCTTTTACTCAGTATGTTGAAGACCTGACATATGTCAACCAATTTGTCTATTAACTTTCAGTAAAAAGTTGACTGTTCTATAATTTTGCAGAATTATCAAAAGGGTCTCACATTTTCCTTGTACTGTTTTCTAAACACTAAGAATATTGCTTAAACCCACTAAACTTCTTCTGGTATATGACTTATTCACTGTAAATATGCATGTCTACCAAAATATTGTAACTGCAGAGAGAAACTTTTCTGACAAATAACACAGTTTCTATAGTTTCACAGACCTGATGGACAATATGGTAATTGTACTGGGCATAAACCTTCAATCAGCTTTTGCTACAAGCCCTACTTTTAATGATTTTGCCAGACACTCAGGCAATTAATCACTGATATTCATGTGAAAAAATATTGAGAAGGTTGCAGAAGATACCTGTAGATAGGTAAGTTTTATACAAAAAGTAAAAAATCTTTTTGAAGATGAGGGTATAATTAAAAATTTCCAGCTTTTTGTACTTAACACTTTGTCCACACAAAAATAGCTGTCTTATTCTATCTGCAAAGGAGATTAGATTAAATAGTCTTCATTGCAGCCTTGCTCAACCTTGTCCTAAACATGCAGTGTAAATCAATCAGGAGGCTTTCAGCTAGAAAATTTTATTTAAACTATAATGTAATTTGCATGAGAACAATTTTATATATCATTTAATCTATCCCTGGATGCAGCTGGTGCAATCAGTTTCTTTCCAAAGTTACTTATTTTAGGGTACATACTTAGTCATTTAACTCTTTCAGTGTATTA
This sequence comes from Aquila chrysaetos chrysaetos, assembly GCF_900496995.4. Taxonomy (NCBI): domain Eukaryota; kingdom Metazoa; phylum Chordata; class Aves; order Accipitriformes; family Accipitridae; genus Aquila; species Aquila chrysaetos. The sequence goes on from NC_044026.1 coordinate 13,492,518, forward strand.
CTGAACAATTTCTCTATTAAAATGATAAGGGGATGAAAAAGAGATAAATGTAGAAGACAATCTTAATGAAGTGGTCCATTACAAAGAAGTGCCATGAATACCAGGTATACCTTCAGACTGACAATTCGGTGAAAATTCATGAACGTTAGCAGCAAAGACTGAAGATGAAGTACCAAGTCATGCTAATATCAGATTCAGTGTTCAGTGCAACAGCAGCAGCAGCAGCAAGTGGGATTAAGAGGTTCTCATGCACTCAGATGTCCCTAAGCAGGCACTCAACTTTGTTGATTTAGCAGTCACGCTCTTAGCCAGATTAATGACATGAACCGGGTTAAAAGAGGGTCCTCCTCTCTTCCCTCATTTTCCTTTTTTTTGATGCCTTTGCAGGCAGATAGGTGCTCAGGAGTGGCCACCTTCCTTTTCCTCATATACATAACTAACGTTATAGTTCACTGCTTATGTCCGTGTGGAAGGAAAGACCTTACAAGAATTTTGAAGCAAAGAACCTGAAAAGAAACATAATGGCCTTGATTCATCCCACCTGAATTAGGCACAAGACTAAGTTAGAAGTCTGCTTGCCAAAGCTCAGTTTGTAGCTGTGGCAAGAGATAAATGACTTTAGGGAACAACTCAGATCCTGGTGGGCTGAATAGCTCTTTAGAAATGCCTGTATCTCATCAATGACTGTTTGCCTAGGGTCACTGTTAAACATTAAAAGGCTTTTTATTTTGTTCATTTTTCCCTAAATTGCATGGAAAAGAAATGGAAAAAATATCTGAACTTTGATATTAAACACTGTGATCTGTAAAGGCTAAATCCAACCAGCTACAGACAGCCCAGGATAAATCTAAATCTGCAATAGGTATCTCTTTCCTCTCTCATCCTTTCTGTAAATGAATAACCTCTCTTTTTTCCCTCTTTTTTCTTTTTTCTTTTTTCTTTTTTTTTTTTTAATGTGAAAAACCAGCTTAAGCTTGCCACAGAAGGTGGTTTGAACTGCTGGTTCTTTCCCAAGAGAGAAGAATTAAAGGTTTCTTTTGTTCTTACTGGAACAACTTTCTAGCATCAAATATCAGAATCTCACTTCTGGTGACTGTAGATTCATTATCCAAAATCAGTGGTAGATGTCCTCAGGTTTCTGTCTTTTTCTACAGGCCACTGATCTTGAGCTTATTATTCCATGTGTGAAAATTCAGAAGACCAAGATTTCATCTCACTTTGAAAGATTGAAGATGCTTAATTTGCAGTATTTTAATTGGTCATGCATGACCAGAGCTAGCTGATTAAAATGTTTCTTCAGGGTTTTCTTGAACATTCATATTAAATACATTTTGTTGCTATTTTAATCCTGGATTTCAAAATGCTTAACTAATTTATCTAATGTTAATTTGAGATGCCTGGTAGTACGCAAACTAATTGGAAAGTACATTTGTAATGCTGGGGAAAATATTTCTTTTGTCTATCTTATATATGGCAGCATATTAATAAAAAGGAGGGGGAAAGATGAGATAGAAAAGGAATAGATTCTTCTAAAAAGGAAGAAAATAATTAGATGAAACTGGGGAAGAAAATGAAAAGGGTACTGGAAACATACTGTTCATTTGAGGGGAAAGAAAGCAAGAGCTAAAATGGGAGGTAATATACGACCAGAGACTTTCTTCAGACAGCTTTTACTATTCACTGACTCCCTACAAATTTTATTCTGATTTTTAGCAATGAGTAGTCAACGTGTTCTGAGCTAATGTCCTTCCCTTGACTTGTCAGTTAGTCAATAATTTCTTGATTTTAAATGCTTTCCAAACTGGTACATGTAGCAATGTAAATGAAAGTAAATTGAGATGAGATGTCATTCACATTCACTTTTCCAGCTTCTGCTTTGCCTTGATAAAAGGGGGAGGAAAAAATTAAAAGGGACAAAACCAAGGACAAGTAAATTTTAAATGCACTGTTTAGAGGCTAAAGTATTAACACTTTAAATTAAGATAAAACCATGTGTAGTACTGAAGAAATGGGTTAAATCTTTAACCTTGTACAGTGCAGGGATGCATATAACATATAGTACATTTTTCCAAGTCATCTTGTCAAAAACATCTGTTCCACAGTTTTAACATAGTGGTAGCTGCTCATAAATATGGTGATCTCAAGTTCGCATCAAGAGGCACAAAATACAATTTAAGAGTTTCCTCATGTTCCTTCTGAGTGGGGGATGGTCTATCCTCTCACTTTGGGACACTTAAGTCCAAAAAGGAAGTATTTTTCATTATGGTACTTCTGGAAATTGGAAGACAGAACACACTTAAAAAAGCAATGTAGTTAATAATAAGCACCAAGGAGCTGAAGGACCTGGAGAAAAAAAAGTGCAACTTCATAATCCTTTCTCCTAGGAATAAAGATGTGTAATTTATATTAGTGGAGGCTGATTGATGACAGACATATCAGAGCAAGCCTTGATGATTGCTTATTTTTTTTTAGACTTGTAACCCCAAATAGCTAATACCGGTGACAGTTTCAAAAACCACCTGTGCTCAGCTAATGTACCTGAGGCTATGACAGCTGTTGGAATATTCAATAAGCTGAGAGGGAAGAGGAGTCTAGGAGAACTGGTTGATTTTCAAGGATTACTTTTTCCAAGCTCAAGAATGGTCCACCCCCAGGTGCAGAAAGTCAAATCAAGGTGGCAGGAGGCCTGCATGGGTGAGCAAGGAGCTCCTGATTAAACTGAAACATAAAGAGGAAGCATACAGGAGATGCAAGCAGGGACAGATGACCCAAGAAGAATGTAGAGACACTGTCTGAGCCTGCAGGGACGGGGTTAGGGAAGCCAAAGCCCGTCTGGACTTGAATCTGCTGAGGGATGTAAAGGTCAACAAGAAGGGCTTCTATAGATACAGCAGCAAAAGGAAGATGAGGGAAAATGAGGGCCAGCTGCTGAAGGGGGAAGGGGACCTGGTGGCAGATGACTTGAAGAAGGTTGAAGCACTCAATGCCTTCTTTACTTCAGTCTTTCCATGGTAACACTGACCTTCAGGAATCACGTAGATGTGTGTCTGTCAAATGCCACATTAATGGGGATATTTAATACATGCTTATGTGATCTTCTGTGTCTGCCTGTCTCTGAGCAATTTTTTTTTTTCTTTTTTTTTCTAAAGGCACTCTTTAATTCACACATAAATACTCCAGAACCAGGCAGAGGAAATTCAAGAAAAGTGAGATGATGTGAAGTGGACTGGAGGAATACTAGAATACTTTTCAAAGGTAAATGTCCTGGATACCCAAATACAGAGTTTAAAGGATATGTTACTAATATGTCTTCCCTTTCCCTTCTGCCTTTCAAATTTTCACAGAAGCAGAGGGACATGTAGAAAGAAAAGGCTACTTTTTCTTCCACACAAATACAACATGGTACAGATTCATCACACGTCTAGGCATCAAACTGATGTGCTTAAGTTAGGACCGTCATTGCCCATCTTCCTTCAACATTCAGCAGAGTATAGTGAAATCTAAAGATCCGATTCACCTGCTGACACTGCCCATTTATCTCCTTTGTCTCTACAAGCCACTTTTAAAATTATAACTCTCCTAGAGTTGCCTGAAGTTAGAAAATGTGCAGCCAGGCGTAGCTGCCTATAACTCAATTAAGAACAGTCCTAAAGCTTGACAGTTTAATGCTTTTCATTTGTTTTTATTTTGGTGATAATCTTAACCTCATCATAAGCAGATGAATGCTGCAACTGCCCCCAACTAGCAAGGTTCCTTTTAGACAGCTAACGGGAAGAAAACCTCACTGTCTGAGAAATTAACATGTTAGGCAAGTGAACAAATCTTTCAGAACAATGCTGGCATCCAGCTGGCTGCCAGAAAACTACCTGGAACAGTGTAGAGAGGCTCTAGTAGACAAACCTGTGCACTGGATTAATGACCTGTGCGTGTTAGTAGCTCCTCAGATGCTGTTGCCTGAATGACAGCAACTCTGGTAAAAATCACCTCAGTTAAGTGACTCATATCTGCAGTATTCCAGTCTGCAACAGCCTCCATCCTCCTTTCAGATTGATTTGTAGTCTAAAATGATCAAGCTCCTTTAAAGCTTCTTTATAGGAATGTAAAGTGCATCTGAGCACTCAGACTAGGTCAGTGCCCTCAATTGCCGAAGTTCGATGGAAAGTTAAGAGCAGATGTTGGGTCATTGTCAGCATATGTAGCAAGAAAATTGGATCTTCAGCTCTGAGAAGGAGAAATAAACCATTGGTGATGTCATTAAACCCAGTAATATAGCCATAAATACACATTCTACTTATAGATAAGTGAGGAATTGCAAGACAAAATTGTAGACCAATGTTAGTGTTAGTATTGCCTTGTACTGCCCATAGTATTGCTTCAATTTTATATTATCATTCAGTTAACTAGACCTCAGCTCACAGATGTGATCACTACCTGATGTATGTCTAAATGCATCCTTCGTAACCATCAGCTTAAACTCTTATGGAATAAATTGCTGGATCGTCTTGTGGTCTTGAACCCCCTGCATAAACCATGTGCCTCTACATCACCTGAAAAGCTTCCTGATAGGGAGAAACAGGAAATCAGCCTGTGTGTATCAAGTACCTTTTCTTTAACATCTCAGTATTACACATAAGCTTCGGTGAAACTTGGTGATGCTGATGAATTTAATTTCCTTTAGTCTCCAAAACATAATTCAGTTTTGTCTCTGTCATTCATCTTAAATCATTCTCACATTCTGAATATCCCATCAGATACTGCAGTAGTTTACAAGAACCAACACGCCTACACTGAAACTACTGCATTTTCCTCTCATCTTTTTTGCATAGATCTCTGCATATAGCTTAAATTTCTTTGCATAATATTTGTTCCTATTTAACCTACGTAGATATGCAAATGGCTTAATAAAAATATAAGTTCAACCTATTTTGAGTAGTTCCTAAAAGTATTTTGGAACTATCACCTTAACTGACACATTTATGAAAATCATACAATGCGGATCAATTTTCAGAGCTTTAGTACTTTTTATTTCCGACACCTCTCTCTATACATACATCAGGCATTCTGCATGGTAGAAGCACACCTCCATCATAAAGGAATGCATTTAATCTCTCCTCTGGCCTCTTTATGCTCTCACCAGCATATCAAATACTTTAAATTTTATGTGAATTTGCGGCTCTGATTAAGGGATCTGAAAATGGGAAAGATTTAATAATTGTAATACAAATGAAATGTGTCAAAATGCTTGGATGAAAGGTCTAATCACACACTAGAACATGCTTAATATGGTAAAGTCTATTTGTTTTTCAGAGTCAGCCAAGATCTCTAAATATAATAGCAATTTTTGGTTTGCGGGGTCCCCTCCTTTGTGAAATGTGTATGATTATTTATCAGTCTTGACCTGGGTGAAATTTGTCATTGTGATCAACTGATTCCTTACTCCTTTCTCAGTGACACAAATATGTAGTTCATGGGGTTTGTTTGTATTATATGGGTCTACAACAGTCCCATGTAGAGAAATATATTCTACCACAGTCACTTTAAACTTGAGAGTCTGTCTAGGATTCCTCCATAGATACTAATTTGAAGTAAAAATCTGAAACAGTTTCGTGATAAGGTAAGAGAATATTAATTTTTTGTAAAATTTAAAGTTATTTGGGAGGAGGAGTAAAAAAACCCATACTTATGTCATATCAGGTGTTCATCTCTATTTTTAAATTTGTGCCAAAGAAAAGAGAGGAAAGTTGAAGGTTTTGAAAGCACAGTCATGTGAAATAAGCATAGGCATAGGGAATAAAAGCATTTATAGTTCACAAATTTCATGACAACTCATGTTTGCATGAATTTATCTGAAATTATTATGTGCTTTGTTTCCGTTTTTGCTTTATGTTTTTATATAACTATAAAATAATAAACTGGGGAAAATTCTACCTTTTTTTTTTGCAGAAAACTGTGCTTTTGCTATAAAAATGATACATTGTTTTGCAAAAATGGTGAACTTTCATGTTAAGCAAAGGACATGTAGTGGATGACTTTATTTCCCTCCTCTTATACAAAGCACCTTTTGCTTGCAGAAAAGGCAACTTGAATAAACAATAATAAAACACAATAGGTAGGATATTAATGCTTATAAATAAAAATTTGGTTTTGCTCTACAGTTTTTTTAAATTTAAACAATTTTAAATTCTTAAATTAAAATGAATGTCAACAATTTAAGTGGACAGGTCTATGATTCTTACAAATATTGCAAAGCTTCATGACAGTGCATTATTTTTATTAATAGAGATTGTCAAAATACATTATTTATGATACCTGAGTATTTAAAGCCTCAACCAACATCCATTCATCTGGTGCATGTTTATTAAAGTATAAAGAGAAAAAGACAGCCTTATCTTCTCAAAAGCTAATGATCTAATCTACAAGACAAATTTCAAATAAAAAAGGATTTTTTTTCCCCCCGAGGAATAGGCAGCACATTACTGCTAGTACTGTGTGTTCAGAGTCCCATCCTACATCTTGCCTTGGTGGCTTAGGGATCATGGAAAGAGGCAGTACAGTACTTCTGTGTCTAAAATACCAGTATGAACAGAGCTGTTCTTTCATTTCTGATGGAGTCTGTTTTTAAAGAGAAATATGTTCCAGCCAGAGTGCCATTTCTCAGAACTGCCAACTGCCTAAATGTATGACTGAGACTTTTTGTAATAGTTTTATCTTGTGATTCCCTGTTGCAGGGATTTATTGACCAACATAAATTCTGTTATGTAATTACCCTGCTACTAAAACACACTGCATCAGTCTCTGCCTTTCTTGTTGGAGCTGTTCCATTTTAAATAAATAAATATTCACTGGGCCAGAACAAATGAATGATTGCCTCTATACACCAGTGATTAAGGCCCTTGCTTGCGAAATATGAGTGAGATTGAAGCTGTGGCTCCGACTGTTATTTTTACAAAGTGGAACAGCTCCAGCCTGTCCTTTAACTTTCAGCAGCTTAGGTAGGTTGCATGTACAGGTACTTGAATCCCAGTTCTAAATCAGGCTAATAAGGAATAACTTGACACTATGTGTCTTGTAACCCAGGGACAATTGGACATATTGGCAGAGAAGGAGGAATCAGTCCTTTTCTGCTACATTAACCAAAGCAATATGTGTTCCAGCAATTTCCAAAATATAAAGAAACATAATGAAATTAAATCTTTCATTAAACTGCATTTGAACTCTCTCCATAAGAACTATATTGCTTTAAAAAGTTGTAGTTAATACTACCTTGGAGAAATATTTTTTCATTACAAGAATGTTCTTTGAGTCCCTTATTCATTATTATGTGAATATATAAGTAAAAAATACATATAGGTAAAGTGGATGTATGCTAATTACTAAAAATTCTCTGCCCATAATGTGTCAAAAAAAATGCTTTAACTTTACTACAAAAACACTCAGAAAAGTGGAACTTTACTGTACAGCTATTGTGGGTATAGTCTTCTCCAAAGTGCACGCAGTTATTTCTGTACAATGTTGTGCAGATGCTTATGATGGCGAATGTGGGTGAGTAAACAGACGTTTGGCTATTTAAATGGTACTGCAATTTCATTGGTAATACAATATAAAATATATAATAATATATATATTTACAGATAATTACATATATATTTGCATGTATAATTCTGTTCTGAAGTTTTTGAAAGGTGCTTTTTTTCACCAATTCCTTTTAAGGGGGGGAGAATTAGCAGGGATACCTGTGATGGAAATAGTCTCCCTTAAAGTTGACTTAAGACATCTATAAAAAACCCATATACTTGAGCACATTATCTGGCTCAGAGAATGGTCAAGAGAAGGAAATAAGAGTATCTAGTGTTCAATTTATATGACCTATTCTAGGCCTGAATATTAGGGTAAGATAAATCACAGCCTGAAAGTGGCTCTTTCTTTTCTGTTGTTATAAACCAGCTCTAGACAGCCAGCTTAGGGCATGCCTGTGCTGTAAACTGCAGTTAAGATGAACCAAACTCCCTCTTCCCCTGGCAAAAATAACTGTACAGAAAACCTTCTTTTTCATAGACTCCCATTTTGTTTTAATAGTTTCATAGTGTTGGTTTAAGATGTCTAAGTGATTCCACCTGCTGACTAGATATGCAAAGTTTTATACACAGTGCACTAAACTATGTCACAGTTATTGCTATTTAATTGCAGATACCTCCTTTATTTCGGAAAGCAGGATCCATGATAATGTAGTCTACTATTATATATAGTTGGCAGGCGTTATTAAGAAAGAATTAGCATCTCATAGTCTATGTACTTTCCAGGCATGGTTCTCTCTACCAACATGACTTTTTGACATTTTATTTTCAAAAAGTGATTTACTGAAAATAATCAATATCTTTAAGGTTTCTGTTACCTTATCCTAAGGCTAATATTTCAAATTCTAGCAGGAAAGGTGTTAACTATTATTTAAGCCAAAGATCTGTTTGATACTACTGAATTAAAAGACTTGAGCCACTGCACAGAAACATATCTGCATGCAGAGACATCTGTTTGTTGGATTCAGAAGCAGAGAGTTTATTTGTAAACTCCTATTGTACTTTTTTTAAGCCTTGGAAATCACAGTCTTCAACCTACCATTCTCTTACTTTAGGAAACCAGTTTCTCAAGACAACATGTGTCTTGCATGCTTACTGTGTCTGACTTGAATAGCTACTTAATAATCTATAGATTCTGAATTTTATTGTAGTTAATGAGATATACCATAATATGGTTTTTTTGGAAAGCAAAATGTTTTTATACAACTCTTTGATTTCAAATCAGTGGGGTCTGCCTGAAAAGTAAACAGGAAAGCCACATAGCAGGTCCCCAAATAAAAACATTCCGACACATACTTAAAAGACAGGGGGACAATTTTTGATCGTTGAAGATTCTCATTACATGGCACAACCACAGTTGTCAACGTAGTGTTTCAACATGTCAAGGGAAAGTTAAATAGTTGAAAAGAAACAGTTAAAGTAGACATAGGAAGTTGACAAGAGTATCCCTATAAGGGCAATGTTTTCTAGACATCTTCTATTATACTTTCCCAAATGATTTAAGGTGTTTAGAACAGACTAATCAAGCAAAGGCTGTTTAGCTCATAATGCTCTTATGATATGATTACTACAAAATAGAAATATTTCAAGGAACAAAACTCATCAATTTACCCAGTGGTTCATGAAGGGGTGGCAATTTTTCTTCCTGGTGTAAAATACTTGTTACTCTGCCACAAAACTTGGTATGACACACACATACATTAGAGGCACATAGGATACGATTGCCTGTAGCTAATTTACAGTACTCACATGAAATAGTCCTAGTGACTTAAAACTGGTTACTTCATTAAATAACATACAAATCAATGACAATTGTAATACAGATGTTACCCTGGAAACACCAAGAACTAGACATAAGAAAAAATGTTATAATTTACAGACCGTCTCTCAATATACCCTAGATGATTCTGTCCTTGTGTTTCTAATGTATGTTAATAAAACCTATTTTATTTTTAAATACTTTACCATTTTGAGCCTCTTTATTGCCAGTTACTTTACAATACCAGTATTGCCTCCAGTTAATTTACTTCTGCAGTTGGCTTTAGTGCCTGTACTAGACTTTATTACCAATACATGATGTAAAAAAGCCAAACTCTCTGTTCTAATACTGGCAAGAACTTAAAACCAGCACAGAGGTAAATTTTATTTATTATTAATATCCCTCGTTATTCTGTGATTACATTTTAAAATGATATTTTAAAGATGACTCTTGGTAAAACTCATTTTAAAACTTACTAAAGAACTTCAGATTGCAAAAAAAGTGTGCCGCTGATTCTTTAGTTTTAGTGCCTTTCTCTACCAGTAGGCATACTCTATCAACAGTCCTTTAATAAAAATGGCAACTTTCACATTAATATGTTCAGAGCCTGCTTTATGGCTATAAACTTAAGGTCTAGGTGAGATGAATCTTGTTTATTGATCCGTGCCAAAGATAGGCATGATGCTAATGCTGGTCTACTACACAGAGCTGGCAGGAAAAATGAATAAACCAGATCAGGAACCAGATGCAAAGTAACTCTATTATCTGTATTACCCGTGTACAAACTGGACAAGTCAACATATAAGACTGATCAACTGTGGTACAGTTGTATGTTAATGCAAGACTCTTTTTTTCCCAAGCATTTCAGTGAGTATTTCTTTTCTGTATGTCAGTGTGCTGTCTAAATATGCCAGCTTGCTTAGAGCTAGCCTGGGTATCTGTAGCACAGTAGTAGCATTAAGGTATATCTGACCAGAGCAAAAGGAAGTTTAGACACCTGATTTACCTTATTGCTGGAACCTGAAGCATTTATGGTCTCAACAAAAGGAGTGCAAGGGTATGAATGAAGCTGCAGCAGAGCACCGAGAGTGCAAAAGATATCAAATCTCTGATATGGTCCAGTAGGGTAGGTCTCTAGGCATGAGACTCGATAGGTCGCACACAGTGAGAACTGATTACAGGATGTTGCAGAACTGGAAGACTTATATCGCAGAACCTTATTTCACATACATATGTATGTGTATATATGTGTGTTTATTTATTTGTCTTTTTATTTGGGTACAAGTTTGTGGATTCTATATATATATATATATCAAAGCTGAAGCATCACTTGGATCAGACAGCCTGTCTGAATTTTCTGCTTTTCCCAAGGTATTATTGTCCTGGAATTTGGAAGGTATCTTCTAATGGGCAACATTTAAAATTAGTAATTTTTTAATGCGCTCAGAAGCCTAGTCAGTAACTAGTATGATTTTACTGAGAGAGAAAAAAGAAAGAGTTGGTCATTTATATTAAAATATGCTAGCTTTTCTATTTCGAAAATGACAAAAATAAATAATTTATACTGCCTTGCAATTAAATGCAAAGCTAGTTCAGTCTGCTACTGTATATTCCTCTTATCACAGGAGATATTGTCCTTCCCAGTAGCTCAATATTTAAGAGAAAGCCACTGGAGCCAAGTGACTTCCTAGTTAATGTGGCTCCCATCAGGAATTTTAGAAGCATCAGCATTTTAGCCTGTAAGCCACTTACTTACTCATTACATTCAACCAATAACTTTAACAGCTGATAGATGTTTAGGAAACAGTTGTTACTACACTGGGCTAATCATCTAAACTCAGAATTTAAGAGTGCGCTATCCTGAATTATACTGACACAAAGACTTCTAAAAGCCTTCCTGAAGGCTCAAGATAACAAATATATCTTCTTCATTTAAAAACAGTGAAATTAGACACAGTACTTTTGAAACTCAGCTAGGAAAATATGGACTTAATTGCTCTTAAAAACACACAATTGACAAAAATTAAATTAAAATGCTTTCTTGGATCCCCATTTCTGTAATGGGGGGAGGGGAGCGGCGTGTTTTTGCTTGTTTGGGTGGGTGGGTGCGTTTGGGTTTTTTTTGTTTGTTTTTTTTTAATCCACTTTGCAAAGTTAAAGAGGAAGCTAACAACAAAAGATTATGTTCTTTACTGGTGGTGTTTATGTCTGTGTGGTGGTGATATCTAGAGAAAAAAACCAAAAAAACAATAGGAAACTGACAGTGTATTTCAGCACCCCTCCTCCAGCCTGCACTAATCCTTCCTCCCTGAAACCACTGTGAGGATTCCAAGCTTCTGAATTTTTTTAAGCAAGAAAAAACAAAGTGAAACAAAACCCTGGCAGAAAAAATGTTTGATATTTTTTCAGCGTGGAACAACTTCTTCTCTTCTTCAGCAGAACAAGGATGCTTGTTTGAGGCCTGGAACTGACAATATTGTCTGGATCAGTGACAGGTATCTGATCTCGTCAATTCACTACTAGAAACAGGTACATTACACCCCTGGATTTCTAATGTGCCACAGGGCTCTGTAATCCCTCAGAGCTTCAGAAATAGGAACTTGTATCTGTCATACAGCTAGGACTACCTGTCTCTCAAACCAGAATCTACCTCTTTAAACAACAGTAGTACAGCTCTTTCTCTGAGGCTGTCCAAAATGGTACCACCACCTGGCCCTCTTGCTAAACACTGCTTAGAAAAAGACTATAAACTGTCACATTATCCACAGTGACTTGTCCAATTTCGGTCATATTTAGAAATCATTTCCCTGTTGAACTTGCCTGCCACAGAAGACCGTTGCAGCAGTCACTACTAAGATTTGTAAAGAGATTTTTTTTTTGTGGGTGTTGTTTCCAGGTAAACCATCACATCTATGGAAGAAAAATGCATCAGTGTCTATAGAGTAAAAAGACCTCACTTTTTGCTCAAAAAGCCCTTGGTTTGCAAATCACTGATGTGTACTGACGGTAGAGTGAGGAAGAAACTATTACCCTTCTTCTGTTATCTTTAGTAGTCATCCTCTGTCAGTCACTGCCAGGGCCAAAATAATGAATTGCATGGTCTTTTTGTCCAATTTTGTAGGGACGTTTTTAAGTTTTCCGGTTTAGAGGTTTGAGGAGGAAGAACAAGAGCAACTAAAGTCTCTTCCAGAAAACATATTGCTTTTGGAGATCCAAACCCAGCCTGACAAGTTAAGATTAAGGTGACACCTTTAAGATAGAACTCTTTCCTTAAGATCCTTCTAAAAATTAAAGAAATGGTTTAAATAAAATAAGCAATAATTACTTCTGTAAATAAGTAATACTTAAAACACTTTTAATGGAATTTATCCCTGGACTAGAGACAGCTAAATTGAAGGGTCAAAATAAACAAATGAGCTAGGTGTCTAAGCTTCCATAAGGGCAAGTGCAGAGCTATAGAATGATTCATTCACCTACATATGAGGTGTCCTAGTTTATCCCATATAGCTTTCAGATGCTGCTACAGAAGCATGGGTCTCCTATCTGCTTTGTGTCATATATGCTAGATCTATGCGGATATCTTAGCCTAGAAACATTTGAAGTGACCCTGCACACCCAGTTGTGGGCAAACACTTTAATATCCCAATGAAAAAGTCAATAGAGTCTGGAAAATTATGCAGGTAGCTATATATAGATGATTACTTTTTGTTGACCTGAATAGATCTCCAGAGTCCATTGGCTACATATAGATCTTTGTTGGTCTACTGACTATTACATCTATCAGGAACTTAAAACACCCAGTTTATGTGAAGACTCCTGAATATACAATATAGAGCTGAAAACCTTTAGTGGTTTGGGCAGTATTAGTTACCTAAACACGGAAAACTAGTGGCATTTGCAGCTTGCTAAGTTATTTAAGACACATGCACCAGATAGGTGCATAGCACAAAGAACTTATTGGAAATCTGCATCTTTCTGCAACAGCAGCTGGACCCCGAGTTGAATACCCTGCAGAGCTTAAAATGGCACTAGATCATTAACAAAACTGATCATTTACAAAGCAAATTTGAAGTGAGATGCAGTTACCTAAATATCAAGATTGTTTCTGTTGTGGACATCTTAAAGTAAGCCAACTGACCTCCAGCTGCCAGGCCAGAAAGGTTCTTCCATAGGCTGTGTCTTTCAGATACCCTAAGGCATTCAAATGTCACTAGTCACCTACATTTAGACATCTGAAGTCCTCTGTTACTAATGCAGCACAAAACACAATCATGTTTTACGATTCATGTCAATATAAAACTAAAAAAGTGTAAAAGGAGAAGATGTAAATATTGAATAGAATAAGAAAGCCTAAAAAATACATTGCAAGCTAGCAAATTCCACCTTAACTTTTGAAGGGAAAAACCTCTGAGACAGTTAAATAAATTAACATTTAAATAGATTCAGCAAGTGTACTACTGCTAAATTATTTAAAATCCTTATAGCACATAGATCAAATAATGTTACTTGGCACTTTTGACAACAGGAGAGGCTAGCAAATGGGAAGAAATTGTATGTGACCATAAAAAATATCTGACAATATTGGGATATATGAAGGAAAGATATACAGTAAGGAAGGAATGAAAAATCCTAAGCAGATAGTTCAAGTATGCTTTTGTGTGCAGTTCTGACTATCCATGTCCAAAAGAATTTAAATATACATGTGAAGGATATAATGAAGAGATACTATAATGATGAAAGATCAAGACAAATCTCACAAAATAAGCCTGCAAGAAGCTTTGTTTTCTTCTCCCTTAGATATAGCAGGAGAATAAATGCAAGAGGGAAAAATGAATGCCATAGTCCAAAGAACAGCACAAACACATCAGCAAATGCTTACAGATTGTCAGAGAAGAAACTTCATCTGGAAATTAGGTGTGTTTTGCCCATGAGCCTGAAGTTCCAAAGTAGCGTGTAATAGGATGAATGGTGGAAGTAAGTCCCGCTGTGACAATACCACAGAATTCTGAGTGCAAAAGTACAATATTCTTTGGTCCAATAATGGGATAGACTACTGCTTGGAGATCACAACTGATGAAGTAAGAAGTCCTTGTTATCCCCAAACTACTCTTTATAACATGATTCTGTGTAACATCTCAGCAGATTAATGAGGAAACTCAAAGAAAAATTTTTAGGAAATTTTTATCTGTAAATTGTTGGGCAATATCTACAAAAAGATAGGACATATTTAAAGCAAAACTGATGTGGGATTTAGGAACTGTTCTCAACTTCTCAGTTTCCTAAAAATCTGCTCATCATTTGCTATATCTCAGGGACAGGAGAAATTTATTATGGACTGGTTCAAAAGGGTCTGAAAACTAATGCTTTCTTTTAAACTCACGTAACAGAAACTCTTTTCTTCAGTAGAGTAGTAGAAACTTTGCTGTGTTTTATGGGAAGCTGGGGCTTCAAACGGCCCTTCTTCAGCTAGGGTTTCAAATCTCTGTGCAGGGAATGCTAATGAACCAAAAAGGGGACAAGGGACAGACTTGCCCCTGACTACTACCAGCCGCCTGTGAGGGACAGAACACTGCTCTGCTTCTTTAAGAAATTATACAAATAGGTGTCTTCCAGCTTTTCACCAGGATTGAGAAAAATCCAGATTAACAGAACAAAGAACAAGAGCTGCAGGACATAGTGAGGTTCTTATTTTACTTCTTATTTTAAAAAAACCTGTAGATTTCATTGGATTCCATTTCAAGTCCCAGATCATTATCAGGCATTGTTATGTTGAGGAATATTAAAAAAAAATAAATTAAAAAATATTAAATCCAATGTGGGACCTTGGATTTCTAACGTGTTCAGGGAAAGGAGACAAAAATACCCAATGCCACAATCAAATTCTCCTTCTTAAACCACATGAAGTCATTTTCAACAAAGTAATTTGATTCATGTTGTTTGCATGAGCACAAATTTCAGAGTATCTGTAGTTTCAGTTAGATTGGGAGGATGGATCTTTCTGCAGCGATAGGGTGAAATAGTTCAAATTTCTTTCTGGCATCCTATGCTGAAAACAGAGTTACAGATTTACATTTTAGTTCTTGTAGGTTGAATATGTACAGGTGATATCAACACCTCCAGAGAACAAAAGATATGATTTGTCTGATTTTTATTGTTGAATTCTATAATATAAATTGATTACTAAAACTTTTAATACTATATCTGTGCTCATTAAAATGTTACCCGCAGAATATTACAAAATCCATAGCGCTTGTATCAGAACTTGAAAATTGCTGTCCACATTTACTGCATTTTATACAATCACTCACTGAAGCAACACACGGGTCAGACTTTTTGGCCATATCTGTAGTATGTTGACATTTAATGAAAATACCTTTCCTCTTTTCCCTTTTATTTAAATAAAGTTGGGGAGATTGAGTCAGAAAGCACATATTGGGGGGGGGGGGGGTGTGGTATAAAATAGCAAATGACTACTGTTGTAGTCAGTGAATCACAGTTCCTACTGAATTCAAGGGCACATGAGGAGATGGCTGGATCACTTCAGAATGTGTATGTACACGTGTGTACATTTATATGTTGTTAGGTACAAACCTAAAGGTGCTTTTTCAGAGAGTTCTACTGTCAGCTTTCTTAGCAACATTTGCTGGCTTTAAACAATCCCATTTATAAACCCAAAGAAAAATACATCTATAAGTAGTGCTGCAGAAAAAAGATCCCGATATACATTTCAGCATGTGTTTTTAAATCCTCTGACTGAAACTCACAATCCTTTTACCAGCTTAGAACACTGATAGTAATTCTATTACCACTGCAATAGCCATCCCTCTCTAATTCTCTAGACACAATTACTGTGCACCATGCAAGATGAATACAAATTAACAGAAGAAAAAACACTGTAGGAAAGAGAAAATCACTGTGGGCTGATGTGTTCCTGCAGGGGATGCTCTTGCACTCTCCAGGTTAGCTGAATGAGCTTCCAGAAATAGTTAAAAAAGAACAGAGAAGGGAGGAAGAAAAGAAAAAAGAAGGAAAAAAAAAAAAAGAAACACAAAACATCAAGCAATGTTCTGTATATGATTTTTCTTCTGCCCTTGGTAATTCATACAGATATAATTAAAATTTTAATTAACACTGTTATCTAGGATTTTTTTTTTCATTGTATATAGCTATTTGCTACTTTAAAGAAAGCAGTTAGTGCTTATATTTAGAGAAAAAAAAATCCATTGTGTTCCACTTTTTGGTCAGTAAATGTTTCTATTTAAATTTATGCTAAATTATAGGGGAAGAAATTTAATTATAAAGTGCTTTTTTTTGTTGAATAACATTCCTGATCTCTACTATCTTTGCAAAAAGGTACATACACCACAAGCAACCTTTAGCAATGGGCATACAAGAAAATAGGGTGAAAACAAAAATAACAGCCTGATATAACTTTGATATTTTTAACATAAAACTAAGAAAAGCTGAAGACTACAGCTGCAGTTTACCACTACCTCTGCTGGAAGCATACGCCATGGTGACAACCTGTTCTAGTTTCCACAGAAGAGAATTTAAAGGTGAAAAATGCTACCTAATATTTCAGTTTTGTTAAAAAAAACCCTGCTATGTAGGATGTGGGTAAAATGATTGTTGATTTTTAAGTCTTCTTATTTTGCCTTACTCCTCACATAGTCTTCTTAAAGGGAGGCTACCTTCCATTTTTCTTACCTTTTGTAATGTATAAATCCTTACATCCCACCACGCTTTACAACTTTAAGAGCATCTGCCCTGCTCAATGCAATGCAGATCTGTATTTTGATACAGAGGAACTTTCTCTACTGTTATAAATAGAGAAGTAAAAGACTTATGGTTTTCAGTAATAGCTATTTTATTAAAAGTCTTTATATATTAAAAGTAACAGACTCAGGACAGGAACTGGACTGCTCAGGTTCTAAATTGGACTTTTATTTTCATCTCTGTTGAGGGAAGTACCCAGGCTAGGAGGGCAAAATCTTCTTATGGAGACTCTCAGACACAGTCACCTCCTCCCACCTCAATCAATGATTTAGGCATTTACTTTAGGTGGGTTGTTTTCATAAGTGCTTTATTTTACATGCAGGTTGTATGCCCACATTAAATAGACTCTATCCTGCCCTAATGACCTTAAATAACAAGCATGTAATTAATTTTTCTCTCATTATAAGAGCACAAAACCTACCTAGATGTCTCCCAGGGTTATGCTACAGACCTACCTCCCTTCACCATCCTACGTTCTAATTTGATTCTCTATTTATCAATTATTTCTCTTGCACTTAAGAAGTAGATCAACAGTGATCCTCTGACTGACCACATTAAATTTAGCTGCTTCTCAAGGCTTTTTGGATGGCTGGTAAATAACAGGTTTCCCACTTTTCTTCAAGGATAGGAAGGGAGGGAGGAAGGAAGGAAGGGAGGGAGGAGCACTTGCTCTGTTATGATTACCAAAGCTTCCCATGTGCCATAGAGTCCACTCGTATTTTAGCTCAACAATGTTAAGCTACGTTGAGTTAACCAAGACTATATAAACAACACCTGGCAAAGTTAAGACTGCCTGCTTTAAACTTTTCTCAAGAGCTTTTCATTGATCTAATTCCTATCCAAACTAAACAAGATCTAAAGCCTTCTTTTGTGAATTTTGATCTACTCTTCAAAAGGGTGAAATTTGTCTGCGCTCAGAATGAACTGAAATATTTGCCTTCATATTCACTGATGTCTCAAGGATATACTGGAGACTAGAATTGTTCAGCATGATTATTTTTCATTATATGTTTTGGGGGAAACTCTATTCATACCAAACTAGTAGAAAAAAATACTAGCAAAGGTTCGACTTTTTCCGAGTCTGACTTGATGGTATTTTGTATCAAATTACTCTTTTGCTCTGCTCTGCCCTCTGTATGTCAAATGATTTACCTAAGACTCCTATTAATTATGTTGTTTAATGTAATAGTTTGAAAAACGTATGTTTAGAAAGATTATTATCAGTTGAATATTTCTGAGGAGCACAATCACTTTCAATTTCTTAATATTGTCTTTTTCTGTCAGAAATGTAGCATAAAATTCTGAATGAAACACTGAAGAAAAGCTTTAAGAACAGGTAAGATAGACTGAGGAGTCAGAATCAGAGCAGACTATTGTGTATAGTAGGGGTTAAATTTTTAGAAACAATTCGAAGAATTTCCTTTTTTGAAGGTGATCAGACAAATTTCTACTTTCTCTTAAGTTAGTCTTACCACTGATTTTGAAAAAATAAATTGTTCATGGTGATATTTGTCTTTCCACATTTTGTACAGCAGCCTGTCTCAATAGATGTGACCTTTTTTGTGAGAGGAAAATTATTTTCTTGATGCTCCAATAAAATTAGATGGTAAATATGCCACCTAATATGCCACTACAGTAAACTTTAATGAATATTTCTATTTGGCAACAGAACAGAAATCTGTTATTTAGGCAACAAGTTTATGTATCTTTTTTTAAAAGCATAAAACTGAGCTTAAAAATATTATAGATAGAAATTTGTTCAAATTCACTACTATAATGTCAAAACTATGATCTCCGAACTTATTTTTTTTTTTCCTTTGGTATTTCCTATTTTATCTGTATGATAACAAAAATTTTGAAACACCTAATGCAATATTATAAAGGAGATGCAGTTTATTATTTTACATTTTAAAAGAAAAATGAACAAACTTTCTTCTATCAAACATTCAGATTTACGTTGTCTTTTTCTTCTTTCCTAGGGTTTTAAAATACCCTTTAGCATAATTTAAAGTAACACAGGGGATTACAAGATTCTGGCTGAGTAGTTGAAATATGGCCTTTCCAAAAATAAATACTTTCCAAAGTGTTGAGCAAACACTTTTCCTAATGGTCATAACCCATGGTCATATTCATGTTAGCTGGATTCTACTCCTACACATGACAGAGGGGCCAATAAAATGTGCAATAACTTGATCTAGGGACTTTTTTTTTGTGTGTTTACATGATCTTATTGGAATTGTGACAGGCAGAGAAAAATGTTACAAGTTTATTATTATTATAATTACTATTATTACTATTATTATTATTATTACTGTATAGATTGTGTAGTGGGCATAAATAATTGTTGAAGAATTGTCCTTTGAGTATGAGTGAAGACAGTTTCTTTTCAAGAGTTAGCACAGTAAGTGAATGATGCAATAACAGCACTTCAGATCATAGTTAAAGATTTCAGTGCATTAGAGAATTATTTTCATGCAGGTTACCATAAAGTAAATATCCATAATAGAAACAAAAGTAAAAGAGAGCTGGTCCCCATTCATTTTTAAACCATTGTTGTTCTTTCTTTTTCTTGCCATGTCTTATATATCCTTCTATTCTTTTTATCAAATGTTCTCATAAAGAAATTGAAAAGAGAGAGCAAAAGAAACCAGTATAGCAAAGTTTGCTGGCCTTTGGGCTGGGTCCGGTAGAGAATGCTGGTGCCTATATGTTTTCTGAAATGGAATCGAGCATCACGACTTGGAGTTGTAAGCTAGAGGGCAAGTAAGTACCTTTGGGGTAATAAATCAAAACCACTCAAATGCTGCAATGGCAGCACTTCCAGTTATTTAACCACAGAATCTCAAACTCCAGTTCCTTTCATAGCTTTGCTGCTCTTATCAGGGCAGGCTGTTCTGTCTAGCTGGGAGCCAGACTGAAATCTCTTCTGAAGTAGCTGCCTCACAGGGTTGTGGGGGTTTTGTTGTTGTTGTTGATTTTTAGTTCAGGGGTGGTGGTATTTGTTTGTTTGGGTTTGGGTTTGGTTTGTTGGTTGTTTTGGGTTTTGGTTTTTTTTTTTCCTACAATTCTTTTTTTCTAAATGGCCCAGCGCTGAATCTTCTTTCCGTAGTTTGAAATCTGGTCAGTAGGGGTCTCCTCCAGCGGGTAGTAGAAATGTGTTAGTATTCCTCAATATAAACAGTAGAACAAACTTTGCTTTCCTCTTTCTCCAGTTTTCTGCCAGTACTGCCATTCAAATGGCAGTACCAGCATCTCCATCCTCATTTGGCTTAGATTTCAAAGGAGGAAAACAAAACACAAAACCCCCAAAGATCTGGATAAACTCAGTCTAGGTCTTGTCCCACTTTAGCAAGAGGTACCTTGTGATAGCTCTGAAGAGGTAAGTCCGGAGACATAAGTGAATGTACAGAATAGAAAGATTCTCAGGCACATTCCTCTTTGGAATTTTCTCTTGGCTGTTTTTCTGATCTAGTGCTCAACCTTGGGATTTTTGTGAGTCTCTGTGTTGGTAACTGAAGCATCCAAGGCCCCAGACGTACACTGAAGAGCAGCAGAGTCACCTACCTGACTACACCCTGCTCACCACATCACTTCCCAAATTTCTGGCTTCTCATTCTCAGCTCTTATCTTCTGTCTTATGCTATTCCTGCAAAAGTGTTTATGCAGCCCTAACCTGACTCAGAGAAAAGGGTCAGAGGGGAAGATGAAGAAATTCTTACAACTAAAAACTACTGTATCAACCTGTTTGTGCATTTTTACCCAAATCAGTTTCCAGACAGTTTTCTCTGAAACTACACAAACACTTAAGCAGGCACAAGAATAAGCCGAAAAGTCTGGACAATTTGATTCTGTTTACACTGGCATCACTGGTGGAAAGTCTTTCAAGAAGCTAAAAATCTGAACTACTTTTTGAGTACCGTGCCTGAGGCTGCCCACATAACTTTTACGTATAACAGAAGATTCTTCCTTTCCTATGAAGTATGTACCAAGTTTCCTGATAGATTAGTCTTATCTCCCTCCTTTTTTAACTGCTTTTCAAATTTTTTACTTTGTAGGATAAAACTTTTATAATACCTTTTTTTGTCAGAACAGTAGATGGCAGATTTTTATAGTAAGTTGATTCATTTACTAAGGTGAGGGAAAAGAAAATAATATTCTTTTCCCATTACACAATTCTTTCCCTCCCTTTTCCTTTAAATAATCCTCTGGGTAAAATGGTCAAGAATTACGAAATGAAATTTGGCCTAAGAATAGTTCTCACTGAAATGTAGCCTTTTATTTGTTCCATACAAAATTAATTTATCATACTTTGGGAATAGTATTCTGAGTACATAAGACAGAAAGATTCCTTATTCCTCATAGTATCTGTTAGGTTTTGTTGTTGGTTTTTTTACTGTAAACATCACAAAATGGAATGCCATCATGCTCATTCCAAGACACCTTTTCAGAGGGAATGATAATTTTTTAAAGCATATTATATGGTAAAGTTAATAAACATAGATCCTTTAGGTAGAAAAATTGCTTCAAAAAGCAATTCCTTCTTGAAAGATGAGTTTTTCTAGATTTTTTTTCTTTTCTTCTAAGAGATGCTGAATAACAGCTTTCTACTGTTTGAAGCTTTCCGAGCAAAAGTACAGGAATAGGCACCTTAATAGATGCAACAAATCTACATAAGACAATTCTACTAATTTAACCAATTTATTGAAGGAGATTTTGCATGAATTTAGTTTTGATGGTAAACTGTTTGTTTTCAGTCTATATGTATTCTCACCACCAAAGGTGGGTCCATGTGAGTCACCTTTATACATCTGTATTGCATGTGTGTACTTTAGAGCTAATCTGTAGCTTGGTTTTATAGCCAAGGAAGTAAAATGACACTTTTAAGTTACAGTTAATTTTATCTTATGGCAGATGCCTAAATCTGAACCTCTGAACTCAAGAGTAACCTATTTCTCTCTAATAAGTTAGAAGGGAGTCTAGATGAGAAGATCAGAAGTAGATGTTCATGTGACATGCGATAACTTAAGCCATATTAAACTAACTAATATCTCTACCTTTTCTTACTCAACAAGGACCTGTCTTCTGCTTCCCAAGATCACTTATTTTAAAGTCAAATAATTTGAAGTGAGATCCCTAGAAGCAGTTTAAAAGCCAGCTTTGGAGGCTTGCAAAATTTTGAGCTGTACTGTTAGAGGTATTCTAGGGTAAACTACACACATGTGAAATGGGACTAAATTTGGAGATTGTTCAAACTAGCTGTAGGGAGTGTACTGAGTTAATTAATTGTCATCTAATTGGGCAATCAGCTATCTTCAGGAAAATTATCATATTTTTAGACAAGTCCTGACTAACTCTCCTTATTGACAGAAGAATGTAACTAATAATTTTCTTTTTTTCAGCCTTTTGAATTTTCAAATAATAAGAGTATGGCAGAGGTTATAGAAAACAGTGACTCTGCACCAACCTCTTGAGTAATCTTTTGACAGCCAGCTGGAGGAAAGTATGCACAGCACACAAAATAGTTTTTATATCCTGTTGACTTTAAACCCAGTAGCTTAGGCACCAGTGTCAACCTGGCTCACAGTGGAGCAGCACAACGTTCTCAGTCATGTCCTGCTAGTCATTTAGGCAATATTTGATTGTGTGTGAATGACATGGAGTTTTAAATGGGGCAGTGAGGCGAGCTCAGCTTGGTTACAGCATTGCTGAGGTAAAGTGATGTAGCACAGAGGACAATGACTGCTTCAGGGAGTAGGGTGGTGCTTGGGGACAATGTGCAACAGAAACATTGCATGGGGCAGGCTACAGGCAAAGGCAAGAGAGACTCCTTCAGATAGCCTGTTCTCTCCTTTCTCATGTCCTTTCTCATAAAATCTCTACAGCTTTCAAGTTGTATTTCTAATATCAGCACAGAATTCAAGTTTGCTACGTGGTTACAATTGTGAGGTGGCTGGGGATCAGGGTTGTTCTTGCACGCATACCTAGCGCAGTTAGTCATCATTTCCCTGGGTGGTCTAGAAACTTCTTTGAGACAATAAAGTGACTTGAGAGAAGTGATTAACTGAAATCCTAACCATCTTCACAGAAAAGTGTTTGACTTGCTGTTACAGGAGTTCTCAAGGTGGGAATTTCAGTCAGCCCTGCAGATTCCCCCCCAGGCAGTCCTTTCCCTGGATAGATTCATTGATAGACGGTCTTTGTATGCTTAAACGTCCTGGGAGAAGGAGCTGGCTGTCCCAGGGGCTTCTGGAGGATATTTCTGCTGCAGAATTGACTAAACTGTGTACCGATTAAATATAAGTAAATAGTAAGGAATGGACACATAGGACAGTCTATTGCAGTATTTAAGATACATTAGTTAGGCTATGGAGTAGTTGGGGTGTGGTTTGTGTGTAGTTTAAGCTAATCAACAGAAACAGATCATGCATAAACAGGAGTAGTCACAGTCTGTATGGGCCAACGGGTTATAAGAATTCACCAGAGCAGCAGCTCAGGGAGTCTCATCAGGCTTATCCAGCGGCTCCTTTGTGTCGACACTTGTAACGGAGACTGCCATCACCAAACAGACAGTGAATGACCACCCTGATTCAGAGATTTGTTTCACCACGTGAGTGTTACCCTTTGTAAAAGATGCAATACATTGGTGTTATAACAAACACTCTATCCACGTGTTTCTATGCAACACCACATCATCCTGAGTAACAACTAACACCAGTTTAAAAGCGTTGGCCCCTCCTTGCAGTGAGTGAGCAGCAGGCATAGCTTCACAGAGAGCAAATTATTCTAGGATGGTCATGGCAGTTTCTGCCTCACAAACCTGTTCTTTTCCTGCCATGCAACTCCCTCCTCTAACTTTGCTTACAGCACTGCATCCTTTACTGATGTCAACAACTTCCTTCGAGCCTTTGTCCCCATCAAATTATCACACCTTTACCACAAATCCAGCATGTACTATATGCTCTGATTGTAATGATGACAGATTAGAGTGTATCAAAGCTTCTCAGAAAAGATTTTTCTTCCTTCAATCATCTTTCCTGAATTCACTTTTAAACTTATACTGCACTCTGATTACATTGCACAGTTTGACCCTAGATTATGAAGACAAAGGCAGAATGTATTTTAGCCCATATAATACACATTGGACGCTTTCCTAAAATTCCCATTACAGAATATAAATAGAGACGTGCTGTTTAGTCAGCTTTTACTGTTTGAGAACCACTGAATCTGAATGAAAATTCATTGGCAGGAACTGCATTTGGTGGTGTTTGTCTATGGCAACACTTCACATCCTTATTATGGAGCAGGCACCTAATCTGCTTAGCCTGATCCAGACTGTAAATTTGCTGCTTGATTGAATTCTGGTTTTAGTGTTGATGATATCCCTGGGACCAGGAACATCATAAGATAGCTGCCAAGAACTGATCAGCTAAATGGAGATATGAGAACAGTGAATGTCAGAACAACCAAAGATATGTAAATTAGTGACATGATACCCCAAGAAACAGGAAGGGGAAATAAGCTTTCATGAAAGAATGATTCACATCAAGAGCACTTAAGGTTTGGAAGTGGCTGCTATGCTGACCCATTCTTCTACTGTTTTATTTCAATTCAGGCGATCTATGGTATGTGTCTGGTTATAGGAAAGGATTTCTGAGCCCAGAGCAAATAACTGTTTCATATAATCAGATTTTCAATAGCAGCTGGTCTCTGAGGTGAATCAAAGATAAATTAAAAAAGCGGATGCTTCCCCCCTCTCCCCACCCCGATATGTGTGAAGATCCTGTGTTAAAAAATATTAACTTGCAAAATACTTCAACCCCGCTGACAAAAAAATAATTCAAGAGGGGAAATCTTACAGTATTTATTGTTATTTTCTTTTTTCTCCTCTTTCTGTTGAATTTCTCTTAACTTTACCTTAATTAAATGAATTAACACTTTGTGATAAATTATTAAACTAGGCAATTTTAACTTAGGCTGGTCATAGCCATGGAAGAAACAGCACGTGACACTTTTTCATCCTTTATATCATTAGTCTTACTAGGCAACAAGTGATGTTTTGATCACCAGCTGTCCAACATTCCTAGTTTACTGCTACGGTGGTTTCTAGATGTACCTATATTCCACTATAGTGGTGGCAATGAAACATAAAGGAAATGATGGGTTTGAGCTTCTGAAAGCAGCAGCAAAAGAACAATACTTTCTTGCTTTTTAATCTCAAGGATTAAGTGATCCTTGTAAATTCTAACCATGAAGCTGAGATGCAATGCTAAGCTTTGCAGCAGTGTAGTCATTTTGGAGAACACAGAACAAGTGAGGCAATCTTTCAATTCCTTGAGAGACCAAATGGTAAAGAAGACTAAGATATAGTTCTTCCTGAAATTCAGTTTTCAAAATTGCCTTGTTCATTGTTTCCAAAATTCCTGACTGGAAAGCTAGAGTTGTTTCTTTACCAGAAAAAGAACTTAGATCTCAGTCCAGCAACATGGAAGTCCTGAAGGCAATAGCCTCTAGGGAATAATTACTGTACTGGTAATATGTAGGAAATTAATGAGTAAGGTCCTAAACATTTGGTATATACTCATAGAATTATGGAAACATAGAATCATAGAATGGTTCGAGTAAGAAGGGACCTTGAAATACCAGCTAGTCCAACCCCCTGCCATGGGCAGGGACACCTTCCACTGGACCAAGTTGCTCAAAGCCCCGTCCAACCTGGCCTTGAACACTTCCCTTGACCTGCTGACCACGCTTCTTTTTTCTGCAGCCCAGGATACGGTTGGCTTTCTGGGCTGCAAGCCCATATTACAATGAAGGACCTAACATGCTCTTTCTCCTTTAGAAAGCCAAATAAATAAATAAATAAATAAACCCAGAATTTTCAATATTGACAGTTATAAGTATATCCCTTTAAATTACATCTCACTTAAAGCTTTGGTAGACAGCTCAGTGACTAAAGAGTGGAACACGTTTCTTTAGCAGAATGTAAACAAGTCAGGAAATCATTAATAACCGATTTTAGTTTATTTGACTAAATCTATTTCCCCTGGTTGTTTTGTCTTCCTTGAATAAAGCTTTTTTGTGACAGAGCACTATTCTATAGCAAGTTGCCTATACTACATCAACTAAGCTCCACTATGTAAGGTGTGGATTTTTAGCCAAAGGATTGATATTTGGTGGACATGTCCATTAGTGCATTAACAAAGAATTAAACGACTATATTAATTTTGGCACAGTTATCTTGAAGTGTTTTGCTAAATTTATCTCATTTCTGTACCTGTTTGAGTAACACCAAGGATTTTGGTTTTTGAGTTTATGTGTCAGTAATTCTGTGTCCCATTGAACAAATACTACATTGGGTGAGAACCCTTTAGAAAGCATATAAACCACAGTATGTTAGAAAAATGCACAAGTGCCTCATTGATAACTGTATTTTTCTTCTTACTTTACCAGGAACTAGAATATTTATGCCTCAGATCTACTGTTTGCTGATTTAGCAAGGCTAACGCTGGATGTTAGTATCGGTGACAAGCACTTTAATATTTTAATTTCCTACTGTTTTATTTTTGCCTTCCTTCGCCTTCTGAGAATTATGGTTTTTTAAGGTGAAGAAAACATACCAGCATCCCTTTTTTTATTCATGCATCAATTTAATTGATGCTCCGGAACTGTCTGCTATTATGCATGCAGAGGGAGTTGATTACTTAAGGCATATTAGCTCCTAGAGAAATAATCTTTTTTTGCTTGAATTTTTCATAGATTAAATAGTCATTACTGTATATACATATAAATCAAGTTTTTAAGTTAATTCTGTAACTGTTCTTATCAGGGCTTTTTTCTTTTTTTCTTTTCTTTTGCTTAATTTAACTAGCTTTTGACAGTGTTGCCTAAACAGTTTATAATATAACAATATAGTCCATTTCCCAGAATCTATTCTCATAGGCAGAATAAAGAGAGAAGAGGACAACTTCCTTTCCCCTGTATGTGCTTTCTCTTTCACTTAGTCTTTTTACTGAGCTTCCTTTCCTCTTAGCCTGTACATAGAAAACCTACAGCCTGGGGAATGGATGCTGCATATAATTGAAGTCATATTTGGCTGTAATCAAATTGGTTTTATCATAGTTTGTTTGATAGCACTGTAGTCTGTGTTCATATGTGTCTTCCAAAGGTCTTCAGAGCTCTTTGTACACGCTCTGAAGCTATTTTTATGAGCAGGGGCTAGGACCATGTTCTCTTCCCAAGGCCAGGTGTCAGAGACTGTCTGTATCCATCTTGTATAATAATTGATGCTACATCATATCTACGCTTCTTGTGATAACCTGTGGTACTAAATATTTCTATTATTTTTGCTAACTTTTACCTTTCTGAATGTGTGTGTTTCAGTTGTTAAAAGCATCTGAAATAATGTTAGGACTGTATTGTAGCCCCTCAGAGTGGTTGCAAGTATCGCATGTGCAGACGCAGAGGGTGAAAGGGCTGTGGGAGTTTGAGAACATAACACTGGCCAGAATATGATACTGAAGAGGCACATAGGGTAGAGGGTTCCTTGCACTTTGCAGGATTGTCCATGATGATTTATGATGGCCTGATCTGAAAAAAAAATTCGGTAATTATGATAACCTTAAAACCGTAGAGATGGTGACTGGTCTAGTGACCCAGCTTGCTTACTGGACCAGGTTTTACCTCAATAAACAGATTTACCTTGAAGCCTGTTGAAAGAAGCATAACTAACACACACAATTTATCTTTTTTTGTTTGTTTGTTTTAATTCAACATCTTTAAGAAAAAAGGATGTTAGATAATTTCAGAATAAATAAGTGAAGGTTTTCTCCATTATTTGATTAAAATATACAATCCTATCATTTTTTATTGTCCTATCCATATTACATCATATAGCATGCTGGTGCAAGGACAAAATGTAAGTGAAATTTTTAACGAGCTTTTAGGCTATCCTTATAGAATCTCGGTTCACCTGCCTAATGAAGTTGATCACTTTATTCAGCTGAAATGGATAGGATAGATAGGCAATTTGCCCTTTTTTTTTCTTTTTTTCAATAGAGAAACATTGTTAACTGATATTTAGCATATATTCCTTGGATTGTGATCTGCAGTTCTATTACTCACATATTACCTACTCAACATATATTGTTTCAATAGATATGCAATTTTTTCCCTACACTTCTTTTGCATGTCCTATAAATTGCATCCTATTCTTCCAACCTCTTACACAGTTCATTAAGGCTCTTCTGAATTCTTATCCTTCCAACACCCTGGCAATCTCTTCCAGCTTAGTATCACCTGAAAATGTAATAAATATGTTATGTTCTGCATTATCAGGTCAACCTTGACAATATTCTATGGCTGCAGATACAGGTTCTTAGTTTAGTCATCCTTTCTTTGGGCTAGTGAAACAGTGGTACTCTTATCTTTTTGAAACCATTTTTACAGCTGTTACAACAGCTTCCTCCAGACCATGTTTTCTGAACTTGATTAAGAGAATGTCATGTAAGACAGCATCAAAAACACGACCGGAGTCAAGATAAGGCATCTTTTTTGTCTCTTGCCACAAGGCCTGTTCCTGTGTCATGGGAGGAAATTAGATTGGTTTGACACAGTTAGTTGTTGACAAATTCATGATGGCTGTGGGTGTTATATACCCTTGTGGAGGACATTACCATAAGATAAGAAGAAATGGGAAGTACAGAGAGAAAAAACATTATCCGGGAATGTATGTTTGGGGTTTTTTTCCCCCAAGCTTAGGAGGGGGGGGTGGTGCAGCCCCTCTGAGCCGCGTTGCGACGTCAGGACCAGCCAACGTTGTGTTCTCGCGCAGTGAGTTGGGACAACCTGGTACTTTCTTATCCTGGTTATGGTACAGTGAGTCAGAACGATTAGACATCCCCTAACCGCACCTGAAAATCCTGTTGCCTGGAACCATACCTGAAACTCCTGCTGCTTAGATCATGGCCCACCTTTGTGGTTGCCTGACAAGAATTATGGACAGAATGGCAGTACACTGACCAAAGACAATCATCTTGCGAACCCATAAACACCAGTCCCAAGTGAGGCCCTTTGAGCTCTCCTGGACCACAGCAGGCTGCAACCAGTATCTCCCTCTGAGTGGGACACCTCTCAGAGCTCGCAAACTCTCCGGTTTGCGAAAAACGGAGCACCGTCACCGAAAGCTGATGATGGCACCTGGGCTGGTACCCTTCACTCCTTGAAGCTCAACCCTTTGTCAGCTGAGAAATGCCGAGACATTTGAAGTGAATACTTCACTGAACTCTAGGGGAATTTTTAACAGGTACACCTTTGTTTATATATATATATACATACGTACTTTTGTGTCTGTGTGCATGCATCTGTGAATTGACCCAGGTATCTGACAGTAAGTATAGTATAAATATTGCCATTTCAAATCTATAATTAAATCACTGTTATGATTGTAGTAAAGTCTATTGAATCACTTTGTAAATGTTAAATTAGTGAATGATGAAGTGCTGCTAAACCTTGTGATTCTCTTTAAACGGTGAATGAACCTTAGACTGCTGCTACACACATACAATCCCTTAAGACATAAACCATTGACCCAAGTCCAGGACTAGGAGTGGATCCAGCTGCACCTAAGCTCCATCAGGAGTTCAGAAAGCAAGGGGGTTCACTCTGAACCTCATGACTCAACAGGAGGGTCTCCCTTACCCTTTTGCATCTTCGGTCTCTGTATAAATCATTCTAGTTTGATTCTAACTTGATTTTCCTTTGTACGCTTCATCCGTGTATTACATACTAGAGTGAACCTTGCCATCGAACTTTGTGAAGCCGTGCTTTTACAAACTCCTGTTGAATCACTTTTGCTAATACCCTTGATGGTGATCCTTTAAGCGGCCAAAACCACACATTCACGACAGAGACACATTGATTTTCAGTCTTTTCAGTCGCTCTGAACCCCATGATTTTCTTTGTCCATTTGGCATACATATTTTCAGTTTCAAAACAGCTACTTGGACTAGCTTCTTGATTTCAGGTTTGGTCCAAATATATAACCTTTACAATGAACACTCACTGTTTCTCATTGGTCAGTTGCATCTGGTGCTACAGGGACAATTTGCAAGGATTGGTTCTGCAGGGAGACCAGTGCTTAAACAACTGAAAAATTGGCACCACAGGGAATAGATTCCACTCCCATGGAAAATGAAATTTAAGTTTTTTGGTGTTTTTGATGAATGGTGTGCAGAATGTTGTGCAGAGATGCAATTCAGGTTATTCTTTACAAGAAGATTTTCATCTGGAAAACTTGGATATCCTTGATATACCTCACAGATATTTCCAACAGACAAATCACATTTAACTTAAGCTGCTTAAGCTGATATAGAGCTTCTTCAGCTCTTACTCCTTTAGTTTACATGGTGCAACCCCTTTTCAAGAGCACGACATATAATGCAAACAAAGAGTATAAGAAAACAGGGAAGGGGAAGTTAGTCTTGGACATATTTAAAATGCTTCAAATAATATAAGTTATTATGTATTATAAGGTTATAAATAAATATGGAAATAATATATGAAGACTAAAAAGAATACATACATATATGAATATAAGAATATATGAAGAAGATAAAGTATATGCATTAGAATACAAGATATGGTTTTAAAGTGTTTTAATAAAGTGTATTTTGAGTGTGAAATTATTAATAATGAATATGCACACTATAATCCCTTAAAATAAATGATTTATCTCATAAGGACTTACTTCTATCCTACAGGAATTATCTGATAGTTATATTGTAAAAGAAAAACAGTAGAGTATACTTTCAAGTTTTTGAGCTCAGGCTACTCCTTAGGCAGTAACACTACATTTATCACACACAATCCAGATTAAAGCTATCGTTTTATGACCTTTAAAAAATTTATAGAAAACTACAGTGCAGAAGATAAATTAAACTGCTTTTTATGCAGAGGAGGTATTAGGACTAAGGGTAAGAAAAGTCTCTTTTCTGAAAACTGCTTGGCTTGCAGTATTGCTTGAATTATGTCAGTGTCCCTTCCCTGTAAGCACTATCACCTGGGTACTTAGGCAATTGTTTTGTTTGTCCTCAGACCTGCTTTACTTAAAAGTAATTGAGAACCATTTTGGCTGTTAGCAGGATGTGCAAGTATGTGTTTACTTGGCTACACAACCTCTGTTATACTACAAGTCATTAAACGGTCATGAAAATTTGTGAAGTTCCTTTTAAAGATTAGTGATTTTCAATGGTGATTTTATTTGCTTTTTAGTAATGTGTATTTATTATATACAGTGATACTACTATGACTTTGTAAAGCCAAGCACAACATACAGAAAAATATATAGGAGAAAGAAAGCCTCAAAATAACCTTACCTGTTTCTTCCATTTTCACATTTTTTATGGAAAGTTTAGATTCCGTTGGGAAGCTTGTTATATACCAGATAATTTGGTAATAGGATTGCAGGATAACACTCCTTTAAATCAATTGAAAGGGACCAACTGATTTCAGTTGGCCCCAGTTTCTAAATAATGGCTTTCTAATTCCAAGATCATTTGAGCAAGACTTATGAGAATCTACTTTCGCATAAAATAAATTTTCACTTTAAAAAGAGAGTTCCCTACAGATTAAAAAAAAAAAAAAAAAACAACCAAAAAAACCAACCAAACAAAAAAACCCAAAACAAAATAGACCAACACAAAAAAACCCCACAAAAAATTTATGGAAGTTTGTAAAAATTTTTCTAGTCTTCTAACTTGGTCTTTTTTGTCCCACTGGCATTTTTGATGCTCATTGCAAGGGTACAAGATCTACCTAAGCAAACAGACAAATGAGATTCTGACAACATATGTTAAAATATGGGCAAGTACTAGCCACATTAGTATTGATGTTTATAGTCAATACAGAGAAATAGGCATCTTAAGAGTGTGAGTCATGTGACTTATATAGAAATAAATCATGTCCTAGAATTTTCTGTTTCTCATCTCTTATTACGAATGAAATCCAGATAGCTGGATGTGGACATGTATATACGCAAATACACATACAAGTAGATGCTCAGATAAATCCTCCAGGAAATTCCAGACAAGCAAGTAAAATATATAATGTCCCATTCATCGGAATGGAAGACAAGGCCATGCATAGGTCCTTAATGTTGAACTAGCACAGGGTCCAGCTGTGCAGTGACAGTGAGAGCTGCACAGCCCTCCACTCTCTTCTGCTTCACCCTTCTGCTCATCTGTGCTTGGTGCATTCATTTTTGTGGGATTTTGGAGTGTACAGCAAATTTCATATAAAGGGAAGGGTTAATGACTACACTGTCCAGTTATTTTAGTCACCTGAAAACTTATGCTTTTCATCTCCTAAACAGTGAGATAAGACCTATCAAAAAATTTAAATGAAACTCAAATACTCTTAAACAATTTTACTGCATGTGAGCAAATTTTACTAAACAACATGGTAAGTCAATGGTGCACATCTTTTCACAACTCAGACACAGCAAATATCTATTAGTAGTGCATTGTGAGCAAGATCATATTTTCTCATCCTTACTGAAGAGGGGTTTTTTTGTTACTGTTTCTGCGGCTGTTAGTAAAGTTTGCAGATTTTGTGGATCACAGTATGGGATCACAATGTTAAGCTTACTCTGTGCTCATTGCTCATTACTGTGGTGCTCATTGGTTGTGTCTCTGACTTTTATGACTGTTAATTAGTTGTTGTATGTGAACCAGTTAATATTAAAGCTAACTTTTGCTCTTCATTTCCTCATTTGAACCTTTTTTGAGCAATTATCTCATCTTTTACTGTGCTTGGGTCTTGTCATGTATTAACATCATGAATCATTATGAATGTTAAAAGGTGGTTTGCTTCTCCTTAATAAACGTTAAATTATAAATGTGGACAGAGATGCATCTACGTAATTTTAAAGCAAAGACAGTAACATAGTCAATTTCCTGGAGAACTTTAGAAAGTAAGGTTAGTCTTTGAGATGTGAATATTTGTGTGAATCGGGGAAAAAGTTTGTAAAAGAGAAGACTGATATAGTTGCACAGAAATGTAATGTAATTATTCAGCATGACATTAGTCCTGATGAGATAGATTTTAAATACTTGTCTTTTTTATAAGAGAATTTTCTCAAGATATTTATTTTAAAGATTAAATCAAAATTGATGACAACATGGAAGTGTCATCAAGGTGATTTTACACTGAAATTATTCTCATCTCCTAACAGTACAAGGCCTTTTTTCCTAATGTCATTTCAGATTGAAAGGCAGACAGAAAACAGCTGTGGGAGAAGAGCAGAAATACTGCACATTGACCCATCACATTAGGGGCCACAGACATGCAGCATCAAAAGTTTCATTTGTTGTTTGAAGTGACAACACTTTAGATATCACTAATCCTTTATAAATGACTAATAAAACATATTGTCAGAAAGGAAAGTGCTTTTGCCAGCAGCGCTGTGCAAGACATCACTATATTAACAGATTTCTAGCTGTATTCAAGGATTCAGTCATTACTAAGACTAGCAGTTACCTTAGTATCTATCGCTCTGGGTGGCAACAAACAACTATTTAGCCTTACTGATTTATACACAGGTCTGAGAAAGAACATTATCTCTATTTCTTAGCTACTTGGTGTCATGTAATTTCAAACTCTCTAGAGTCCATGGCAGGGGGTGGTGGTTGGGCTTGCACAGTCATTTGACACATTGAAAAGTTTGAGAAATAGGTATTGCCTGCAGATAAATGGAAGCTGGGACAACAGGAATCATTGTTCATGGAGAAGTATTTTCACTGAATTAAGACAGCAATAACCCTAGAAGGAAGGTACTTGAAAGGGTGGAATAGAAGGGCTTAATAGAAACCAAGAAGGAGTTTGTGTGTGTGTGTGTGTGTGTGTGTTCGAAAACCATGGGATAACAATTTCACCCAGAAAAATAATTTTGCCTTTAGTAAGAGCAGGTGCAACATGATGTATAGGGAAGTGTCCTAGGCACAAACAAGGGAAGATGCACGCTCCTTGTTTCTATGGAGGAAATTCTTCATTCTTCTACGTATTTGAAAGAAACTTGATAAGAGTACAGCTTTTATACTCTATAAAGGTATGAAGAGACTTACTGTTTTGTCTTTCTCAGAATCCTTATTGGTATTTTTCCAAAGAAAGAGACACATTCAGACTATATTTTCCTAATATAATACTAATATTTCCTACAATTTGTCACTGTGTAATTTTAATGTTAGCACTTTGATAAATGAAAATTTGCCTTTATTACAAATATTATAATAAATTTTCCTCTGTAATAGTTTTAAAATTGCTACGTCTTTTATTGTGATCATATGTAATGTCAATAACCTTTCTGTTACTAGTTTAATTGGACAATCACCGAAAATCATAGGATCACAGAATGGTTGGGGCTGGAAGGCAACTCTGGAGAACATCTAATCCAACCTCCTGCTCAGAGCAGAAGCAGCTAAGGCAGGTTGCTCAGGGCTATGTCCAGTTTTCTTTACTTCCTCCATCAGGTGTTTATGCACATGGATAAGATCCCCCTGAGCCTTCACTTCTCCAGGCTGAAACGTCCCAGCTCTCTCAGCATCTCATCATGTCAGATGCTCCAGTCCTTTATTTATCTTTGTGGCTCTTCATTGGGTTCACTTCAATATGTCCATACCTTTCTTGTACTGAATGATGGGGCAATTTTTCCCTTTGCATCAAGCAGATAGTTGAGGAAAAGAAGTATGACAGAAGAAAGAGTACAGCTGCCAAAAGTGACAAGTTTTACAAAGCAAAGACTGTTATTGGCTTGTAGCAGTATTATGGCAGGATTGCAGTTATACTAAAGTATTGACAGTAGGTGAGAGTGTCTAGGGAGAACTGGTAATCCACAGTAAAAAGGGGACAAATCTCTCTTGTATATTTAAAATGCCTAGGTGTTTCTGTACGAGTTTATTATTGTAAACACATCCATCTATTACTAAGCAAATATCAAGACAAGCAGAAAGATAAAACAGTAGGTTCTTAATGAGAAAATGACATTTGATTCATAATGTGAAAACCAGCTTTTGTGACTGGTTTCCTCTTTATTTATTTCTTAACTGAAATTTATCTCCTTTGGTCAAAAACTGTACACACCTCACAAATATTTTGCCTGTAATGAAATCATTTAACCTGTATGCAGAGCTTTCAAAATGTTTCAACTTGTACCCACCTTTTTTTCTTACTGCCTTATCCGCAGATGAGAGAACCATAACAATGGCACACGTTTAACAGAGCTGATTTGCATGAATCTCTGTCCTTAATTTTCTCTCATCCAGCTCTATGGACTTCAGAGAGAAACAAAAATAATGGCTGGACCAACAAATTCTGGCCTCTGCAATCCAGTATCTTGTAGAGATTAATAATGATAGAAAGTAGACCAAATAACCAAGGCAACTGGAACTTTAGACACAATCTGCTTCAGCCTTTCACAAAAAGATGTATCTATATATACAGTCACATGAGGACAGTCACATATTTGAAAGAGACTTTTTTTTTCTTTTTTTTTTTCTTTTTTTTATTTTCCCTTTTCAGTCTGACCAAGAATTGTTGGTATTCTTCAGCCAACATAATGTTAGACACGTTTCTGCCATTCAAAGTCTTGATGAAGTTCCAGGTTCAAGAGATCTTAAAACGGACACCAAAGTGGGACCTGATGGTTTTGAGGCATTTCTAAACATAGATTATGTTCAAGCCATGAATCATTCTTTGTTAAGGAAAGACAGTAAACACACAACAAGACTATGATCTTGACATTTATTCTATAGGGGAACAGATACAAAGGCAGTAGGATTCCCTTAAGCGTACTGGTACAAATTTGCTAGGAAAGGATGAGAAACTCTTTGCTCCATGCTGCAGCAAAAACACCGAATCCTTCCTATCTTAGATTACCTATTGGTTTTATTATAAAAGGTTTTATTCAGGTTTTCTGAGACCCTGTCTAGAACCCCTCTATGTGTGTAGAAACATAAAAATAAAAATTCTTAATGACAGAAACACATCAGACTAGGATGGCAAACCTGAAAAAGTAGGGAAATGCAGGCAGCCTGCATAGAAATATTATTTCAGTGTTTGGAGGAGCCTCAGCCATATGTAGTTATGGAAAAGTTCACTGTTTCCAATTACACCACTATTTTAAGCACTATGTTAAATTCAGAGAAATGGAAGAAAATGAAAAGTTAAATCTCTTGCTTCTAAGACTGTTTCTCAGTCCACTGCATTATGGCAGACATGCTTAACAGTCATAATTGCATGAGGACACAGATAAAGGAAGAGATAACTGAAATGACTCATCGTCAGGTTGAACAAAAACTTTTAAAATTTACCTTTTTTTTCCCCTATGTGTGCCAGAGATTACTTCTGAGCTCCCTATGCCTGATTCTGATCTATATTATTTTTTACAGAGCTCAGAGGAATCTCACCAAACTTCCAATACAATATATGAGACCAGAATTGGAAACAGTCTCTTTTGTATATTAATTAGGGAAGTTTAAGAAATTATTGTAATGCTATGCAGTTCAGACTTTAAGTCTTTATACTTTAGTCTCAGAAACATGCAAAATATTTCATTCACTCTCCCTTTGTATCTCTTCCCAGAAGAATAAAAAATCAAGTGTCATCTCTGCCTCTCTTGTAATCCTTATTTCTAAGTAGAAATACAGCACATTTCTGGTACTCTAGTTGCATATTTTAAACAAAAAAGTTTCAATTAAGAGACAGGGTCTTCAAGACAACTTTCTGTTT
Source organism: Aquila chrysaetos chrysaetos (assembly GCF_900496995.4). Classification (NCBI taxonomy): domain Eukaryota; kingdom Metazoa; phylum Chordata; class Aves; order Accipitriformes; family Accipitridae; genus Aquila; species Aquila chrysaetos. The sequence goes on from NC_044026.1 coordinate 13,529,406, forward strand.
AATTTTCATGAAGCATCAGGAACATTTTTTTGATAAATCTGTGGGAATCTAAATAGCACTTTAAACCCAATACATACATACATTAATTAAGGGTTGAGTTTTATTGAAAGCAACTCACGCCTTGCCAAGCTGTTCTAAGAATTGTTTTAAACTAACTAGTTGTTTATTAAAGGCCAACATCTATGAAATTTTCCCTGTTCAGATCAGTGAGGGATATGGTATCAGTTTCCAAAGAAAAGGAAAGTGCTGAACCCTTTCCTGACTTGCCAGAGCTCTCTACTTAGCAAGAGAAATGAAAAGAACATTTTTGCTATCTAAACAGATTAGGTTGGTACCAGGAGCTATTTATGCTCAATTATACTGCCTGATTTATTTAGTGAGTGGGCAGATTTTGGTAATTTGTTTAATAACATAGTAGAACAATATTTATTTCATGACATAATTAAAAAGGTTGGATTGTAACATAATAAACTCCTCAGTGCATGCCAGTAATGACATTACACAATTAAGGATTTCTGTGTATTCCTGTGTATTCAGCTCCATCAGTGTGGGAAAGAGGTCCACATTAAAAATATGGGCACTTGAAGAAAACTACAGTATGAACATTCAGTATGTCAGATAATCCTATCCATGTGTGGGGTTTTGCATGAAGATAAGTTCTGAGTAGTTCAAGAAGATCACATCTCAAGACAGTTTTCACAAATAAAGATAAATTCTCAGGTATTTAACATGGTAGAGAAGTGCGCTGAGTATACAAATTAACTGCTTATTAATTTTTAATTTCTTGAATGTTTTTTTTTAAAAGGAAACTTTTGCAGCTGTACTCATTCACTCATATTCCATGGGGCTTAGATTTCTCACATGAAACATGTGCCCTTTAATAGTCTACAGTCTGGTTTCTTACGTTTTCCCTAAAGTCTTGGTAACATGACTTGATCCAAGATCTGATCAGTGCTAGTCTTACTGGGGATGTTTGCCATCAGATCTAGAATCCTCCTTAATCTACCACATATATACAAGCTGTATCCTGTGATTTGGTATGCAAGTTCTCATGCAGGATTAAAAGCTTCCTACAGTAACTGTATCCTAAGAACAACTAGGATATATGTAAATATATGTCTATACACGTACACATATATAGTAGAATAATTTATCAATAAGCCTATATTCCAGTTTTTCTTTTTCTGCAAACACTCAAGTCTCTGTTCAGTGAAAGCTGCTCCTGAAGGTTGGAACAGGCAATTTAGAAAACTGGAAAGATAGCTATTGTCTCTTTGTTGTCATTTTAGTGGTGTAGTTTATTTTCATCTGTTGTATGTTTCTTTTCTTTCTGTTTTTTTTTTTTATGCACAGAAGACAAGGGCGTGGGGGAAGTAGTGTTTCCTTGGTTTTGGCATTCTTAGAAAGTGTTTCACTTTACATTAGTAATACTTCTAGCTACCTTCAGCAAAGTTACAGTTTCTGTTTCTGTTCAATTCAGTTCCATATATCATCTCAGGTCAGCCTGGAGACATCAGTTACCAAGCCTAATGATAACATGCTTATCAGCTAATAAGCTACGCCTTTTGGAAAATTTTCATGGATATGCATTATTTGTATTTTAGCTTTTTGCTCAACTGTGTGTGGTTATCTTTCCTTTGTTTGCTAAAGGACAGTACTACATTTTTATGGTATTAAAGCAATATTTGTTATCTGGGAGCATACCTAGAAATGTATCATTAAAAAATCTTTCTTAAACCTCATTTTTTTTTGAGACCAACTGTTAAAAGAAAGCCAGCAGTTTAATCTTAGAGTCATTTCTATGTGTTTCTTACTACAAAGGTTGATAGAAGTTGCTCTTAAAAAAAAGAGAAAACCCTCAAAAAAAGGAAGAAGGAAAAAGACTGTACAGCATTTCCCTGATTACTTTTACACTGTGTAGGAGAAAAAAGGGCCCCAGGGTCATGGAAGGGAAGTAGAAAAAAAATATTAATAGAAATCCATCAATCACACATCTAGACAGAGTGGAACAGGCAACCTGCCTATCTTTTAGATGTACACTAACTATACTCATACTTTAGGCATAGTTTGTTAGAAATATTATTTAAATTAAGATTTTTTCAGCCATTTGTATAGGTACTAATATACCATCTTATTTTTCAAGATAATCCCTTCATATTTACCATTTAAAAAAAAAAAGAAAATCCATATTTTTCTTTGCTTTCAAGCTGTTCAGTTCTGGGCTATGAGATCTATTTCCTACAACAAAAAGATAATACTACTAGAAATGGATCCTGAATGAGGCTAAAAATAAACTTTTGAAGACTTGTGCACTGTACATTTTTCAGATTGCTTTTGTGTAGGTTTATCTTTCCCTCCTTCTTTTCTCCCTCAATAACTTTACACAAGTTCCCAGCAGAGATTTTATTTTACTTTTCTGAATAGAAACACTCAAGCTCTGAATATGGGTGTAACCTCTGTGAAAGACTGGCTTCATACCTGTAACAGTTGTCATTGGTATCTTTAATTTTTTTTTAGTCTTCTGGAGTTTGAAATGGACTCATTCATTCACACAGGTGAAATTTTGTTTCATTTTAGCAGCCTTGCTCTGAGAAATTTTTACAGATGACTGAGGCAGAAAATTCTACATGCTCCAGTGCATAAGCAGCTCTGAAGCACACATGGTTTTGATGGAATTTCATTTTTACTGAGTACCCTGAAAGCTTACAACACACAGGTAAGGCTGACTTCTAGCCCATACAACTTTAAAGTGTAAAGTAGTCATTAAATGTATTGTCATGAATTTCTGCATAGAATCACAGAATCATAGAATGGTTTGGGCTGGAAGGGACCTCCAGAGATCATCTAATCCAACCCCCAAATAGCTACAAATCAGATCTGAACTGAATATTGATCTTGAAAATTTTGTCTAAATTCCTCTAGATCTGACTTCAAATAAATGTACTCGTTCATTATTATAGTTCATATTTAAGGTATATTCCCAGAAACCGATAGGTTAATGCATGTCCCTCTCCCACACGACTATTCATATCAGTGTAGTTCAGTGTTTGTGAAAAGACTTGCAGGTCACAGATGCTGTTTTGAGAAGTCATAGACCTTCCTCCTACATATTTCGCTACTTGAAATATTCACCATTTTAATGTATTAATATACTGACAGGAAACTTAAATGGAAGAGGCTGAGGTACTCAATGCCTTCAAGCTTTATTTATCATAGTTGATTCAACATCCTAGTTCACTAAGGATTATGAGATGAGCAATTCCATGTGTTCAATGCATTCAACAGTCTTTTAAAAGTAAACAGGAAGACTTTCTGAGTAATTATAATAGAAAATATAAAGTAATATTGAATCTCCAGAACAGATGAAAACGTAAACTTATCGAATTGGGTAAGCTACAGATTCCCTGCAAATATTACTTCATAATTCTATCAGGGGTGGCACTAAACAATGAAAAAAAGAATAATCTTTTCTTAAAGAGGTAAGGGATGGTTTGGGCTTTCAGCACATGGACTAGCCAAACACTGATGAATGAAAGATGTATTTTTTACATGAAAAAGAAGAACGAACAAGTAAACTGAAGTGACCTGAAAGACCCAGGGTGAAGTCTCTTAAAAGCAAGAATAACAACTGTAGAGAAAGCGACAAATGTTCAAAAATATCAGCTAGTCCACCCCCTGCTGCCATGAGCAGGGATATCTTCCACTAGATCAAGTAGCTCAAAGCCCCATCCAACCTGATCTTGAACACTTCCAATGTTGGTGTATCCACACCTTCTCCAGGCAACCTGTTCCAATGTCTCACCACCCTCATCATAAAAATGTTCCCCTTATGTCCAATCTGAACCTATTCACTTTCAGTTTAAAAATGTTACCCCTTGTCCTGTCATGACAGGTCCTGTCCTAAAAAGGCTTGCTCTATCTTTCTTAAAAGCCCCCTTTAAGTATTGAAAGGCTGCAATAAGGTTTCCCTGGAGCCCTCTCTTCTCCAGGCTGAACAACCCCAGCTTTTCTTTACAGGAGAGGCGTTCCAGCCCTCTGATCATTTTTGTGGCCCTCCTCTGGACCCACTGCAACAGGTCCATGTCTTTCTTGTGCTGAGGACCCCAGAGCTGGAGGCAGTACTGCAGGTGGGGTCTCACCAGAGCAGAGTAGAGGGGGAGAATCACCTCCCTTGACCTGCTGACCACACTGCTTTTTCTGCAGCCCAGGACGCGATTGGCTTTTCTTAGCTGCAAACACTCATGTCTAATTTCTCCTCCACCAATATCCCCAAGTGTTTCTCCACAGGGTTGCTCTTCATTCATTCATTCCTCAGTCTGTACTGATACTGGGCATTGCCCCAACCCTGGCACAGAACCTTGCATTTGGCCTTGTTGAACTTCACAGACCCACTCCTCAAGTTTGTCAAAGCTCCCTCTGGATGGCATCCCTTCCCTCTAGCAAATCAACCGCACCACTCAGCTTGGTGTCATCTGCAAACTTGCTGAAGGTGAACTCAATCCTGCTGGCTATGTCACTGATGAAGATATTAAATAGTATTGGTCTCCGTATGGACCCCTGAGGGACACCACTCGTTACTGGTTTCCAATTAGACACTGAACTGTTCACTGTAACTTTTTGGATGTGACCATCCAGCCATTTCCTTATCCAGCTAATAGTCCATCCGTCAAACCCATCTCTCTCTAATTTAGCAGCAAGAATGTTGGGGGGGACCATATCAAAGCCCTTACGGAAGTCCAGCTAGATCACATCCATAGCTGTTCCTTTGCTCACTGATGCAGTCACTCCATTGCAGAAGACCACTAGGTTAGTCAGGCATATCTTCAATTTATGTAATGTACAGCTGAAGGAAAAAAGAGGGAAAGAAGGAATGAGTCTAGACATCAAAACTTCTACACAATGTTCTTCAGAAATAAAGTCCAATTGAACTGAGTGAATTTTTCATGTAAAAAAGGCTGAAGGTTTAGGTCTCTTACTTAATCATGTCTCCAATTTCATTATTAAATTATATGTTATTAAACATTAACAGTAATGATTTGTACTTATATTAAATAAATGAAATATATTAATAAAGTGTCTGTTATGATGTAACAGAATAGTACACTCACATATTACAATACTTTGTTAAAAGACATGCATGCTTGCAAAGTTTTGGAGTAAAAATTATGCATAGTACTCAGTAGCTTTAATGCTCGATAGTAGCTGGTAAATATAACTCCACACATAAAACCTGTGCATACATAAAAATTTCCACATGAATGAGGGTAACTCAAGGGAACCTGTAGGATAGACAGAAATTAGGAAAATAAACAATATTTGGAAAGATTTGAAAACAATGACATTTGAAAATATATATCCTCATGGTACAATATATGTTTGGGTATTTCACAGTATACCATCACAAATCAAAGCACGCCATCCAGTCATCACACTATGTAAGGAAAAATAAGATATCCATAAAGAAAAGCCTTATTTGTTCAAAATGGGTAACAGATTTTTATCTTTGCAATATGAATACAAAATAAGAGATTATTCATTTATTTTTCCGATCAGACAACTGGAAAAGAAAACAGAGTAATCTGCTTTTCAATCTCTCCCCTGTCCCCAAGAGAGTAGGTAAATAAATTTCTTTTCAAATGACCACTTCCCATTCCCCCCTCATTTTTCTTTATTTATTTTTAATTATTTAATTAAGCAGTTAAAATCAAGCTATTATTCACAAAGCTTTACTCTTTTTTTCCTAAGAATGTCTTCATTCTTTAGACTACATTGCTTCTTTTACTAAGCAGTTGGATATGAGAACTCCCCTGGGTTTCAGCTATTATTTTAGAGCAAACAGTGAAAGTTCCTGAAAGCTATTTTTCTGTTATAGAAACCTTTGTATAATTCTTTTCAGCTACAACTTATTTAAAAAAAAAAAAAGTTCTGAAAACTACACATTTTTCTTCAGCTCCAATCCTCTTTTCAATGTTTCTTTGGGGAATTTGGTATGCTTAATTTTCACTCCTAATCCAAATGACAAAAAAATTTCAAAAATCTTGAAGTCTCTTGTGAAACATATTCCATTTTTTTACTTAGTGCTAATTAGTGGTTTTCAAAGCAAAAACTAGTTAATTGTCATCTGCAAATATCTAGATTTAAATGACATATTAAAAAGGAACCTTCTAGCAAAGCTCAATAAATACAGGTAAAATAGGAATATTTACTTGATTAAACTATCCATTCTTTTTCTTCTGTCCATTTCTCCACTTTGGCTTCACACTTCACAGCTTCCAGTGCTAAGGTGCACATCTTCAGTAAGTGGAAGTTTCATTTATCAAAAAAAAAAAATCTTGATTTAGTCATTTAATACAGTTCATCCTATGCACTAGATGAAGGAGGGAGCATGTGAATAAAGCAAATGATCATGTAGTTTTACCTGCCTAGTAGCACACATGGCCAAAGGATTAGCAATGTTCTTTCTCTCATGGCCTGATAACAAATGAGATAAGTTTAGCCTTATAAGCTTATTTGCTTGAAAACAACATTTCTGAGATTTCAGTAAAAGTAAGTGGATTATATAGTTATTATTTATGTTAAAAACTTTGCTTCACCAGCTCAGTCCCAAACTTCTAAAGCAGTCTTTTATTGTTTGTCCCCTGTCCTTAGAAAGGTCTGCTCTGCAGGCTAAAACAATGCTTATATTAAACCTGAGGAGCATCTATGTGCAGCCAAAACTGGCGAAGATGAAGATATAGTAGATCTTTCTGAGAAATCACTGGCAGAGCTGATACTTTTCCTCATTGAGATTCATTTTTTTGATCCTTGTGTTACAGAATTTTGCAGTTGGAATCTGAGTCTTTGAAATGCTTGTCTGTAGAAAAAGTCAAGGTTGCTCAATTCCTTATGTGGGCTACTTTCTGTGTATCCAGAAGATCTTTTAATAATATTTGACACAGAGCTTTCCATTAACTGATGCAAAGATGACCATAAAATGCAGAACATGACCATGGTATCAGTGACTTCCCATTAAAACTGGAGGACCGTAGGATTCTGAGATTAGAAATTATTAATTTAAGATGCATGCAGTGAGAAAGCCATGGTTGCCTGGAAATGTTCAAGGACCTTGGGCCAGAGCTCTATCAATAGGTCACATCTCTTCTCCCAGTCTTTGATGAGAAGACATGGTTTTGTCCAGAGTTTGACCCATCAAAAATGTTGATGTGAGATGCTATGGGCACAGCCTGGGAGCAGCTGTAGGGGTTCTGGCTCACTGCCAAAACTAAAACCCAACAAGTTGTATTACACAAATCACAGGCACAAAATGACAGTTTCTGACAGTTTGTAACTCCACGAAACTTAAATGGATTTTCATTAAATAGAAGAAGTCACTTCTCCCTTAAAAATTTCCAGTTTGAAGTCCTGGTGTCATATCTGATGTCAATACTCATTGAAACGAAAAAGAACAATAAAGCCACTTCATGTTTCTCTATATTGGTAAGCGTTAGGTAACTTTAATATAGAGGCTGTCATACATACAAGACTATGACATTTCATGTGACAAACTGCTATGAAGAACTGAGGAGGCTATAATAGCTAGATAAAACCATCCCAGTAAATTTTCAGATGAGTGCCCGTCCTTTTTGCAACACAATTTGCAAGTGTAATTTATCCGTGATTGCTTATCTTCGTAGTGGCATCACTATCTGATTGAAGGCACAAATTCATTTTAGCCAGAGCAAAGTTGGAGGATTTATTTAGCACAGATGGGTCTTTTTTTTTCTGAGATACTTGTGACTCTTTTCAGGATAAAAGGTAATGCAAACTTGACAGCATATTCTGGCTGGGAAATCCAGGGTTACTGTACCCACTTATTGCATTCATAACTTACATTTATGAGATCCTATAATCAGCTACAAAGAGATAGACTGTAACTATGAAAATCTTTAATATGAGATTGATTCTCGTAATTCCTTCATCAGTTTTAAATTGATCACTTTTCCAATCTTGTATTTCATTTACAGAATTGTATACTGAATCAGTACTGACAATATGAGATAACATTCCAGCCTCTCTAACTTCTCATTACAATGATCCAAATAGCAGTGCTATTCTTTTCCATTTCTAGAAGAAAAAAATGGCAGGTATGAAGTACTCTGACCTTACAAATACATTCCCATAACATATACTGAAGTCACTTGCCTAATTGCGGAGAAAGTCCAAAACCAGCTCTTGTTACCTTAGCAAATAAAGGGGAATTTGTTGACAACTTTAATGAGCCCTTTGGAAACTGAGATCCTAACTAACTATCCGATGAACAGAGCTGAGGACAAGATACCCTTACCTATCAAAATTTAATTATTTTTATTTTAAGGTTCTTGGAAACAAATATCAGAGCTTTAATAACTGCCATTCCAGCTGTTCTGCCCTATATCCAAAAATTACTTTGAACAGGAACAAGTGCATAAGTTTTTATTTAATTTATGCTTTTATTTGGATACTCTCACCAACCTGCTGATAAACATGTGAAACGCTTTCTAGCACATTTGTGGTGCTTTACACTCAGGATGGTTGCTATTTTCAGATGTACTGGTAAGTGGCCTGCTTTTCTGCTAGAACGAAGGCTAAACTGATCAATGCTGATAGGTCTCCCAGTACCTCCCCACAGACCTCATTGTACACTCAGGATACATTGAGTTCTCCCTCAATTCACTGGTTTAAAATATCAGAGAGAGCTGAAGTGAGCGAACAAGTGGATATGACCTTGTATGCCTCACAATCTGGTTTACTCAGCTGTGCAATGACCACTTGAACATTTCGGAGGCTCTGAGGAACTGGGTGATTCAGGCATCTAGAGGCATATAAGACCACAGCCCTGTTTGTTTATATAGTTTGCAAAGAGAGGAAGGCCTAGCACTCCCAGGTAAGCTTACATGGTGCTAAATGTACAGGTAGATGACTTGCTGTTTGAAGACCTTTTCTCTAGTTGTACAAACAGCAACTATTTAAGGAGCCACTCTAATCTAATTAATGAGAGGTTCCTCTGAAGGAGGAAAGTGACTGAAACCAGGTGAGACTTCCACATTGCCAAGTAAATGATACAAAAGCTTCACAGCCCAATCTCACATGAGTACACACACCTCTCACGTCACAGATCAAAATATATTCAGGTGCATTGGATGGTTTTACAATGCTTTACTTCTCCTAGTTTCCTCTCCTGTTCTGGTCTCACAATCTTGACATCTCAGCTCTTCCACGTACAGTGATACAGCTTTCTTCAGACATCAAGCAGCATCCCTGCAGCTGCTTATCATAGAATCATAGAATCATTTAGGCTGGAAAAGACCTTTAAGATCATAGAGTCCAACTGTCAACCATGCCCACTAAGCCATGTCCTGAAGTGCCTTGTCTACAGGCTTTTTGAATACCTCCAGCGATGATGACACCACCACCTCCCTGGGGAGCCTGTTCCAATGCCTGACAACCCTTTCAGGAAAGAAATTTTTCCTAATATCCAATCTAAACCTCCCCTGGCGCAACCTGAGGCCATTTCCTTTCCAACACCCACCTCGCCACAACCTCCTTTCAGGTGGTTGTAGGGAGCGATGAGGTCTCCCCTCAGCCTCCTCTTCTCCAGACCAACCAGCCCCAGCTCCCTCAGCCGCTCCTCATCAGACTGGTGCTCCAGGCCCCTCTCCAGCTCGGTTGCCCTTCTCTGGACACGCTCCAGCACCTCCATGTCTGTCCTGTGGTGAGGGGCCCAAAACTGAACACAGGACTCGAGGTGCGGCCTCACCAGTGCCCAGTACAGGGGACGATCACCTCCCTGCTCCTGCTGGCCACACCATTTCTGATGCAGGCCAGGATGCCGTTGGCCTTCTTGGCCACCTGGGCACACCGCTGGCTCATACTCAGCCGGCTGTCGACCAGCACCCCCAGGTCTCTCTCTGCCGGGCAGCTTTCCAGCCCCTCTTCCCCAAGCCTGTAGCGCTGCGTGGGGTTGTCGTGACCCAAGTGCAGGACCCGGCACTTGGCCTTGTTGAACCTCGTACAATTGGCCTCGGCCCATCGACCCAGCCTGTCCAGATCCCTCTGTAGAGCCTGCCTACCCTCCAGCAGATCAACACTCCCTCCCAACTTGGTGTCATCCGCAAACTTACTGAGGGTGCACTCGATCCCCTCGTCCAGATCATTGGTAAAGATATTAAAGAGAACTGGCCCCAGTACTGAGCCCTGGGGAACACCACTCGTGACCGGCCACCAACTGGGTTTAACTCCATTCACCACAACTCTCTGGGCTTGTCCGTCCAGCCATTTTTTCACCCAGCAAAGAGTACACGTCTCTAAGCCATGAGACGCCAGCTTCTCAAGGAGTATGCCGTGAGAGACAGTGTCAAAGGCCTTGCTGAAGTCCAGGTAGAAACATCCACAGCCTTTCCCTCATCCACTAGGCGGGTCACCTGGTCATAGAAGGAGATCAGGTTGGTCAAGCAGGACCTGCCTTTCATGAACCCACGTTGGCTGAGCCTGATCACCTGGTTGTCCTGCACATGCCGTGTGAGCGCACTCAAGATGAACCGCTCCATAATCTTCTCCAGTACCAAGGTCAGGCTGACAGGCCTCTAGTTGCCCGGATTCTCCCTCTGACCCTTCTTGTAAATGTGCTTAATGGCACGACATCAGACTTCTTCTACCCGAAAACCCGTTTTGTGTTCCTGCTTTGGCATAGAACCTGATGGACAAAAGGATTCCTTAGACAACCCAGGTCAGGGGTCCAACTTCTTAGGAAGTATGTCTGTCTCTGGAATGCTTAACTTCTACTTTTGCCAGAAACAAGAAAGGTGACAAACAAGGTAATGGCAATGAAAGCAGGCTATTAAAAAAAAGCTATTAAAGAAACCCCAATATTAAAATACCAATACTAATACTATTCATAATACTAGTAATACAACCTCTTTAATTAAAACTGTGTCAGGCAAATCAGAGTTAATTCTGCCTGCATCAGTTCAAGGCCAAGTATAAGACCTGTAATGTTGAATCTTTTACCCAGAAAATCTATAGTTTAGTTACCTGAATCATTCACAAGTGAATGCTGAATTGTTGCAGGCACATGTAAATCACAAGACAAGCAAGAAACTTAATGTATTGAAGTGAATCATACTTTGAAATGTATTTGGATGAAGTAAAACAAAACTCTGATACATTGTATTTAAAATAACATGATTTCTTTCTTTAATGTGATAGAAGAGCAGAGAAAACAGAAATAAGCACTACAGGGAGAAGGTGTTGAATGAAGTGTATGGTTTAATTAAAAACTTCTTCAGATTTGCCCTTTTTTTCCGGAGTTGAACAATGAACTAAAACATTAATTTTTTTTGCATAGTTCTGGCCAGACCATACAAGACAATGACACAATATTAAGTACAGACGCTATTATTCACAGTTTTGCTGTGTTTTTCTCACCTTTTCTCAACTCTTTTATTATTTTATTTATTATGAAAATATCATTTATTAGTCTCTGTCAAAATGAAAATAAATAAATAGCATATTATTTTGCATTTGCTTCAGATGCAATACCTACTGAAAACTGTAATCCTATTTGTGTTAAGAAAGTCATTAAATTCAGCAGCTAAAATACTAATTATTTTCCTGAAATGGAGGAATAATTGTTAAACAGCTTGTGTACAACACAAAGTGTTCTGAATATACTTTCTATGCAATTTATGAAAGACTAGCTTGTGTTCTATTTATGCAAGGGAATTAATAAAAACCATTTCTGAAAGTTAGGCTTACACAAACTTTTTTTAATCAAGGTGTATTTAATTAAAAAATCTTGTTTGTAAATACTTTTTTTACTGTTTTAATTTTGAATGAATTAAGTTACTGTCATTCACTGTTACAAAATCTATTTACTATTATCTTCTTTGAAGGATCATGGTGCTGCCATGTTGAGCACCAAATAAAATATATTTCCCTATCCGAAATGCTTGCAAATCTAAGATCTTGTTCCATAATTAGTTACTAAGAATTGCCCTTGCAGTAATCCAGGACCTCAGCAAAATCACGAGAGATTTACCTCCGTGGATGGTATGATTTAAATTGCCTAGTTGTAGGATCTGGCTATAATATGATGGACTACATGTTATTATAAGATCTAATTGCAGCCTTTCTCTAAAAGGCAAGGAAAGGGTGTTATTGTTCTCGTTTTCTTTAATAGCCCATGTTTACAGTACTCACTTAAGATATGGGAGGCTTCAGTTTTCTTTTCAGTCTGACGAGGTTCAGATTTTCAGCTTCTGTCTCCCAAATGAACGTCTAACCATTAAGCAACAGGCTAAACTGGTTATGTCTTAATGCAGCTCTTAAAACCTGCAGGAAACATTAATTCATATTGCTTTTGTGCCCACAGGAGACCTGATGGTTCATTTTGCTCACTCCGACCTTTCCAAAAGAGCTTTATGTAGCAAATTTGGGCTGAAGATCGCGTAAGACAGAATTCCTCACAAGTTGAAACAGCAGTTTTAGAAAATATTGTATGTAAATGTCTAGTTAGTACCTGGATGCATGCAAGACTATGAGAATAAACAGGAATACATTTATAGGATCAAAGGGAAAGCATATTTGAGAGTTTAATACATATTACTATTGAGACATTTAGATTGTACTATGGTGGCCACAGAGCCCACTGAAGGGCCAAAATTCTTGGCAAGAAAAAGGGGCTATTTTTAATGATCTGTAGTTGGATCAAGTATGAAAAGAGTATGGAGCACTGGGCTTGAGATTTCATTGAAGAAAAGTTAAGAAGCATGTCTGAACAGCTAAACAGCAAAGAATGTTGCTATCTGCACACAGCCTAGACGTAAGTGACAAGTAATTAAAAAATTATTTCCATCCTTTTGCTTTTAAGTTAGAATAAACACATGAAGCAGTGAAAATAGTCTACATAGTTATATTTGCATATGTACATTGTTGAATTTTCTCTTTTTGTAAAAAGAATGGACCTCATTGCTAAAGCACTAGTGTCATGCTTTTGATAAAAAACTGTAATTGTGAGGAAAACCCTGTATTAAATTTAAAAAGATGCTAGTGCCAGAGTAAGTTTTTGTATAAAATTGCCAGTGCCAGAGTGTATTTTTGTATGAGATTGCTTTCTGGAAAAAAAGAAAACTTTGAAAATTAGATAAAGGTTTGGAAAATTAGAAATAGTTTCAACAAATAGAGCAGTTAAGAGTGCAAGATTAAAGTAATGGATAGCAAAGGTGTTTTGGGTTTAAGTTAGTATTCAGCAGCATATATGGAATCTAATGCACAGATAGACAGGTGAACAAGATTATAAATGCCATAAAATTACATCAAAATATTTACTGTTTTGATCACTCTCTGCATTAAAGAGAACTGAAGGGTATTAAAAAAAGTAGGGATTTTGGATTACATATAGAGACTAAGGAATTTGTGGGGTTTTATAATTTTAGAAATGAAGCCATTGCAAATACTGATGTATCACAGCTCATATTTTACGGTACTAAGCACAATGAATTCTTTGCAGGTCTAATGTTGTTGAAGATGAGTGAAAGATATTCCTTTCTGCGTTTTAAGGCCTCTGAAGACCTGTCTGACCAGCCAGCCTCCGGGAGACAAAACCAGTGCTTCTGTCTCACCATCTCTCCCCACTCTGACTCCGCCAGCCTCCCACCCTGCCTTCTGCCTGCCCTGGTTGTTCAGGCAAGCAAATGAGGCTGGAGTAGGGACTGAAGTGTAAATTCAGGTCTGAGCTTTCTCACGGCTGAATTGCTCCTTCCATCTGAACCGGCAGAACCCGCAAGATGATAAAAATATACCAAAATTGGAAGCCTCTCTTCATATGGAAACCCCATCTACACAGATTTCATACCCTGCGATCCAGCATACAAGTTATAAAAAGAAAAAGAAGCTATAACACAGATGGCATTTTTTCATTCCTGTAGTATTTTGGCTATGTTCTGAACATTAGGAGCTTTCCAGGCACCTGTAAAATACGTAATATACTCACAAAATAACTGTTTTATCAAATTTTGCAACTGAATATGAGATGTTCCCTCTTTCTCCCCTGCCTAGATCTGAAAGTTCTGGATGAAGGGATTTATTGGTTGAAATTAGTTCATGACCTATCTCTGGCAAAGAGTTACCTAGATAAATATTTCTAAAGCAGTGATTTTCTTGAAAGACAAAAAATTTGGTTGTCTGTTTTTTACCTTATCCAAACTGATCCTCTATTCCTTTCTGGTTTTCTAACCATTTTTACTCTATGAAGGTACTTTCCTTCTCACCCCTTTATCTATGTTAGTTACATCCCGCATGAAACATGTTCAAAACCTAAGTAAAATATGTCAGTTGATTCTACTTTAGTTACTTTTCATTGATATATTTAAAAATTCCTAAAAAAATAAGGGATTTTTTTGAGAAAACTATAGTCTTCTGGTCTTCTTCCTGTGAAATATGTTTCTTTTTACCTCATTCCAGCTACTTGAAAATTCCCATGTATTCTATATTCACTGAAATATTCTGCAATCACTGCACTTACAAATAGGAAAGCTATGGTGGATTTACATAAGCATTTGCATTAAAACAAAAATCAGAAGTCATTGCGATATTAAATCATAATCTCATACACATCCTTTTAAAATAGGACTTGAGCACTTTTAAAGTTAACAGTCTTAAATCCAGCTGCTAGAGTTTAAAACAGAGATATTTTATATGTCTGATTTTTTTAGAGAAAGGAATCTTTAATTTGCAAATTATTTTGAGACTTTAGCATTTGGCTTATGTTATAAATGATAACACAAACAAAGATACTGAAATGAAAAAAAATGTTTCATCATTTTGTATCATTCAAAATATTATGACTGAATTATTTATTTTTCTATTGTCATATGCAGTTTTTATTCCATTGCATATTATGAAATAGAAAAAAATCACAAAAACTAGTCACTATAAATTTAAACCATTCATCTGTCAAAATACTGACAGCTAAGCAGTATCAAAGCCTTTTTCTTCATTTTCTATCAAATTAAACTAGTGCAAAATTAACCTAATTCAATAACCTAATTCAAGCTTTCAGTAATTGAATCTCATCAGTATCAGGTAACATCAGGCAAATGGTTCAGCTAAAGTTTCTCCTATTTATGTCTTTTAAATTCAACCACAAAGTAAGAAAAAACAGATGAACACACATACTAAAAAAAGTAGCATTTTTGATCACTCTTACAAACATGTATCTTTTATAAAGCTAAAACCCTATATGCTCTAAGCCTCTGTCTTTTGGCACACAGTTGTTTTGCTGTGTAAAGCAAATTTTGTTTGTATTTTGTTTGTTACTGTTCCACTACTTCAAAGTGGCCTCTGTATTGACTGCACTAAATCATGCTACACAAATGTCAAACTGATCTTACATTAATTCCCATGACATCAGATCTCTTCTATTTCCATTTACCGTTCTCTTACTTCTTTGTATTTCTTTTTTCTTTGAATGAGTCACATCCTTTTTCATGCCTACCTGCATCTTTCCAAGATATAGCCAGAGTGTTTAGCAATACAGACAGGTCGATGTGAACCTAATACACATAAATAGGAAAAAAAGTGCATCAAGAAAAGACTTGGTCACAAGATAATGAAAATACAACATTTCTATTCATTAATTAGTTCCATTACATTTTTTATCTGTTCTGAAAAGAGTGATCTTATTTTGTTGACAGAAGATAAACACCTCAGCAGATAAAGAGCTGAACTTCTGTTTTGTTTTGTTTTCCCCATCTATTTTTCAAAACTATTAGTTTGTTATAAACTGGTTGTCCTGGAATTAAAATTTTGTCTTCTACAAATTTTTGCAACCCTGTTAATATATATTATTATTCTGAATTTCTTAAGAGGAAAAAAATGTTTAGTTTAAAAATATAAAATCAAAACTAATGTAACAGGTGACCTCTTTCACATAAACTGTACATGATTAGAAGAGCATATGATTTTAAGTATGTCCCAAAAACTTACCAGATTGATGTTGGAACCACAAAATATCTAGATTCATTCCACCTTACTTTAAGAACTAATTGAGTCTTTTACTTCCCCAGACTTCAAAACAGACAATATTCTATTGTTACGTGTTGTGACAATGATCGTACATTTTATTCAGCACAACTGATTTTGAAAAACCTCAGTTGGTCTACAGAGTACCTTAATACTACTCTAGCAGGGATACAATGCTAAATGGCAAAAAAGGGAAAAAAAAAAAAAAAAAGGAAGAAAGCCCTTAGCTGCTCCTCACAGGACATTCCTTCCAGCCCTTTCACCAGCTTTGTTGCCCTCCTCCGGATACTTTCATGGAGCTTCACAGCATCCTTAAATGGTGGGGCCCAGAACTGCACACAGTCCTCGGGGTGAGGCCGCACCAAGGCTGAATGCAGCGGGATAATCCCCTCTTTTGAGCGGCTGGCCGTGCTGTGTTTGATGCCCCCCAGGGTGCGGTTTGCCCTCTCGGCTGCCCCGGCACACGGCTGACTCGTACTGAGCCTGCTGCCGACCAGCACCCCCAGATCCCTTTCCGCAGGGCTGCTCTCCAGCCACTCCTCTCCCAGTTTGTGCTTGTGCCTGGTGTTAGTACATCCTAGGTGCAGAAGCCAGCATTTGGACTTGTTAAATTTCATCCCATTAATCGTTGCCAAATCCTCCAATCTATCTAGATCTCGCTGCAAAGCCTCTTGTCCCTCAAGAAAGTCAACAGCACCTCCCAGTTTGGTATCATCAGCAAACTTCCTAATGGTGCATTCAACTGCTGCATCCAGATCGTTGATAAAGGTATTGACCAGAACTGGCCATAGAATTGAACCCTGAGGAACACCACTGGTGACCAGTCACCAGCCAGATGTAGCCCCATTCACTGCAACCCTTTGAGCTCTGCCCTTCAGCCAGTTCTTCACCCAGTGTACCGTGAACACGCTCATCCCACAGCTGGACAACTTGTCCAGAGGGATGCTGTGAGGGACAGTATCAAAAGCCTTACTAAAATCCAGAAAAACTACATCCACTGCCTTCCCTTCACCCACTAGGCGGATGACCCTCTCATACAAGGATATCAAATTAGTTAAACAGGATTTTCCCTTTGTGAACCCATGTTGGCTATGTCTGATGTTTGCATTATTCTTTTAATGTGTTTCAATAGTTTGCAGAATAACCTTCTCCACAATAATTCCAGGAACCGAGGTTAGACTAACAGGTCTGTAGTTCCCTGGGTTTTCCCTCACACCCTTTTTGTAGATTGGAACAACACTGGCTAGCTTCCAGTCAGCGGGGACCTCCCCAGACTCCCAAGACCTTTGGTAGATGGTTGAGAAGGGTCCTGCCATAACATCTGCTAGCTCCTTCCGAACTCTGGGATGAATCCCATCAGGCCTCATGGACTTGTGAACGTTCATCTGTTACAGCTGGTCCCTTACAATTTCAGTGTCCACAAATGGAAAGTCACTGTTCCCACCCTCATGGTCCTCTCACTCAGGGGACCAGGCAGCCCAAGGTCTATTGGTATTATTAAAGACTGAGGCAAAAACCATGTTGAATGCCTCTGCTTTTTCTGCAACCCTGTTAGTCAGATGACCATCTTCAACAAGTATCGGTCCAATGTTTTCTTTAGACCTCCTCTTGCTCTTAACATACTTTAAAAAGCCCTTCTTGTTATCCAAAACAACATTGGCCAGTTTCAACTCGAAATGAGCTTTGGCCTTTCATGCCTTCTCCCTGCACTTAAGAACAAAAGCTCTGTACTCTTCCTGCAAAGCCTGACCTTGCTTCCAGAGGTCATGCAATTTCTTTTTTCCTCCTGAGCCCTGTGAGGAGTTCCCTATTCAGCCAAGCTGGTCTTCTGTCCTGCTTGCTTGACTAACCACATAGTGGAATTGCCTGCTCTTGTGCTTCTAAAAAGTGGTTCTTAAAGTCTGACCAGCACTTGTGGACTCCTAAGCCCTCAAAAGCAGATTCCCTGGGTACTGTGCTGAATAGCTCCCTGAACAGCTTAAGGTTTGCTCTCCTTAAGTCCAGGGTAGCAACTCTGCATTCCTTTTTTTCTCATTATACTAAACATTTTAAACTCAACCATTTTATGACCACTGTGGCCAAGACAGCCACCTACCATCACATCCCCCATGAGTCCTTCTCTATTCACAAAAAGCAAGTCTAGGAGGACATCTTTGCTAGCTGGCTCACTGAGTACCTGTCACAAGACGTTATCTCCTACAAACCTGAAGAATTTCCAAGACCTGCTCATCACAGCAGTATGATATTCCCAGTTTCTGGTTTCTGGTTTTTGCTGGGATAATTTTCTTCATAGTAGGTCATATGGTGCCATGTTTTGGATCTGTGATGAAAACAGTGTTGATAACACAGGGATGTGTCCTGGTTTCAGCTGGGATAGTTAATTGTCTCCCTAGTAGTTGGTACAGTGCTATGTTTTTGAGTTAGGTATGAGAAGAATGTTGATAACACACTGATGTTTTCAGTTGTTGCTCAGTAGTGTTTAGTCTAAAGTCAAGGATTTTTCAGCTTCTCACACCCAGCCAGCGAGAAAGCTGGAGGGGCACAAGAAGTTGGCACAGGACACAGCCAGGACAGCTGACCCAAACTGGCCAACGGGGTATTCCATACCATGTGACATCACATCCAGTATATAAACTGGGGGGAGTGGAATCACCTCTTGGGGACTAACTGGACATCTATTGGTGGGTGGTGAGCAATTGCATTGTGCATCGCTTGTATATTCTAATCCTTTTATTATTACTATTGTCATTTTATTAGTATTATCATCATCATTATTAGTGTCGTCTTTTCTGTTCTATTAAACTGTTCTTATCTCAACCCACGAGTTTTACTTCTTTTCCTGATTTTCTTCCCCATCCCACTGGGTGGGGGGGAAGTGAGTGAGCAGCTGAGTGGTGCTTAGTTGCCGACTGGGGTTAAACCACGACAGGATGATTTAATTATTGCTGAACAGGACTTGTACAGCGTTAGGGCCTTCACTGCTTCTCAGGCTGCCCCGCCAGTGAGTAGGTTGGAGCTGCACAAAAGTTGAGAGGTAACACAGCCAGGACAGCTGACCCCAACTGACCAAAGGGATATTCCAGACCATAGGACGTCATGATCAGCATATAAAGCTGGGAGAAGAAGAAGGAAGTGGGGATGTTGAGAGTGATGGTGTTTGTCTTCCCAAGTAAGTGTTACGTGTGATGGAGCCCTGCTGTCCTGGAGATGGTTGAACACCTACCCGCTGATGGGAAGTGGGGAATGAATTCCTTATTTTGCTTTGTTTGCGTGAGCGGCTTTTGCTTTACCTCTTAAACTGTCTTTATCTCAACCCACATGTTTTCTTACTTCTACCCTTCTGATTCTCTCCCCCATCTCATGGTGGGGAGTAAGCAAGCAGCTGGGTGGTACTTAGTTGTCCACTGGGGTTAAACCATGACATATAGCAAAAGCTAAACTCTCTTCCATAGCTAAATTTGTACTTTAATATTAATATCTAAGAAAAGAACTTCTAATTTTATGTATATACTTGTAAAATCATTTCCACAGTGATACAGAAAGGAAGAAGGGGAAATGTTTTACAAGCAGCTTTACACAAGATAAATATTCTGCATAAAGTTTCCCCTGATTAATTTCTGTTACTAATTTTTTGTGTTTCAACTGTCACTGACATTCTTGGCAGTACAAGAGGCAATGGGAACAAAAGGAAACATGGGAGGTTCTGTTTGAAGAGAAGGAAACACTTTTTTTTATTGTGATGCCGACAGGTTATTTAGAGAGGTTGTGGAGTCTTCATCCTCAGAAGTATTCAAAAGCCACCTGGAACTGGACCCAGACAGTCTGCTCTACGTGGTTCTGCTTGAGCCATGGGGTTTGACACGATGACCTCCAGAGGTCCCTTCCAACCTTGACCATTCTGTGGTACTATGAAATCTGAGAATAGAAAACTAGGATCTATAGGCCAAACCTTTCCCTTTGAGAGCAGCAGCACAGTGAAATGATTCTCCTCTTTTTTATTGACTCTGTAAGAAGACAATACTGCAAAGGATGTTCTGGGTCATTGAGTTTGAGTCCCTGTCTGCTGTAGCCAAACACATCATACCGTATTATCCATAAATACATCAATTCTCAATATAACTCCCCCTACATCTTCACAAGTTGCTCCAACATCTTTCTAAAGGGTCAAAAATATTAATCTGGTTTTCAGCCAAGGTAATTCATTAAAACTCATTACTTATTGGTAAATTGGGTCTGTTCAACTTCTCCCCATGGGAAATTTTCTCCATTCTGTGCACACAAGGCATAGCTACAGCAGTGTGCTTAGCTGCGTATCTGGATTTGCATAGAAGCAGTGGGACATACTTGGGCAGTTGTAAGCATGATAAAAAGCTTTCAGACTCATGGCTGGATTACCCAGTGGCAAGCTGCCAGCAGATTTCCAGTAAGAAAGCTGTGGCTTAAGTAGTTTTCTCCTTAATGACTACCTCTCAATTAATTTATAGAAACAATGCTACACTAACGTGGTTTGGCAAAGTTAAAACATGCCTCCTCTGGTTTTACCCTTTTAATTGATATGTATCACAAACAAGCAAGTTCAACAAAGAAAGATAGGCAGAAATACCCCTGCCCATTCACATTTAGTAGGGCAGTGTCTAGGAATCTCTCTCATGTGTCTCATGGCTGTCTACACTGAATTATTTGCTACCAACCTTTCTGCTGTTGGACTGACATCAGAAGGTGATGTAAAACTCCAGGTCCAAATGACCTTTCTCCAGGGAACATTTTTCTTTAAGTTACAGTAAAACCAGGAAAACAAATGGAGTGCACACACAGGAATTTGGAGGTATTTTTGTTAGTGTGTATGCACACTCAGGAGTAAATCGATTTACTTGGAGCAGTACTATTTTTAGTAAGCCTCACAAATAGAAATTCGTAATGGTTGGGATCTTAGAAATTCAGGGAGTATGGCATGTGCTGTTCAGTGATAAATGGACAGAGAGACGTTCTCTGAAGTGAGCAGTCTCAGTGGCCCATATACACTTTGCTTTCTTAGGGCCAGATGGAGAGAAATGGTAATGTAATGACCTTCTCCCTATAGATTCAAACACCTGCAATCCAGCAGGCAATGTTGCTAATGTACTGCTGGCCATATAATTGCTGAACAGGTGTCTTCCAGTCAAAGAATGCAGCAGGAACAAGCTTCCAGGGCAGCTGCATTATGAGCATTTCATTCTGCTCACTATTAGGTTATAGAAATTGCTGAGTTTATATATATATATATGTATGTATGGTTTATATATATATATATATAGACACGTATCTTTTAGTTTTCAGTTTTGTAATGGGAAGTGGTGCAGGGAGGGAAGAAGGAACGTGGAAAGACAGACATTAAGAAGTCAAAATACAGATCATTGCCTACCCAATCCAAAATACAACGGACTAAAACCTGGTTATTAAAATAATATAAAGCAGATGATGAGCTCCCACCCCGCTTTGAACAAAACCAGAGATTATGCTTATTTTGAATGTGGTCCTTTGTTCTGGGATTTTTTTTGAAAACTTTACTACCTGCCTAATTTTCTTCCCCTGTGTTATTTTCTATAGACATTTCATTCTGATTTTTTGTTGTTGTGGTTGTCATCAGTTTTTATGAGAAACTACTTTGGAAACCTGAAATGATACTACCTGTAAGACAGGTTTCTTACAGTACTGCATACTTACAGGGATGTTGTTTTAAGTGTATAAAGATATTTTATTTCAGCGTAGTATAACCCCTTTGTATGTTGTTTACTGGTAATATGCATTGTGAAAAGAGCAAAAACTGATGAAATCAAAGCAGTATCACTTAGGAATATATAGAAATAGTGGGGGACATCCTGGTCTTTTAATCAAAAAAATTTCTGCATTTCATTACACTTCCTTTTACCACAAGTCATTCATCTCCTGAAATATAGATTTAGGACAGTGAATTTCAGTCTCTTTAGATTTGCTGACTCCTTGACAGTCACCCTTCATAGTTGTGAAACTCCTACGTAACAAACGGAATCTTCCCCCAAAGTGATATGCTTTTCTTATTTACATTCCACAAATTTCTCCGAAGTTGGTAGACCACATATTTACTTACAGTGAAGAAAATGTGCCATACATCATCTGTGACTCAGAATGAGCAAGGCTTCTTTGCAACACAATCTCAAACATAATTAGCGCACAGAACAGCTATGCAATGACAAAAATTTTTATGCTAGCAGCCCCTTAGAGGATGCTCAGTCACCTGGTCTTTTTGCATATCTTTTAGGGCACGGGGAGGACACTGAACACATAGCTGCCACTGTTTTATTTCTCCCAGGAGGGCAATTTTGAATCTTCATCGAGTATGACTCCAGGGTTCATTATGAGGCTGTAGCAAACCTTCACATTTCTCTCCAGAGTTCAGGAAACTGGAGTGCTGTGACTTATTACTTTAATACACAACTGCTGTTCCCTTTGTGCTTCTGTTGCTATTATTTTATTTGCATTCATTAATTATTACTATTATTATGTACCTATATAGACCTCATTTGGCTCTTAAAAAAATAAAATGTATTGCATGTTCTCCAAAAATCTAACAGGGGATTCTCTTTGTCAACCTAACAAAGTTATTTTAGTAAAGTTGTTATCCTCATTGGTATTTGATTCCACTTAACACAAAAAAATAATAAAAATGCTCTTACAAACTTAGGAACAGCCAATGATCGACATTGTCCTGTTACATGTCTTAAGTAATGCAGAATGGACCTATCAAAGAATATGTTGTTAGAACAGGAATAGAAACAGTGTAACTCGTGAGTGCTATTTACTTACATGGTCTACATCCTTTTCTCACTCGGACTTTATATCCCCCTTTTGAAATCAAATGAAGTCTATACGTCCTTACAAGCAGTTATTCTTATTTTGCCATGTTAAGCTTTTTTTTTTTTTTTTTTTCAGATTTCTTTGTGAACCAAGACAAAAATTTTCAATTGGAAAACCTAAGATCAAGGTTTTAAATCCATATATGCAGCACACTATCATTCAAAGACTAGGTTTTGAGTTTTCTTTCTTCAAAACTTCTGTCATTTTGTTGGTCTGCTCAGTTTTCCAAACACTGTACCCTACACTTCATAAGCCCTCCTAAAACCACAAAAAAATATTAATTTTAAGCTATTGTGTTTTCAAGAACCCACAGAAAAAGAACCCTAATAAAAGTAAGAAATGTGACCTAGTAGAACAGTAGTAGCTCTGAAGGCACGCTTATAAAATTAATTCCGTATGAGTTAACCAGAGGTTGCATTACAGAATTTTTAGTATTTTCATCAGAATTTTTTTTGAAATTATTCTGTTACATACACACTGATAGAAAATGGTAGCTTCCCCAAAGTACTCTTTTTGTGGGAACATACTAGTTTGAGCAAAATTTTAATTGGTGAAAGGATCTCAGTTCCAGCAATTTTTCAGCAAAAGCAGTAGCCCAATGCTTAATAAATTCAGGTCAAATCCAGAATCAAATACCTACCTCAGTCAGAAGTGATACCTGAACTTAGCCTTTCTGTTTGTAGTGAGACCTATTTCTTTTTTGAGGAGGAAGCGATGAACTTTTAGTCCTTCCCGTTGGGACTGCTCTACTTCATATAAATAGTCTTTGGGAGAAGTGGAACAAAAGGTGTCTGTACAGGTCAAAGCTTCTGACACAAATCTGACAGAAATAGTCTCATTTTGAAGTCCCTCACTACAACCAGAAGAACTTGACTCTGTGATCCTATCTGAGAAACATCACCAGCATGCTACTAGATATGGCCAGCAAGGTATTTTCCTGTTCTCTTTAAAAACAGAACAGCACAGCTATTTCAAAGGTTCCAGAAGAGCTTCAAATTATTTATGCTCCAACTCTGTTTAATGCTAAGGGAAAGTAATTTCCCATTTTCACCTCTTGCTTTCTTGCCAGTGTCATCTTCTTTTTCTTGTTTAAATATTTACAGATAACTGAACAAACAATCTACAACTAGCTGATGTTTTGACCAGCTGTTTGATATGGGTACCTGTGTGCATATAATGATATATTTCATATTTTTTCATCATTGCTATAATTATTTTAATGTAACTCTCATTTCTATTTCAATTATATTTAGCTAGGCACATAAGTGAAAGTGGGTCCCTGGTCTTCAATAATTTCTTTTCCTCTATGTCTTCATATACATTCTTTTTTTCATTGAGCTATCAGAACAAGCTCAGCATGCCATTTGTACTTTTAACAGATAGAATGTTTAGAAGGGATTTCTCATGTGAATTTTATTGCAAATTCAAGTGCTATTCTTTTGTTCCTTTTTTTTATTCTTTTGTTTTTCTTTATTTTTCCTTTGACTTTGTCTTCATGGAAATACACCAAAAAAAATTTCTCAGCCAAGTTACCATGCTATCCAAAGCATACTGCTCTTTTTCCATAATCTGAAATATAGAGACTAGTAGAGAGAACTAATGGGTTTGACCACTCTACTTCCGACAGTTTTCAACTTTGCGATTACCACTCTAGTCTATTCTTAAAATTTGTGCTTGAATAGAGTCTAAGCAAGTCAACAACAGGAGCACACTGCAACTTCTACAGTAACTTCCTTCAAACTTCCCTAATACAGCACATTTTAATCATACAAATATGATCTGAAATATTCATGTTTTCATTTCAAAGCTTTTTTTTTTTGCTTCATTGTACAAGTTCAGTTTGCATTTTTGACCTCTTGACACCAGTTAGTAGCCAGTGAATTGAGGATTCCCATCTGCCAGAAACAGGACTAAGCTGAGATGATTATCTTAGGTGCGAAATCTTCTAAGTAAATGCTACTAATGCTACTTTCTAGGTCTGCTGTTCAGTTTCTCTGCATATTGTGCAGTGCTTCAGATGTTTGTAAACTGCTTCTGTTGCTCCTTAGGGTAAGTATATAAAATCCACCTATTCCTTAGGGTAATTATATAAAATCCACTACCAAAGTTCAACACACCGATAATCTGCTCTATTATATTTGAGTGTTTTACTTACTGGCAGGAATTTCTAACCAGAGAGGATTGAAATATAGTTTAACTGAGTGCTCCTATTTATTTTTGTCAGGACTCTTGTCCAAGAACTGAGTCAGTTCATTGCAAGGGAGGGGAGAGTGCTGCCTCGCTGGCTTTAACAGAGTTCTTGAAGTAGCTAAATAGGAAGCTTGCAGAAAGGCAAAGAAACAGTAGAAAGGAAGGAAAGAAGACAAGGGGATCAAATAGCTGTCAACAACTGAGTACATACAGGAATCAGGAGGTAAGATCAAGCCGTGTATTTTGGGAGTTGAAAGCTAGCAATATAGGAAACTGGAGATCACAGAAACTGGTTTTGCAATGGGACATGAGGTGGACAATAGCATTTGAAAAATAAATGAAAAATATTTTATCAAAATGTTTTAAAATTTAACAAATGTAAACATTTTAATGAAAACTGTAATTTAAGATAAAATACCTTACAATTAGATTTTTTTTTGCATTTAGAACTCATAGAAACCCCATGGAATCACAAATATAATTGGTTTAGGAAGGAGTAAGATATTATTTGTTATTGTTATCATATTTTTCTAGTGGCTAATTACATAGTAAGGAATGAAGCTCCCACTAGGAAAAAGGCAAACAAAAATCTGTATCTTATTAAAAAAATCTTACAAACTATGTTTGAAACAGAAGACAGTGATAGTTCTGTATGAATTCTGTTATCTTCCAAGGAAGAGAAAATTTATTCAGGTTCTAGTGAAGCATGACAAAGGACAATCCACATGAAAGCTACTCCACTCTTCAGGGAAAGAAAAAAAAAAAAAAAAAAAAAAAAAAAGAAAAGGAATTACATCAACCCTGCCCTCCCCAGATAGCAATAAAGAACATAACTGGGGGGAAAAAGTCCACTTTCCAAGTTTTCTCTGAATAAAAGTTTGGAAGAGTAAGTCATTAAAACATGGCTTATAGAGTTAAATCAAGAAAAGGCATAGCTGTAAATGATGTGCATCAATTAGAAATTGAAAAGCTGTGGCAGTTCATCAATTATTGAAATGGAAGTCTCAGAAATATAAATAAAGACAAATAAAAATAAAGAATCAAAAATAAATCCTCACAATTTAATAAAGACTGACAGGATTCATCTGTACAGGGTTACCACAAAGATTTTGAGACTGGAAATGTTCAAGTTGCTTTTGTGTTTGTTTTATTTTTCAACCCAGTACAATTTCAGGGAGATATGTGCAATACACACTGAAATCAATGTCATTTTCCTGAATCTGATACATTGTCAATTGCTTCTGAAATCAGTAACAGTACTTTCCAACTGACAGAATTATATTTTTATATATAAATAAGTTTTCTTTCAAAATATATATTTATAGAAGCCAGTAATTTTTTGTCAAAGTCAATACATTTTCATTGACATCAATACATTTATTTCTCAACTCCAGTTTTTTCCAGTCAAAAGTAGTTGCCCATCCAATGTATATTTTTCTACACAACATATATCCATTCAAGCTAACACAATACAGTAGCATCTGCTATTTTGCTATGAATAAATATAACGTACTTCTGTGGAATTGAATGCATATTATTGAAAACAACATATCTGAAGCCATCACACTTTGCATTAAATCAGCATGGCATAACTGCAACTACAATTTGTCATTTATTTTTCAGCTTCTGCTGAATACATACTCCTCTACGTATTGAATAGACAGTGTTTTGCTGGACAAAACTCACACCTAGTTGAATATATATTCAGGTATTTTCCAAGTGGAACTAAAATGCTTTCAGTAGTGATGGGAAAACCCGTTCTCATAACCCAAGCAATTTTGCTTTCCTGTAGTCTCCAATTCTCAGGACTGACAGGTGAAGGGCAAAAGATTTCAGAGACCAACCCCTCAAAATCTCATTACAATCTCTTTCTCTTCCTTACTCGCTAAGTGTGTCAGCCAGTAGTGGAAAAAGTGGTTGTTTTGGGTACAGATCCAGAAAGTATGAATAGAGATCCCCATTATTTCCATTCACTCTATGGATCACCAGAGGGAATCTTTATCCAGTGGAAACTCAGATTTTTATTTTTTTTAATGTTTGATCTCAAAAGAGCTCCTCCAACGTAAACATGAGGAGGTAAAGATACCTTGCTGTACCTGCCTTTATGCATCAGCACTTCTATTAGTATTCTTTCCTGATTCCTTCACTGATGATCATCATTCTGTGTACCATCAAAGCATTTTCTGTTATTCAGATTTGAAGATAGAGAAATATCAGAACTTTTTCAGGCCAAGGTGCTGAGTCACTTATCAGTCATTTTTGTTGGTACAACATTCATGTTTGAAGAAGTATTTGACAATGCTACATATTTTCCCCTTCCTTCTCCCCCGCAGAATTTAAAAAGTTGATGAGCAAAGAAGTATAATAATTGCTTGTCTATGAACTCTGTTTCCAATTAACAAATAATTAGGACTATTTTAAGTATATGTAATATAATTAGAAAGAGGACATTTTCTAAGTATACTGTTTACCAAAAACGTTTTCATGCTGCTTAAAAGATTTTTATCTGACAGTAGTAAACAAAGTAAAACAAGAACAGTGACAGCTACCAAAGGAGAAATGGATTTCATGTTAGCTTTGACTCACAAAAAATTATTTTTCTTCCTTAAGCCTTGATCCCACCAAAAGTGAGTGATTGAGGGGACTTTTAATAATTCTATATAATAAGCCACAAAAAGATTTCAATCATATGGTTCTTCAAAATGATTATGTAATAACAGATTAAAATATCAATCATATATACATGGAACTAGCTCCATCTCTGCAGCCTTTCTACAGTGGACAGTAATATCCAGGAAAAAAACCAATTATTGTTTCAGATAAGGATTTATATTTTCATTATACTGTTTGACCTTAGGCCGCAGATATTTATTCAATACAGTTTCTTATAACTACCATACCAGATGTAACCTTAATGATGCTCCACAGTTTTGCAATGCAAATTATAATCTGTTTATGATTCCTGATTGTGCAAATTAAGCCTAATTAAGTCTTTTCTATTCAGGGAAACATTACACATTGTAAGAGGATTTTTTATTGGAAAAGCAAGGTCAATATAAACAATTAAAAAGAATTTGTTGCTGAGCAGTCTGAAAATGTAATTTCAAATGCTGTTTATCGGATTCAATTTAGGGGTTCCCCACTGGTTAATTTTTGAAGCATATTTATGAGAACTGCAAGCTTCACAGTGTCCTGAATCTACTTCTTCATTAAATTAAGATAAGAAAGTAGACATACCTTAATAAACTGTTGCATGTAGACTTTCATCCCATAAATTGAAAGGTTTTTGCTAGAACAATCTTTTCTGCATTTGCCCCAAACATAGGTATTTCTCCCTAACAAATGTGCACTGCATGGTAAGGATTGGCAAAAAGGAAGTTTAAGGTACTGCCCATAGAAAAGAGATTTATCACTGACTTTGGGCAGACCTTCTGAAGAACTTCATCTGATTTAAAATATTTTCATAGATCATATTTTATTAATAATTTTATTAATTTGTTAGAATAATATTGATTTTCTCTGCATCCTATATACATTATTTGGACTTAAGACAAAGCTTGTCTGTACCCAGATATGGTAACACTATGAATAGAATAAAACACCTGGTGAAGAAATGGAAGCAAGGAACATCATTTAATATGCAACTTCCTGATCTGTGGATCAGACAGTAACTTATGTCTTCTATATGCAAAATCTTTGATAGTAAGTAGTCATATATTTTTATATATATATGTCCACATTGTGTTTTTATCAATGTTCATCAGCACACAGCTTGGAGGCATGCAGGGAAAACAGTTCCTAATTCTATTGGTAATACATAAGAAAAAAATTGAAATCCAATTGCTTATTCTAACACGTCATTTGCTTTTCAGTGTTAAATATAAAATTAGTCGTGTAGATAGCAGTGACGTATACTTACTACAATGCCAAAGAGAAAAAGTTTTGGTAATAAGAAGTTGCAAATGTATACCCCAGCCCTACCATAGTATTCTGTGTATTCAGAAGTTCTAACTCTCCTACTTTTCTCTGATTCATCTGTGGATTCCTCCCAGAAATGCTTGTTCCTGCTGGGCTGCCTGTGCTGCAGAGATGCTATCACACTAGATGACATTTTAACAACTTTTTCATCCCAAGACTGGGTAATGTATGAGAAGTGAAGAAAAAAATGTACAATTTTTAAAAGTAAACAGTTTTAAAACTTTCGAGGTAGCAGTGATTTAGCCCTTTTAATCACTACTCATGTGATATATTGCTTTGTATACAAATTTCTCTACCACTTACCTAAGCTTTTTTGCATGAAATTGTTTACCTTCAGGCTTGCAACCATAGTGACTAAGTAAGTGTACAAAATTGTACAGGAAGGATGCCCATAAAAGATTCTCAACTATCATAGAATTGTAGAACGGTTTGATTTGGAAGAGATTTTCAAAGATCATCTAGTCCAAACACCTGCCATGAGCAAGAACATCTTTCACTGTATCAGGTTGCTCAAAGTCCTGTTCAACCTGACCTTAAACGCTTCCAGGGATGGGGCATCCACAACCTCTCTGGAAGCCTGGTCCAATGTCTCACCATTCTCATCATAAAAAATGTCTTCTTTATGTCCAATCTACACCTACTCCCTTTCAGTTTAAAACCACTGCCCCTTGTCCTGTCATTACAGGTCTCTCTCTGTCTTTCTTAGAAGCCCCCTTCAAGTACTGAAAGGCTGAAATAAGATCTCCCTGGAGCTTTCTCTTCTCCACACTGATCAACCTCAACTCTCTCAACCTTTCTTCATAGGAGAGGTGTTCCAGCCCTCTGAAATATGAAGTAGAGCAATCTACCATTTCCGATGTAAATGGTCAAGATTGTAATAAGGCTGAAGTGAAGCTGAGGCATCTCCATGATAAAAAGGAGGGTTTTGAGAAGATACTAGAGAAACTAACCTGAGAGCATATTTTGTATGCATTTCTTCTGCACAATAACTCTTCAGTTTCTCTAAGGAGGTACACAGCTGGTATAAAACACTGTGCCTGTGCTATTTTTTCTTTTCATATTGTGAATTATCTCACTATCAGTTCAGCACAGTTAGGTAATTCTCCTCAAACAGCTGTCAAGAACATTCATTTTAATTAAAGTATTATCTTTCAGGTGAATTTTTTTTTTTTTTTAAATTAATGTGGAGACAGCATCATTTCTTTGAAATATAAAGTTTAAAACAGAAAAGCATTTAGTGCTCATAACCCCCACGTTTCACAATTCATATCACAGAAATATTTGTATCATCTGATAATATGCTAAGGCTTGGAAATTTTGCTACCAGATGTGCATACATTTTTTATATATACATTTTCCATATAGGTAGTGATAACCTGGAGTTAAACTGTAATCTCTGCCTGTTAAGTGAACTTCACAAGGCTGGAAATTGAAAAATGAAAACTTCTCTTCTGTGACAACAACAAAAAAAGCAATTATAATTTCTGCCCACACAATATTTTACATAAATCTCATTATGGCATCTGGACAGCTATTACTTTGGTTATTCAACAACCTTGATGAGCTCTCTTTTTAAAGATGATCTAGCAGCTATTTTTAGTATAGCACAAAAGCACATTTTCAGTATATAATTTTAATGTGTTGCTGTCATTTCTTTCAAATTTTTAGTACAAATCACTAAAAACATGTGTGCCATGGGCCTCATTCAAAACCCATTTTAGTTAATGGAAAGAATCTCTCTGACTCTAATGGATTTGGAACCATCCTTTTGTCATTTGGGTAAGTTGCTAAACTCATCCCCTTTCCAAGAGTTTTGGAAAAAGAAAGTGTTTTCAAGACTAGGTCTACATTTTATGTATTGTTTTGTTTTGTTTTACTTCAAGGATGAATGAGAAAATATCTTGTTGGGGAAATCTAGTGATTTTATTTTCAGCTTCATTAGTATTTGTAAAGGTGATGATAGTTAAAGACATCCAATGAATGGGTGCATGTATATGTTTATACACACATACAGAGTAGTACCTACAAAAGCTCAAGTGCACACATGCATATGATTTGTCTAAATCTTTATTATACGAATGAAAGCATCCTGTGTTCTTCTGTTCACCTCTAATGAATGAAAAGTATTTAAATTTATGGAACACCCAATCATAATCACTTTAGGTATCCAGACTATTAATCTATAGTTATGATAAAATTATATATTACCATGACAGAAAATAAGTCAGATCTCATGCACAGAGGAATAGGATACTAAAAATTAGAAAGAAAAAAAGCATAATTCACTGTGGTTCCTGGATAAGAACACCTATTTGAAACTTTGCAGAAACGCATTTGTTTTGCAAATTTTATCTCAAAACGAGAAAGAAAATGACACAATCCCTCTGAGGTAGTTAAAAAGGTGTTTTGACAGTGCAGCATATGCAACCAAGCCCTGCCAATGGCTGTCAAGTCAACATATGCCCAGTGTTTCCTTGGTACAAAGTGTTCCTGGCAACTGCAGGAGATTTTATTACTATTAGACCCATTTTATATTTATGGCCTTCCTTGATTTAAAGTGCAAGTAGAACTGGTAAGTGATACAGAAGAAGATATGTCAAGATTGTGTTTGTAAGAACGTGTAAGTGGCCTCTATTTCAATTACTCCTATGAGGAGCATGCACAGTAACAGACTGATTAGCCCTGTTCAGGGACTCTTCCACCTTAGTCTACTACTGGTGCTACCACTCCAGAGGATGTGCAAGAGAACTAGAAGGGAATAAGATGTCCTTCCAAGAACAGCATATTTAAAGAATGAAAAACCTAGCTTGGAGGTAAAAATATCTGGTCACTGTATGGGTAGAATAGCATCCTCCACATACTGGGGAGGTCTAGGTGATGCTGAGAAGATAGATTGAAAGGGTGTTAGCTGTCAAGATCCCTCCTGCATTCACTGACAGTTATTCTGTCAATAAAAGTAAGCATTACAGCTGACTTTCAGCACCTACATGGGTTCAGCACTAATGTATACATGTGAAATATATAGCTAAGCACATTCAGCACCGAAATAGAGGACTGACTTTGCAGTAATAACTACTGTCTAAGAAACTTCACAGTACCTTTTGGGTTCATCCTAATATTCCTGCAGTAAGCATGCAAAAATCCATAGACTGCTCTTGCTGATTTCTACACCCATGAAGAACATAGGGATGCCTCATGACGTGACAAGCACCACAATCTAGAGTCAGACTAACCTTTACACTCAAGGGATGAGTTTTGTTCATTTGCTGAATTTGTTATGGATGTAGAACTTGCCACTTATGCTGAAACATGCTATCACTTTGTGCAAAAATGCACCAATATTCACCAGGCAAACAGCAAAGTAAAAAAATCAAATGATATCTAACCTCTCTCCAGGAAGAAAGTGTCACTGAATGTTGTCTCTTGTGCTGCATACATCTGTGGCTGTTAAGCAATTAACATATTTACAGTGTTGGAGTCTTCATTGATCTGGTTAATAATTAGTACTTAAACCAGCTCTTTGATTTGGTGCCAGTTGCCCAAAATAAAAGGCAACTTACAACAGAAGTAGAGACTTTTCATTGTGCTACCTGGTGATAGGTTATGTACCCCTAAGCAAGCAGGAGACACAAAGAAAAATTACCTCAGTGGGTGATTTATGTTTTTCTTGCAATGTGTTTGCATATGCTGCAGATGGTAGGGGAAAAAAACAGCCAGCACATGCTGAGAAGTCTGCTGGAATGGTATTGCTGTTATTCAGATCGGTAGATAAAATGTTGGCCCTACACACTAAATAGGGAGATTTTCTATTTCAAAGTACTGTGATCCTGTATGTCTGTGGCATGCAATTATGTGACACTATGTGTCTATGTGGCATACAATTATTATATTCCATGTTTGACAGATCTGTTGTCTTTTATGTAGTTATATGTGTTAGACTGTGCATGTCTCTGTAAGAGAGATTGCTTTTCTATTATAAGCTACTTTTCCTTAGCAGCACCTTCTGGATCCTCCAAGGTCCACCATAAAAGTATCTATGGAAAAAAACCCTAGACATTTACAGTTTTAATGATGATAAACATTCAGATAGAATAAGCAACAGATTTAGGTTTATTGATACAAGTGGAAATTCTTCAATGTGAATACAACTAGTCATCAAATGTTCTCAAGACTGAGGGCATCTCAGTTTTATCCATATGACAGCATCAGAGACCAGCCCAGGTTGGAAGAGACTTCAGGAGGTCTGTAGCCCAACGTCTTACTCAGAGAAGGTGCTCCAATGCGGTCCTGCATTCCAAGCACCTGAGTTTTAACTGTACCACAGAAATGGTCCTGTGGACTATCTCCTTGAGGAAACCAGTAAATCTTTTGCATAACTTAAAGCCAAGATTTGAGAAGGTGCCTGTATAGTGCCACAGAAATAACAGGGATAGCTCAGCTTAATTCTTGCAAAAATTGTGGCCCTCCCCTTAATCCATGACTTTTCATCCATCCTCAACTTTTAGAAGAAGGCTCCTTTTCTCTTGTATCATATCATTCTCCTCACTATTGCCCAGAAATGAGGTGCAATAGAATGAGTTCATGCTCTAGCAGAAAACTATCTTGTTGTTTTCCCCCACATTCTTTATAATTATTTTATCCCAGACGTTGATTTATATTACTTAAGCTTTGAATTTTTAAACAATGATTGTTAACTTTTGTGTTACTTTTTTTCATTAGTTTGGATTGACATACTTCTACCAGTGTATTTTAAGAGGTTTTTGAAAGACCCACACTGTGCTGAACAGCTCTTTATGTAACAGAGCCATTAGAAATTTGACAAATACCTGGTTTATTTAGTGTCCGAGTCCTTGGCTTTAAGAAATTTCTGAATATTTGACTTTGATGAAAGCTTTAAAAGACTGTATTCATCTCCACACTTCATGGGATATATGTGTGATATTATCTAATATGTGTGGTAGAACAACAATGATGTTTTACAATGTATGTAGTGACTGATCTACCTTGTATACCAGAGCAGGTCAAGCATGTCATCAGTGCTGTTCTGATGCTAATTTACTGTAAGGGAAAACAGACTACATGGAACAGATGGAACAACAACTAATAAGGATATACTGGTTCTAATGTCTGACAATGTTACAAATTCCTTAGCTTCAGTATCTTTAATGTTTCTGTATTGTATACCCTATGCTGCAAAGACTACAGCTTAAAAGGCAGTGAGAATAAATTTTATAAGCAAACTTTTGGTGAGGAAGCATAATATTAAAGTTGGATGACAGAAAATGAGTGCTCTATGTTTTATTATTACAAAAGTTAGGCGTGTATATCCTGTATTTTTATAGCAATACAATACCAGAAATGGAATATATATGTATAGGTGGAAATAGATTCCTTGTCTTTTAGAACTGCTTAGATATTGCTAGAACTACAGTTGGTTTCGGGAAAATGTAATCATTTAACATAAATAATTAAATACTATAAAATACTTAAATAGCACATTTATTATTCTAAAATTATGTAAATTCATACATTATTGTTATTAAAAGTAAGAGAATTTTTTATCTTTTTTTTTTTTAAAGCATATTTGATACTGTGAATTAAAAACCACTAAAGGAAACATTTAGTTATCCTTCTGTAAGGACTTAGGAGGTTAGACAGTAACTTTTTTACCATATAGATGAGTCAATTTTTTAAAAGATACTGATTTGATAAACCTTATTAGAGCTCTGCTGGAAGCTTAAAGGGGATTTAACAAGTGCTGCACAGAGAAGTGAGGCTTTGCTTGTTGTAGTTAAAAAATAACATCTGCCATTGGCTTTCTAGCAACAGGATCTGTTCAAATAACCACTGGAGACAATTTAAGAAAAAGCCAGTCTGTCACTCATTGCTGTTTAAATCAATTTATAGATGCTATTATCATGGGAACTAATCAATGCATACATTTTCTTAAAATTGGCATCAGTGGCAGGCATCCAAGAATATATTTAGAATACATTTGCTGAGGATACACCTTTGCTATTTTGAACATTTTATATACAAATACAGTAAAATTTTTTACATCCAAAAAAGACTGCAAATGATGCATGTGTTTTATGTCTGTCTGTTTTGGGAAATATTGACTGCAAATCTTCAATGAAATGTGCACTGCTTAACAATGAACTCTTTTTAGAATGCAAAAGGTCTGCTGTACAACTCCATAAATAAAACAGGTGCCTACAATTTGGAATGCATGATGACATGGCAGCCTCACAATGCTGAATAGAGTTATTAACTCCCAAACACTTAACAGCAGTAGTATTCAGAGAAACAAAAATCAAACAAAAACAAAATACAAAGCCCCTGAAGAGATTCTTTAAGTTATTCCCTAGTTAAAAAGAACTCAAAGGATCCACTAATGATACACGCCGTGGAGTTTACTTTGCAGCTCTCTTTTGCTGATGCATGCTGCTCCTCTTCTGAAGTTGTGGCACTCCATGATGTTGAAAAGTTGGGATAAACAAGCCAAACATTTTCTTCGTTTCATTTAATCCTTTATTTCTGTCGCAACACTGCTAGGATTTTTAGGCTGTGCTCTGGAATGTAAGTGTCTATTTCCTCCTCAGTCCCATTTTTGATGTTTTTGTGGATATGGCACCCAGTGTTTTGTCCCATTATTTTTTCTGTCTGTTTATAAAAAGCCTCTTTGGCGGTTTCTGAGAAGCAGATAATCTATCTTGATTACTGACATAATATTCTAATGTATCAAGTTCTTACCTTCATCTGCACACTCTCAAAATGCCTTTGAGTAGACTGTTAAGCAGTATGACAAGACTGGATTCCTATGCTTAAAGAAGCTCTTACATGATAGTAATAAACACTTTACAGGTAGCAGAATTTTACCACCTGCTCACCCTGTTCTGAGTAAGCTAAGAATGGAAAGACATTTTTCCAATTTAGCCGATTAAGATGAGTCAGAAGTATGAACACCACCAGTGAAAGCCAACCATTAGGCTTTAGTCCTTCCCACTTAATTTACATACTCAACTGAAATATTGACAGTAGACTTCCTTCGGGTGAGACCCTCAGACACGTAAAGTTAATTTTACAGCAAATACACAAAGATCAACTGCAGGTGAAGTAAAATAAATTTACATTTACATTTAAACATCAACAAGGTTGAGCAGATTAATTGGCAATTTCTAATCTTTATTTTCAGTCTATACAGTAGTAATTCCTCTTAAATTCATGGGTGGAAAGGGATTACCTTGAACACTGGAAATTCTCAAGGCCGGGTGAGAAAGCCTGGATGCTCATAGGAAATGAAAGGGGTAATAGTGAACAGTGATTTAATGTTGAGTAATCTAAACCAGGATATACTTCTAGAAGAAAAAAAAAATATTAAAGTAGCATAGTGTCAAGCTGAATTAAGTTAGAATAGTCTGAAAGTCTTCACTGAGTATAGAAGTGACTTGTGTTAATCAAGAGTAATATATCACTGATTAATTCCTTAATTGTGGAAGTTTTTGTAAGAGTAAGGCTATTAGTTCTGCAGCTAGGAATGCCAGGTGAGTTCTTCTGAATATTTGTTTAGGAAAATAAATATTTTTTTTCTCCTAAGGTTTCCTTTGCACGATCTTTAAAGGATACTGTACCCCATTACAAAGTAAGATTCATTTCACTAATATAATTCTTACATGGATTCTTATCATTCAAGGTTAATATTGACAGACTCAAGAGAGATTTACAATCCATTTCAGAATGGACAACATTTTATTCTTGGGTTTTAGGTGTAAATTTAAAATATTTCATGAGAGTTAGAGCTCATGAAGAATCTAGATTTGACAATATTTTTTCTTTGAGTTCTTTCAGTGTAAAGAAAGAATTAAATGAATCAAATTGTTGTTTGATGTCCAAAGTTCTAGAATAAAGCAGAATACTGGAAAAATTGTCTAAGCTGCATTCCACAATGACAATTCCAGTCTAATGTTAAGAAAAAGAATAAGAAGCTATTAAAGAAGTTGTATCAAGAGTAAAAAGAAGTAAAAGAGATAGCATAAGAGAGAGATAAAAAGAGCAAGAGACAGTTTAGCACTGTTTCAAACAATTATGACACTTGCACTAGAAGATGATTCACTTTCACCAAAAACCAAAAATTATTTTAATGCATAGTGGCACTTAGCATTGTCATTCTAAATGTTTAAGCATCTGGATCTGAGAGTGCAACTAATGAACACATATATGTGTAGCCGGGTTCTCAGTGACTCCCCAAGAAACAGTATTAGATGCAAGGAAAAAGACTCACAGCAGCATGATTCCTGATCAGCAGGGTGCCAAAACCAGTCTGCTGGAAAATCTGGAGTAAGGAGACCCACTGTCATCCCTGTTAGATGTACACCACTGAGCAGTGATGGCAACATGTTACTTTTCCGATGAAGTGGTGGGAGATGGATTGATTGCCCCATGATGAGTTAGGCATGGGAGTGGGAGACACAGAAGCAGCTGACCTAAAAATATTGATGTTAGGTGATCTAAGTTATTGCAATGTCACTTTTCTGTTTTGATTTCACCGTCATACCTGTTGTCTTGCTGGTCATGGTTATCTTATGTAAACTTCATACCAGATTCTTAGTATTTTTTTCTTGTAAGTGATTATTTGAAAATAGCTGCTCAAATTCTTTTCTGGCTGGTATTTCCAGTTTTAACAAATCTTTTCACATTACTAATAAACCTTGGCTTTATTGCTTATTTTCATTTCTGTTTTATCATTTATTCTATGTCAGTATTCCCTCAGCCTGTCTTACAAACTGTATGACAGCCAGAGAAATGCTGAACTGAAAACACATAAATGTGAAGAATTAAAGGTCTGTGTCCCCACAGATCATGGACTCATTTTAGAAAATGCTAGAGTAGGCTCATGTTTGCAGATTTTGGCTGCTTGAAGAAGCTGAACAGGGACAGCAAGGGACAGAGCCAGAGAGAAGCTGGAGACCAGTTTAGAAGTGCTCCTAGAAATGTCTCTACTGGGTACAACTCTCCACCAGGGTCTCACAGGAACAACTGAACACTTTATGAATAAATTATTGTAACAAGCCGGCAGAAATCTGTAGTGTTGGATTAGTTTAATTAATACTGAAAAGTCTTTATTAGCCCAAGAGTGGATCACATTTAATGTCAAATGAGTGACATTAGAGTCTCACTTTTTGTAGCAGACTCAAGAATAATCATCTTATTTTCTGACGGTGGATGCTGTAATATAGATGTTCTTTTCATATGGGTGTTATTTAAATGATATCTGTTGAGCATAAAACTTAGTGATGCATGTACATTTTAAGAGTTGGTTTACTGTACTGTAGGTCTTATAGTGAGCATTTATAGTTACTCTATTTAGTTGAGAGAAGTAATTATTCCTGATATTATCTGCCTGTCAAGTAAAAGTACAAATAACCTTTAAGCATATATGTAAGACTTCAGAGAAATAAATACTTCCATTTTATACTTGTCAGGCCCCTGAGGGCACCAACAGCACTGACTGTCCCTGCTCAGCCCCACAGTGGGGCTCCCCCCACCCTGCCCAGGGCCCAGGACCTTGTTTCAGCCCAGCACGGGGCCATCAGTCTCTGCCCCTCCATTTTACAGGGATGTCGGTCTCCAGCCCTACCTAAAGTGTCAGTAAAAGCATTGCTCTCTGTGCTGGTTTGCGCAGCCAGCCTTGTCTGTATTTTGTGCGTGTATGTGTCTAGCGGCAACGCGCATTCAGCCTCGCTGCTGGTAGGACCGAGGGAGAGGGAATTGCAGCAGCCTGGCTGTATGGGACTGGAGTGGGATCAACCCCCTTGGCTTGAGCAATGAGCAACTCTGGCTCCAGTGGGCCTGGAAGGACCAATTCCCCTGTCCCCAAAACCCACTCTATTCAGCTTCTCTTGACAGAGCTGACACTTTCACCTTTATCCATATGACACTATTGCTCTCCTGACTTCACCCATGTGTTTTAATTCCTGACTTGTTGCACTGTTTGCATGTTGGTGGAAATGGCTGGAAATTCAATGTTTCATTGACAAAAGTGCTCGGTGATGGAAGTGGGTGAGCTGTATGTCCTAATCTTTTACCATGACCTAATGGAGGTGCCTGTTCCACCTGTGCTTCCTGCTGGCTTGCTCGTAGACATTTGCAGGCTTCCCTGCAGTCCTGAGACTTTACACACTCCTCCAAGACATCATGACATGTTTTAATGTTGAAATTTACCTTCTGTAGCATCCTACTCTAAAAGGTAATATTTGGGAAACCAATAAAAGTATCTTCATTTCAGAGAACTCATCTTCCAGCCTTTCAAAATGCAGATTTATTTGGTATCTTGTGAGTATTTGCAAGTCCTAGACCTGGCTTCATATTTCTGTTGATGAAATATTTTTTTTCTTTAGCAGTATGCTGCCATCAGGCAAGAGATATTCCAGGCTGTCTTCAGCTTCACTGGGGCCAATACCAGTGAACTTTAAAAAGCTGAATGTGGTGGGTTTTTTTCTTACTGCATCAAGTGCCTAAGACAGATTTTTAAATCTTTCTCCATTACAAAAATCTGCATGGGATCTTTGTAGGAAACTACCATTGCCTCTGGCTGGTAGCAGCCTTGAAATGTTGCCTGCCAGAGCCCTAAGGTTGAGACACCCTCATCGACAAATCCAGGTCTAGCCCTCAGTCATCCTCAAGCTCAGGGGAGGAACATGGGGGCTGACTGTGGCAGGAAACACATTCCAACCTCTCACCTAAATGCCTTTTGCAGACTTTCATTAAAGTTTCTTTATGCAATACGTGCCAAACGCAGGCCAACACAGAGAGGAATGGTGAACAAGTTTCTCACACAACACTATGCAGCGACAGTTTCACTTAGATATCCGAATACATACCTGGAAATTTTGACCTCTATTGCCAGTTACCTCAGTAGCATCCAACTACCTTCCCTACAATCCACATGCACAGTATTGCTTCTTGATAGCCTTCCAGCTGCTTTACTTTTTACTCAAACTTATCTGAGAGTGAATGAGATATGAGGTATTTCTTATATCAATGCCAAGGGCTTACTTTCCTGGCAGAAAATGTAGATGGTCTTGAGATATACCGCTTCCTCATCACAAGTTTTCTCAAATGTGTCTCTGGATAAATTCAGATCAAACACTGGAAGTCAGCGTAGGAGTTGCATGACCACTACCCATTGCCTGCTGGGTATGCAGAAGGTAAGTGGGAGTATTTTACTGGAAAGCACTAGTAGGCATGAGATAGCTGGAGCACAGTGTCGAAACAGTTGTCTGACTCCAGACTTTGAGGCCTTCACAGGACGAAAATGTAGTGGGCTCAACTTCAGCAAGCATTTGTGCTCTGCTATGGCAAACAGTATAGGCACTAACAAACATGGTCACACTCACTTATATCAGTCATTGAATAAAGTGATTTTCAGCATGAACACAGCCAGCAACTGACAGTAACTGTAACTTACAACTGCTGCTTTGAAATGAATTTTTGCTAAGCTTATGTGTAAACAGAAAGAGACTTGCCTCTTACAAATCTTACAAAACACAAATGATGAAGAAATAAAAGACTACACTGGTTTCCAGATGACTCTTGACTTTGTTCTGTCTGAAAGGAAATTGGAATACAGTTTTCAGGAATACTTAGTTGCTAAATGTACTGGTACAAAAAGAGCTTTTGTGAGATTCCTTTCTTTCAAAAGACAGGTAGGGAATCTTCTACATTATCAGCTCCTCTTTTCTTTTTTTTTTTTAATGTGTTTTTCATTCCAGCCTAAATTCTGTGATGTTTTGGTTTAGTTTTATCTAGGTTTTGAAGATGTTATAAATAATAAAAACTAGAATTACAGTAAAAAAAATGTTGAGCAGGAGTGTTTATGCAATATAGTTATGATATATTCTTTTTCCTTTTCCTTTTTCTTTATTTCAGTGCTGATGATGGCTTTGCATGTCTAGTGTGGTTCATTTGCAGCTAGATGAGGCACTGTCAAATGATCCTGCTGCAGTCGTATAGAATTTACACAATAAGCATCTGACCATCTTTATCCTTTTTCTTTTTTTTTTTTCACATTGGCCTATTGCTCAGCTTTTTAACTACCCAGAAACACTTTTATCTGATGACATTGCACAGTTAGTGTCAAAAAAGAAAATAGAGAAATACATTAGAATCTGTGCCTGCAATGGTTATGTTAGGAATGTGTTGGAACGAGTCAACAGCTGTGATAGGAAAAAACAACATATTGGCAAATAATCAGTGTTCTTTTTGTATTTTAAATTTCCTTTGATGCCATGAATTTCACTGTTTCCTGACTTCTATTAAAACTGCATAAACTTTTTGATTAGTTTATCACAATGTGGAACCAAACAACTGGGTATGACAGAATTTAATTTTGCTGCAGAAGAGCCATTCCCTTGATGAAGTGGCTGGGATCACCCAGTCAAAGCCAGAGTAAAGGTCAGGAAATACATTGCAGTCAGTATGGCAGGAGGTATTTGATAACACCACAAATAACTTTATCCTTCCAATGATTTGAAAATGGGAGGGAGGGAAGGAAAGAAAATGGCAATAGAAAGCTTGTTCAGAGCATGAAAGCTACTTTGAAGAAGTCCTTTTTTCACTTTTCTGCACCAATGCCTGTTAGTTATTAACTTTTTCTGCTTAATGAATACAGACTTTCTAGAGGAAAAGAGAAACAAATAAAAAGACTTTCCAAGATGAAATTTCCTTGATGCTTTGAGTTAAAAAATAATTAAGACTCTAAAACAGAGTCTTCCTATGCATATACAGATAGTGACATGTATGAATTCATTTTGATTGCACTAACAGTGAGGTAAACCAAATAACCATAATGATAAAAAATACTTTCCTTGGTTAAAAATGCTACTACTTACAATACAGGTCTTAAATACTGCATTTGCAGTCCCACTGAGAAAGCTAATGAGTTTTCACACTTATGTATTAGAAATATGGCCTTGCATAAGACAAAACTCGAGTTACGGGACATAGCAACAGACACAATGTGGTCCTGCTGGCCAGGGGAACGTAAGAATGTAAGAATAACACTGTAGATTTAGGTAGCAATTACTAGTGGTCAGCTGAGTGATACAAGATCATTTGGACTGAACAGTCAAAGTTTAGATTTCATGCTAGCCATGTTGCTTCCTTTTCTGTTGTTGACTGCAGATTTTTAATCACACTAGCCAAGTGACTAACCCTGAGTCAGATGATATTTTAATTGCTTAAAATCTGTGGTTTTAAATATGTATTCTGCAAAATACATTTGCTTCATGGCATAGATTGGTTACTGTTGCTTTAAAAATCAGTGACCTTAGAGGGGAGATCTTAAAAGAGATTTTGTTGTACTTTTTGGTCATTTTGTTTCTCAACATGAAATTTAGCCTCAACATTGCAGTAACATAGATCTTTGCCTTTAATTATATCAAAGCTTAGAAATTTCATTAGATGGCCCTAAAAGACAACTACTGTTGCATATGACTTATTTCCCAAAGTAGCAATACTGCTTGTTTCTCTCTGAGTCACAAAAATAATATTACAGAGGACATCATGAATAATGCAAGAAGTCTGATTTAACACCAGGATTATTTCTGGCATTCAGTATCTGTGAATAGCATATTAATAGCATATACCAGTTTTTATGATTGAATGATAGGACTAATGAACTGGCACTGAGCCTTTGTGATTCCTGGCCAAAAATGGGATCTGTTCACTAAATCTAATAAATTTTATTTCTAAGATTAAGCAATTCAGTGAGTTGGATTGCAAGCTAGAACACTGGCTTTTTCTTCATTTGATATGTGATTTTACATGAGACTCGTGACTGGTTATTGTGATGGCCATAAGGAGGTAAAACATTCCTAATCTAACAACAACTATCCACCACATAAATGTAAAATAAATGTATGTCATAACAATGACATGCAACATTCAGAAACATGTTGAACCCTACTGCAGGATAATAAAGCCATATTATGGCCTTTGCCTTCCCTGGAACACCATTTTTAGGCTCTGGTTTGACAGGTAGGACTCAAGACTTTCAGAGCTGGTTCAAGTTTCTCAGCAGTATAAATAACAAAAAAGATTACAACAAGAGAAGCCCTGGAAAACAAGATTGCTGTTGCTATTTTTCCATCACTCCACACACATAATGCCTGTCCTTGGCAGCAGCCAGCCTGGCTTTTCCTCCTGTGCAGCAGGAGGAGAAACTGTCTCTGTTCTGTTGGTCAGTGCAGACCGGTGCCCAGAGTAATTCTTTCATTTGTCCAGATCTGAAGGTAGTTTGAGGAGAAAGCCAACATTCCTTAAATCTATTAACCACATCACGTGCATTTCTTTTTAAAATCCTCTCTCAGCCATATGTACTCAACGAAGCTGAAATGTGAGTTTGATTGGTAAAGACAGATATATATGGAAATGAAGAGTCTGTTAATATCGAGGTGTTTTGTGGCACTGCAGTATTTTCTCATAGAAAACAG
Organism: Aquila chrysaetos chrysaetos; assembly: GCF_900496995.4. Taxonomy (NCBI): domain Eukaryota; kingdom Metazoa; phylum Chordata; class Aves; order Accipitriformes; family Accipitridae; genus Aquila; species Aquila chrysaetos. The sequence goes on from NC_044026.1 coordinate 13,572,977, forward strand.
ATTAATTACCAGTGAATTTTTGGACCTGAAGTTGAAAAATGGAGCAGATACAGTTACCTAATAATTTGGGTTTCCAAATGACCACAGATGTCACTTAGCCTGAGACCATCTCTCTTTTGATTGCTCTTTTACAAGCACACTTCATTCCTGAAATAGGGTCAGGTCACAAATGCAGAGCTAAATCTCTTTAAAATGTTGTAAAGGTTCCTACTAAACCCTGTAGCAAATACAAAAATGAACACAGCAGTGCAGATCGGTAGATGCAAATAGCTGCTCCTAATTAGCAAGCTAATCTTGCATTTAATTTTGTATCCATGTAAGGAGCAAACAACTCACTAGGAATTCTGGTATTTAGGATCCCCATTATTGTTAGCATTTTTTAATGTCAGAGATTATATCTGGAACCGTATTACTGTGAATTTCTGTCTGCAGTCATTTTTGCCTGTTAATGAAACAAAGACCGCACACTGTCAAACAGACCTGTCTTTCAAGAATTAAGAAAGGCAGAAAGAAAATTTTAAAATGTTCAGACTATGTATACAGTTTATTTTTTACTTCCTGTAACTAATAAAAAGCCATTTCTGTGCTCATCTGTCCATCAAGTGTGGTCTGTTTAGAACAGGACAGATGTCAGTTCCATTAGTTATCCTCACCATTACTGTAATTAAGATTAGAAATAATATGATTGTATCCCAATGCTGAGATCAAACTTACATGTGCACACAGTGCCCTCAAGAAAGAAATAGTAAGTTAACAGGAAATAATTATTTAATGTTATAATTTGTATAGGGACATAGTGGTTAACACTTAACTGTGTGAAGATGATGAGTCTCCACCACGTGTCATATCAAATCTATAAATTAATTATTACTTGTTATGCTACTCTACTCCTCCATCAAGCCTAGTATAACTTAGGGGATATGCATGACTATTTCCCATTAAAGCAGTAATTCATGAGGTAGATCTGAGGCATTCAGTAGTGTAGCTAATTCATTTACTCCAATCATTAAATATAGGCCATATTTTACACCTCTCAGGTCTCTCATTGTTCTCACCTGAAGCCAGTATGCTCCCAGGAAGCAATTCTGCAGTCTGAATTGAGTTTACTAAAAGGCATGAAGTGAAACGCTCAGCATTACTGCTGTTTGCCATAGTTCCCTGAAAAGGAACAAACAGTAATGGGTAATTTCTTCAGAGGTTTTATGTGGTTCCCATGCTAAGCAGTATTGTTTTTAAGAAATATGTACGACTAGTCCAAGTGTGACATATGCTTTATAATCACTGTAAAGGGGAAGATTCCTTTATGTGAAGGCAAACTGGCTTCTTTCTCATCTTTCCTATCTGCACTGGTTTGAAAGGTTGCCCCTTGGTAATGCTGTGAATCCAGACTAAGTGAAAATAAAAATTGTCCACAAGTCCATTGGCCAATATCTAAAACAGTTTTATAACACTGTATTATTGTGGTAGCTCTCCAATTAAGAAATTAACCACATGGTAGAGATGAAGCATAACTATGCCTAAAAGAGTCTTTTACCTTTAATCCCCAAACTCCCAAAAATTTGAATGGTGGGAAAATGAAATACACAGCAGAAACCTAGTCTGAAGCTGGGCTTGGTATTGTTTCCCATCTGCAAAACATTTTGTTAGGCCATTTTCCTCTAAACCTGATTCCTGTTCCATCATGCATAGATGAATAACTGCTTTCAGCCACAACAAACAAGTCTTGCTAAGCACAACTATGGATTAAAGTACTCCATGTTTCTTCCAGCTTTGTTCATTTGGTGCTTTTATTTTACTTTTTGCAGTTTACCACGTTCTATCATGGTTACTAAACATTAGACATTTTTCTTCTAAAAGGTGTTTGGAAATCAGAAAGCATTATGTGCTTAAGTGTATTTTTACTTATGGGGAAAAGCCAATGAAGAACAACAGAAAAAAACCTCCAGAGTCTCTCAGCTTGAAGCATATACTGCTGTGGACAGTTTCTTATGGCTGAAAGAACAAAGCAGTAGAAAACTTTATTCTTTGGTCTGCAGCTGAAATACTTTTTCCTGTCTGTTCTTTTGGGAAATAGGATGGAAATTGTAATTCTGCCCGGGCCAGTCCATGGGCTTTCCAGTGGACATTCATACTGCAAGCTAAATTTCATTTGCCTGTGAGAGACTACATCCCCACTCTTCAAAATGTGAATAGGAATCTCCTATACAAAGGACAGCTGTGAGTGCAGTACCTTAAAACTTGTACCTGCAAAGTTCAGTTTAAAGGTCACTGTGTAGCCAGCACATACACATTTAAAATCTTCAGAACTCAACTTTCATTTTCCTGGTGTTCTCAAAGATTGCAATGGCCGCTCTTCTCTAATATGAGATCCTTTTTTTTTTATCTTCTTCTAAGTCAGAGCTCTGTTCACTTTCTTCAATTACTAATTAATTCTTACATATCTTTTCCAGCTGTAATTGCTTTTTGCAGCTTTACACAGGTCCATCTTACTTTTTTTTCCAGGGGGTGGGGGTGGAACGTGGGGAGGATGGGGGCAGAATCCATCTAATCTGTCCTCCCACTTGAAAGGAAGAATCCAAAAGGGATGAAAATAGCAAGCCTTTGCTACGAAGTATGTTCATCTTGCAGTGAAAATACTTCCCAAAAGAAGATGTAGACTTCAGTGCACTACTTCTACTAACGTATATCCTAATTTTAAACTTCATACATTTCTGCACACTCAAAAAACTGAAGACTGATTTTCAGCACTTATTACTGAGCTACAAAAAGTGCAGGAGTACAACTATGTATTGTACAAATAAAACGTGAGTCGATGGTCTTCATTTTTATTAGTACTATTTTAATTCTATGAGAAAAATATATATAAGTATCTACAGACATTCTATGCCACTATATCATTCCTGAGAATATTAAGGTACCTTGTGGGTAAACTGTAAAAGGTCAGTTTTCACAGCGCATTCATCTCTCAGTATTTTAGCAAGTATGTTTTAAGTTCATGATGCCACTTCCCAAAACATACACACAGGAGATGTAAAACACTCTAGTATATCTGGTTGTTGCTACCAGCTGCTCTGTGTGGGAAATGTAGAATTTTATTTAATACTTCCTCAGAGATGGCAAACAGATGGTTTAATGCACTCTTGAAATGTTTGTGCTTGAGATCCAATTATTTTTGTTCAGTTAACAGCCTATTACTACTTTCAGGATAAAATGATGCAGCATTCCTGATCTTAAGGCCATAGACTGTTGCAGGCTAAAATATAAACATTGTTATACAGTTTGTTTAAGATTCCACTTTTGTTTAAGATTTCCACTTTCCCTGCCCAGTGCCTCTTTCTTACAGCACTGTCTAAGTTTTGTTGTTTAATTGTGTGTTAAACAGTTATAGTTGCTGATGTTTTGATCTTAATGCCTTTGGATGATGCTTACATTAACAGCAACTCGATAAACCAACCATTTTATCAAACTGCCCTTGAACATAGTTCTTGACAGAGCTGAAGACTTTCCTTGAGCATTTTGTGTGGCATCTCTTATGCTATTTCCCCTTCGGTTCATCAGTGTGAGTTTGGTCTTACAACTGAAGCGTGGGTCTGATGCTTGCTCTCCGCTCACTGCTTTACCAAGGAGCTCTGACAATTAAGTTCTGGTGGGTGGTCTGTCACCCGTGTTGTTCGCAAGGCTGAGCCGGTGACTTCCAGACAGCTGACTGAACTATCAGCCCATGTGACACATGCCGGTATAGCAAGTGTTGGTGACATAGGCAATGGTGTGTAAGAATTTCTATCAGGGAAGCATGCAGGATTTTGAGTCTGACAGCCACTTTGAACAATGGTTTTAATAGTAACCAAAGTTTCCGGTCTTATAAAGTCAGTAACAACACATTTCTGAGTATGTTTGAGTTTTCTTTATGAAAAACATATGCAACATTCCTCATTGCATCATTTTGTCCTATATAGAGCCACCTTATTCATTCTGTGAAGTTTCATTTAGATGAGAATTTTTGTGTTTCTTTTCATTTCATATAACAGTGTATGCATAGGTGCATAGAATTAAAAATTCAGAACTATATTCATAACATTATTAATAAAGTTATTTATATGCCAAGATTGCAAATAGCAAAGCTCATAGGCTAGGTTTGATTATTTTTAAGACTCCTCCACCCAGTTGTCAATGTAGCAAATACCTTCTTCTTTCAGTCATGACTCTTCAGTAAGGTCACATTTAATACGACCTGTGGCAACAATGGTTTTATTAAGTGTTGTGTAATTTTGGGACTCAAAGAACTCCAGGCAGTTACTCCCACTGTCCTCATCACCACCCTCACATTACAGCAGAATTTAGATTAACCAAAGAGGATAGATGAAACATGATCCTGATAATGACACAGTTTGTACAGGTTGTACAGGTACAGATGTGAAAGGTTTGAGTGGCATTAGACCCACTGTCTTGTATCACAGCAGAGTGACCTACAGTAAGAGAATGATAGTGAAGGATGCAGATCATGAACCAAGCTGTTATAGAGGCATGTGGTCTGCCTTCTTCACTCTTGGAGGTTTTGATGAAGTAAAAACCTTTAGTGGTTTTGGAGGACCATTCCAATAAACAGTGAACAAACCCAAGTTATAACAAGCTGGAACTTTTTTTTTTTGTTCAGACAGTTGACAGAAGAGTTAGGAAAAAAAAGATACCCTGTTCAAAGTAAGTGTTTCAGAGAATCCAAAGAGGGACCTAGACATGTCATCTTCTCCACTTCCCTTCCCAAAGACAAGATCAGGTGTCCCAAATCATTCTTGACAGATTTTTGCCAGTCTCTTCTTGAAACCCTCTAATGCTAGAGACAGAATTTTCTTAGGCAGTCTATTGTAGTGCCCAACTATCCTTTCAGTTAAAAAGGTTTTATTCCCTAAGTTCTAACACAAATATACTTTGTGTGTTCAAATCTCCTTCTCCCACATTTACCCCACTGGATGTATAGATGTATATATAGCAAACATAATCCTGCATGGTCCCTTTTTTGCTGTCTGAGAAAGCAGGTCTTCTAGATTTGTAGTCTGCATTCATGTTGATTTTTATTAAAGATGAGTGATAGAACTGTGAGTAATAGTACAGATGATGTATTACTAATGCCTTGCACTCACTACTGAAAGTACCATGCCTGATATGTCATCTATTCATTATTTTCTTGGCTGCTGATTAATCACGTTAGTTTTAAATTATATATATAGTATTAACTAATATACTTACAAATTTGTCTTCTGTTGTTTCTAAATTAAGAATCCCTGGGTTTAGCACCATTTTCTTTTGTAGTTTGCTTTTTCTGCTGTCAAAAGTATTCTCATTTATATGATCCATCCTCAATACAATCATACTATTTTCCCTTTTTTGTATTCTGGTATTATTCTGCAGTGACATTTCTTCCTTTAAATTTGTGACAGCAGCAAATATAGTGATATTATGTTACTTTTTAGTGTTGTGGTCATTAAGAATTGTTTACAAGTTTTCCAAGGCTTATATTTGGTTCAGGAACTCTACTAGCAACCTCTCTCTAGCCTTATCTTTCCCTTTTTTGAATTCTTCATTCATTTTATACATTATAATTCTTATGCAAATCCTAAAGCTTTCTGGTCTAACATTCAGTACTGAATCAAATGGTTTAGTAAAGTCTAGACAGTACTACTAGTATTCCTTTGTTTAGGAAATCAGCTGTTTTATCAAAGTGACATCTCAGTTTAATGTGACAGTCTTCCTTTGTTAGCATGTTGCCTATTCTGTTTGTTTCAATTTACTTTGGGAGGGAGGATGAAATCAAGTGATTGTTCCAAAACAATGATAAACATAACAATACTTTACGTAAGTCCTTAATACTCAGAACAAAACCCTAATAAAACACAAATTACAATAAAGTAAGCATGAAAATTCAGATTTGTTAGGAGAGAACACACAGCACTCAACCTCCTTTAAGCTACTTACTATAAACCATTTATTAGAAGCTATGTAACTCTGCACATGAGATGTATGTATAACTAGCTCAGAGAGAGCATTTTCAGATCTCTGAAATAGCTAGGAAACGCAGGGCACATTCAAAGGCCAATAAGGCAGTATTAACATAAATGTTCTTTTACTATAGTCTATTGTTTCATTCAGTGGTCTACTCCTTCATTAGAAACATGTTTATATGGCTTTAACGATGGGGGGGAGCATTGCTCTCTCCCAAGTTAGGCACACAGTACGTCCTTTTTGCATCCATGCTCAGAATATCAGCACTGACTCATCAAAACTCTGTACCCAATGCTCTGTTGGGTTATGACTTGAATAGCTAAAAACAATATACTGTCTTTTTTCTAGAAAAATGAACACCACAAAATCCGTCACAATAATGGGACAACATATTCACTGCAAATACAAAGACAGGGAAGCTATTTTAAGAGTGCAGAGAGTTGAACATTGCAGAAAATTTTACTGTTTCTTTGTTATCGAGTGAGAGAACTAGGGAGACTGAAAAGTCATTTGGTTTGGCATGAAATGAAAAATTTCATGGCACTTCATGTATCTTTAAGTCAGATATAACACATTTTTCCTCCTGTGATATCTTTTTTGCAGATTTAATGAAAATCAATTCAAATTAAAAAAAATAATTTTAAAAGAAGAAAAGGGAATTTAAAAAAAATTCCACACTTACCCTTTTTCACTGAAAATTCAGTGAAATTCCATCAACCGGATCTGAAAGCGGTACATTATTTCATCTCTATGTAGGTGGGTTTTGATGATTTTTTTTCCAAATGAACGTAGCTCTGCTCTTGGTGACTTGAAGTTTTTATGGCGAGTACCTGGAAGAAATGAGGGTAAAAATCAAAATAAGAACAAGAATGAAAGGAATGAAAGGAAAGGAGAAATAAAATCTTATTTGCTATTGGAAACCTTTAGTTACAGTGTATTGGAAGAGTATAGTGATTAACAAGAATTATTCTCCATACAAGTAAACAAAGAGGAGTCTTTGTTATTGTTTATAATAATATGTTCATTAGCTAACATAAACTAAATGCTTTATAAGCTCCTTCAAATCAAACATTTTTACCAGGTATTTTAATTGCTGATAGCTAGGCAACCATGAAATAAATTACAAGTTGCCCTTGCATGATTTAAACTTGGTATAAGATTTGCCACAAACAAAAGAAATATTTCTCTGCTGGAATTCTTTCTGCATCATTTACTCCCTGCAGTTTAGAGCAGATTAATGTGTTCAGAGACTGATTGCTGTAATTACTCTGCCCTGCTGCTCTTCTATATTATGCAAACAAATGCATATGATGAAAGAGAGAAAATGGACAAGAATAGAGATTCTTAGGCTCTCCTGATTTCCAACTTAAAATATCAGGTCATGAATAAAAGCTAAAACTTTGAACCAAATTTGAGTGTAGTTCACAAACATAATTACACATCTCATTAGTTCTTTTTGCATGTTTGTTTCAATGACTTTTTATGTAATAATTTTCCATTCAAAATTTGGAACTCTAATAAACTTTCAGTATTGGCAAATGTTTACATTCTTTTGAAAAAGTACCTCTAAATATTTGTTTGCCAGTAGCAATCATCAATGGAAACCGTTCCCTTACATTTCAGTTACAGCAAATGACCATCATAAATAGTTTAGTTTTGCTTTTTTATTCCAAAAGATAGTAAAATAAGAATTTTTTTTAAATCTGAAACAAGGCTGTAAAATGGGTCAGGAGGTTTTAGATGATAATCCCATAATTCCTACCAGTAGTATGCTGACATTTTGTGTAAGGTATGTGTGTTTATAATCTGTACGTCCATAGACACTAATGACATCACTCATACCTTTTTCTGACTACACTTTATCACTGTAGCACACTGTAAGAACTCTAACAGTCCCACTTCAGGCAAAAGGTTGGACTTGGTGACCTCCAGTGCTCTCTTTCTACCAATGTTTCTGTGGCCCTATGAATCCTGGCTTCATGGAAATCAATTGAAACACTCACACTGATTTCTGTAAACCCACAATTCAAAACTGTCATGGAAGTGTTCCTGCATTTGCCATATCAGTTACAATCTATTGTTTATGGTTTACATAAGTCTGATAGTTATGGGAGAGAGGAATTTGACAAGACATATGCTTATTACTGTTTTTTTTTTTAACCCCCTCTTTGTTTACCTTTTCTGAATATGAATAAAGGTAGGAGCACAACATGCACATTGTTTGTTTTCCTTTTCTTGTTGTTTGTACTTCCTTCCTTGGGTAATTACCAAGGAGCCAGGTTTAGCGATTTTTTGTAATATGCATTAAGCAGTCTGCATTTATAAATTCTCCTGTTTCCATGTTTAGGAGGACTGAAAAGGATCTCTCAGTGTTGAGACTATATTTGGGATTGATTCCAAAGTCACAAATGGTAGAAAAATACATTTTCTTCATTTCCTTTGTAAATATTTTTCACTAAGTTTGTATGCTATATCACTGAAATTTCTGTTAAATACTGTTTTGTATTGAGTTTTTAACTTTTTAATTTCAGTTACAGTATTGTTCTTTGAAAAATTAATACAGAGCAAACTAAAATTTTATATATCATTCAAGAAAAAGAAAACACAAGTCAGTAAAATTTATTCTTGGAGCAAGATAGCAAGAAATGGCAAACTTGTTTTTCTGCCGCAGGGAGCTGTGTGTTAGTCATTGGCAGTCAGCATGGACTCAGATAAGGACACATATTGTCCCTTATAGGATTAGAAGAACACTATGTCTGCTTTATCTAATTGCTCCCTTTGAGACATATATCTTATTTACATTTGCCTCCCTTTCTCATGCATTAAACTGCAAGACCAGATTACCTTCCCATGTGTCACAAGTAACTTATGGAAAATGTGACAAATTCAGTTAGAGCCTTCTACTATGTTTTTTTAAATTATACAATGATGTTTGTTTCATCATTGTACTAAGAAAACAAAAAAACACAAAACAAAAAAACCACCACAAACCAACCAACCGCAAAACAAAAAACAAACCAAAGACAAGTACGGAATTTCTATGAGGCTGTCAATCTGATGAATGTGGCTCACTCTGTAAATGCAAAATGAGTATTTGGGGTGCACGTCTCAGGAAGACCATCTGTGTTCAGAAATCCCTAGATATTACAGGGCCTGAACGCTTCTAGCAGGTACTTTCAAACAAAGGTGAAAGCCATATAGTCCAGTGAAAAATAAAGGTATTGAATAAATCAATTGGACTTATTTTGCCTGTTCTGTCTTGTAGCCCAAAGTCTATCTGCACATAAAAATAAGCCCTTTTATGTTTTTTCAGTAACTCCCACTAGGAAACTTACCATTCAAAGTTCACTTATGAAACTTGCATCTCAACCAGAATATCATTATGTTCAGAGTCAGCCTGCAACCAGGTTCATGTGAGTTCGGTTAAACTTGCAAGCAAATGTTAGAATGAAATTTTTCAAAGTCTTTGTCTTCTTTTAGATATGTTTACTATGGTTATTAAAATTATAGCATGATTTTTATGGTTATGAAAACCTAAATTTTTTTCCATGAATTTTCCACTTAAAACAAGCTCTTCACTGTTAATCAGGGTGCAGCAGTACCTTGTTTGTCCTATTGGGGTCTTCCCCCTTTACCCTGACCCCAGCCTCGGGCCTGGCACCAGCTATCCTGCTGTCATGGTTTCAGCCCAGCCTACAACAAAGCACCACGAAGCCACTCGATCACTCCTTCCCCCTGGCCCCAGTGAGATGAGCAGGAGAAAATATAAAGAAACGCTCATGGGTCGACACAAAGACAGGGATTGTGGTCATGGGCAAAAGACAAGCTCAACTTGGGGAAGAAACAAAATCAATTTAATTTACTACTGAACAAATCAGATCAAGGATACTGAGAAGTAAAACCAGATCTTAGAACACCTTCCCCCATCCCTCCCTCCTGCCCGGCTCAGCCCCACTCCCGGTTCTCTCTCCCTCCTCCCCCCAGCAATGGGGGTTGGGGTCAGCTCGCCACACCTGGTCTCTGCCGCTCCTTCCTCCTCAGGGGAGGAGGACTCCGCACACTCTTCCTCCACCAACTTCTCCAAGGTGAGTCCTTCCCACTGGCTGCAGTTCCTCACCAACTCCCCTGGCGTGGGTCCTTTCCGCGGGCTGCAGTCCTTCAGTCCCAGCCTGCTCCAGCGCGGGCTTCCCCACGGAGTGGCGGCCATCTTGGGGGCCTCCGCTCCCCGCTCCCCTCCATGGCTGGGGGGGACAGCCTGCCGCCTCACCACGGGCTGCGGGGGCATCCCCTCCTCCCCGCTCCTCCTCCCTGCCCTCGGTACCCGCAGAGGGGTTCCTCTCCCATCCCAATCCCCACTCCCTGCAGGTTTCCCCTCTTAAATCTGCTCTCCCACAGGTGTTTCCACTGTCCCTGACGGGCTCGGCCTGGGCCAGCGGCGGGTCCGGCTCGGAGCCGGGGAAGCTTCCAGCAGCTTCTCACAGGAGCCGGCCCTGCAGACCCTCCCCCACGACCAAAACCCTGCCACACAAACCCAAAACACCTGCCATTCTTGCAGTCATGCCTGTAACTCATCTATGTTAATCATTTGTTTCTCTTGGCCTGGGAAACATTTATCCATGTTCTGTCTTGTACCAGAACTTTTCACCCTTGATCGCATTATCACTTAGTAAAGGTGAATCAGTTCAGCAGGGAGATGTTAAGAAGTCATTTCTTACTTGCCTTCATCTATTAATTACAGCCTGCCATCTCAGACTTCGTAAGTGACAGTGTGAAAGATCCTAGTCTGTTCTAGTGCATCTTTAAACAAATTTTACTTCAGCAGTAGTTGAAGAGCTCACATAGGATGCTGGAACATCAGGAAACAATTTCTGTTGAGTCCTACTTAGGAGGGCTTAAGCCATCACAGTTCATCTGCATACTGCAACAAAACTCATGTTCGCATCCACACTTGAGACTTCTCAGAAGACAAGAAGGAAAGGGATCTCAAACTATCTTTCACCTTTAATGGACTATATGTGCACATCTGCTCCATTACACTACAATGAAGCCCTACTCTTTGGTGGAGACCAGCAACAACAAGGGAAATCTAGGTTACCGAAATTCATGGTGAAAGCAGTTTCAGAAACAGGCTTTTCTCTTTCATTTAACAAGCTTCATTTTGCTAAGTGCTGTGAAGCTTTATTTTCTTTGTTATAATCAGTAGGGAAAGAAGTGTTGTTCGATTCTATGCCTAAACTAAAATATTAATAGTAGGAACTGCAGAACTGAATATCACAGTGCCTACAGTTCTTTCCTGGGTACCTGCCCATCTCTGTTTTCTTAAGGAGATAAGTACAATTATTGTTTACCTTTTACCAAGGTTGAATAAAAAGGCAGAAGTCAAGTCCAGATACAAAGACTCAGAAGCTTGATAACCACTACATCACCTTGCAGATTTACCTTAGGTTTACCACAGCATAGCAGATCAAATATTTATATCTTAACTAGGGGAACAACTCTGCTATGTTTTTTGGTACCACTGTTTTCTCCTAGTCATGCTATTAGCGACATCATATGTGATCTTTTGAACCCTGAAAACTATATGCATTTATCATATCAGAGACAAAGAGCCTATATTAAGTTCAAGAATACAGAACAGAAAATAATAGAAATAATTCTGTAAACCACTCTGAAACAATTCAAGGAAAAACTAACAAAAAAAGCAGTAAAACATCAACTGAAGATAGTAACCAATGGCACAGTTTTCAAAGGGAACATCTAGTTTTGGGTTTTGTGGTTTTTTTTTTCCAAAGGCATGGATGGCCAATTTCTTATCAAAACAAATCTCTGCTCTAAGGGACAGACTTAATAGTGTGGTCTTTAAAAGCATATTGGAAACTGCCCTACTGACCACTTTAATTTGCATTCACATATTGTGCTGGGATTCAGTGACTGATTACTCTCTTAAGAACACATCAGTGAAATCAGGAAAAAATATTGAAAAACTGAAAAAAAAAAAAAAAAAAAATATTAGCCAGTTGCCCTGCTACTATGTTTCCCAGAAATTAGTAATCAGCCTTAGAGAGAACTCAGATCTTATCAATATCACCTAATTTTCCATTACTTAAATAATAAACCATTAAATCTAGTTCACTGTTTGATTGATTTTCTTTTTGTATAACTATATCAGTCTTTTGAATGGGTTGAATTTTACCTCGTCTCATTTTCAAAATCCAAAAAAATAAGACTATTTAGAGCTAATAATGTTTTGATTCAGTTTTGAGTTTGTTATTCAATCCAAGAAGGACTGAGTGTAGGATTTAACCTTGGATTTTATAAGAAGCTGTCGTAGTTTTACTCAATTTATTTAATATTAGCAATCTCCACTTACTTTTTTTTCCTGTCCCTGATAAGAGGTATTTCCTCTGAGTTGATCATCAGATTTATTACCTTATCTTTAGTTACTATCCCTGTTAACATTTTTATTTTATGATGTATAAAACTGAACAGCAAAATTATGTCTAGTGACACCATATTAATAATTATGTACTTGTTCAGAGAAAAGGCAACCAAGGTCAGGACTTAATATGATTCCAGAGAGGTTAAACAAAGCATCATGACAAATGATGAAGAAATAATAAAACCTCAGCCACAGTTTTGCTGGAGAAATCACAAGTATTTGATTATTTCATTACCTTTGTTTTCCCTTGACACCTATGCCCAGATCCAGCATGAATACCTTCTGCATCTTGGTAGAAAAAGATAATGTTGCACAGTCTTGTTGTTCCTGATTTTCCGGATTTACTCTTGGTAATATTTTGATGCAGTTCCCAGAGCCTACAAAAGTTGCCTTGTGAGACTTGAACTGCCTTTTACTATGAAAAACATTTGCTGTTAATCCCAGAAATGTCAGTGATGAGTGCATGTAGACCTGGAAGGCTGCAAAGAAACAACAAACACATTATCATGAGGGGTGAACTGTCTTTCCTTGAAATGCCTTATATAAAAGAATCAGTATCTTGTTAAATGAATAGATTTTTCTCAATTTTCTTCTTTCATTTATGTGCATGCCCAGAGAGAGGATTAATTCATATAAACACTGTCTAATGTAAATTATTTTATCTGTTTTCTATTCTTTGGCCTTTTACCCAAATTAAAATCAGTTGTACAGACTCTGGGAAAGAACATAGCTTTTGCTTAATGATACAGTAACTAATCCATATACTTTTTTTTTTTTTTTTTGCTTTTACATCATTTTTTAACTTGAGGCAGAAATCTTCTTTAGCATGTCGTAAAGCACTTGTGTTTTTAAAAGTATTCACTATTTACTTATGGGACACCTTTTTTTTACTTTTTGTTGTTGTTGTTGTTAAATGAGTTTTCTTAAGATAAAAAAGATGTTTTTTTGATCTTCCATTAAATGATTCTCGTTTATTCTGACAGTTTTACTTTTATAATAACAGACTTATGAATTAATAGATATGACTCAACAGTGCTTCAGCATCCTGTAAATGTTAAAGAGGGTTAATGTGTTCCTGACAAAGACACATCTGCTTAAAGTAAATTAGACTTTATCAACTCAACTTTTTTCTCTCACTGGCTTCTTAAAGAGGGAGCAGCCACTGAGGAAGTATTTTTCAGTGCTTTTCAGTAAATCCCCTCTAGGCAATGTAGGATAAAAATCAAAATACTTAATTGTAAAACTTCTGAAAATTCTGTTTGATAGGAATATATACAATAAGGGTCTTTGCAGGGCAGCAAGAAAAACATTCTGTTTGTCATATGATCATATTATATAATTCTACATATATACTTCAAACTAATTAAACTTTGTAAATATCCAACACTTCATAGAATCTGCTTCAAACTTAGAACTTCAGCTGTCCAATGATAAGTTTCTGTGTTTATTCCCATATTAATCTGCAATTATTCTGTGTTAGTTTAATATTTCTTGTTACTTAGAAATTTATTCATCTACCAACATTTTCTTTTAGTTTAAATACTTTTTTTTGTCTCTTTTAGATGCTTAAAATAGTTACTCAGGTATTTAGAAAATTGTGTTTCCTCTAAGTTTCAGTAATTATGTTAAACTCTTCTAGTCTCTGCTCACAAAACAAGGTCTCCTCACAGGCTTTTTTTCCACCAGTTCAGTTTGAGGAAATCTTTCCTGAATATAGAGATCAAAATTTCTCACAATGAGTATTCCATATAAAATTTTATCATTAAAGTCCTGTATGATTACATTAATACTTTCATTTCTCTCTTCAAAATACTTCAGATGAAAATTTCTTTTGCTGTCCTGTAACCAATGCCAGGAATAAATTAAATCTTATCTACGGCCCACAGTTGTCCTGTGATTAACTAATGCATGTAGGTCTATCTTCTCTTCTCTTTTACTTCAACTTAAGGAGCACATAGCTCTGCTAGAAAATCTTGCAGCTAGCTGCCAGGTGTCCAGTCTTTTAAAATTTCATGTTTCTTTTTTTTCTTTTTTTTCCCTCCTTAAATTCAATACAACATACTATTTTATTAACATTTTACTGCTGCTTCTTACATATAGCTTCATGTTGTCTAAAACTGCATCTTCTGGAAAATATTCAAGACTCACTTATGAAGGTAGCCACCGAAAAAGTAATACTGTGCTATATGGGTGTATCCTGTTTTACAGGAGAGCAAGGTGAGCATCACCAGGTGTTGTACTGAAATTATGAACTTCTAAATAATTTCATGTTAGGAACATTTTCAGACACATATACACACATCTAAATATATAGAAATATCACGACTAGCAGCCAGGAGCCACTCAGTAGAAAATGTTTATGAAGAGTATTTGAAATGTGGAGTCCCTAGCAGCCCTCAGTTGCTGGTCCGATCTTACTCTGCATCAAAGACCAACACTACTGTCCTCCTCCAGGTTCAGCTGTCTGTGACCCACCACTTAGTTTGGTGTAGCTGTGCTATCAGCAGATCAAGATTATTCCTCTCATGAAAAAAAAAAAAAAAGATGCCTTTACATTAGATCATAATTATTCTGGTTTTCTAAAGCACTGTGAGCATGAAGCAGCTTTATACTACGAATATTAACATTTACTCAGAGCCCAAATAGTTACCTGTTTTCATCTTCCTGTTTTCAAATGCTTTATTCTGATTCCTTCCCGGAATATTTGGGGTTTTATTATTTTAACAGGTGAGCTTCACAGCATATCAAACACCACGAAACAGGCTAGTCTATATGGAATTTTGCAATGCAAGAAAATAGGATGATTTCAAAAACTTTCCAGCAAATGCCATAAAATGTAGATCTCCCAGCGTATCAGGAATGAGACGACTCAAATATTTTTTACTGTTTAAGAGGTGGCAATGTAGCAAAGGGTAACAACTGTGTTTCAGAAAAGCTATGAAATGTTCTATAGCTGCAAAACACTGTCTTAAATATTACCTAAACTTCACATGCTGCTCACACAGTTTATATGCTGCTAGTGTACCCTGCAATTGAGAACTTACAGGGCTTTATATTAAATTTGATTTTTAAATCTACTTGCTTTTACCCACCTGCCAGAAAATCTTTTTTTATATACTCTGAATCTCTATATATTCAATAAAAGAACCTTTTATATATAAATCCTCCTTCAAATAAAAGATTTTTGTAGTACTGCCCTTTCCTGAGTACAAAATGATCTCTTTAGGGGTTTAAAATCCAGCAAAAGTTATAGACTTTAGAAGGAAGCTAGCGCTTGTGACAGCGAATACATGCAGACTGGCAAAGTAGGAACAGAACATCCCACCATAGCTGCTCCATCGTGATTGATTCTTTGTAGTCTCTTTCCCCATGAAACTTGAAGAAAGACTGCAATAGGTTGCCCATTTCACATCCTCTTCCTTCCTAAAAGAGTGATGGGAACCTATTTAATGCCTCTGAGCAATTCTGAGGGAGAAGCTCAGCACAAATTATAACCAGAAATTTCTGTGTGCGTGATTAAGCCAATATGTTTGGTCATTATTCTCTCCTCTCCCAAGAAAGATCTTGGGTTTGTTCACTTCATTTCTTTCTTTTTAAAAAATATTTCTCCCAATAAATGAAATTAGATTAACTTCAGAAAAATACAGTGTTTTACCTTAAGAAAAAATTCTTTCTTTTTCATACTATATTTTTAGACAAAAAATACCTGTGAAAGTCATTCAACAAGAATTTTTTTTTCCCCAAATCTGAGATAAAAAGGATCTGCTGGAATAAAACTAGACATAAATATTCATAAAAAGAAAAGAATTAAGGCATTTTTTTTCTTGTAAATAGCGTTTTGAAAAGTATTAGGTCTTTGAGTAGTCTTGTATTTGAGTAAACACTTTTTGCTAATCTGAACCTTATGTGCAAACTCCTCTGACTTTTTTTCAGTTGCAGTGTCTTCTTTTCTTTCATTGAGATTATTGTTTTAGGCTTGCACTCTATATTCTTTACTCTGATTTTTGATCTTTTTGTTACCTGATCAGAAAGTAACTCCCAAAACACAAAAAGTATGTTTAGAGAGGAGACATTGCTTTATTCTGCGCAGGGTGCAAGGTGGAAGATTTCCACCAATTGAGCACACCTACTGATGTTTTTCCATCCAGAGTTAATACACTACAGTTAAAACACCACACCTATCTAATACATATGTTTTGCCTAACTATTGCATATTCATTAAGTTTAGGGAAGGGAACCCCTCTTCCTTTTGTCCTTCTGTGAGCATGCGTCACCTGAGGGGAGCAGGGGCTTTGTTTCTCTTGCCAACCCCTCCTTTCTCAAGGAGGATGTCTGTCCTTAATTAGCAAGTCTGTGACTCTGAAAAGTCCCTTTTCTGGTGCCTTGACTACTATCCAAACACTCCTTAAGCATCCTCTATTGCAAGCAGTCTTACACTAGGTAAGCTTTACCTTGAGTACACATCACCTAAACTGTCCTTGAATAGCAAGTATACCACATTTCTCAGGTTTTAGTTTTTTATCTTTAAGCTATCACCTCCTTCTTAGTCTTTAGAAGGGTTGAAGCAGCATTTTGTTCTCTTGATTTATTCCTTTTATGTATGACGTCAGGTCATGCAAATGTTTAAATTATTTTTGTCCAGAAGCTCCAATTTAGGAAGTTTCCCCAAGTTAAAATACAAAATTGATATTAACATGAACTTTTCTTGTTTATATTTTAAAGTGTTGTTTATTCCTTTTAAAAAATACCGTTATCTAACTCACTCTACCTTTTCTAATTGTATTTCCAGATCAAAATACATGTTAAACAAATTTTAGTGAAAGACCAAGTGGGAAAATGTATAAAGTGCCATCTAAAAGATTGCTATATAAATCTGTTTTGATGTAGGCAAAAGGTGTTACAGCAACAAAATCTACACTTATAACTGTGGAAAAAATTATCAAGTTCAGACTCACAAATTTTATATAAAAAACCAAAGAGAAATATCTTCGTTTCATAGTTGTTGTAGTTTTTTATTTGAAAACTCAGACATAAAATGTAAGAAAAATAAAATTGTGGGAAAAAGAAGTGCTTCTAAGACCCTAATGAGGAGAAACAACTAAATAAAAGACTGAGGATAAGGTGTATTAGAAATATATTTAGGAAATGAACAGAAATAAAATACAGATATGTATCATGCACATCAGTAATTCTCAAGGTGTTTTACAACAGGAGAAGTATCATTACTCTCATTTTAAACATGTAGAAATAGAGATACAGTAGGTGTCAAGGCTGGGAAAATGGCCAGATGCAAAACATCTAGGAAGAGCTTACAACTTTGAAAAGTGTTGTATAATTTCCTGTTCTACATAAGTGATCTTTTGCAGCGAGAAAGTTAAAACGAGAATGAAAAAGGAGGGCTTAATCAGCAGACAACAAATTTTAAAGTGCAAGGGGAGAAAAAAATCTAATCATAAGAATTCTTGAAGATACAGAAGTTTTGCACATTAAATTCAGTTACTTGTCAGAAGTCTCTTAAAAAATAAGCAAACTCTCTGCCTACATGATCAAAATTAGGAAAGGTGTTATGACATTAACTCTCCAAACCAATATCAACACTGTATTCTATAATTTCTTCCCTAAGAGCTATATGTTGTCAAGTTTGGACTGATAAGACATTGCAATCTTTCCTTTTAATATTTGGTTCATATATTCAGGTAGAACAGATAGCAGTAAGAAAGTACAGTGCACCAAAAGCTGCACAATGGCAGATGGTTGATTTCGCATGCAGTCTACCTGGATTTCTACTGCTCTTACACATTATAATGAGACTATATGAGGTCATTACTCAGCATATGTGAGGTGAGAGCAAGCCTCCTACTTTCAGAAACAATTACTTTTATTGCTTTCACAAAGTTTCTGTTAAATAGATGTTTTACAATTAAATGTCAACATACTTCTAAAATGATGCAGAACAAACCAGAAAGAGACAAGACCTCACCCACATTCCCACTTCTTTATATAAAAAAAAATAAATTTTTGTGGTTGAAATCTGCAGAAAATGAGAATTATCTTCTTTTTAAGAGAAGAGAGACACAGGTAACTGTTAAGTACTTGCTTGCTACAGTTTAGACAAGATCCTTATAAAATAGTCAGAGATGGTCCAGCTGGAAAACTAGAATGAGGTTTCTGAAGTTTTTCTGCATCTTCTAAATCTCGACATAACCTACAATTTAGGGTCCAAGTTGTCCTACAGAAAAAATCTGTAATGAATGTAAAGAAGTAATATGGTTTGTTTGCATTTTCCATTTATATCTACATTCAGATAAGGATATGCCCATTTGGACTCCAAATAAGGCATATGGCATGTGCACAAATATGTACATGTATGTTTTAGTGCATTGATATTCTTCAGAATAGATATGCCTTCAGTAGATCTTCATAATTCCCTTTTCTGTTAGTTTCTGTTCTATCTCTTTAGGAAAAGCTGTGGAAATACAAAATGAGTTAAGACTCTACTAAATTACAACCTCATTTTCAAGCAAGACTTCTTTTGTTTCTTTTCTTTTGGTGCGTATGTGTGTCACAGATGGAGTGATGCACTTCACTTGTAAAAGAGAAGTAGCAATATGTTTATTGATAGAAAACAGGGATTTACCAAAGTTTGATAATAAATGTGACAGTGGTTTAACAAGATTCGATGGCAATGTACACTTGATTATTTACTGCATAGAGGACAGGGTCAGACAAAACTGTCCCATTGAGTCATAAACTCCTTCTCCGAGGGGAGTTTAGGGGCGGCCGGACCCAGTCTTAGTCCCAGACTTGGTCAACAGTTTATGTCTAAAGGATTATATGTGCACAAGCAACCCTTTATATCACTTAGTTAGGATTTCAAAGTCTAGTACGCTATTAACCACTTACAGAGAATCTGTTGATCCTGGCGTGCAGCCCGCTGCCGCGCAGGAGGACTCGACAGGCCCTGGGCTGGCCACTAGTTATGGAGTGAGGCAACTGACTTACCATCGTATTTACATACCGACTACAGGCGTTAGCTTCTTCTGAATTTGGCTTGAGCCGGACATGGACTAGCACTGTGGTTCCGTGGGCGCATCGTTCAAATTAGCCCTTGGCTATTGTGGTGTTACCTGTCTCCCCTGAATCCACTTTGAGGCAGATGCAGCCAGCACGACCAGATTACAGCCCCCGCCGATGGTTACCGCTTCAGCACGTTATGGGAAATATAGGTCAGGTTGGGGGGGGGGGGCATGGGTGATGGGAAGGGGACAGAGACATCACCACACTGTGTACTGGGTTTGGCTGGGATTAAGTTAAATTTCTTCACAGCCTGTATGGTGCTGTGGTTTAACTTGCTTACCAAAACGGTGTTGATAAGACAGGGATGGTTTAGCTGTTGCTGCGCCATGCTTACACAGCACCAAGGCCTCCTCTGATTCTCATGCTGCCCGCACAGCAAGTCGGCCGAGGGTGAGAACAAGGTTGGGAGGGAACACAGCTGGGACACTTGACTGAAAGTGACCAAACGGATACTCCTGAAAAGTCATGCTAAACAAAAAAACTTGGCAAGGGAGGGAGGGAGAAGTTCTTCCAAAGTAGCCATTGCTCTGGGAATGACTGGGCATCCGTCTGCTGGTGGTGAGTGATTGCTTTTAGAATCACTTTTTTGTTTTTTTTTTTTTTTTTCCCCCCCTTTCACTTATTAATCTGCCATTATCTTGACTCATGAGTCTCTTGAGGGTCTTTATTTGTTTGACTGATTGATTGTTTTTTCCCCTCACATTGTCCTTCTGATTCTCTCCCTAATCCTACTGGGGGTGAATGACCAAGCGGCTGGGTGGGAGCTTAGCTGCCAGCCAGGGTCAATCCACCACAGCATGATAGAATAAGTTCTCCAGAAAAGACTTTCCGTCTTTAGAATATAGCTATTTTAAAAGAAACACAACACAAATAAGCTCAAGGACTGCATTTTGAGGGAATGCCACAGCAGGTAAAAGAGTTGCTATTCACATGTATGAACTGTTTTTTGTATGGACAAGTTATTCATTCGTATGGACTGAAATGATATAAAAAATCCAAAGGTATCACCTTACCAGATTTAAGAAAGTGAAACTGACTGTCCAATATCTTCCCTTAGATAATAAATATAAAGTTTACATCTTTATATTGTTTCATTTTACCTAGTGGAAATGAATAAAATAGTAGTGTAAAACATTATTTTGAAGGAAAACTTTCCAAAGATCCAGGGAAAGTCAAAAGATGGTAGCTATACACTTAGCAGCCCATGTTTCCTCATTTCTTTCTATTTTATAGGGTAGAGGGCCTGTTAAATCTCCATTAGAAAAAGAGAAATTTGCCATAAAAGTCTTAATTGATTTATTATTTTTTAATACTATGGCACTGACAGTAAGCATAAAGTGACCTAATTGTTTTGAACTCTTCAGAGTCACTTTTCCAAAGAGATTATATACTCAGCTGTACTGTACCTAAGTAAAAACTTATATAGTTGGTGATACGTCCTTACGGAAGAAGTCCTGTATGTAAGATTAAGTTCAGTCTGGAAACAAACCTCAGTGACGGAGGAAGGACAGTTGTAGGAGTGGATTAACGCACTAGTTTTCCTTTCAGAAACAGGAGGGGAGTCTTTTTGGCCACAGCTGCAGATATTGTCTGATGTTTTCATCCTCATTCTTGGTGCAGGTGCAGCTATACATATAGCATAAGGCAATCTATAGTTACCTCTCTGGGCCTGATGTGATGCCATGGGAAGTCAGTAGAAGAGATTCCAGTGACTATGAAAGACACAAGCTTGCAGTGTGTTACTTCAGAATGGGTTTACCATTTAGAAAAGTTTGCAAAGTATCTGCTTTTCCACCGGTTCTGAGTGTCTCGAGAGCTGAATACACATCATTCTTTTTTCAGTGTTTTTGTCAGACTGTCAGATTACATTACCAAATGAAATATTGACTCCTCCTGTGTAAAACCAGTAAGTGACAGCATAATTTCAGCTTTGTGTTTTAGGGTGAGAACTCTACAGAGCAGATCAGAAACATGGTTACAAAAGGAATTTCATGGTGCAATCCTGGAGGGCTTTCAAATTAAGCTTTTCAAATGTCATAATCTGGTGTAGATTTATAAGAATAGATTTAATACAGATGAAAATATTTTTACTTTAGCTCTGCTCATTTGGCTGAAGAGTAGATGTTGCTGTATGGTTTGTTTTTTAACTTGACAGTTCTGAAATTATAGATGTGCCGTGTTGTGCTGAGTTGCACCAATAGCCATGTTTATGCTCAGTGTCACATTCAGAGACACCTGAGAGCATTGCAGAAAATGTTTAACAATGTCGAGAATGTGCGCTTAGGCACATCAGGAACAGCAGAGCTGAAAAGGGGCCGCTTCCATCTCTGTGGTTCAGGTGCCTATCTTCATCAGTTGTTAGAGGTGCCTCAGGTATAACATTCCTGTGAGAGGCTGGTTGTCTCTTGAGCATTCAACACAGCATGCTTAGCTATACCGCTGGCTCACACCTGATTTTGCCTCTCTGTCCTATGAAAATTTCTAGTTGATTGGTTCAGCAAAGCGAATGCTCTGCGCTGGGGTTTGGTTTTCAACAGCTTCTCTTTCCTAAGAAAAGCCAAAAGGGTATTGGTTAGATTATGCCAGCTTCATCTGTTCTCTCCTTTAAATGTTTGAGTGTTCTGCCATTTCAGGCCTTGATGTCCTTTCAGTAAGGCCGATTGTCCTTTCAGGCAGCTCTGGGTATGTCATGTATCTTTTAATAATGCATAAAAATGTGTGAACTACTTTCTGCAATGGGACAAGACAGATATGGTAACTTCTGACAAGATATGGCAAGGTACAACATATCATCTGTCCCTTGTGCTCAAGGTACAGTGAAAATCTGCATACGTACAGAGAGACAAATTGGCTACTTCACAATAGCTGCCTATGTGTAGACAGTTGGTAAACATAGTGTGACTTAAAATACATTAGTGGTGGAAGAAGCGTGACCTATCACATATTGATTGTAGGTTAGAATGTGTAGAGAGATAGCTGATTGATAGCAGACAGCCATGATAGTGTGCATTATTATGCAAATTTGTTTGTGTATCAGTGAAGACTGTATTAACTCTTCCATAATAATTACTTATGTACGAGCTTTGCTGTGTTCAACTAAAGTGATGACCACATTATGATTCCACAAAAAATAGACAACACTCTCACGTTGTTAATAGTGTATAAAAAATATTGTAAGCTGGATTGCATGTCATAATTATATATAAATGAATTAATCCTAAAAGCCACAGTGACTATTTATTTTATCTTTTCCAGTGCTGATTTATTACAAATACCTATTTGTTATTTTTTTCCAACATTAGTTAGTGTTTGCAAAGTAGTGCTATATGTGAACTTGCAAAACAGGTTGCCTCCTGTACAAAACCAGAATATACATATGTGTATAAGTAAAAATGAGTAGAATATTTTCAGAACTAAAATATATGAATGCTTTGTATGAATGTTAACCATTTTTGTGTTCTGCATTTGTTGCCAAAAACCAGAATAAAACTCCTTAATGCCAATGTGAAGTTAAGAAGTAGGCACTTCATTTATTGCAGTGCTGGGGACACGGGGGATTGCTCCTCCAAAGGCGTGTCCAACTTAGTATCAAAATCCATCAGTTTTTATAGACTTTTTCTGTCAGGTCATTGTTACATAATCTCTTTACATAAAAATGCATACTATGCTCACTTTTAAATTTAACCTTTATAATGATTGGTCCTTTGATTTAAATTTTGATTTCTTTACCAGAATATTTGCAACACATTCATTGTGAAACTATTCAGAAAAAAGAGCTGACAAACTTTTGTGAAAATTTCTCCTTAAATTGCACCTGAACAGATACGCCGTTAGATGCTTTTGATTTTATGTTTAGGGGAAAAAAAAAAATTAAAAATCTCTCCTCAAAGTCTTCGTAACAGGCATTTCATACCTTTTCCCTAAGAGTTGGTTTACTCCTCTGATTTATTTCATACTAGTTAGCAAATTATGCTCAGATTGCAGTAAGTCTTTGACGCAGTTGACTTGTTACAGTATGTAAATAAATAAAGCTCCACACTTTGTTACTAGAGCTATTTAAAATACAATAATGCAGGCAATGATTCTCAGGATTTATCTTGACTAGGAAATAATTTGGAAGCATTGGGTTTTTTTCTCTGATAATCTTTTTACTATTATGTAGGGTTGAGAATGGATTCTTCATTTTGATAGTTCAGTGTTTAGTGTTGTTTGTATTACTGATCATCAAAGGCATATTTAGTTTGAAGTCTTTATTTACTTTATATTTAAATGTTTTCTTCACTACAAAGGACCAAACCATTCACATCTCAGGAGATAATTAAAAATAGTTGGTGTATTTTGGTACACCGTGTTTGCATTGGGTGATGAGTCTCAAAAAAATGAAAACCATTTATATGGAAGTAGCTTATTTTAACTCACTGGATAGAGATTTGTTTTGCTTTTCCTCTTCTTTTCTAAACAAACATACAAACATATAAATCAGACCTTGAAGATCAGACAAAAGAACAGAAAATAATTCCATTTCCCTAAAGAATATTTCTGGTTTACTAATTTTTGTTCTTAAATACAAAGTTCACTTCTTGAAAAGCAGGCATAGATAGTAAAAGTTTGTCTGGAGATACTTCAGAAGGTTGTAACAAGGAGCCTTTAAACTGTATTCTGTGTTGAGAGGATAGTCTATCCTTCTTTCATCTATCCTGCTATCTAACTGCATTCAGTTCCCTCAGTCTTCATATCTGTTATAATACTCTCTCTCAGAAGAAATCCAAGCCATCCACTCTATTTTTCATCTATTCTTAATGGAATGAAAAAGAGAAATAAAAACTAAAATGGAAAGTGCTTTGAATTTGTGTTTTGGAATACAAGTTTTCCTAGAACATGTTAAGATGTAGGCTTCCACCATATCTAATTAATTCAACTTTGCTTTGTAAGCAGCATATCCATGCTCTGGCTTTTATGCTTTTCAAATCTTTTGAAGTATCTACAACAAAATATTTGCAGATGATCTTATGGGCTGTGCTTTTACTCTACTTTGAGTGCAGAGCTTGTGAAATCCTCAGATCAGAAGCTAGCAGTTGCACTTGAACAAAAGCATTTCCCATTTATTTCCACTTCTGTGAATAATATCCATTCTTCATTTGCTATGTTAAGTTTGTTCAGCTTTTAACTCAAAGCTTGTTATTCTGTTCTAGCCGGTTTTTGGAAAGGCTTATTGATATGTTTATCATGTAGGCTATAAAATGTTTGCCTCCTTTTTAAAAGTGTAATTGCACAGATGTGCTAAGCTGGCTGCTCTTCAAGACATTAAGAGTAGTCTCTGGTTCAAGGAGGAATGGTGTGTTGTAAGCAGGAAAATACGGTTTTAATTAGTGTATCTATAACTCCAACCACAGGACCAATAATTAAATCAGTATGGTCCAATTACTATTTCAATCAGATTCAGATTTTATAGCCTTCTGTCTAATACTGTAGCAGTCTTACTTCTTTTAAGCATCTAAATTGCATCTTATAAGCAAAATCCTTTGTTCACCATTCGTGAGAGCACTGTGGATGTTGTTAAATGCTTGGTGTTGTAGAGCAGGATGCAAAGAGCTGTGTCCGACACAATCTCCGAGTCTGTAATGCAGCACTATTTGCCAAGGTGGAGTTTAGGTGGGGCAGCAGCAAGACCAGCAGCACACCGTCCAACGGTACATAACCTGGAATTACTCAGCAGGATGGTTTTTTTTCAGCTACATAGTGATTTCTGTCCAAAGATTTCTATTTTAACTCACTTATGCGTGCATGCATGTGCACACACATGCACACGCACACACCAGTGATAACCCCTGCCCTTCCAGTGCCCCATAGACCCCCGGGAACTGGGCACTTGCTCTGACTGCCCAACCTGCCGGGCCCCAGCTGGGGACCGAGCCCCTACATGTGTAACGAGTCTACCGCGGGCTCAGCCTGCTGCACCGTGTCCGACATCCAGGTATGTGTTCCTGCCCCACCTCGGGGGGCTATTGTTTTAGCTGAAGTTTGGAAAAGATGATTTGCTTAAATCCTGTCCAAAATTATGACAACTGAGCTATTCTGTAAACGCAAGTGTTTGTTTTACCTTTGAACAGTCTCCTTGTATTTGTGTGGAATCCAAGAATTACTTTGCTATGGTTGAGACTATAGTCTCAGTAGTGACATATGATAATATTTTATTCCTAAGGTTCTGCTGCTGTTTCTGATATGTATACATCACTTATTCCACATACGAATCACCATCTCAATATTATTACGTGAGCTTTTGAGAGCTGTTTGGTTTTCAATGTGTTGAAATCCACCACATTTCTGAGAGGAAAAAATAAACAAAACAAAAAACTCCAGAAGAAATGCTAAATGGAAACCTGAGGAGAAAAATTTCTGTGACATTAGCGTATTTTTCCTTCCTGAAAATTAAGCACATGCAACAACAACAACAAGAACAAAAAGAAATCTTTATTTCCCTGTTAGTGTAATTACTACTTGTACAACCACTGTGAAAGTATTAAACCTATTAAAATTAATGCTGATGGCTGAAAAACAGACGATTCAAGGCACTATGCAGCAAGTACCACACAGCTTTAATTTTTGCATAATGCTTTATTTATCAACAGTACCTTGAGGACTTTTCCTGTGCTGAACTCAATTTTTCTGATGAATACATTTTCCTACTGGTCAAAACTGTAATATTGTGAAGAAAGTGATTATTCGTGTAAGATCAGCATGTTTTCTCAATAATGACACCTTTTGCTTGACGATGCTGCAGATATTTCCCCTTAACGTACTACTTTTTAAATAAATAATTAGAATATGAGTGTCAATATGAGACCAAATGTGCTGACAATAAAGGAGACACAAAAATTGGGTTTTTCAACCCTTTGATTGTATCACATAGAGGCTGTATTCCCCAAGCTCCAGGTAAACCTCCATGCAGTTTCAGTGACACTTTGTTGGACTAATATCTTTAAATAATTTGGAAAAAAAAAAACCAAACCACCAACAAACCCCAGAGCTCTTAACATGAAAAGACTACATTTTGTATGAGAATTAAGATATATTTTCGTTTAAATTTTCTGTAGATAAAGGAAAACATTTTCAAAAGGTGACATTCACAAAAGAAAATATACTTTGTCCAGAAAATATTTAGCTTAGTGATAAAAGACTGTCTGTTAAAGAAATCTTAATTAAAAAAAACCACAAAAAACCACTAAATAAAAACTTCTTTTAAAAAAGGCAAACCAGAAACTCCATGGAAAATGATGAGGATGGAAATACATGTTTCAAATTTGACAAGCTATTTATTTTTAGTCAGAGTGGACTTCCCATCTTTAAGCATGGGCTAGGAGTGTATTTGTGAAAGAACTGACAGATGCTTCCTTAATTACTAGTATAACAGAAGAAACCTGTGGTTGCTACTGTCAAGTTGTAAAAGGTAATTGTTAGGTTGGGCCTTAATAATGATAAGTCAAGTTTTAAGTCTTTGTGGTGCACAAAGGCAGCTGCACTACTGAAATGCAAACAAATTACCCATGTATCCAAAATGGTTTTAAAATACTGTAAGAAGTGAGAATAAAGACAGCCTATAAAAAGGAAAGCTTTGAAAATGTGGAAGGCATAGATAGAGCTTATCCAGAGAAAACCGATCATATTAAACATTTCACTTCTTCATTTGGCCAATAGACTTCGTGTAAGTTATGCATTTTACTCTTTGTGATACATCTGCCATGGTGAGAATCAGAGCTGTGCAACTACTCTGCAGGTAGGACAGACCATTGTCAGGTACAAGCACACAAAGGATCTGAAACCGTTTCTGAGGCATAGATAATGCTGTCTGCTTTTGGTTTTAATATCAGTACAGAATTAAATTGTCTTCAGTTGCCCAAACTTCTTATTTTCATATGGGCACACATTTATCAAACATAGTAACTCAGAAATCGATCTCTCTGGGCCCACCTTCAGACACAGGTAAACAAGTAGGTGTTGTGGGTGTCAGGACCCGGTAAATTAAAGCCATAACTTTCCTACTTCTCCCTGTGCCAAAGACTTAAAGAACTGGGCTGCTGAGGGCAACATCAGGAGAAGTATGCCAGGGACTAACATAGACCAGAGCAAAACCAGGTGCCCAGGGCAGCCCAGGAGACATCACTGCCACCACTCTCTTGGTGCCTGTTTTCCAAAGTGGGGGAGAAGAACCTTTCGCTATATTTCTCCAAGCTGTATGGTAGTGCCTGCCAGGACATAGCTGTCCTTAAATCAGTGGTGAATAAAATAGAAATGTTTTTACTAATCTCTTGGATTTTGAGACTACAGGCTGAAACTAGGTTACATTTTCAGGCTTTTCCTTGCAGTTATGAAAGCTAAGGACTAATCTATGTGTGTATGTACTTGTATGTTTTTATATATACATACCTTTGCTTGACATTCTCAGATAATTACTGGTCACCAGGAGCTGTTATTTTAATTAAACATGTAGCACTACAAGATTCACAAGGAAATTATATGCTTTAGCATTTTCAAGCATTGTGGGGAAATATTCCATAAATAAAATTTTCCTGCCACATATTGTAGACATTGGATTACAGTGATTTTCACTAGCTATTTTGCTAGAGGTCTTTTAAGATTCATCCTAATACTGAGGTATAACATTGATCTAATAGAGATGTCCTGAGAGCTAATAGACTCTTTATAGGTAGACTGTACCTATTAATTTATAGCGAAGGTATTTTCTATCCTCACGTTGAATAGAAAGTAGCTGGGACAAAGGAGAAGAAAAGCTTTTGATAGCCACTGGCCGCCTTTCTGTCAAAATTATCTCATGCTCTGTAGTTCCTCTCTCTAAAACAGATCATTGAGCATTTACCTGGTTCTGCTTACACTTTCAACAGCTTCTAAAGGCACTAAAATCCTCTCAGAATGAGAACCCATGCACAAAGTTGAGCAGTGTTCGTGTGCATTCAGTGCTGATCAGAGAGTAAAGAAAAAGTCATACTTCTGTGCATCAATTAGTACCACTTCAAGTTAAAGGTGATTTTCTTACAATATTACCGCTTTATGGTACACACATTGGCTCCCATTCAGCCAAACACTTAAGCTAGACCAAGTTATTACTTTGAACAGAGAAAAGAGATTTGAAATCAGAAGCTCCTGCAGATTAGGAAGCAGCTGTGTTCATTCAGTGTCCATCAGGGTTTTTTTTCCTTCAGCAGCACTATGTTGATTTCTTTTTCCCCTCTTTCTGTTGCAGATTTATCCCACCCAGTGTCAGATGCTGAACAGAAGCACCAATATCAGGAGAGAAATTAGCCTGGGCTCTTGAATGTAAATCATGACAAGTAAGTACATCCTTCCTTTGACTATAAAGGGAACCCAAGGCTGCTTTTCTTTCAAGTCAGATGACTCCTTCAATAACACTTCCCATCGAATTTCTCCTCCCCACACACACAAGTTCTGCCCCCCAAAACACTTATCTCCAGAATCATTAATAATTGCTGCTCACAGATTGGAAGGAGTTATTACAACAAAAGGAAATTTACTCATATTCAGTCAAACTACTACACAAAGAATGTAAAATCCAAGTGTTGTTATGTTACTGGGCCTGTGAAGGTATTGCACCTGTTATGGTCTTCACTTAATCACCTTGCTCTTTGCCTTCTGCTCAGTATATTTCGCAAAACTGTTCATTTTTTCTTTCTTCATTCTATTGCTAAATCATATCCAGTTTATGGGAGATGGGGAAAAAAAAAAAGACCAATTGTGTACTCCTAATGTTTACCAGCCATTTTTTGCATGATTTCAGAAGGAAAAACTGGGACTTACTATCTCAAGGAAGCCAGTTTCTAATCTTTCATCCTGCCAAAGCTTATACATGTGGTTTTTTGCTCACAACAGAAATATTTCAGAGAATGGAACTACTGCCACAAAGTTAGAAATATGCATAAGTCTTAGCAGGCTCAGGGCCTAATTAAATATGTATATTTTCTCTCATTTCATTTAGTCTCAATAAAGAAAGTTGGAGAATTTTAAAATATCATTATACATGGTTTGTCTTATTGCATTTCTACTGTCACGGTGCAATTTTAATCAACCTAGTGATGTATATTAATAATATAAATGGAACATTTTATTATATTGCTATCTTTTACAATTAATCTAATTTTTAGGATTCTGTTATTGCATAAGTATGAGAAAATACAATTTTAAGTATCTCAACTAATAAAATAGAATTAGGTAACATTTAAATATTACTAGTATGGAAATATGCAAATATTGTTGCCATAAAAGTAGTAAAATACATTATTATTTCACTCTTTCTGTTTTTAAAAGAAATTATGGAAAATGTTCAAGGAATGCTGATGATTTCTATGAGTGAGCCCTGTTACTAGGACAATAATACTTTTTCCAGAGATGTTTCCCTAGAAATGGTACGGTGTTATACAAAATAAGTCACTAGTAACTAACTGAGGTAAGAATGATCACTTCTTTTCAATAGCATCTCTCACAGGAAAGTTAATTTATAGGCTTTAGAATGATTTATCATTAACTTAAGGGAACTTCTGTGTGGAGGCCATCCCAAGGTTATTTGCCTTCATCTTTTCCCCATAGCAAAAGTGATTGGGTCTGATAGGGAAGACATTATGGAAAAGAAAAATGAAGTCAGCAGAGTAATAATTGTTGTAATACTGTGAAGAAGAAAGGATCTTATCATTTTCTTTTGAAAATGAAACAAACAAGGCCCCCATTTCTAGAATTTAACATTTGACATTATTGTGTGAGTTCAAACTCTCATTAATTACCTTTACAATACTTAAAAAATATTAATTTTTTTGTACTTGTTGACAGATTAGTTTCTTATTAGTTTAACTGCTAAAATGGCAGAATATTTGTGAATGCTATTATTCATCTCTTGATGATGACAGGATTCTTACAAATCAAAACAAAGTTAATAGAAGACAGGCAGGCTCATTAAAGGATTTTTTTTTCTGGAGAAATACATTATATCATGTCACATCTAGCTGCTTCTAATTGGAAAGATTGTTCTAGGAGCAACTCTGTAAAACTAAAAATATATACAAAGGTGGAAGACATTATTCAGATTAGTCTCTCTTTCCATTTTTCCTTGCTGTGGAATCATATTGGATGTTTATACAGTGTTCATAGAAATATAAAAAAAACACTGAGGATAAGAATAAATTCATCAGTAAGAAGGCTGGGAATATAAAATTTATCAAAATATAAATTATTGGGCTTTAATAGGCTATCTTCAGAAGGGTGTATCAGAAACAAGCAATCTGAAGTCAGAAATGTGTTAGTTAAAGTATATAGTGAAAATGTTTATGAAATTTCTTGAGGAAATAAATGGTAATCCATTTGCTTCACATAGTATTCAAGAATTGAACCACAAAAATTTTTCACAATGCCTGGAGTCTCAAGGGGATTTCTAAACTAAACGCTGCAGAAGAGCAGTCTACTCAGGATGACTTACACTGTCAATATGAAGTCATATAAGGGCAAGCACTATCAGAGAAATGCACAATGGATTGCACAGAAAGAGGCAAGCTTTTATTTTTTGCACTTTCTCTGCCGTATTAGAAAAGAACAAAAACAAACAGACAAAAACCCCCTTCATCTATCATTGATAGATGGAATTTCTGGCTTAAATTCAGAAATTAAGAAAGATAAAGTAGGGTGGACCTTAGGTCAGCTGTTGAATCAACCCAACATACAATTTCCAGCATGATTAAAAGACAATGTGTTTTTCTCTACAAAAGCTGTGTTTCAGATATGAGGAGAGTGTCTCAACTAATTTTAGGTACAAATATAGAGTGCAAATATCTGCCTCTGAAACAGTCATCTTAGTCTCATTTTATAAACAGTAGATAAAATAATACATTCTCCAGGAGTGAGCTCTCAGTGATTAGGATGAGAAAAAATATTTCTGCTCCTCATAATTTATATGGTTATACTACAGTATAATATGCCAATTAATGGCAGATGATTCACATTTATAGTGTCTTCTGAAGGCCAGTGGAAGCCTGAAAAAACTATCCATCTTGTAAAAAGGTAGGTGGAATCCCCTCAGGAAGTTTTTGGTTAAGTGTTTGGAAAGAAAACTAGAGGAGAAGTAGACAAATGCAGAAGGGCAGCCAAGCTCAAAGGAATCATTTAGTGAAGACAAAGACAGAAATTGTAAGTTCTCAAGACACAAAGACTTGTGAAAAGATAAAATTCTGGACAGAAACAGATGAGATCATATTCAATGGTTCAAATCCTGCTTTAAGCATTATAAAACTACATGAAGGAAAAAAACCCTATATGCTTTATACAAACGATAACCATCTGAGATATGGGCGGAGTGAATAACTTTTTTCTAACAAAGATGTAGATACAATGGAGATTTCAGAAGTCTAGTGGAAGGCAGGCAGTGCATGGGAAGACAATTTGAGGTATATTCCATAAATACACATATGACATGGTATATGCTTTACATGAAAGGCAAAGTACATGCATGAGTGAAGAAGTGGAATTATATGATAAATGAAAAGCTGAGCTCAATAAATTATCAAGAAATGATAGATTATCTGTGTACTGAAACTGCAGTATGGACTGTGTCAAACATTAAAAAGAAAAACTTAGAAAATGTATTGTTTGAACATCATATTGTTGTCCGTCCAAGGTGCAACAGGCACTGTGACTAAGAGCTATGGCAGATTCAGTGTAACGAGGGCAGAAATCACTGCCTTTCAGAAACCTATTGGTAGCCTGGAGCAACATCATAATGAAAAAGCAGATTTTTTAGTCACAGTGCCTTCTGGAGCAACTATTCAGAAAACACACAAACAAAAGGAAAGCGAAATATTTATTTCTGAGGAGTGCATGGGATGTGGTTTAAACGTGACTGTTACACTCTGTAATAACGAAGATAAACTAGTCACATTTACAGGAAAAGCTACCCTAAAAAAACCTCTTCCAGTAACACTTAACTTCAAAATCAGTATAATACAAAAAAAAAACCAAACAACCCCTTTTTGTTTGGTTGGTTGAGGTTTGTTTGTTTGTTTTGTTTCTTTTAGAGGGAAGATAAAAGAAACATTCAAAAGGACATCATACTTTCAGGTAGTACAAAGCTCTTTAAAGACCTGTTAAAAGGTCATATTTAATGTATACTATCTCTCAGAAGATATCCTTGACAAGGTAGAAATTAGGAAACTCTGGCAAGATAATGGATAACCACAAGAATGTGGGACAAAAAATTTAGAAGAAACAACTTATTAAAGGTATTTAAACCAGTAATAAACCACAACAGAAACAGGAAGTATGAGAAAACCGCCCTGCAGAACCAATGATCCATGTGCAAAAGGAACCTTCCAGGAAGGTAAAGTCGTCACCATCAAGCTAAATCAATTTTTTGCACAAGTGTTCGGGTGTTAAGAAAGTTCCCATGGTGGTGCCATTCTTTATAGAAGACAAATCAGAGCAAGTGTCTCAGACTGAAGTGTCAGCAGAAAAGTTTTGAGAATAACCTTATAAACTGAAAAAAGAAGTTGCCATCTCTGTATTTTATTCATTAAATGTTCTAAAGGAATTAAAGGGGTGAAATTCTCCAATTATTAATTCTAAGAATTTATGGATTTAATTAGTCTCAGTACTAAAGTAAACAAATAGTAGAAACTATAGTGAAAAGATGAATGAGTAGGAATACGGGTAGATATCTACATAAATCTGGTACAGTGGTGAAAGGTAAGTGGAATCATACTAAATTACAAGGAAGATGTTCTAAAACAGAGAAAAGGAAGCTGCTTTTCACACTACATATCACTAAACTGTATAATTCAGCACATTAGATTTCTAATGCCAACTTTGTGGATAACTGCAGGAAACAATCAGACAATGTACTGGTGAAAAGCTCCAAGGGATATTAAAAACCACATCTGGGAAGGTCCCTAAACTACAAGCTTGGAGAAGCTAGGAGGGTATAATGGGGGAAGTTTCACTATATATTTCCCCACTCTGGTATTCTTTTAAATATTCATCACAGGCCACTGTCCGAGAAGTACTGGAATAAACAGACATTTTGTCTGACTTACTAACAGACTTGTTAATGTATATCATCATGTACATGTATAAATAAAATGCATAATATATACACATTTGAGAGATGAATTATACTTCATTATGAAAGAACAAAGCTTATAAGAAGAAAACTTTATAATGGAATTTCTTATTTCACTTTGATATTATACTTCTGCTATTTTTAAAGAAAATGGATTTTGTAAGGATATCTTTGTAACTTTTGTAAAGAAAAACACAAGTAATATTTGGTTTAGAGTAGCTTTTAAATACATTTAAGCATTAGGCAAAACCACTCTGAGAAAGAAAAATAATCCCATATTCACATTTTCCTTTTCTATAATTGTGCTTCAGTGTCAGTCAAACAAGACTTCATCAAAATTAAAAACAAAATGGAGCAAAACTCTGAATTCAAGCATAATAATTTAGATCAATTAAATAATATGCATGTAATGAAATTTAACAGTCTGAAGACAGAGGCTGATAATTAAAGTACATTTTTACTATAACTACAATGGCACAAACATAGCATAACAATGAAAAAATAGCACGGATAATACATTTGTTTCCAACTGATAATGTAAGGGGAATTATACTAATCAAGATAAATTAATATCT
The DNA here is from genome assembly GCF_900496995.4 of Aquila chrysaetos chrysaetos. Taxonomy (NCBI): domain Eukaryota; kingdom Metazoa; phylum Chordata; class Aves; order Accipitriformes; family Accipitridae; genus Aquila; species Aquila chrysaetos. The sequence continues at coordinate 13,607,190 of NC_044026.1, forward strand.
TTTAACTCAATGTTTATATATAAACACAAAAGATGTTATCAAATCTGCCTATGAATAAGTATTAGACTGTTGAGAAATTAATCCATATTTGCATAAGTTAAATAGCTGCTTAGATTCATTTTAAACATATACATATTTGTAAATAAAGAGATTTTAAAGACTGGAGATAATGTTTGTGGCTAATTATCTTCAAATAATATTCTGAAAAGTGTGAACACTCCATTGGTTTTCAAAATTAAAGTCAATGTTTATTTTCAAACTCATGATAGCAGCATGTTCTTATTTATTTCACGTTAGTAATCATCTTGGGAAATGCTTTAAGGCACCAGACAGGACTGTGGCACCTACCAGATATCAACTTCCAGCAGAAGTTGGGAATATTAAAATGTCCTTTGTGCCTTTGTTTCAAACCAGAAGGACAAAAATATAGTCAGCTGTTGTATCAATAGACGGTATCTGTAGAAGACAGATTCCTTTTTGTTTCCTTCATTTCAGATTTTTATTTTTCTCTTTTGCAACTGGAAATCAAACACCTTAGATCCTGATATTACTTCTGTTCTTGTCCCAGGCTTATCACCAGTAAGTTCACCTGAAACAGTTCATGACCGCATAGTTACTGAGAAGTCCTTCAGTTTTAAAGTTTTCTCAAATTATTATCCTTATTTTATAGGATATTAGGGGGAAAAAAAAAACCCACCCTCTTTCATTCCTATTTTGTTGAGGACAGTCAGCAGTGGAGCATGTTGCCCCGAGAGGCTGTGCCATCTCCATTCTTGGGAGGGTTTCAGTCCTCAACTGGACCAAGACGTGAGCAGCCTGGTCTGAGCCCTGAGGTGGCCCTGCTTCTGGCAGGAGGGCTGGTCTAGAGACCTCCCGGGGCCCCTTCCATGATCTGCAAAATACTTGCAGGTACTCAACTTCTCTATGTCATGTCAGCAAAGAGAGTAAAGAATAACTTGTACAAAATTTGAGTCATTTATCTTCAGTAACTAAGATCTGTTGGATTTAGTGATGTGTCCCTTCAGGTCACACTTGGTGAATAAAGAAGTAAGAATGGGGATGGTTTGGAGAGTCGGTCTGTTGTCATCTGTTGTGGTATCTGGAATCGATTGCTCAAGCTCTTCATGGAATAAAATTGCAAATTTTAAAAAGCCTATTAACCTTGTACTTCAGTTTGTGTTTTCTGAGAGTATTAGTGTGCCTGAATGTATTCCTACAAGATGCTACAGAAAGATTAACATGGGAAAGAATTCCACAGGAAACTAAGATTAGATTTTCCTTGCCCATCTGTTGTAAAAATATGTCCAGAAAGAAAGTCTTCCTGGAACCAAGGGAGGGTCTTAGAACATCTCTCAGCTCATTACTTTCAGATTTTCAGCTAATGGACTACAAGGTATCAGGATTTAATGTATTGGTTCATTGAGGTTGTAACTGTAGGACTGAACTAGTCAAGGAAAGGAGCAACTTGAACCCAGTGCATAAGTAACAAGGTAAAGAATATTTGGGGTTAGAAAGCTGAGCAGAAAAACTCAGATATTTGAGGCTGGTGTGTTCTCTTATTTTTCTGTGCCCACAAACACCCTGAGTACTGAATTTTGTTAGATCCTGATAGCTGAAGAAGAGCCATTGGGGATTATTTCATCATATCCATAACATCCAAGGAAAAAAAAGGTCGGCTGGCATTTGATCAAAGGAATTCGCTCTGTACAGACAGTCCTTGGTGTCCTGCCTCTACCCCTTTTACTGCCCTGTGCCCCCGCACATGTATGGGGTCATGTTTCTGTACCACAGACTGCAGAGCTGCATTTCCTCCAGCAGCATTCCTCAGCTATCTGAGAGAAAAAAGCTTCACCAGCTTGGGTGTCCTACGGCAGTGGGGACTCTGCTAGCTGTTGCTGTAGAAGATAAGGATGTCCAACAGAGGTCTCCCAAGCCATAGAAACAGGTACTGCCTTTTCATAAATCCTACATATTCTTCTGCCTTTAGCAGAGTGTACAGACGTAATGTATGTTTTACTCTCAGAATTCCTGTCGATATATACATGTTTTAAATGGAACTTGAGAAATAGTTTATAGCTGTTTCTGTGCAGCATCCTGTAATCATCAAAGCAACATCAGGAAAAGTGATTGTAGTTGGCCTAATTTGCAGTGTTTGTGTTACATGCATTAGATGTAAGAGTGGGATCTTTTGACCTGTTGCAGCTGCTTTCTGTGGTTTGACGTTTTCAACGGGCACCAATTTAGGCACAATTCGTTTCTGCTGAGGTATACCTCATATGCTAAGATAAGCTCATACCACCTACGCTAGGACATAGGCCTTTAAAAATTATTGTCCACTCCATCTCATGTTACTACTTTTTAATTGCACTGGCAAATGATAGAAGAGAGATTATATGCTGCAGTCAGGACAATACATTTGCAGATGTTGTAGGTTCCTGTGCTTCATTAAAACCTTAACACACAGTTGGGATAAACACTATTTCTCTTCTTTCTGTACCATTTTTGTTCAAAGGACTTAATAATATTGTTTTTTTTCTCCACTTTGAGAATATTGACCACCTCCACATTGTCAAATATTTCACAGCTGCCTTAAGGCTGCAAGTATTTCTTGATGATTTTACAAAGCATATTCACCAATTGTTTTTGTAATACATAAAGTTCATAATTTGTCTCTAAGGCAGCGTCATACAGGATCTTTAAAAGCTTTACAGGGAGTCCTTTATTATTATACCACACAAGTAGTTTATTGTCCGAGAAATGCATAACACCAGGAAGGCTTCTAGTCTTTGTCTTGTTTTCACACATGTGCAAAGCCTCTTTCTAATTTCTAGCATGCTTTTTTGAAATAAGTCCTTGTACAGACTAATGTGAAGTAATTCATGTTATTCTACTGGAACATTGAAGGATCTCATTAAATCTCTGAGAAATGGAATCATAGAGCCATTGAATATCTCAGGTTGGAAGGGACCCATAAGGACCATCAAGTCCAACTCCCTGCTCCTTGCAGGACTACCTAAAAATAAACCATATGACCAAAAGTGTTGTTCAGACACTCCTTGAACCCTGACAGGCTGATAAATTAAAAGAGAAATTTACTTTATTTTAGGCAAAATATACTAAAGTGTGGGCTCTGATGGGTTAGTGGGAAGCCTGAAATAAACTTTGATAAAAGCAGTCCCACATTTTTTTTCTTGGCAGTACTCACACTCTTTTTACTTGTGGATATAGTTCGACAGCACTTTGCACAAAAGCCAAGTTCTATTTGCTTTCATTTTAAAGGTGCAAGAAAACTTGCATAATATTTGAAAGTTATTTGCTCCTCACTGATAAGCATGTATTCTAAGTTTCCCAACCTGTTCCTATTTTCTGTTCTTTTTCTTGTCCCCTTTTTCTATCTTGTAATTAAAAATCTGTACTTAGCCTGCCTAATATATCTTCTATCTAGGAGATGAATCTTTTTTTGTCATTAATGCAGTTCAATCATGAGCTGAAGAGATAAAAGGAAAGGGTATTGAAACTCTCCTTCTGTGTTAACATTTTTTTGAAGAGGTGTAGAGAGCCAAGCACATAGGTCTGGGCAATGGATTTGCACCAGAGAGATGTTTAAGGGCCTCGGAGGCTGAGAATTACTTTCTGACGAGCTGCTAAAAGCCTGTGTGGGTATTAGTGTGGCGTGAAGCCGGGTTTTTTACATTTCTGCATGCTGAAAGCGATATTTTTATTTCTGCATATGCAATTGAGAGAGGAACACTGGCCTATTGACATAGGAGAGATGGGCACTCCATGTGAAATTCTTCTCACCTAACTCTAGCTGCCTGAAAAATGGGCATCTAGTCAAAGCTATTTGTCTACAACTCTTCTCCCTCCCCTTTTAGTCAATGGAGAGAAATAGATACTGCCACAGGCAATTCATCCCCCCTATCTCAGACACACAACCAAGATGGGATGAATTACCTTCTGGGAGTTGCGTCTTTCTCTTGAGTAACTGTATATGGAGGCTACATTTCTAGCTCTGAGCAGCTATTTAACTTTTAGATGGCTAGCTGAGCTGAAACATACTTTCTATGTACATTTGTAGCTCAGATTTCTGTATGCAAACAAGGAAATTAAAGACTCGGCAAAGCCATTCCATATGCTGGAAGCAAATGCTCTTAGTGTATCTTACAAAGAAAATGGTATTTGCATGGACTGCACTTCCAGTCTTTCATCTGCTGCTGTGCCAGTGAACTGCTGGGTTCAGAGAGTCAGTGATTATCAAGCCAGCAAGATGAAGGGGCTGAGGAGCAGCAGGACAGAAGGGGCGTCTAAAAAAGCTTTTTATGAGAAATCAGTAATTATCGGAGCTTTGCATAGCCATAGATAAGCAAATTATCACTAACTTTCAGCTTCTTAATAACACATCATTCAGAACTCTTCAGGGGCTTACCTTTAGTGCTTGAACAGTGAATTCAGAGCTAATGAACTGGTCAACCAGTACTACAGGAGCTGAGAACTGTGTTGTCCCAGGTCAGCTACAGCAGAATTAGTGAAAGAAGTAACCTAATAACAAGGGACTGTGAAATAGAGTAGCATTATGCTAGTCCACATAAATAGCGCAGAGCACTGAACACAAGTTGGCTCTTCTGTGCTTATTTGTAAACCTCTATGTTTTGAAACATCAGGCCAGGAAAGAGAGGGTTCAGATCTTGGGCTTTAGAAATTTAAAAACCAATTGAAATAAAAGTTAAACTCCAAGTTTTGACCTGAGCACAATGTAGCTATCTTGTTGAAATATTAATAAAAACTTAATATAAGCTCCTTAAATTCCTAAAATTTTTTATTTATAATTGCTTTCTGGACAACATGAAATCTCTGTGAGTATATTTTCAGAAACATCTGGGTTATCAACATTTTTATCTACAATTTTTAAACAATTTCAGTTACTCTTCCAGTGAAATTACAGAAATGTCAAGCTTTGTAGTAAGCTCTACTTTGAAGCCATCTTTCCAATTGTATGTGAATACAAATACTACTTTATTTTTTTGTCTTCTAAGCAAAGAAACAGTGGGAATGTCATGGTATTTTTGGTCGCTTTCATGTTGTCATCTGTAAAGTGATGAATCTGACATCTAAAGTTACACCAACACAGTTACGTTTTTCTATCAACCAGCAGATCTTTTGTGTGTGCCTGGTGTTGCGTAGATTCAGTTTGTCCTTCAGTCAGCCACTGTGAGTCAGTTTCCCAGAGGAGCTGAGTTGGATAAAACAGATGTATTAAATGGACTGTGAGGATATACAAAAGCAATACCAGATTTTGCTGCAATTTCCCTTGCAGCCCAGGCAGAGACTGAGAAGACTGAGCTCAAGGGCTAGAGGCAAGTGTCGCTAATAAACGACAATATTATTTTGTGGTTTTCTACAGAGAAGGTATATTATCCTGCTAGTTTCTTTACAAATTTTGTAAGACTGATGTAACTTGCTGTATTGGGTTTGTGTTGCCACGTTTTGGTATCAGGAGGCTGTATGGTGGCCTCTGTGAGAAGAGGGCAGGGGCCGCTCCGTGTCGGACACAGCCAGTTCCAGCTGGCTCTGCAATGGACTCACCACAGGACACCACTCAACACATATTTCACAAAAGGACAAAACACCGCATGGCAGAAAGAACAACGAGAAAAAAAAAGTGTGAGAGAAAACCCTGCAAACACCAAGGTCAGAGAAGAAGGAGGTCCTCCAGGCACTGGAGCTGAGATTCCTCGGAAAGGAGCAGCAAAGAGGATCTGTAATGGGCTGACTTCAACCTCCACTCCCCATCCCGCTGCGCTGCTGGAGGGGAGAGGAGGCAGAGGAGTCAGGAGTGAAGGAATGAGGTTGAGTCTGGGAAAGAGTGGGGGAAAAATGTTGGTTCAATTTTTTTGTCTTTGTTTCATAATACCCAGCTCTCTTTTAATGGGCAATAAATTAGATTAATCTTCCCCAGGTCAAATCTGTTTTGCCTGTGACAGTAATCGCTACAGGATCTCCCTGTCTTTATCTCAACCCATGAGCTTTATCTTATTTATTATCTACCTACCCTGTTGAGAAGGGGGAGTGAGAGACCAGCTGGGTGGGCATCTGGCTGCTGGTCAAGGTTAACCCACTACTCTTGCATATCTTAATCATACTTTTCAGTTGAAGAAAGATTTCTTAGTATCAAGTCAAATTTCAATAAATAACTGGGCTTGGATTGTTACATTTTGTGTAAATTGTACCTTGACAAATTCTTTAAACTTTCCCTAAACTGAAAATGCTCTTTTTCTTTAATGCAACCAAATATGTAGGACTTCTTTTCCTTCTGTGGAAGTAGAAGAATTCATAGCTATCAATTTTATCACATTTGATATATGTACCTGTAGTCCTGGTAGACAAGTTTAATGTCAGTCAGTGGCGTGCCCTTGTGGAGAAGGTGGTGGACTGCATACTGCATGAACAAGAGCAAAGGCAATAGATGAAGGGAAGCAGTTACTCCCCCTTGCTGAGAATACATGAGGCCACAACTAGACTACTGTGGCTACTTCTCCCTTCTCCCTTCCCCCAAGTAATTTTGGAAAACCGGAGAGATTTCTGTGAAGGACCACAAAGAGATCTGACAGCTGGAATATATGACTTCTGAGGGGATACTAAGATACTGCTGAAGTTTGTTTAGCCTAGAGAGGAGTAAATTAAGTTTGGATCTAATTATAATGTTGCACTAAATAAAAGTGGTTCATTGAGATGAAAAAAAAGATGTTCATTTTCAGAGGGGTATGATGAAAGGACAAAAGCAAAAGGTTTCAATAAGGTTGCAAGAAGAAGGATGCTGATTGTCCATAAGGAAAAAATCCTTCACAATAAGATTTGTTGAACAGTAAACCCGATTGCCCAGAAAGGCTGTGAAATCTTCCTCTTTAAATATTTTAAAACTTGTATGGATAAGGCTTTGAGCAACCAGTTCTAACTTTGAGGTTAGCTTTATTTTGAGCAGCAGACTAGACTCAATAGTTTTCAGATATCCAAATTAACCTAATTGTTTATGTAATTCCATTACTCAACATCTGTACCTTAAAAAACCCAACAGATTAAAACATTAATAGTTAATGAGACATTTGACTTTTGAATACATTATCACTAAGTTTCCACATATATAAATACACACATGCACACACAAATGGATATATATATGACATCCAGTGAAGCCTGTGTTAGACATCATTTATCTCTCTCTCTCTATATGTATCATAAAATGAGAAACATAAATTGGAAAGGATGTCTGGAGAGCAAGTGCTTCATATCCTTTATTAAAAGCAGGGCCAAAGCAGGTTCACAATCTATGTGCACCATATATAAAAAACCTTCTTTAGAGTGAGAGGACTATTCATTGCTATATAAATTATGACTATTCTGCTGATATTGTATGTATACATTGTAATGATTTAAATACAAGGCATGTATCCATACCTAGAAGGTAGGTTTTATTGTTTGGGAAAACTAAAAATATTTAGGACAAATATTCTATATCTGCAAATACAATAATTTTACTGATTAATTTGTTTATCTGATCAGCATCATGACTACAGAAAAACATGACACAAGTCAGTGGATATTAAAAATGCATTTTAGCTGAAGTGTATGAAAAGTCAGTATGTTGGTTGGCTTTGCTTTTGCTTTCTTTTAGGATTATAAATGGAACTCTTTTTGGGAAATATTGGTGAGACATTCCTTGGAGGGAAAGGTGGTTCGAGTACTACTAGGTCCATTTTGAGGAAAGATTTTGTTCCATCTAAATCAGATAGAAATTTACATTTCACCCATGGTTCTGATGTGAAAATAACCATGTCATTATTGCTTTGTACTGTATAGTATATGATCTTTCACCAATTATTTCTTTACACTGTTCTGCTATTTTACAAGAGCCAGTTTCAGTGAACAAATCTGAAATTTTCTAATATAAATTTTGAATGTCTCTTCATAACACTGAAATATTCTAATTCTAGTGTATTTATAGCTCTAGTGATTATGATTAGACTGCTACTCTCCTACCAATATATGTATATTTTTCCTTAGGATGTGTGTCTAGAACATCAGTTTTGTGCCTAAGAGTAGAGATATCTAATATTTGAATAAAACTTACTGCATAGATTTCCTGGAACTGAATATATTATAGACATTGCTAATAACTCTGAATGAATTTATCACAGTAGAAATCTGTTTCTCAAAAGCTCAAACACTAGAAGGATCTTACATTTACTGAGTGATATAGTTTATTTCAGTGTGTATTTGAACTCAACAATTTATGACAGACAAGATTTAACAAAGACTTTTTTTTGTCTCTGGAAACCAGGTAAGTGAAAAACAGTATCTTCTTGTAGTTGAACCCATGGGGAACTGTGGAAAATTGATTTTTCTCTCTCTTAAAATATGCAGCTGAAATTATCCTAATAAATTATCAATAGGAGGACAAGCATTCCTCTTAATAAGTGACCCACTTTCTTGAGATCTTTAATAATTTTCTAAAACTAATTTGCAGTTTGGTTATTCTGGTATCTTTGTGTACAACACAATAAGACAAAATACACAGAAGTTTTTTTTTCTGGATAACAGACATTTATTTCTGCTGAAATAATGAAAAATGTGTATTCCTTATGCCTACATTTCAGAAGATTTTATCTGTGAAATAGTTTGGTACTCTTCCAGTAGTTATATCTATCTTGGATATGAACTATGATATTCTGAGGTGGTAGTCTAATTTACCTTTCTAGTTCCATTATTTTTGAAATGTACATATGTAAATGATTTAACATATGTGAAAAAAATCAGACAGCATGATTGTTTGTATGTACTGTATCGTCAGTTCTTCATAGACACCAAATACAAAATTTTCAATCAATCGTTTATATTACTTACATATGAGTAGCTGTAGGACTTACATATATGTATTTGTGTATCAAGAAGTAGCTCACAAATTAGAGAGTATGGAGAGAACTGAAGATAAAACATAATTCTGTGATTACATGATTGTGTTGAATAACAGATGTCTGATCTGGTCTGACAGCTCTTAGGCTTACTAGAAGCAACAATTAGCTTTAGAAATATAACTAGTGTTTTGGAGTTGATTGAAAAAGTTCCCCCCCACAACCCCCAAAGTTCAAAAGTTTCAGTGAGAATACATGCCTTTACATGAACATTACTAGAGAGAAAGAAATGAAAAATTTTGTTTTTATAAGATCAACATTTCTTTTTAGTTCATTATAACTTCAGAGATAGTTCCTACCTAAATCCTACCATCTCAAGATCAGTCTAGCAGTCTGTTGTTTTTTCATCTCAGAAAGCAATACCATCTACTTTCTCCCATGTACAACCCAATGTCAGGAAGGATGTAAATTTTGTGTCTTACATTGTACCACCAGGGTCCCTGGAGTCAAGAGATTCCTACAGGAGCTCACAGGTGACCTGATCTGGAATTCAGCCAACTCCATGTTGACATCTATATCTGATCCTGTCACTTTTAATACCCTTTACTGTCAGTGAAAAGAAGCAAGTGTTCTTCAAATGTGATTCATCTCACCTTAAAATGAATGCTTACAATAGGCTAGATGAAGCATATCCTCGAAGTGGCTATTGCTCTCCACAGGGAATCAAGGGTGACTAGATTTGCTAATATATCTACACTCAGATACCTGAAGTTGAGCTGGATGACCTTCCCTGATGCTTTGTTGCAATTCTGACATGACTGCAGTGACATCTGTACTGTACTTTATTATCCAGAGGGTTTGATCTGGTAGACATACTCATCAAATCCTTCTGGACTGAGGTCAGTTCAGTACGAAATGTGACAGAGCAGGTACTTTAGTTTGTAGGGAACTGCCCTAGCCATCATGGTCACTTTCACATCTCTTACTAAAGGAGGAACTGAAGGAGCCAGGGAAAGAAAATATCAGTTTGGGTTGAGTGGGAAGTCCTTAATTCATTTTCGCTGTGAACGAAAATTCATGGCTATACTGACTAGCACATATAATTTACATAGCTCACTTAAGTCTTTATGGTAAAAGACAGATAGTGGTAGCAAAATGTCATTAAAAGATTTGTCTAAAATTTCTGTCCTTACTACATAGAAGAACAAGGCTGGTTGCATCTCAAAATGTAAATGGATTACCAATTAGGTATTATGTTTCCACACTTCAAGCAAGTAATATTTCCTTACAGGATTATATGATTGAAGTTAAGGGGGGAAAAAACACCAAATTTCATGATGTCCTCCTTCTGCTCTTTGACAAGAGTTGTGTTATCAAGATTGATCTTTTTGCAAGCAGCAATTGTCTTAAGTAATTTCATTATGGACGTGCGGATACAGGGAGGATTGGGATTAAGACAACATTTAACACTGAAGGATCTGCTTGGTTGACAAAATTAACAGCTCACTGTCAAGTCAGCAGTACCAATTAAGTACATTACCAAGTAAAAGGCTTTCAACTCTTGTTTTCCAGAAGCCACACATTTTACTAAGTGCAATGTGCACAGGTACAAGGAAATCTGTCCTTTTTATTTGACTGTAATTAACTTATTATTGTTGTTATGAAGTATCACGCTGCTCTTGGGAACAAAGTGTAATGTTTCAAATTTAATGTAAATCATCTATGTCTAGTGAAAGGATATTTCACCTACTGATCCTGCAGTGGTACTAACACTCATGCAGTCATGTGTTCCTCTTGGCCAAGGAACATAGACAGCTGAAAACTAACACATCAAAAAGAAATTAAAAATAAAAATTATTAATTTTCAGCCTAGTGAACTTCTTCATCTCCCTAACTGTTGTTCAATCTGGTTAACGTCACTGTGAGCACAGTGTCTGTGTGGGCAGAAGGGAAACAGTGAGACATAAATCTGGAGGCAGGAGGATGCACATGTTAGCAGCAAGACAGAGTTGTATGTTCCTCATAAAGCTGTGACCTAAGCCAGACACCTATTCTGCTGTTTCTCCTGGTATTCTACAAACATGGAGAAGTAAATTTTGAAGCACATGTAATTTGCTACATTAAAGTAGCAACATTGCTATGTTAAAGTCTCACTTTTGCATCAAGCGTTAACAAGTAAGAACCATTCTAGCAACTCGCCATCTGAGGGACTAGCAGTGTGCTGGCTTTTTAGCACGCCTAGCTGGTGCCTTACAGCAGCTTGGACTTAAGTGCCAACCCCGGGTCTCCAGATGCAAAAATGAAAGTGTGGGTCTTAAGGACATGGCAAGAAGAAGTTTTGAAAAGTCTGTTAAACTTTGGTTACGGAGGATGGGAGGGTGTGGCAGCACATTAGAAGGCTAGGTTTCTTCAGTCTCAAAGCCAGGGTACAAATCATTAACAGTTAGCGATCTGTTTTGTGAGACCCACTGTATTCACATGGCCCTGTAATATGGTATTGGTTTTGCTAGTAGCAAGCCATAAGCTTTGTAATCATTTTTCAAGGTCTCAGGAGTGAAGGTTAGCTGTAACAGCAATTTTTCTAATTTCTATGGCTAATTTGATTTACTTTTGTTTAACTTCGTACGGTAACACCATGGTTTTACAATTCTCATGTAACAGTGTAGCACAGAGAAATACAGTCCTGGTACAATAACAGAGGGCTTGAGAAATAACAACTTGCCTTAACACTCCCCCATGGCCACTACCTAGATAAAGCCACTGCCTTTAGGGCTCAGAGAAGGGGAAAGGAAAGCATAACATCAGGAAAAGAAGAAGAAGAAGTTAAAAGTGTATGTTTAACAAATTTAATTGTGGTGTTTTTATTACTGAAATCTCAACACTTTCTGCAATTACGAGTGGACCAAGAATGATTCTTGGATTAGACTGTTAAGATGCCAGTTATACTAACAATACATTATTGACCTATATATATGAGAAGTTTTCTTTTTTCTCATAAACAAGGCTTTGAGCATAAAACAATTTATTCTCTGCTAATTGCCTATGAATCCATAGTTTCCATGGAGGAAATGAATAATACTTCAAAGCTGGAATGAAATGGTGAACTGTGAATATGGTAGTTTGAAGAATGAAAAGAAAAGCATGATTTTGAATAGAATCTAACTAAAGAGCTTACTCTGAGGGGGATGATAGTGGACTTTTAGGGCAAAAAAAAGTTTTGTGATTATATACTTAGAAACCTTACCATAACGCTTTGCTCTAGGATGCTAAATTAAATGTTCATAGCCAACCTCAATTATTGACACTTCCTAACATCTCATGCCTTGTCTTTGTATTCATGACAGTATTTTTTTAAACATGGAAATTTTCCATATAATACATATCTATGGTATAAAAAGCAAAGGTGTTTTATTACCTGAATACAGGTTTAGTGGACCATTTAGTATAAAACTATTGACATGAGGATCAATAAATTGTATGAACATTTTCCCATCTATCAATCATTCATCTATTATAAGGTTATATTGCTATTCCTTCAAAAGTTTACATTTAATGTTTTTATTTTGTAGAACATAAAATGGAGACTCAGGTGTCTGTGCCATGTGCCAGGTGCATAGCCATATGTCAGTGCACACAGACTAAGAGTTATCCTTTCCTTCTTCCAGAACTTCAGAAGTGAACCCCAGCAGAATATTCTGAGGTAGTGTGGGAACACCTACAGTCCTGATGGTGGTGGCTTTAAATGATTACCAGTAGGGTAGTCTGCATCTAAATGCTCTTCAACTGAGCTAGGGAATGGAATTAAATCTTGGGAGATTAGATGGGGAAACAATCACTTTAGAGACTAGGCCTTTACTCTTCCAGGGATCAACATATGACGGAAGAGCTACCACAAGGAAGGAAAAAAGACAAGATGGCAGGGAAAGGTGCAGAAATTCATTATTTCATTTGCTATTTAGAGTTGTGACAGAAGAACTGAAGATAACATAATTGCCAAAACACCTTGTGATGTTGACTGGCTGAAAAAAAAGTGGTCTCAAGAATCATAGTTCTTTCTATTAAATTTCTCTGGATTTCCAGAGAGACCTCAAACTAATATGCTTGCTAACTTTTTAGTAGCAACCATTACACATTGAACCAGTCTATTCTTCTGCAGAATAAAGATGGTAAGATCAATTATAGCTATATTATTCACCCACAAATACATCAGTTTCTTTATGCTCAGCCTTATACAGCAATATGTATTCCTCTCTAGCATTGTTAAGGCATATTGAATGTAAAGGGGAAAAAAAGAAGAAAAAAATCTGTTCAGGGCCCTGGCCCTTTATTCTAGCTAAGAAATTATCTCAGGAGTTCAAATGCATGCATATGGGGAGGCCTTAAGCCTTTTGGTTTTTTTTGTTTGTTTTTTTTTTTCCTTTTTTCATTACCACTGCTCAATTGTTCTACCTGATTTGAATGTATGTTAAAGCCTTGACCTAAGGGAAGACTAGGTTGCAGTTTTATAATGCACAGAGGTCAGGGACAGTTCCTAGATAGACTGCTACAGGAAGAGACAAAAAAGTCAGTGAAAATTCATGAAATCTCACACATTTCCCTGTTTTGTCAGAAGAAATACATTTTAATGAAGCATCTGCATGCTCTTGAAAACAAGTGGATGGGGTCCTGGTTTTTGCCTCCTCCACCATTATATTTCTCTTGCTCCTGTCTACTTCTTTCTAGAGGATCCCTGCTCATCCATATCAGAAGATTCACAACCTCAGTGTCTGTTGGGAAAACACTTAAGTGAGAACTGTCTGTCTAGGAGACTCTAAACGCAAAAATACTTGGCTGCTAAGTCTGAGAGTGGGCTTTCTCAAGACCATATGCCACGTATGCAGAAGCTAATTTAAGGTTTAAAAGATGACGAAATAAAGAAAAGACTGAGTGGCAAAATGAGCAGACTCTTTAATCTCTTCTATTATAGTTTCAGAACTTTGTAGTTTTGTGCTTTTCTAGAGGCTTTTAACTTATGACTCCTGATGCCATTTGTTTCAAGCTTTATTTAAAAATATTAATGTTTCAACCATGGTGATTTTAAAGAAAGCTTTGAAGCATCAACTGAAAGTCTAAACATTCAGAAGATAACTCCCTCAAAATAATTTTCATTCTTGATATTCATTCTTTTGGTTGACTCATGCTTTTCTAGCTAATGTCATTATTTTTGGTTACTAACTTCCATTTGTGTATACCTTTAACTGTCAGTACTGCATTCCCCTCTGTCTTCGGGTATTTGTTCAAACACAGATTTTTACATGCACAAATACAACTCTTTTCTGTTTCTTGAATATAGTCTTTATTAAGCTGCCAGATTCATTTATTTTCAACCTTGATTTGGACACTAAGAGATACATGACTGGATGTTGTCGTTTAACCCCAGCCAGCAACTAAGCACTGCACAGCCGCTCTCTCACTTTCCCCCGGTGGGAAGGGGGAGAGAATCAGAAGAGTAAAAGTGAGAAAACTCGTGGGCTGAGATAAAGACAGTTTAACAGGGAAAGCAAAAGCCGTGCACACAAGCAAAGCAAACCAAGGAATTCATTCCCCACTTCCCATGGGCAGGCAGGTGCTCAGCCATCTCCAGGACAGCAGGGCTCCAGCATGTGGAACGGTGACTTGGGAAGACAAACGCCATCACTCCGAACATCCCCCCCTTCCTCCTTCTTCCCCCTTCAGCTTTATCTGCTGATCACGACGTCCTATGGTCTGGCATCTCCCTTGGGTCAGTTGGGGTCAGCTGTCCCGGCTGTGTCCCCCCCCAACTCCTTGTGCCCCCCCAGCCTGCTCGCTGGTGGGGTGGGGGGAGAAGCAGAAAAGCCCTTGGCTCGGTGTGAGCACTGCTCAGCAGCGACGAAAACATCCCTGGGTTATCAACACTAGTTTGGTCACAAATCCAAAACACAGCCCCATACTAGCTGCTATGAAGAAAATTAACTCTACCCCAGCCAAAACCAGCACACTGGAATAACTTTTAATACAATAAAATCTGTTGTGAGTTGAAGACCACTTTTCTAAGTTAAATTCCAGGAATGTCTGTGCTTTCTTTAAAGATATTTTGGACGTGGATATATTTGTAGTTGTTTTGCACTCATGACTAGAGCTTCCCTTTCAGATAGTAAGAGGTTATAAGTCTAGTAATAACAAGTAAAACAGCTGCTGTATATGAACCTTCTATTTTTTCCTAACAACAAAAATTCATTCTGTTCAAGACTTTGGGGACTTAATTTGTCATAGGTCATGAGAAAATACCTAGTTAAAGCAAAGATTACTATTTCTAAGAGATTACAAAGGAGTTAGGATTTACTGTGCTCCTGTTACATGCTAAATAGCTTGAAATTATGATAATGGCAACCACATTTTAAGTGGCTGCTACGAAGTGTCATAAAAAAGCTTGTTTGCTTTTCATTCATTAAGGGAAAGACATGTTCTTATGGAAAGAGAGGGTAAATAGTGAAAATAAACTGGTTGACTGTCTATTTAGCAAAAATCATTATGATATTGGTTATAACCCTTAAAAAAATTGTATTTGGTTTATGTGGCGAGGGAGGGCAGCAAGGGTAGCCTCTGTGAGAAGAGATCGATCAGGGGCTGCCCCCATGTCGGACAGAGCCAGTCCCAGCTGGCTCCAAAACAGATCCACTGTTGGCCAAAGCTGAGCCCATCAGTGATGCTGCTGACGACTCTGTGATAACACATTTAAGAAATTGTAAAAAAACCACCGTGCAGCAACTGTGAGAGAGGAGTGAGAACGTGTGAGAGAAACATCCCTGCAGACACCAAGGTCAGAGAAGGAGGAGGGGGAGGAGATCCCCAATGGACTGGAGCAGAGATTTCCCCTACAGCCCATGGAGAAGACCACGGTGAAGCAGGTCATATTCCTGGAGGACCATGTCAGAGCAGATTTCCAGCCTGCAGCCCATGCAGGACGCCACAGCGGAGCAGGTGAATGTGCCCTGCACTAAGCTGCAGCCCACAGAGACCCCACACTGGAGCAGGCCCCTGGCACGAGCTGCATCCCATAGAGAGGAGCACATGCAGGAGCAGGTTTTCTGGTAGGAACTATGGCCCATGGATGCCCCACGCTGGAGAAGTCTGTTCCTGAAAGACTGCGCCCCGTGGAAGGGACCCACGCTGGAGCAGTTCGTGAAGAACTGCAGCCCGCGGGAAGGACTCACCTTGGAGAAGTTGGTGGAGGACTGTCTCCCGTGGGAGGGAGCCCACGGCGGAGCAGGGGAAGAGTGTGAGGAGGAAGGATCAGCAGAGGTGAAGTGTTATGAACTGACTGCAACCCCAGTAATATTTGGGAATACTATTTGCTCAAATAAAGGCACTTCTCACTAAATACTGCTTTTGAAGAACATAATTATCCTTACCTTTGTGTTCAAATTTTCATGTCATAATTGAATTTTTATAGAATTTCTTTTAAACAGTAATTTGAAATTAATATTTAATGTTGGCCTTAAGCAGATAATTGCAATACTGGAAATGTAGATGTGAAAATACAAAAAAATTTCAATTTTAATAAGGAACAAGGTCTCCAGCAAGATCACATTCCGTCTGATATAAATGAGAATGGTACTTAAAAGTGATACAGGAGAGTGTATAGCTAATTGGAAGAATACTGAAGTGTACTGCAGTTCTCAGGACAGATTTATTAGTCTGGTTGAGTCTATACATGATTTTGTGCAGTAAAGAGTGAATACTGGTGAATTTAGTCCATATGTCATGATGAGCTGGTTAGATTTTCACACTTGGGCCCTGCCTGAGAGATTGTAAAGTGACACTTTAATGGAGAGACCTGTGAACAAACATGAAATTTATAAGCACATCTGAAATGTTCATATAGCTGCATATTTTGTACATCTTCCTTACTAATAAAATTTTGCAAATAATTTACATTTATCAGATGCAGAAAATGTTTGAACCTTCTAGAAATGTCCACCATCCATGAATTCTTGTATATTCTGACTCCAGTTCCTGAGAGTCAGTCACTGAGTTACAGGGAGTTTGCATTTGTTTCTAAGTGGCAATCAGAGTGGAAGGCATGCACTGAATCTAGAAAATCTAAGGTTACCTGTTTTATCACACTTTGCCATAAAAAGGGCTATCAACAAGCACTGAATTGTGGAATTTCAGCACTTTTCAAATAGACTTGAACTAACACATTCATTTCTGATCTTTGATTGCAGCTCTGGTTTTGTTGGCTTTCTTGTTGTTTTTTGGTTTGGGTTTTTTTTTTTCTAATTAACTTTTTTTTTGCAACAAATCACTATAATTTGCATTTTACGCTTCTGAAATTCTTTCTTACTACTTGGGGTTCTGGATATGCATAGTTTCTACTTGAAGGAGTACTCCAGTTGAATAATGAATCACTGGCAATTTACATCACAATGAGAGAGAATCTGAGATCAGAGAATTTTTCTGTTTCTAGCTATTGATTCAAAACGGCTTAATGACAGATATAACAAAATCTGCAGGTATGGAACTAAATCTTCAGATTGTTAACGCAGTTGCCATTGTAATTATTCTTTTCAACATGATCAGCTGCTTCGATTATTTTTTTTTTTATAACCAAAGAAAGAATATTTTCTTAATCTGCTGGACACCTTCAGATACTTTCCACACCATTTTTTAAATAAATAATGTTTAAAGTTGTAATTGAAACTTCAAATATTTTTGAAAGATCAAATATTTTTACTTCTACAATTTTAAATCTTGCTTATGAATCATGTATTTGGGAGCTCATTGGTAGCCACAATCTTTCTCCTTGCCTTATAAAAGTTGTTTTCTATTTACATTAGTGTTCAGGCTTTCTGAGAAAGCATGAAAACACTGTCAAGAAACAATAGCAATTAAAAGAGTTTTAAGAAAAAGAATACAGATAAGGCAGTGACCAAAAATTGAAGAAAAGTATGTTACAGACATGACAAACAGCAACAAAGTATGAACTTTATTACAGTGCTGGTAAGGAGTTCAGATTTCATTCAAATAACTAAAAAACATCTGAAAAGTGATTTGTGTAGATATTAGATTTAAAAAGTTTTGCATTACAATATGAATAGAATAAATGCAATCAGTCTGGATATTACCTGAGGAAGAGGAAAACAGATAAAAAGGGATTTTAAAAGGTATATTTATAAAATTATTTCTTTCTTTAAAGTTGGACAGCTGAATAAAACCAACAATACAGACAACATGCTACAAAACCATCTTCCTAAATGATTATACTAGAGTAGCAGAAATTTTTGTAGGTAGCATTTCTTTCTCTACATTAATTGAGTTAGCTAGAGTCTCTTACATCAGTATTTTTTGCACAATGCATATTTCTTCTACTGGTGTACTCTCATTCCTACAGTTTTTCAGTTTCTCCAGATGACATTCATCTCACTTTACTGCAGATGCTGACAGTTTGCTATAACTTGAAAAGGTATCAAATGGAAAAAAAAAAAAAAAAAACAACAAAAAAACAAAAACCAAACCATCGACAACATTGCCGTTATTGTATAAATACTAATAACAAGCACTTCAAAAGGTATTATCTTTCAGCATCATTTTGTAGCTTAAATTACCAAAGACCACAAGAAACGCGGGAACTCTAAAGTAAAAATGCACACATGACCAAGAATGTATTAAGGCTATCTTGAAACACGCTTTCAAAACATCAGACACATAAAACATTAGATGACCATGTCTTAAAAGGATGCAAATATGGATCTGAAAAAAAATATGCTTTGATGGAAGATCAATGGGTATATATGTTATCCTACAAAATATGCAATCCACAGCTGAACAGAGATACACTGATGAGAAAACACACATTGACACTCCACAGAATGGATGTGTTCTCAAATTAAACAGCAATTTTCTAGAGGAAAAATCAGTTTACCTGATATAGACATCCTAAAATTTAACCATGTGTGAAAGTATCAAAGCTTACCCAAACTAATAGCATAGGTGGAGTTGCCTCCGGGCGGTGTATACAAAACTACAGCAAACACCACTGGGCTGTGCTTGTGCCATCCTTCAGAATCAGGTACGCAGAACTGATAACTCAGACATCATTACTGCACTGATACGTACCTAAGTATTACTGCATTGTTATTGAAAGGAAATTTATCTCTATTGCTTGTGGTTTATCTGATAACCTGCCCTCGAGGATTTGTTGTAATTTAACCTAGTATCCCATATTTTTGATGGAGAGAAATAAGTACTTTTAGACTGTGATTCATCTCATCATAACAGCACCTGAAATATTTGGATGAACTGTGCTTCTAAAAGAGCTTACATCTTTCCGCTAACTCTAATGGTGGAAATCTACAACTAGTTAGAGAAGCCTCTCCTACAGTCTTTGGTGCTAAACAGTGCATCTTTTGCCAGTTTATACTGTATTTCTGTTTTCCCAGTCTGGGATAGACAGTTTCAAATTACATGAATTTCATTACCAAAAACCCCTAAGGTAGTAGTGGTCATCATATATGAGTGAGAGTACAGATAGTCATAATTTCATAACAACATGTTATGAAAATTGTTATTTATATTAGCTATTTCTTGATATTTTATTACTAGTTTTTTCTTGAATTGGTGCAGATTCTTGAATCTGTTTCTAAGCATAACATAAGGACATAATTGCAGAAATATTCATTCTACTCATTATATGTGTATATAAGTATATATTAACAACCATATCAAATCAGGTCAGAGTCTACCTAACCTGCATCCTCTCTGTTATTTCTCAGTGGTGTATACCTAGTAAAGACTATATATCTATAGTAATATTGCCTCAGCATACTCGTCCAGTGTGTAGCAGTGCCCAGGTTCTGATTCCTATACTCAAAATACCTTCTTTACCAGGATGCTTCGGAAACTTCACAAGTTTTTTCTTGAAATCTGGTGAAAGCAAACAAACAAACAAACAGCAAGGTCCAGTGGTTTATTGCTTCAATTAATCAATATCAGGTTTTAATTTGCCCTAACCACAGTACTTAGAAAGTTGTTTATGATTGTGGGCAATACAAGGGATTCTTTTCCATGCTGTTTCTAGCTGCCTGCATCCCTCACCTAGGTTCAGTTTACATTATACATATCCAAATACTGATATTGACAATTACCTTACTTGCAAACATTGTATTATTTAGAGTGCCAATGAAGTGACAAGACACATGTACCACCCTCCTCGACTGACACACTGGTTTGCAATGTTACCTGTCAAAAAAGATGAATGATGGAAAGAAAAAGAAGCAGATTTCTTTTACCCTGGATGACAAACAGGAATAAGTTGACATGGTGTGTAACTGACAGAGCATTATATCCTTAGAAACGTATATACATTTCTTAATTTATATATGCTTGCAATAATTTTATTTTTATTTGTGTCTCTCTTTCTTGTACCTGTGGCATATGTACCTTTGGCATTTCCTCAAAGAAATTATTTTGCTGGTACTTTGACAGTCTATCTGAAATAAATGAAACTAAATTTACGAGTAGTGTTTCAGGTGTTGTCATTTCTTAGGTTATTTACTTGTTAATGCAAATTTTACTTCCACACATAATGAAGTAAGTTGTGAAGTTATTCTGTCTGCACAGTGGCCATGTGGCCATGATCTACAGCCCTTAATCAAGATATTTTTTCACTGCACTGCAGTAGTAAGACTGTGGAATTTTCCTACTAGTTCTATTTTGTGCCCTCTGATAAATGGCTCTGAGACAAATATTTCTTATATTCATTTCTGTCTTTATTTATATATATACTTTATATATACATACACACAAACATACACACACACACACACATATATATATATATATATATATATATATATGTATAAAAGCCCTGTATCCCAAAAGAGTCCAGGCTGTTGGGCTAGTAGTAATCTATGCAAAAGCTGCTGTGTTTCCTATGGGCAAACAAACAAACAAAATCCATCCCTCTGAAATGTGTGTTAAAGACATCTAAGGAATCTATGTTGTGCAACATAAATTGAGGAATGGGTCACATTCATCTGCATGGGAAGATTCCCATTGACTTCAATCAGTATTAAATAAAAATACAAATTCAGGATTTGAATGCACCTATTGCTTTTATTTACAGCTTATTTTATAATGTTAAGTATTTAACATAAATTAATTTGAAAAAATGCTGGTTGTTTTGCTTGACTCCAGAAACTTTAGAAATCATGTGAAAGTCAAACTGATTTCAGAACATCATGGTGTAGGTTCTTCTATCCACATCAAAGCTGATGAGTATCTTAAACTGTGTTATGCTGAAACCTACAAAGCAGCCTAAAGGAGATGGTATTACCAATAAGTATAAAGCAGGCAATAGCCTTATAATCTTTATCTATAGGCATTGAGTCCCACCCAGGTCTTTCCACCAGTAACACAGCATTGAATATTTTGTGATTCCTCCCAAGGTGAATAGTATGTAGACACCTTCCTGGAGTTATAGAAAAGATTTGAAAGACAAATATGCAGAGGCTATGATGCATATGCATATTGTAACTAAGAGAAAGATACCCTGATACTCATAAAATTACTATGAGTGACAAGGTTTTGCTTCTTGACAAAAGGTGCTTTGTCTACACTTGTAAGAAAATAGTTTTTCCATAATATCACAAGTAAATACTTAAGACCAGATCATTATCATATAAAACAAAACAGAAGAATGTATGGAAAAAAGGTAGAAAATCAAACTGGACTTAAGAATAAAACAGATGTCAGCAAGTATACAGCATAAAATATAAAACTAAAACCTGGGAGGTAACTAAAAGAGAAAAATATTCTGAAAATAAAAAAAAAAGCAAAGGCTTAAGTTTGTGGAGGAAGTACAAAACAATGCAAATTAATAAACACATTGGATGGACTCTAATAGATAACAGGTGAGAATAGTTACTAATGGGGAAAGTTTTTCGGATTTTTGCATCCTTGCCTGTTTGATCATATGTTTTTGTCTTATTTTTATGTTTAAAATGCAATGGGGCAATTCCATTTTCATACATGTTTTGAAATAGCCTTGTATCTTTGAGTGTGGATAACAGGAGCAGATCTACTTCCATACATATAGTCCCTCTGCAATGTAATTCTGTAGCAGCTGTGTAGTGTAATGATTTAGGTGTAAGTTTATATACACTGAAATCCTTAAAAATTAAGCAAGAACAATCATCACAAATAATGACCCCAAATTTGATAAAGACACAAAGGTTAATTATCCATCAAGACCCAGGTCAAGATTCAACCATATTCTTTGAAAGAGAATCCTTTTGGTGTCTCCATAGAATAATTATCAGCTGGGCCAGCACTTTTCTGAGTGGGAAGATCTCAGCTCGCAGAACCATTAATACCATGCTCTGCATATCACAAGTTTTCCCTAGAGGTCCAGTATCATAGTGCTGAGCAAGCTTAATCATGCATAGTTTGAGATTTGATGAAATCATAGCTCCAGCTGTTCTGGCTTCAGGTTGTATCAGAAAGAATAGGACTGAATGGATATTGTTTATGCGCAATATGTCACATAGAGAAAAAAGATATGTTAAATATATGGTTATTCATATAACTTTGTTAATACTATAAAAGAAGTGCAACATTAATATTTATAAAATTTGCTTATCAGCTCCCTGTTATGTTCACTTTGGATTGTACAACTTTCTACACTATGTAGAATTGTCCAGGATTTAGATCAGATCCTTAACGTGGTAAACTGACGACATTACACTGTATTTATGTAGCTGTTACCACTAATGCCAAGCATTTTTTAAAGTGTTAACAAAATCACTTAGCTACAAGTTTTAATAGGCATCACTAAGGTTTTCAAGTTTAATGGTAAAATACTGAGAAATATGAATATGAAACTTGGCAAGAAAAAAACCCTAACAAGAAGTGTGGGTGTTTTTTTTGGTTGGGGGGGAGTTTGGGTTTGTTCTTTTATTGAGAGGTTTTTTTGCCAGGGTGAGGGGGATGTTAAGATCCTGCTGTAATGGGATTAGTTTTTCAATGAATTACGCTTCTTTCCCCAAAATTTTGCTTGTTCCATGCACAATCTGTTCCACTTTGGTTTATATTGCAAAACACAAAAATACTAATTTTAAGGAGGCTGTGTGGTAAACGTAAGTGTCTAATTACAGATCTTTAGATCACTTAGCCAGTTATACATTATACAGCCAAATTATTATGAAATCTATCCCAAACTATTGAGGATGCTAGAGAATCATTCTGAGATGATGCACATGAGACCTTTGGCTGATCCGAATGGGGTGGCAAAATGTAAGATGAGAAACTTTTCCACCTGGAAAACAAGTGTCCTATGAATGTCAAAAAAAAAGAGAGTTAGAGGGCTGTAGCTCCCTGTGAATACCATGACATCCCCCATTTATATCATGGCTGCACACACTGTTTTTTCCTCTTTTTCCCCTCTTGTTCACTGTACTTGAGAACTGTTGTGTTTACGCAGTTTGCTGTTTGTGAAAAATTTAAAGAATGGTGTATTATTTTATATAGCTGGCATGGAAATTATTTGTCTTTTAAATAAAGATTGGTAGAGAGATTTAAAAATTCTAAACTTGAAGTATTTTCTAGTTTATATTTTGGAAGTGGGAAATTTGCAGTCTGAATTTTGAGAAAGGTCAACAATGCACACACCTCAAAAAATGCTTGAATTTTATTTTCAAAGCACAGAGCAATGTGCTCGCATGAGACTTTTATCTTCTGCAAGCCCTGGGCTAAGAATTCAAGTTGAGTAACTTGAATTGTGTTGATATAAAGTTACATTTATTTTTAGGAACTACACTTTCTTCGGGACATTAAAATCTTGGCTGTGAAGGCAAATGCACCCTTATTTGATGTTGATAAAGACTTACAAGTGCTTTTATTTTCCTAATGCATGGTGAAGGTTTTCTGGTTCATCCACAGTTCTACTATCCTGAGGGACACAGCCAGAAGCACGCTGAGCTACTACAGCAGCGCTGGGCTAAGTTTTATTATTTACAATATATGGTGAAGACTAGTCCCTGTTCTTTCTTTAAAGAGTATTAGAAAAGAAAACAGCTTAGTCCTTTTGGATTTGTATGGATAAAGAAAAAGCTGGAACAGAAAACACGGTATCTAACCCTTGACAAAGAAAATGATGTGAAAAATTAAAACAAAAAGAATTTTAAAATTTTCCTTAAAATACCAAAAAAAAGTCCATTTCAGACTAGTTTTGTTTGAAAGACATTATGAAACTAATTTCTAATACAATGTGGAATTGGTTTTTTTAGACAAGTCATAAACAGACTTGGTTTACTTCCAAAAGAGAAAAATGAAATTATAATGAAATTCTAATTAACTGATATTTGGAAGATATTACACTTGCGACTTCATTTATTTCAGGCTTTATTTATAATTAAGAGCTTCCTTTCATAAAATTTAAAGATGTGTTAGAATGTAATAATAATTTTAATTCATATTTTATAGTCACCCAAGGATGACTATAACAGATATTAGTGAATGGAGTATACAGATTATTTCCGCCCCCTCACACCCCATTTTAAACAAGTTAGAATGTGGTGGTTTGGTAGAACTTCATTGAAAATTATGTACACAATAGAAATGAAATGAAAATTACATGCATAATTTTGCGAAGACTAGCATTTTGAATTCTTGAAATGATGGATTATAATCCAACCAACTCAATTTTTAATCCAGGAAGTACATGAGGGACATCAAGTAAATTGTAGGTGTAGATAGAGGAATGGCTGTTAATTTGGAACATTTCATTTAATTAGTAATTTGATTTTCTTCTTGACCATGGTATTGTTCAATTTCTCCATCCCATAGAATCAGAGCAAACAGCTGACTTTGGTGATCGATGGCAACAGTTGCAGAATCTTGGGTTGGTTCAGTGGGTTTTATCAGAGCTGTTTGGGGAGGTGAGAAAAAAAAATGTGTTGGGAAATGAAGCATTTGTTAAGGTTTCTCTGGGTTTACAGATTTGTCAGCAAGCTAAGCAATGATACAGTTTTGTCTTTTGTC
This sequence comes from Aquila chrysaetos chrysaetos, assembly GCF_900496995.4. Lineage (NCBI taxonomy): Eukaryota > Metazoa > Chordata > Aves > Accipitriformes > Accipitridae > Aquila > Aquila chrysaetos. The sequence goes on from NC_044026.1 coordinate 13,632,137, forward strand.
TGTTCATCTTAAATCCCACTTGGCTGATGCCAGAATAAGATTAAAATGCATATAGAAACATTTATTCATGACATGAAAAACAGAACACAGAAAATTTAAACAACACAGAAATTTAAACAAACAAACAAAAAACCCAGAACAAAACAAAACAAAAAAACAAAAGTAACACACTTAAAGAATAAATATGCACAGCTGGCTTAAATTAAGATTACTTCAGGAAGATTTATTTATCTTACCTCCCTGTTTTACCATCGTTCTCCTGTGAAGGTGATACTAAAGGTTTCAGAATTTTCTGTATGTCTTATGAACAGGTTGGACCTGATCAACAGATTCCACATTTGACTTTGCCTGTAAGAGCAACAGCACTCCAGCAGGAAACACTTTATGGAATATTTGCTGCATGAAGATATGCATTAAAATAGATCATTTTATCAATTTTCTAGATCTCAAATGTTTCAAGTGTCCAGAAAGCTTTAATCTCTCATTCAAAACTCATCCTATTTCTCCTTTATCCAGAAGATAATTGATCTTCACAGGCTTGAGATATGGGCCCGTGAGAACCTCACGAAGTTCAACAAGGCCAAGTGGAAGGTCCTGCACGTGGGTCAGGGCAATCCCCAGTATCAATAAAGGCTGGGGGTGGATGAATTGAGAGCAGCCCTACAGAGAAGCACTTGGGGATACTGGGGGGATGAAAAATTGGACATGAGACAACAATGTGTGTTTGCAGCCAAGAAAGCTGATTGTATCCCAGGCTGCAGAAAAAGCAGCATGGCCAGCAGGTCAAGGGAGGTGATTCTCCCCCTCTACTCTGCTCTGGTGAGACCCCACCTGCAGTACTGCGTCCAGCTCTGGGGTCCCCAGTTGTCCCCTCCCAGGTTCCTGTGAAAATTAACTCTATCCCAGCTCAACCCAGGACACCAGTACAGGAAAGACATGGACCGGTTGGAGCAAGTTCAGAGGAGGGACACAAGAATGATCAGAAGGCTGGAACACCTCTCCTATGAGGACAGGCTGAGAGAGTTGGGGTTGTTCAGCCTGGGGAAGAGAAGGCTCCAGGGAGAAATTACTGTGGCCTTTCAATATATAAAGGGGGCTTATAAGAAAGACAGAAAGAGACCTTTTGCCAGGGCCTGTAGTGACAGGACAAGGGGCAATGGTTTTAAACTGAAAGAACATAGGTTTACATTGGACATAAGGAGGACATTTTTTATGATGGGAGTGGTGGGACACTGGAACAGGTTGCCCAGAGAAGTTGTGGATGCCCCACCATTGAAAGTGTTCAAGGTCAGGTTGGACAGGGCTTTGAGCAACCTGGTCTAGTGAAAGATGTCCCTGTGCACTGTGAGGGGTTGGACTAGATGATCTTTAAAGGTCTTTCCAACCCAACCCATTCCATAATTCTATGATTCCACAATAATCTTGTGACTCCCTTGAAATTAAAGGATTTTCCCCTTTCTTAGATATGAAAATATCTTTTTGTTAGATTAAACATTGGCTAAGTATTCAGTGCCTTTTTAGATGTACCGATGATGTTCGTAATAGTTAACAGATATGATGAAGGATCTCCAGGAGGCAATTCGGATGCAGCAGAAGCTTGGTGCCAGGTAGATGGATACTCAGGGGTTTTTACAGCTGCTCTAAAAGCAAAGTTTAAGCACTAAAAGTAATCTCCTGCACTTAACATTAGAACCATTTTCCTCAAAGACAGATAAAATCTCCCCTTCTCTTGCTGTTTCTTTATATACTCTAGTTTAGGATATTTTGGGGTTTTTTTTGCTTTTTCTTATATCCTATATCAGCATGATTATTAAAACCAAGTTTAAAACACTGAAATAGGAAAACCATTTATCATTCATTGCTGAGTTGCATGTTAGATGTTACAATAATTTATCATACCAATGTGGAAATCGATTTAGTCTGTGACCCACGATTTCTTTCTCTTAGGCACATCTCAGGCAGTTAAGCCATTTGCAGTGAGTGAACCTTGGAATGCCTTTCAATGGCATTTCGTGGAGGCTATACATGCCTACTGAAAACTACCTTTATTTCCTTACTTGCTTTTTGCACTTCTTAAAAGTAGTCCACAGACCTCTTACTGGTATAAAGAGAACAGGTGGAAATTTGTCATTGCATAAGAAAATACAAGCATTTTGGTTTAGGATATTTTAAAACAGTACTCAGTAGGCATCTAAAATGTACACACAAACCTAATTTACACAGAATAAATTGCATTCTAAATTGCCATTATTTATTGGCAGGTATGTATTTATACTTAGCAACACAGTCACAGGGTTACCATTGCTTATTAGTGTCATTTTGGACACTAATAACTGTCATACTAAATGACACTTTGGACTTCAGTGTTTTTTAAAAGAGGAAAACATTTCTTGGATTCAACTTGGGAATGAATGTTAAGTTGATTTTGAGGCCTTCTTCATGGAACTACATTTAAAACCACCAGGATGCAGCTGGGAGATTTTCAGCCAAAACATCAGACGTAAGGTCTAATGCCTGCTCCGTTGCCTGGAAAAAGGCCACTTGATGGGACAGGTCATTCCTCTGGTGTCGGTGACAGTACTGTCTGTGTTGCTTCGTTCCAAACAAACCACAGTACAAATTGTAAGAGAAGTCAGTACAAATGCAGCTTTACGCCCAGTCAGTGCCTTGCTCCATATTTCTTCTGGATGGACAATGAGGCAGAAGAATGCTGTGAGCAGACCTTATCTCCTTCCCAACCACCTCAGCTCTTCTCCTGCTCTTGTTTCTTAGCATCATACTAAGGATACCTGTGTCCACACAAAATAATCTTCATTCACAACATTATCTAAAGGCTGCTCAGTTTCATGGGTTGGTTTGTATTGATTTTGTTGGACTCTGGGTCACAGCATTGCCTTTCTGATGTGCAGTAAATAAGTAATTAGAGGTATTGTTTTATACTTAAGACTAAGTCTCTTTACAACTTTTTTCAGTCACAAACTCTAATGGGAGGTGGGGAAGTCACTTAGGTTATCACTCAAATCCTATAAAGAAACACTGGGTGACGTATTTAGTTGTCAGAATTAGTAGATGACCAATTCATATGTTGCAAATAATTTATCTGAAGCATAACTGATCCCAATTGCTACCAATTTTGAAGTTTGTGAAATTATTTAGTCATCCACCAGTCTCTCTATCTGACCACCTTTATCAAATTTACTGAGACAAGTTATAGAAATGATCACTAATAAATTGGAAATGGCAAATAGAAACCAACTTTTCATGTGTGTAAATGTCATTTGTCAGATATTTCTGGAATTGCACTTTCAGTAAACAGCAATAACAAACTGTTTGTGCATGCTGATGAACAGATCTGGTAGTTAAACCTGTACAAAACTGTGTCTACATACAACAAATCTGAATTTTGCAAGAAAGAAAACAGAGTTCTGCCACAAGATTTGTTTTTTGCTGTTCCAGAGTTCTGTTTGTAAGCTTTGGTCCTAAAGAGTCACAGCTGAAACCACTGAATTTTGAATACAACCTTTTTTAATCAGAACTATATTTTTACTTAGGAAAAATATAAAGGGGCAGGATTATATACATTATAGCTAGCTTTGTGGAATTAATGTCCTTACCTCAATCCGCTCCTATGCAAGAAGATCATTGACAGTGTTTGTGGGTTGACTACTTTGGCCTTGGAGTGACAAAATGAATGTTAGCAAAATCCAATTCAGTTTATGAGGAAGACACACATAAATCACAAACAAACAAACAGTGTATGTGCATACACACATGTATATGTTACATATAATATATGTATGTAAAATAGGTAAAGATAAAAGAGACAGGCAGAGGTGATATAGATACAGATATGGATACAGATATAGATGTCCTTTTTGTGTGTATGTATTTTACGAAAAGCAATATACCACCTATAGAGAGTGATAATGACTTCAATCTGAAAAATACATAAAAGCAAACAAAGCCAGATTAAAAGAAAAAAAAAAAAAAGGAAAAGAAAATAAAGGAAAAAAAAAAGATGAGTTCATAGGCTAACTAGAAAATAAGAGAAATAATGGTGTATTCCCTTGTTGGATTTTTTATTATTTCAAAGCCAATTTTACATGTAATTATATAGCTAACATTTTGTCTCTGCATCTATTATTTCACATGCACTACAGGACTGAAGCAGCCAAACTGACACCTAGACAACATCGTATTAAAATGTGAAACCATTTCGAGAAAGCTGTGTATGGTATGTCAAATCACAGTCAACTTGCATTAGCTTAGTAAATCTGTACTGCCTCACTGAACATTAGCTCTATTTCATCCATTATGGTGCAGAGATTGCTTATTGTGTTCCCAGGGCTCTTTTATATGAAAGAGCGATAGTAGTGTCTGCCAAAACAGTCTTGCCCTGTCGGAGCAGTTTTAATTGAGCTGAGCCATAGGACCCTGCCCAGTGCTATTACAGGAGCAGAGAACCATTTGGTGAATAGCACTCTATGAGATTATAGCTGTTAAGAGTATAATGGACAGTTACTTTAATATCCTACCCAACTAGGACACTATAAACATGTCCATAGGTAGTCATTTTACCTAGTTATCCTGTTTCCTAAAACAGTGTGGGTCTGATGCTTTGTGTCTATGTTTTGTGGGAAAATTACTGCTTGTATTGGCAACAAGTGTTATCCATTCTGTGGTCATGGGAGGGAGATAGAAGAGGTCATTTTTAGAAAGCAAATATTTACTGCTTAAATTCCTTCTACTTCTTTAGAGCAACTATATTACCCAAGTAAAATGAAACCTAATGGGATTTAAATACTTTACATATTTTTCTAATGAAAATATGTTAAAGATTCAATGGAAAAAATAGCTGATAAGGAAAATATTTTTCTTTCAAGGTTATGAGAGCTGATTGCAAATAATGACAAATATAAACAGGTGTAAATAGGCACCTGAAAATCTACTTTTCAATTGTTTTATTTGAGTAGTTCTTATATTTGAACATACATCATCTAATTGAAATCATTCTTTTTTAGTTTCAAATTGATTTACAAAGTAGCATATCAGCAGAGCAGCATGTCTGGAAAGAAACCAAACAATAACTAAGTACTTCCCAGCAAGCTCATGTAAGTTTGTGTATGAAAAAAAAAATCATGAGTCATCAAAATGGAACTAGAAATGCAAGTTCTTTCCCCAGCCGTTTAACACAGGACTTAAATAGAAGCCTGCTTAATTTCATATTTCTGACAGACCATCAGAGATCAAATAAATAGATATGATGGTTTCTTCTGATGATGATTTGTGCAATCCCATTAATTCAGTTTAATAAGTTTATCTATGTCAGGCAGAAAACTGCTGTGAATGTGGGGCTCATTGTACTTCCATTCTGTATAGACAATCTGATGTGTTTGCCCAGCTGAAGACGTGCTGGAGAATCATCAATTTGCAAGGCAATAGCATTGTGGAGACCAGAACGTGGAGCTATTTTTTCAGGGACAAAACCAAAAAAAAAAAAAAAAATCTTTTTCTTAAGGCTAACAAGAGGTCAGCTGTATGCCAGAGCTGGTGCGAAGGATTCTATAGGAATCTTTCCGATAGAATAGCACTGTTGCCACTGCATCAAAAGACCAAAAACTCAGCAGCAGCGGGATATTCAACTGACGGCTCGGTCGCAGGGACTCTTGCCCTGACAGGTCTAAGCCTGACCCTTGCAGCTGTAGGGGCTGCGATTGTAGGCTGCACACATCTCCACCACATTGGACCTGGGACGACCTACAAGAGCGCTTGTCATCCCTGTAGAAAACTTGTAAGATGAAAGCAAGCAGTGCTAAGTCACTGTCGCAAAGAGTACGTGAAAGGTATTTTTAATCACTTTTTTCGGCACCAGGGAACCTGTAGATTGTGGCTGAACGTCTCTGTAGGGAGAAAAGGCACGTCACTCTAGGTCAAAAGTGAAATGCCAGCTGGATGGTGGAAATTATTTAAGACATTGTGTACCAGCTGTTTTGTCTGCCTCTTTCTATCGAAGCTCCATCAATCTCTTCCAGCTACCCTTACACTAAAAATGGATCCCTAGAAACTTAATTGCTGCAGGACTTTACTTACTAGTTTTGCTCAAAAGCAAATTTGGCTGGTGTAGGGCAGGTGTTGTTAAATAGTGCATTGTGAGTTAATTCATCATAAACAGAGAATTTGAAATCTGTTCCAAATAACAACACAAACACCCAAGATATGGAAATTCTACATTTTTTCATCTGTCTTAGCTAAATTATCATGTATTTTACAAGCCGGCATTCTTGGGGGAAAGGGTTGTGTTTTCCTCACAAATTAAATATGCAAATGGGCTCAGACAGCAACATTTGAATTGTAGTGACAGCATTTTTTTTTCTTTGTCTCCTATCAGTAAAAACAAGAAACAACACATGCTACATTCTATCATAATACTTTGTAACATTCTTCTCTGTATCTTTGACATTACCAAATTAAACTAATTTTCTCATTTCCGTTGTTTTAATAACTTCTGCTTCAATTTTGAAACCACAGTGGAAATTAAAGGAAAACAAAGGAAACATCATTAGAGAAGTTGATTACATATTGTAGCAGGGACTTCACTGAAAGAAATTTAATATAAAAAATGCCATTAGGTTGTCAGACCTGACACAGACGAATAGCATGCAGAAATTGTGGACCTAAGATTTTTTGAAAAGTAAAAATAGCTCCTTTTCTACTTAAAAGAAGAAACTGTTGTAGTCTTGGATCTCACTGAATGACAGCAGTTGAAAAATATAACTGAAAGTACATAGAAGGCCATTTCTTTGCAAAAGAAAAAAGGACTGAAATTTAAAAAAGAAGCTTGGAAACGTTTTCCACTGGTTGCTTCCATACATCATAATAACGAGTAGTACTATATAATACAAGAATACTAGTATATTCAATCTCAGGAAATTAACTTTGAGTGAATTAAGAAAGCCAATGAGCAAAGTGCAATGCACTAAAATAAACAAATTGGAAGAACTCTGGAAAATATTCAAAAGAGCACCTTAAAAGATGAAGTCTATAGGAAGTACATATGAGTCAACATGAAAGTACAAAAGATTCCATGAATTATTAAGGATAAAAAGGCAAGTGAAGCTGGAGAGGAAGAAAAAGCAAAGAGGCATGTTCAGAATCAATGAACATAGCCCTTGATAAGAGCTTATAAATTAAAAAGACAGTTGTAATTATTCTTTCTTACAACCTGTAAAACTCCTGTAATTATGGTTTGATCTAAAACTCACTGTGACCAGCTGAAGTTTTGTAATACTTTGACTGGGTTGATGACAGAGAGATAGAAATTTTCCTTTCTCATTGATTGCCAAGGGTATGTAACACTTCAACAGTACTTGCACAACAGAAATTAAGACAAAACATGTTTCTGACTTGTTTCAAGGCTATTGCATTTCAAAGTGACTAACAATGAGATTCAAGGCTTCTCAAAACAAGAAAACAATGTGTGTGCTTTTGTAGATGATACAATCATTAAGGTTTGGTGCAATGGTTTTAAAAGAATTCCACCCCCCATGAAAACAAGGCTTTAAAATTATTCATGTAACACTCTGTGTTGATCAAGTTAAATGTGAGATGTAGAGGTAGGATATAGAGATAGAGGAATTGTGGCACTGGCAAGGCGACTACATTATAGATTAAGTGATAGCTTTAAACTGAGTCTTTTGGGGAAACAAATATTTTTGATTGGTGATAATATCTGGCACATTATTTGGGTATTTGTTGCAAAAAAAAAGTGTTGTTTAAAATAATAAATTTAGAAAAAAAGACAACAATATAGTAGTTAACAGCTCAGACTGAATTAGCTCTTCAGTGAGTTTACAGATAACAGTTGATATTTTATTTCATATACTTGATATAGGTTACTCTTGCTCCATACAGAAAATGCTTTACCTTGTGAATTGAAAGTAATAAGTTGGTTTTTTTTTTTCCCCAGATCCTTGTATCCAAGAAGTGATCATTTGTTCTTGCTGAAAACATCTGTGAGTGGTGTCTAGTTCACCACCAAACGTCCCTACGGTCCTTTAGTACACAAGCAGTTTTTAATCAGATCTTCCCACTGATTTAAGTGATAAGTTTATTTAAGAATTGATGGTACAATAAAAGCTCTTAGTTGTAATGTATCTCCAATGATAACTACCTTCCATAAACCATACCATTCTATTGCGGCAAGCACACAACAAGCAAATAATGATGAACAAACATCTGCCAAACCCATTGGTTTTCATGGCAGTATTGGGGTTTTTGGTTTTTCACATTGCTCTAGTGAGAAATTCAGCTAATCAGCTAATTTTGCTGATGTCTGGCTCTAGGCTGAAAATAAGAAAATTTAAGATGAAATCAGATTGATTTGTGCATGGTAAGAAATAGCCTCGGTACTGGAATATTTTAAAATTGTCTTGTGTTCTCCCTGTGTTTTAATTCCAAATTTCTTTTATCCTCACTGATCTTAATTGAAGCTATTTTCATTCAAAACCAAAATAAATAATAAGATAATCAGTTTTATGAGATGTAAAGCTTTTGTAATTACTTTGGTATAACTCAAATTATCTGCAAGAAGAGCAGGGCAGAAGGAAGAGTAGGGGAAAGGAAAATGGAGCACTGTGCCAAACAAAATGAAGAAAGATGGTGGATGATGGATATTTTTATTTGTCGGGTCCTTAATCTCCAGTTGAAAAACCTTATGCTGTCATTATTAGTTTCCTAATTACATTAGGATAAGATAGTTGAAAATTACTTGCCATCTTTTTGTCTTTTCTTTTGACATTTTCAGATTTAATTCTGTGTTAATTAACTTGGAGTAATTCTACCAGACATTTGTTCCCAGCATCTTCCAGATTCATGTGGACCTCAAATTATGGGGAAAGAAGCAATTAAAATCATGTTGGAACATCCCTTATTGTTGCAATTCAATTAAAAACTATGTATTATAATACAATTGTAAAATGAAAAACCATATGCTTCTGAACTCTCTTTGTGTGAGTCTCTGACTATTCATTACAAAACATTATTGGTAACTTCTTACAGTTAATATTTAATAGAAGTATAGGAAAAAAAGGTTTCCTATTTAAATACACACGTGGTGTGAGAAACTGGCTGTAAATAATCAAATATGAATAATAGTTTTGCATAATGCTTTGAAGAGTTAACTTGCATTTCTAAAATATTAAATATATATGTTTTATGGACTTGTATAAATATATATGTAGGCAACCTGTAAATTTTCCTCTTTGAAAGTAGCGCATGCTTTCAAGAAATGTAACCACCTACAGATTATTATAAGCCAAATTAGAATTGACTGTAAATTCCAAGCATTTCTAGAAACAGCCTGCTAGCCCTTCTGTTAGTAGAAAAAATAATCTCAGACATCCTAAAAAACTGCATGTTTTAATTAGATTATATAACTCAAACTCTACCTTCATATGTAAAGAATGAAAGAAAAAAATCAGCTGTGATGATAGAAAATTAGGAGCTCTGAGATGTCATTGTGGATGAACTGAATAAAGAAGGTGTAGAAAAGGAGAGAGGGAAGAGAAGAAACTTCAGCTTTTACAAGGAAGGTAATGAACTTCAAGTGACAAATATGAAAAAAAGTAGAGAGAGGAGGGTAAAGTTGGAAAGAAAGAAATGTAAATTAATTTACTTTACATGTAAATGTAAAGAAAGAAATATGTTCCATTCCTTGTGAATGAAACATGTTGCTTCTGGCTCAGCAAAATTAAAGCGCATAGAACAAACTCTGGTGTTTCTGTAGAGTAGGACTACACTGTTTCGTAACTTACCTTTCATTCCTAGGTCTTGGTCCGTGACAGTCCTCCTTGCCTTTTGGAGTAAACCAGCTAGTTCCCTGTGAACAAAGTCCAGCTGTGGCTCTGAGATAGTGACATTACTGCCCAATGGAAGTGCAGGTGAGGCTGGACCCAGTTTGGCTGCCTTTTCCTTAAACATCTCTACTAATTTTCCCAGCAAACGTAGCACTGGGAAGTACCTTTTTCTCATGCCAAAATCTTCAGGATATACAGAATGTATTCTGAATAATAATTAGTATTACTCCTTCAAGTTTTTATATTTATGACAGAGAATTATATGCTTTGGAACAAATATGAATTTCTGCTACAAGTTCTGGGCTCATAACTTAAGAATTCTTCAGGAGGAGGAATGGGATTATTAATGTATGGTGAAGTTGTGAAAAGGCAAGGACTGTTGTAGGATGTATCAAGAAAGGTAATTACATGAGAAATAGCAGACACTGGTGAGTTCTTACCTGAAGTAAGATTTATAATTCTGTTTAATAATGAGAAACATGAATTCAGACTAAAGCAGTTAGAGAGAATGCTATTATAAAGAACAGGTAACTGGAAAGAAAAGGGGTATATCTTACAGCTTAACAAAAGAAGCTGGCACTGAATGTAATTGCTGTTTAAATTCACTAAGGGAGGAGACAGAGAGAGGGTAGTATTCATGAGGCAGAGAAAAGAGCTATTTAAGCTAAGATTAACAGAAAGTTATTTGGTTGGATGTGACAATATTGGCAGAAGAACATAGGAGAATAACCTAAATGCAAGAAAAATGGGTGGCAGCTTAGAGAATGTTTTGCTCTCTTGAAAATGACACAGTTGTGGAACAGATTATTCCAGAAGACATGGGGACAAAAATAAATACTTTTTTAAAACATCGCCATCAATTCTTGAAAAAGATACAAGGGACCTGGTTCCACCAACTCAGGAAATTTTATTCAAGCCCCCCTCCATTATATCCCAAGATGCTGCATATTTATTTATTTAATTACTGATATACTGAAAAGGATTGTAGATATAACAACACGAGGATATAGCAAAGTAGAGGCAACATATGTTATTCACCGTTGTGAGAAGTTCTCATTTTCTTTATTGCACATTCACGTGGGACATTTTCTGTAAATAGATTAGGTATCTACCTCAAAATAAGAAATAAACAGTTGTTTTTCCTTGCAACAGCTTTGTTCTTGTCAATAAAAGTTTTATACAACTTCCGTTGGAGCACTTTCAAAATTTTAGCAATAAAATAGTTATTGGCTGCAATAAGAGACACTCTAGAGAGGTATCTAACTTGGCTTATTTCAGTAGAATAAAATATTGTCCAAATATCAGAGAAATAGGTGCTATATTCATGTTCCTTTAAAGCAGAAATAAAGCAATGGAAGTACATGACAGTATTTTTTTTCCTATACAGAGAATTCCTAAATGAGAATAACTTACAAAGCTTGCAGAAAAAAAGCATCATACAAAAGTACCAGTAAGCCGGGGCATGGGTGGGGGAAAAAAAAAAAAAAGACCTAAAATACACCAGCATTTTTAAAGCAAGCTGAATAGAATAAAGCAACACAATATTTGCTTCATCAGCCAGACTGATACTTTACCATTTAAAAATTATGTTGTAAAAATTGCCACATAACAAGTTTAAGGGACTGTCATAGTGAATCTTATTAAATGTTGTAAGCAAATAGTATCATAAAAATATTTTTCCAACTCTAATATTTTTGTGATGACATGCAATAACAAATTCTAACATCCTGATTGTATCCATACCTTATGTCTTTAAGTCATGAAACCATAAGGCTGAAAGAGGTCTCAAGTGGCCATCTAGTCCATTCTTTGGGTCCAGGACAGAATCATTTACACTTACAACATCCTTGATAGATACTGTAAATTTGGTCATAAAGAAGTCTGGTAATGGAGACTGCACAGTCATCCAAGGCAATTTTCTCCAATGCACATTATTGTTACTGTTAGAAAGTGTTTCCTAACACGTGACCAGAATCTTCCTTGCTTTGGCTTTAATCCATTATTTCTAGACAATTCACTATAGGCTTGAGGAACAGATTGTGACCTTCCTTAGCTGTAGCAATCTTTGTCTATGTGAAGTCCATTACCTTGTCTTCTTTCCTTCCTCTCCTCTCAGTCCTTCAGCCCACCCAACTTCTTGTATTTAGGCTAAATAAATGCCATTCTTTCACAAGTTCTCTGAGCACCAAATCACAATTTTCTTTTTCAGTTGGAAACTTGCTAGTGATTTTTCTACTCTCTGCATAAGATGCTATCCTAAGCAATGATTTTTCCTGATTGAGGAGGTTGATAACAGCAATCAAGAAACATCAAATCCAGTATAGTTTTTGCATATGAATAGGCATATGATAACTGAGACTCCTGAACAGATTTTGGCAGTTGAATTCCAGAATGTCAGAATAAACATAAAAGGTTGAAGGAATAATATTCATTATAATTAAATAACATTTGTTATGACCAATGAATAATACATTGGGAGAGACAATAGTGAGGCAAACCATATGTCTTCCAGACAAATTTAAAAAATCAGTTTCAAGCAACCTCTGAACTTGTTACTACTTACACAGAATTAAGAAATTGCTCCAGTAGAAGTGCCATATACAGGTATTGCTAATTTTGCTTCATTTTTCTTATCTACACCTCTTTCCACACCTTAGAATTCATATATTTGATAATATTTGCATGCCATGTTTATCAGATTCATTATACTTAATCTACGGCTTAAAAATTCTCATTCTGGTTTTGGCATAATCCTTGAACCTCTGTCTCACCACAGGTGAATAAATTTGCCAAAATTTCTGGTTAGCATGGACAGAATCAAACCACAGGTCTGATCAAAATAAATTTACTACTACAGCTGGATCTGAACAGCCCAACTTTTGCTACTAAGTACTAACAACACTGCTGTTCATACATGAAATATCCTTACAAAAAAGAAGACGTATCCTTGTAAATTAATAAGGTTGGGGAAAGGTTACTTTTGAACTCAAAAGAGGGTAAAAATATTGTGAATTACATAAGCCTAGTTCAACCAATGCATTGAAATTGAGATTGGGGCAGGAACTGATCTATTTGACCCTTTTCGGAGACAGGGTCCCACTGCATCATTTTCTCTTTTGATTGCTTTACATGTGTGAAGTTGATTCCACACCTAACAGAAAATGGTCTGTCATACAGCATCCAAGAAGAGAAAGCCACTTGGAAAACTTTTTTTTTCCAGATAGCAAAATACTCCACAGGTGTAATCAGCCATCAGCAAAGCAGAGATTTGTGTTTGGTACGCATCTGACAACTTTTTTCCTGCAAGTATTTCACAGTAGAATTTATGAAGCAATCTGCTAGATGTACAGTGTATGTTCTGCTAAGGAACAGACAATGGAAGCTTTATAACCCTAAAAAGATCGAATTTATTTCACATCTTTTTCATGCTTTCAGTATACTATGTGAATATTTGCCATGAAACTGTGCTTGCACAGTGGACTTGAGAAAGATGCCTACAGCTGATGTCCCTGTAAGATTGCTTTGTGAATTGGGAGGTTCTTTAATGTCTAATTCTTTAATGTCTAATTCTTTCTGAAGAAGGCAGCTTTACTGTCCACAGCAAAATTCTTCTCTCTGTTGGGTTGATAGCTGTATTCAATATAGGTCTAATTAATATTATGCAGTGTATCTTGATGCAAATAGTATTGCCATGGTTTGAGTTTTGCCTTCATGAAATTGTTCCATTGATGCAGATATGCCAATTGAGTAGTTAAATTTGCATTGTAGGCAATCCATAAGCATCACAAATCACATAAAACCTCTGCAGACAGCTCAAAATGTTAAATTAACTAACCAATCTGAATTCCCATTCATTTTCAACTTGAGTATTTTTACTTGCTACATAAATTCGATGAAAAATTCATGTTCTTAGCCATTCATGGTCCTGAGTTCTGAAGTATTTCTGTATTGTAATATATGTTCATCTGTTTGTCTCAACCTACTGAATGGTTTCTCTGGTTACTATTTAAATTCTTGGTTTTATTTTTTATTTTCGTTTGGTTGGGGTTTTTTTTGTTTTTTTTTTTTTTCCCAAAAGCTCTCTTTAATGTCTAACATATGGTCTAGTCAGAGAGGAAAAATGTTATTACCTATGTGACAGTACCCATGAAATATTTCAGTTTGTTTCTTTCCCTAGCACAGATGCCCTTTAAATCTTGCATTTCTTAACTTCTGACTGCTTGAGTTTGCTATCTAAATGGCAAACTTTCAAGGTATATTTTAGCATGATATTCTTGAGTTGTTGGCTACTTTTTATGTAAAGGTTTTAAAAATCCATGCAAAATATCATATCACTTATAGGCAAACTCAATAATAGGTTCTGAACTCTGGAAATTCAGCAGCAGGAGACAAATATCTAACAGCTGATTTGATCAGGTAGCTATGTTAACTAAACATTTCCTCAGAAGGAATTTTTTGGGAGTAGAGAAAAGTTATCATACATTCTGCAGCACCTCTCAGGCATTGGGATAAGATCTGTTTTTAAACACCTAATTTAGATACCTTTGATGTTTCTCCATGTGAGGCATATGCTTAGGCTCTCATGATAGGCAGTGGAATATACTTATGTTCAGCTATTGTTGTGGCATGGTGCATGTATTTTTCTGGGGGAAAGAAGAGAAAAACCATTTTCACAAGACTAGGAGAATTTATTTCTGTATCTTTTGAGGGCCTTCTTCCCCACAAGCTGCAAATATCAGAGGAGCATTTGGAAAAAAGAGGTGTAAAACTAATATGCAAGACAAGTTTTATTCTTGTAAAAATGTATAACGAGACTATTTCTTACTTCTGTGTAACAGAGAGGAATGATTTTGGGAAGATATATAATAAAATAATATATAAAATAAAATAATTCAGATAGTGCAGATGTGCTTCTCCACTATTTATGAAGCTTATATTTCATATGATATATGAAAATTTTAACTTGCTATATCAGCAGACTAGGACATTAGTAGTGTTTGATGTGTTGCTCTCTTCTCTACAAAAGTTATAGTTCCAGCATAGCTTGTAAAACTTCAGTTTGTGGTAGTGAGTGGAAAATGTTTTGTGGATCATGGTATGAGGCCCTCTGGACTAAACATCTTTTTTTTTTTTATAGTGTCTATGACTACAGGGAGCTGGGGTTGACTCCGATGTCCCTCACAATCATATTTTCCTAGGAGCTTACTAGTACTGTTCTCAGTTTTTAATCTATGTTACCAGATATTTGGCAGGAAAATATTCATTTCAAATACTTGGAAGGAGATTAAACAGCTACTGTTATAGATGGAGTTTGATGTGATATGCCATTGAAACATATTTGTGACACAGCATGCTGAGATTCACGTGCTAAAACCACAAAGTCTGATGTTCCATTTAAATTCATCTCAGTTAACATTCCTTTGGCCATGGGAGGATACTAGCAAAGTTAATCTACTGAATGGTTATCATGCTTCACTGACTATCTGGATCCATTATATTTGCATAACTTAAGATATTTCTGAGGGTGACTGAAACTTCTAATCACTTGCAAGGGAGAGAACAATGAGACTTTAAAATGGATTGTTCACGCAAAATGTAAGAAGACTTGACAGGTAGAGCAAAGTGAAAAAGATGAGTATTTTGCTGGTTTGTCTCCTCCCCCTTTCATATCACTGGCTTTTAAATTAAGGCAGTACAATGGCAGAAGTGGGGAAAAAAAGCACTTTTGGCTCCTCTTTCAAAGCTCAGGAGATTGTTCTAGGGGTTTTGCAATTTTGTAATGGAATGAGTCACAATACAAAAACAACTGCAGTCATGAAATTGCATTTCAAATTGATTTTTACTATGGTTTCGTTTCCATGGAAAATGGAGGTTTACAAGTGTACTTCAAAATTTTCAGATATAGTCAATAACGCACAACATAGTGATGGGCATCTGATTGTGTTTTTTATACTTTTTTTCTGTAAGGTGAAAATTTCCTATTGGTCCATCAAAAAAATGCATTACCTCTATCCATTATTTTACTCATCCTGATCAGAAAGTGCACAACGAAACAAAAGCTTCACTGTTTTTGGATTGTGACCTTCTGTCCATCGATGGAATCAAACAAACAAACAAACCCAACAGAAAAAAACTGGAAAAAAAAAAGAGAAGGGGTTTTTCCTTTCCCCTCCTGGAAATTTTAGTATTTTGATGTTTGGTTCTACTCTTAATTGGATTTGCTATATAATATAGGTGAGTAGGACATTCCCCAGGAAGATTCAGAGTTTAGCTTCAGTCCAAAGAAAATTTAACTACTTTTGTCACAGAACAAATTACCTTCAGAAAGAGCAACTGAGAAGCAGTGGTCTCAGAACATTGCCTAAGAGAGTGACTACAATCTTTTCATAAGAGTCCCCGTGTGCTTGTGCACACGTCTCCTTCGTACTATTTACACCATATGCCTAAGTTGCCACATGCCATTTTTTAGCCAATGAAATCCCCAGTAAGGACTATTACATAGACATACAAGAGCACAAAAACTCTGTCAGTAGAACAAAAAGTTATGAGAAGGTATTATATATTATAACAAGCTCTTATAGGCAGTAAGTTGTTACATGTTGCCTCCATTTTATAAAGATCTGGTAGGGATGGACCTCCCATCACAAAAGCAAGAGTTGCCCTGGTTACCGCTTCTAAGAAAAAGCTGAATTTTCTCTGGTTTCTGAGATGTTCTCAGAGAATGGTATACTGACTCCTAACCGGTGTGTCAGGTACATGTTCTTTATTTCAGCTATGAATCTCCTTAACATAAAAGAGAAAAACCTTCACTTAGAATTCCTTCAGACTGCATTTCAGCTCATCTCTGGAACTGCTCATGTCTTATGAGATATCCAATTAATGAACTATTCTTTCACACTGTACTAAACTGATGTAAATTTAAAATCACAAATCTTGACAGATTTGGGTCCTGAATAAGACGAAATCTGTTCTCCTTAAGTTCAGAGTCTATCCTCTGCTACTCTCCTTTCTCATTCCCCTCAGAATGTCACAGCCCACCATTTCATGGTGACTACAGCCAAGTCTGCTGCTGATGACCTCATCCCCAACCAGTTCCTCCTTCTCAGTGAACAGCACATCCAGCTCTGTGTCACTCCTGGTACCTGGTTGGCCCATCCAGTACCTGTTTCACCAAGTTATTCCTGACACACCTATCCTGGTGAGAAAGGGAATTGAGAGAACACCTTGGTGGGCCCCTGGCAGCCAGCCAAGGTTAACCCACCACAGCACCCATGTGGAAAACAAGCAAGGGCAGTGGTCTGAAGTCTGGAAAAGCAACATCCAAGATCTGAGTCCCTAGCAAGCAGCAAAACTCCCCAACGGCAGGTCAGGTCAGCAGACGGGGGCCTCCCCACAGCAGAGAGTCACCCACTGCCACCACTTGCCGCTTCCTCCTCATGCTGCCATTGGCCTCATAGCAAAGCCAGCCTCCCCAAACACTGCTTTCTGCCCTTTGTCCGCTATCAGGGCCTATTCTGTAGTTGCAGATCTGCGGGTGGAGGGTTCTTTTGGTGCCAGAAGTCACGATCTCCCAGCCTTTGCCACCACAAGTCTTCATTTGCCGCCCAGTGAACACGGTCTTTGCCCGTGTTTCCTGGAGGGTTGTAGATGACTTGTAACTGCCTGAAACAAAGATTAAGAGAAGCAGCCTGAGGGAAGCATGACTAATGGTGAGAGATGAAACTTGGTAAGGGTAAGGGGGGTGGGGGGCAGAGGCGCTTCCAGTGTTTCTGAGGAATGTCTCAAAGGGAGGGTTGTACTGATATGGGGAACATAAAGGGGAAGATAGGTGCCACTGTGTGTGGAATTCCACAGAAGAGTGCTCTTACGAACCAGAAACGTTGGCTGGACCAACGCTAGAACCAGGACCTCTTCATCTCTCTCTCTATCCGCCCCCCCCCGCCCCCAATTTTCCTTTTCTCTTAGAGTTGTTAAGTAATGCAAGGCGTACCTTACCACTTGCCATAATTTGTTATATACCTAACCAATTATTGGAAAACCTAGTTCAAGACATGTATTAATGACTGTGGGAATCTAATAAATGTTTGCACATGGACCTTGAGAGTTGTCTCACCTTAGTCCACGCCGCTGGGGATTTGCAAATCTGAGTCACTCACCCTCCTCTTCTGAGTGGGTCATGGCAAGCTCTCCTCTTTGCATGGCTGCAGAGAAGATCCTGTCAGTCTCCTTTACATCTCCCTTGACGTCATGCCATCTGCTCTCCTCTTCCCACAGCTTCCTACCCTGTTGACAGACCTGGCTCCCACAGGCAGGGACAGCACCTCTGCCAGCCCCAGCTCCGTGAGAGCCACCGGGAGGTCCCGCGGCCCCAGGCGTGGGTGCCCTAGTTATGCAGAGCTCCGCCGTGCCGGGGTAGTTGCTGTAGTCAGTGGGGACGGTGCCCTGTGGCACACCAGCCCTGTTACTGGTCCGTCCTGCGCTGCCTTCAGCAGCGTGTCCAGCTCCTTTCCATGCCCACATACTGAGGTGGCTGTTAGCTGCCTCCCTTTGCGCTGCTTTTATTGCCCTTTTATAACTTACATCAAAGGACGCTCTCTCAGTCAGATTTGCAGATCCCAAATCTTTGCGACAGTGAGAGATTATTTTTTTACTAAATTATCGGATCCAAGATTTGTTCTCCTACTTCTGCTTGCATATGTAAGGATGTAAAATGTTTCACTTTGAACAATTAAACTGTATTAAATTTAGGTCCAGGCTTTCCTGGAGCAATACATCCCCATTTATTAAAATTTGTTTGATCCAGTTCATTCTATATCAGTTACCAGTTCCTATCTTCAATATAATGTCCCCTACATTTGTAGAAATCACTGTTTCAGGCCACTATAATTTACATACACTTTTAGGACATAAGAATTTTGCCCCTGATCTGTACAAGTTCTGGAAAAAATCAGGAGAAATATAGCCAATATAAAATAATCTTACTTTTTTGAAAAGAAAATAAATTATTGTTATAACACAGTGAATACTATAACTAGCTTTTTATTGTTTTCATTATCATTCCTTTATCATTATTTCTATTATTATTCCTTTTGGTTATACAGTGAATGAGGGTAAAGTGAAGCAGAATGACTTAAATTTTATGACATAATTGTGATTCTTGTACACAATTCATAATTATGTCACTCAGCTCTGACAATCTCACATATTTTATCTCTATTAAATATACTTAATGATATTATTACATGCATATTTAGTAATTTCTCTTAACTGCTAAGTTAAGTTAATTGAAAGATTTTCTTATCTTCTATAGCAATATACTAATTCCATATTTTTAAAATATTTCATGGGAATGTAGTCATTACATCAAGGTTTTCGAAGACAACATGTCAAAATAGTTTGTTCCAATGCAGCTTAAACAAATATTGTGTAAGGGTCAAGTAGGCAATTTTGAAGTATTTTGTTTGGCAATAACCCTTTTCTCCTCCTTAAGTTCTCAAATCTTTAATCCTGATTTGTACCTAAGCAGCATTTTTTAAATTCTGAAACCTCAGAAGGAAAAATGCTATGTTTCCAGCATTTTTATCTTTTTAAAAAATATGCAGCAGATTTAAAAATTCAAAGAAACCATGGACATTTGTCTTCCTATTTCTAGATAAATTGTAAGATATGCTGAGGAGTGAGAATTCTGTTTACACACAATCAAGCATGTAAAAGCACTGTAATCTAAATGGAAGAAATTGATTTGTAGTGCTGCATGAGCCCATTGATTTTCATTCTGACAGAAGAAAATAGCCTCACTGACTACAGTCAACAGGAAATGAGGTCCCTTCTCTGAAGTTAAGTGTATACTTCAGTGATCTGATAAACACATAATCTCTTCAGTAAGCAGTTGCCGTCACTTAAACTACAGCCCTCTGCCCCAACCAGCAACCCAGTAATCATACCAGGTACACTGAAGAATTACTGACTGATCATCACTGCATCTTTTTATGTTGAGAAGAGAGCTAAAGGTGATTGAAATGATGAGTACTTCAAATCATGGCAAGCAAGTGGCAAGTTTGTTGCATACAATATAGTCAATGATTTACTGTTTGTAGATTTTGTTAGTTCTATCAGGTGATGAGGCTTTCTAGAAGTCTGTAACATAGGTTTTGAAATTTAGCAAACACATTCGACAAATTTAGGAGCAGTGTAAGGTGGCTAACATCTGCAGAGACTAATGTAGTCACAAAAGGAAACAAAGTCAACTTAGCAATGGCTGACTTTTAAATGACCTAGGAAAAGCAGTCACATGTTATGCTGTTTTATTGTCATGTTAGCGTTGGTATGTACTATCTGAGATGTAGGTGTCCAAGTCAGTTCTGTCCTTCACAGAAATTTGAGGTGATGGTCCTTCTTTTACCCTTTTTCTTGATAGCCCACTTGTTACAGCACACCTGTGTATTGGTTTTACCCCACTGTATGTGCATTTGAGTGAAGCTTAACCACCTCAGAAGACAAAGAACTGGCATATAAGTGTTGCAAATGTCTATTGAGTTTTGTTTGATGAAGCTCCTTCCTTTTGTCTAAATATTTTGTAAGTCTTTTAATGAAAAGCTCAAGGTGGCAGTCAGACTCTGAAACATTCCTTGTGAATCCACTTCATTGCTATCTTAAAAATTCGCCTTTTAGCATTTCTTTCTTTTGAAATATCTATAAAAGATCTAAACTCCCTGTTAGATTGCTAATTATGACTCTAATAACAGTCCTCTTCATGAGTAAACAAGACACACTTTTAAGACATACCCTAACTGTCTTTATTAGGCTTAACATATTAAAAAACCCAAAATTAAAAAACCTACCAAACATCACCCCCAAAAAGAGAAGACAGCACCAGAATATAGTGTGATCAATCTACTAAAAATATCTATCTAATTTCCATAGCTACCAAGTGAGATGGAAATTATGTTTGTTATCACAACTTGGGGTGTTCCAGCTACACCCACAGTAAATTTTTAGTTTATGTAGTTCAGGATAATGAGCGATAGGTATCCTGTTAAATTTAAATACAGGTTAGACTGTACTTAGTCACAAGTTTTTGTATTACATTGGATATTTTTGGAAGATTTGTTATTTGGCTATTTTTTATTTAGACATATGACCTTGTACATGCATGAAATTACAGTTAAATGATCTGTTTACACATCAAATTCTTCAATTTCTTCCCTATGTTGAGCAGAACACAGAAGAAATGTTAAACAAGTTTCCTGTTCTACGTTTCAAAGTACAAACCAAAGGCCAGTTCCTTAATAACTGGGTAAGTAGAGATGCCCCAGTGCCAAAAAGGGTTATGGGTATTTTTTGGTTTTTTGTTTTTCATTTTTAAACTGAAGATGGAATGGCTGTGAGAGTATTATAGCTAAACTGCAGAAGTAACACTGGACTGAGTAAGGTCAACACAGGTCCTTTAAGCACATGAGGATCATTTTGTCAGCTTTTTGTTATCTGACCAGGAATCAAAAAACAGGTCTTAGACTGAGACCTAAATATTTTATGGTTATTTAATGAAATAGCTGTCTTCAAAAAAAAACCCCAAACAAAACCGCCTCACCCCCCCCCCCCCCCAACCCCACAATGGCATGGCTTTTCTTCAAGTTGGAGTCATTGCTCTTCAGAGCATTGAATGTCAGAGATTTCTTCTAAAATGGACCCAAAGAGATACTGAGGTTTCTACTGCCTGTTACACTACTTTGGGTCCATTCCACAAATAGTCCTGGGTTCAATTTCACATAAATTAGGTCACAGTTTCTTTAATAGCATTGCCTTTTATTTTAATTTCTTATAATTTGAATTTTAAACTCAAGATATCCTCAAATAGATAATGAGTTACCATTAGCGAAATGGTCAAGTCTGATGCATATTTTATGAATGAAGGATTACTTTTCCTAGTCTGTGATCATTAAAGGAATATGCATAGTTTTAGTTGTGAACCTTCAATATCCATATAAAAGGTAACAGAACTATTACAGTAATAATACGATACAAATTTCATTATAAATTTTAAATTATTATCAGATCACTATTACCACTAATGGATCTAGACTGTCCACTACCAGGGTTGAGCCCAAACACGAGGTGCTGCACAAAGTGTCTAAAATAAGTGCCATTAAATGACAAAATAAACATGTAAAATAGAACATGTAATCAATGAAAATAGATAGATGAGTTTGGAGGGAAATTGTGCCTGCCTTAATTGGTTCCTGGGGACCTAGATTAATATCTGTACACAGTGCTATACAGTGTTGCCCTAATGGAGCTGCTAGCTAAAGGATAGCTCAGTAATTTCCATTATGGTATGACCGACCATGGCATGCATACTCCCATAGGATTTGATCCAATTTATTTGCAGTCAGACAAACTGGCCAGCTTGCTAGCTTCTAGCTCAGATAGTCTAAAACTTCAGACATAACTTTGGGTGGCCTTTCAGTGGCATGACATAGTCCATCGCACACAGCAGGAAGGTGAATTGCTGCTGCCGCACAGCTGTCTCCGCTCCAAGATCAGCTAAACCCAACAGGACTGACAAAATCTTCCATCTTCTTTATTTTCCATGGATGCTCAGGAAAACTTTTTCATCACTTTGGGTTTCATTTTTATCCTTCTTTTTAATTTTCTTAAATTTGTTGCCTTTGCTTGAAATGTATTACTTTCTTTTCCCACAGACTGTTCATCATCAGTGCCTTAAAGGGCTCTGGTTCAGAATCTTGATCCCAAATGTGGACTTGGCCTCCATGAAAATATTTTGTGTTCGGTTCTTTTCTGGGAATCTTAATCTTTGATTTCTTACATGGATAGGGATCTGATAGTCATGATTAGTTTCAGGATCAGAATTCTTCGGTATCAAAGGCGAAATACAGAGAGAAATGGATTTTTACTTGTAAGATTAAATCTAGAACATAAAAAGCTTTCAAGAATCTGTAACAGTTATGTTAAATGGCCATATGAGTTTCAACTGAACAATGGAACTAAACAGCTTGTCTTACTTCCATTGAGTCTAAGGCCATGCCAAGGCAAAAAAAAAAAGAAAAGAAAAGAAAAAAAAAAAGGCTTGAACTTAAATATAAACTAATGCCCTTGTTCAGCTTCATTTAAAATCAATTAGCATTTCCCAGCCCCCAACTTTAACAGAGTGTCCAAATTTTGAATGTCAATAATTCATGAAAATAAAATCACAATCACAATGCTTTAATTTAGGCAAAGGGAATAAACACGCAACTTGCTAATCAAAACTAGTGTCACTCTCCTTTCCTTTGCAAAATTCTCCACATCAGCATAATTTGAAAAAATATTGTAATACGTATAAGAACTTAAGAAATTTTCCAAACACCTTCAGTTCATGGTACATTTACCAGTTTCAGATATGGCAGGTGCCAAGACTACACTTGTCAAATTTTCTTAGACTTTTCAAATAATTCTTCAACTATAAAATTGATATGATTTCTATTAGCTTAATGTACTATTTAACTCATAGTCATATGGCTGCCTCTGAGACCCACATAAAAGAGGCTAAATATTAATTCTACCTAATGAAATTCTCATTGTTCTGTGTAATATACTGGCTATACACTTTTTCAGGGTGAAGAATTCTTAGGGGGCTTTGTTTGTTTGTATGTTTGTTTGTTTATTTTTTCCTAGATCCTTTCTACAAAAGGATAAAAAGAGTAGTTGATCCATACAGTATAGTTCTGCACTTGCATAGAAATAGAGTTCTAAATTCACACATAGACTGAATTTGACCTTTATCATTACACACACATCCGATTCAAATGGGACCATATGCTGTAAAGTAAACATCACAAATAAAATAGAAAATTTAAAGGCACAAATATGTGATGCTGGAACTAGTGCTATGCAACATCTCATCTGAAAACTTTAAATTCCTTTTCCAAAGTCACTTAGACTACTCCATAAATGCTACAGTATGAAAGCTTGTGCTATGTGGAGTCTTGATGTTAGATTTTCTTCGTTCTTTTTAGCCAAGTTGGCACTAAGCATATCATTCATAAACAATTCAAGCCAGCAGAATTGTTCCTGTTACTTCAAAAAAGGCTCCAGGTGACCACAGGTTTTTTTTTCACACAGTTTTCATTTTAGGAGAACAACAAGTTTGCCAAAAATATCAGTTACAAGCACAAAAACCCCCACTTCTTAAAAAAAAAAAAAAATAGGGCTATTTTGTCCACAACCATGGGAAATAATCATAATTGCACTACAGAGAAATTGTTTAAGTAGTGAACTATTGATCTGACATGTCTATTACTGTGATTCAGTCTGTTAGAAAGAGAGTTCTTAGATGTAAAATACCAGCATAACAAGGACAGAGGGTGAAGAGAGAAAAGGGGGTAATTAGAAGTCTAGACATTGGGAAGAAGAGAGACATACTCTAGATATTTCTTATTAAGTGATACTTATTCGCCAAAAATACATGCTGTAGGGCTTAAATAGGTGAACTAAGAATTCACTTGTTTTGATCCTTCCTGGAAGAATGATCATCACACATGTAGAGAAGATCTTGATCTTAGGAAATTGTGGACTCCTCTGAAGGTTTCCACTACTGGTAAAGATTATCTCATGGTCTGTAACCACAAGGGCATCAAAACATGTGATGCATGTATGCTTATGTACACAGACCTGCATTTGATCTGGGGGGGCTTGAATCTATGAGAGTGAACTCCAAAGAAAAACTTTAATTGCTCATCTGACGCTGACCGTAACATTTCCGTGTTGAGGAACTGACAGTGATCAGCCTTCTGTCAAATAACTTGGTCACAGAATCATGCTCAAAGATGATTAAACATTCTGGGGAAGACAGGGTCTGTGAGCTACGATAAGGCTGATCTTTTTCAAAGAAAAACAATTTAGGTAAATTATTTACGGCTAACACACTAAACCATCAATGGCATAGATACCCTCAATTCAAAAATTGAAAAAAGAAGAGGGAAAGTATTTTTCAACTCAATCTCCTTTTTAAAAAGGTACTAATACAAATTCTGTATTTATCCTTTTTAATTATTGGAATGCCATAATACATATTAGATATGTTCCTACATGTTATTTTCTTTTTTTTTGTGAAAAAAAATTGAGACATAGGTTTGAAGAAAAGGAAAGGTTAGGCATCTTTTTATGTGGCATATATTATAGAAATGTACAGTGCTAGCACTTCCAACTTATTGTATGGTGGTATACATTGAGATGTATTAGTTTTTCTGAATAAAATTTCCATAATTTTGTTGTCTGGTTCTTTTTTGGTAGTGTTTGGTTTTTTTTTTTTTAATCAAAGAAATTTGGTTCTGAAATGAAAACAGACAAGATGGAGAAAGTGCGCAAAAAATGTATTTTATAACCTACTTAAAATTCTACCCAGTGTAGTTTTATATTATAAATTAATAATTCAACCAATGGTCTTTATTAAGGCTAATAAGGTATTATTTGTTACCTGTGGGCAATGTATTTATGTAGGGATATTCATAACACTTCTTATATATTAATATCATGTGACTTTCATTACTAATATAAGATTGTTAGAATTTATCTCTACTTATTAATCAAATATAGATCAAAGAAGTTCTTACTCCTTTTACTTATGTGTTTAGTCCACCTGAGTTAAACAGGACTATTCATAAGAATAAAACGGTATATATGTATGTATATATAGAATTGAAGCAGTGTTCAATTATAGATCTTTTTTTTTAAATCTTATTGCTAGTTAAAATATCTTATTTAGCAGTTCTTTGCTCAAGAAGTAAAGGCAGTCCATATGTTATCAAGCTACTTTTGGCCTATAAAAATACACTCGCAGTGCTTAGAACAGGGGTTGAGGGGGGAGGCGGTTGTATTTGTCGGGGGTTTATGTTTTGCTTTGGTTTGGCTTGGCTTGTTTTTTCTCCATTTTCCCTCAAAAAATCAGACCTTAAATTATATCTTTTTTCTTGACAATAATATTGTGACCCATAATATGATATTACTCTGAATATTAAATAACATGCCGAACTCCACTTAGAGGAATTCCATTGATTCAAAAGATTAGGACATCTAAATCTCAGGTAAAAAAAATTTCTTGCTGCAGTGTCAAAGCATACCACAGCCTAAATCTCAGCCTAAATCACAAAATCCTTCAGGAAAACCATGTAGGAACATATCTAATACGTATTATGGCATTCCAATGATTAAAAAGGATAAATACAGAATTTGTATTAGTACCTTTTAAAAAGGAGATTGAGTTGAAAAATACTTTCCCTCTTTTTTTTTTTTTTCAATTTTAAACCCATATTTAAGGAGTTGAATTGAGGGTATCTATGCCATTGATGGTTTAGTGTGTTAGCCGTAAATAATTTACCTAAATATGGGTTAGAGATGAAAACAACATGCTTGTGCTACTGAATCCACATCATGTTGTATGCTGCTGGCATCAGCCTCCAGGTTTTCATTGCCAAAAGTAATTCTCTCTTTTTCTTCTTTCTTCATTTTTTTTTTCTTCAGTTTAAGAACATGTGAAGTACAAGCTATCAATTCTCCACAGGTACTGAACAAACTGCCTCTAAAATGTTCTTTTAATAACTTCTTCAGGGAGAATAGCATGGCCTTTCAGTCAAGGATACCTCTAATTGTGTTGGATTTACTTGACATTTTCCTAGGATCTTAGGAAGTGATGAGGAGACTGAATTTGACAATAAAGTGAAGTTTTTGACATTCACTTGGTCTCTAGTGAAGTTAGAACAGTGCTATTAAAGAACTAGTACCTCCCAGGATGCAGCAATTACTTTTCTCAATATTTTTTATTTGCTGAATAAGAGATGCAGATATTCTTCTCTTACAAAGATTCTAGCAACCAAATTGTTCCTTTTTACTATAGAGAGGAATCATAAGTAATACAGACCAGACAACAAGAAGATGACTCATTGCTGAATTGCTGAAGCAAATGAATAGAATTAATCTTGAAATTAATGCTCTGAAGAGAACAATCAGGTAACATTTGAACAAGCATCTGTTGCACAGTATGTAGTTTCCAGTAAAAATGTGTAATTTATACAGTGTTCCAAATTGTTTGTTCAGTCTACTTTAAAGTTCAAGGTTGCAGGACTAATATACGGGGAGAAATTCCTGTCACTCCTTGGCTTCTGACTCATTCTATGGCACGCAAACACTCATGGATTTAAGACAGAACTTAGTGTAAAGAGTGTTCACTTTGATCCAAAGTTACCAAACCAGTTACCGTCATCACTTTTATTTTCAATAAAGGCTAATGCAAGATCCCTCATATATTTTACTTCTCTAATTGCTTCCATTCCTACTGTTTTTCTCTCATTATTCCTCATTGTCTCAGTGGTATGAGAGGAGCATTCATATAAATAAATCATAGAACTAGCATCGTCAAAGCTATTTTTACCATGTAGCTGTTTAAGATGTTTCCTCAAAAGTGCGTTTATGCACAAAACCCATGTCACAGTAGTTACATTTATGGGGCTTGTCTCCATGGTGCAGGCTGAGATGGTCCTGTAAGGAACATTTCTGAGAGAACGTTTTCCTGCAGATCTTATACTGGAACGGTTTGATGTCTGCGTGCACTCTCATGTGCTGGTGGAGATTGCTGAGATTGCTTTTCTGAGTAAATGTCTTGCCACAGAGTTGGCACATAAATATTTTAGGCATCTTTCAGTGATTAGCATAGTTTTCTAGATGCAGAAATACTCTCATATCTACAATTCGTAAGTGTAGAGATGTTTACATCTGACACTGCCCTTTAGATACCTTAGCAAATAACAGAAAGACACAGGGACACCTAAGGGTGTAAATCAGCATTCCCTAAAGTAGATATCTTATTAGATCTAATGCCCAGACTCTGCTATCTGCATGCAAGGAAGGTAATTACACAGTGAGACCTGAATACTCTGTTGGCATTCAGAATGTCCCAGGCCTTGAAGATTTTTTATTTATTTTCTAAAAATGTCTAAAAATCTTTTTTAACAAAGGCTGAACAACATGCTAACTTTGCCAACGTATTTGATTAATAAATAAGAACTCTGTCTGTTTTCAACAAGGCATACTTTTAAAAAATAAAGAATGGCGGAGAGGACACATTTTCCTCTTTAGAAGACAAATAGGCTAAGTTGCTATTTGTAGTGAGCAAGTCCAGCTCCAGAGAAGGCAAGGTGGCTCTTCCCGCTTACTTCTACTGAAAACACATGTGCATTTGCCACTAATATCAGTGAAACTGAATCTGTATAGATTAAGAAAACTCATTCTTGCATTGCTTATTCAAAATACTTTGTTTTAATGCTATTTAAAATATACATCTTCACTTTGGAAAATAAGATTATATACTCTATGAATAGTGAAAAGCCTGAATGGAATAAAAAATAGCTCTTACTAGTACATTCCACCACCTGCAGCATGCTATTCTTCTTCTAAATATACAGAAACTGTTCCCAGTGATGCCAACAGTTCTGATAATTAAAACAATAGGTATTAAAGATGTTAGGAAGATGTTAAGGTAGGAATACTTTTTAAGTATTAGAAAGTATGTTCTGACAACGTGAATAGATAAACATTGAAGAAGCTTGTTGGGGCATTGTGCAAGCTCCATCACTGAAGATATTTCAAATAGATCAGACAAACATGTCAAGAATGACATGGTGTTTCCTTGGGATAAAGAGCTGGATTAGGTACCACCCGAAGGTCCCCAGATTGTGTGCAACTTTCTTACTTTACCACCTGACTCGTACCTATCAGAGTGCCAAATTACCTAGCTTAAATATTGTAACGTATTTACTAGCATAACTTCTGCAAGTAAATGTTAATATTTATAAGTAGCTAGATATTCTTCAGCTTGCCAATGCACATAGCCAATAATGAAGGGCATAATTTAATCTTTATATACCAGATATTACTAGTCTTATTTGTGTAAAATAGTAATA
Source organism: Aquila chrysaetos chrysaetos (assembly GCF_900496995.4). Lineage (NCBI taxonomy): Eukaryota > Metazoa > Chordata > Aves > Accipitriformes > Accipitridae > Aquila > Aquila chrysaetos. The sequence goes on from NC_044026.1 coordinate 13,660,944, forward strand.
TACTCCAGAAACTGTCCCAGTAAAATCAAAGCAAGCAGAAAACAAAAAAGGTGGTTGGATATGACCTTGTGAAATTAATACTACCTTTTTAATCTACACTGTATGCTTAGTGTGTAGCTGAAAATAATTGCAAATGTAAATTTAGTAGGAGTTTCTCCTTTCAGATTCTATAATTGTGTTATTTATAGCTACTTTCTAAATAATTTAATGAAGTTATATGGCTCTTAAGAACAAACTGGAACAAAAACCTTAAAGGAAACTTGTGAAAATACTCTTGGATTTATGATGTAATCTTTGCTTAAAAATGAAAATCTTAAATCAAGACAAAAGAAACAGCATGTTGTGCTTGTGAAGAACAGATTTTAATTTGAAAATAAATAAGAATCTCATGTAATTTTAAATAGTTTATCTACTTCTTTTAAAAACTGAGATGAAAAAGGAAAGTATCGTGGAGGTTGTTAGGGTTAGAATAATTTGGAACTTTTATCAACTAGTAAGTAAGTAAAGATATATTTATAATCCACTGCATCCATCTTAAATTTGCATACAGTCAAACCAGAGAATGTTTTGACATACTGTTGTGAATAAAAATGAGTTCTCATGTTCAGTTTCTAAATCTTTAACTTTTTATTCTGTCATTGCACATTGGCCCACTGCACGATTTTAGTTTATGTGAGGATGACTAAGTCATGCTTCAGGAGTTACGCCCATTAATGGCAATGCAAGACAATTTTTCTTTTGTTGACAAAGTTCTTGTGGATATTTATTGCTGTTACTAGATGATTAATTGCCTTAAGGATATGAAGTGTAATAATGCTATGTAAAGAACATATGTGTCTATTAAGCAAAAATCACCTTTCCAAAAACATTTATATGTGCCTGAGTTCCCAATACATAAAACCAATAATAAAAATAATGTCCTTTGACAAATTTTGTTGTGAGCCTAAAAGCTTTCATTTTCATGGCAGGGCTCTTCTGTTTTGTTTCTGGTGGAACTGGTAATCAGTAACGATTCTGAGAAGGTCTGTTTGAAAATAAAGATTCTGAGTGGCTTTCTAAGCACTGTTAGATTCTGGATTGGCCTGAACTTTTGTTGAGTTAGTGTCATAAATTCAGTGTGCCTTTGTAGCTTCTAGAAGAGGCAGGGAGGGCAAAGGGAAAACATTTAAAGTCCCAGATGATAATCTGTTTTGACCACTTTCCAGAAACGCCTTACTCTGTAATTAACCAATTTGATAAAGAGCTCTCGCTTTTGCCTATCAATTTCATATTAGATAACCTTCCCTGCTTAGAAATAACTCTTTTGGGAAGATAGACATCTGTCTGATGTCTGGAACTTCATTGAGAAGGTAGATTGAGTAGATAGACATCTGAATTGTTCTGTGGAGCAAGGCAGCTTCTGGGAAGCCTCTTCCCAGGAAACCTCAATACTCACTCGTAGTTGGTATTTACAAGCAATTCTGTTCATAGTAGTCAAGTAGCCTAAGTAGCAATCACAGACTCTTAGCAATAAGATTTGGCTTCGATATAGGCAACAGCTCTAAGTCCTTAGTAAAGAGATTTGAAGCCATATCTCCAGTGCCTCCCTAGATTCTATGCTGGACTATTTTTGAGAACATTGTCCAACTTCCTAATGAAGGTATTTTGTAGCCAGAAATATGAGGATACATGAGTCAGAAGATGAATGAATGATATGATTTTAATTCAGTCTTAAAGCCAATCATTTGGTAAGAAAGTCTGTGACTTTCTGGTTAGTCCAGGTTTCTAGAACTGCTTGAGATTTTTGAGAAGGAGGAAACGAGGTGTATGGTCTCTGCTGTCACCATTTTTTCAGATGCCTGCACTGAGTGCCTAACTTAAGAGACTGCAATCCGTTGAAGGAATGCTACTGTCATGCTTCAGTTCTTATTCTAAAGTTTGGCATTTCATACAGCTGGAGTTGTATCCATTACTACTTTTAAAACTTAAGACCAGGACCTGAGACAAATATCAGAATCAGGATGAAAACCATCAACTACATCTCCATAATTCTCAAATGAGCAGGTGTCTTCAAGATAGTTTCCATGCATATTGTTTAATCTTTAGACCCTCTACCATGTAGTTTTTCTCCTGTCAGACTAGAGGGGACCTTTCCTGAATATCACTGCCAAAGAAGAAATAGATGTGCTAGGCTGCTTTTCAAAAAAATAGTACAATTTGCCCTGGGTGGTGTGGTATTGTTGTTGGTTCCTTTTGTATTTTTTCATCCCCAGCATTCAGTGGTTTGTATTTGTACTTTGTTAGATGCTGCAGTTATCCTTTAGAAAGAAATGTTATATTTAAATTCAACAGCAACTTGTCTATCATTGCCCTTTACTTCAGCAAAACATTTTATTTCTAGGATTAGCCACAGTATGCAAAGCATCCACTGTACCTGTATATAAATGCAAACAATTTAAACAGGTTGTCAATCAGTCTTTTACAGTGGCGAGTCTCTCTCCTCATGCTTCACAGAATGGATTCTGCAATAGTTTTAGAAATAGCATGTTTATCTGTGAGTATGTAATGTCTGCTTAAAAATCTTCAAAGACATCTCCAAGTCCTCTGTTAAATTTAGCTCTTACAGGATTTCTGCAACAACACATGGTATGTTTTCATGTATGTATCACATGTATATGATAATTTCATTGTTATCTTGTTTGTATTTCTTTATTTGTTATTAGTTATGTGTTTAAACAATGAGTTTTTGGCAACGGAGGCAATCTTAAATTTCATATGTATCTTCTGGATGGCACAATAGGTCCTGGAAATACAGAGGTGGTGTAAAAAAGCACTGCAAATAATAAATAATAAATAAAATGCAGCCTCCCTCTGAACTCATGTGAACTTTAATGTACGTAAACTGAAGCATATGTGTGGGCTTAAGCAATGTAAGAAAAAGCATACTAACATTGGATTTATCTGATAGAAACAGAAAACATTTTTTGATCGACAAAAGAAGTGACTAGCAGAAAAATCATACCAGTTTTGCTTGAATTTGGTAAGCCATTAAAGAAGGAGTAAATTAAGCTGAAGTCACCAGCTAAATTAAGAGCAAACTTGACTAACCGTCAAGTAGTATGACTACTCTTCAAGAGACAGGTTCAAGAGATGTTTCAGATAACATCGCATTTTCCCAAATCTGAAAAGATTATGCAACTAATTTAGCAGAACCAACTATGCCTATAGTTTATACCTTTATTTTTATTTATCTGGTTTTGTGCTTTGCTGGGGTATATGCTTTACTGTCTCTTATTTTTTATTATCCTATCCATCTTCAACAAGAAGTACCATAATTTATTTCTAGACATGGGAAGACAGCAACTCATTTGCTCCTGACAGAACTGGAGTTTCTAGGAATGAATAAACCACTGGTGTGGGATTCTATCAAAGAACAGCAATATTTAATAAGAAGAACATTATGTCACGGCAATGGCTCCCTACAGCTTCAACCAATTCATCTCCACATGGAACAAACACTTTCAAGAGTAATTTCCAATCCTGTTGCATGTACAGAACTCTATGTGTACAGAATTTTTCATGACAACAGCAGGACTAAATCTTGCCCTCAGAGGCAACTGGTGTCAGCCACAAGTTAAAAATAGTTGGAGAAAACCAAAATATCCTCAGCTTTCTTATTAGAATGTCCTAGTGTAAAGCAAACTGCAAATGTGCCTATACTGTAAAGAAGTGGCTAACAGCACAGCTATTTCTTCTCCTGATTTATTTTGTGAAAATATGTCTGAGCGGGTTGTAAAATTTGTTATGAAAGATAAACAGTGGTTAGCCTGGTGGGCTGATTTTGCACAATTGTGTGGAATATTCAATAAGTCACCATAATTTTATATCTTTTTAACAATATGTGGAGATGTTCTCAGAGATAGATTTTCCTAATAAGTAAAATGATGTTACATTTTGTTTTTTTCAGGAGGCAGAAATACATAGTACTCAAATAAGACACTTACTCTTCCCTATCAGCTGTTGGTATTGCTCTTGCTAGTAAGAGAGGTATCACTGTTTTTTTCTAATTCTCGTGATTTAGAGACTCTGCATGTTGAATTTTCATGTCAGAAGTGTGAAAGAGAGAAGGCTTCAGGCTTAAGAAGAGGATTATAGTTTTCACCAAGACAAAGACATTGCTTTATCCAAATCTCTCATGATAGAAGCTACTTCTGATGTTCTTTTGTGCAAAATATGGTCTCATTGCCGATGTAAACTCCTGTAACTGGTCTTAAGCCACTTTAAAAGAGAGTCTGCATATGAAAAATTGAGAAGAAATCAGAAAAAAAAAAAAAACCAAAAGGATTACTTTTGCTCACAATGTATTGTTTAAGAAAGTCTCTTTTTGTGAAATGCAAAATCCACTGTTCTATAAAACCATTTTTTATCTTATCAGTATCTACTGCATTAAAGAAACTCTGTTTATGCATTTATAGTTAAGGTTATGCTACACTTTCGTTATAATCCTTATTTTCAAGTCCATAATACCAATTATTACCCAAGCATTCAAATTCTTTATTTGCTTACATATTTTCCTAGAAAAAGAGAACTGATTATTTGTAGATTTATTTGAAGTGCAGAGTTATTGAGGTTCTAATTTATATCAGCACACGGCTTGATCACGAATGCTCGCTGTGGTTGTACTTTTGCCGTGATATTCATGATTTGACATTTGAGCCTGTAATTGGCCACCTGGATCACATGCTGTGTAATTGTTGTCTGGATGACCTCACCTTCTGCAGGGGAATTTCACTTAATCATCTAAAAAATGTTATATTCTGATTAAATCAATCTCACTTGTGGGCTTGAATTTCATCTTCGGAAAATACTTACACAAAAGAAACTTTCCTTTTGTGTTATTAAAGGAATATTGGTGTGGAAGTCTTTATTTCATTAAACCAATCTATTTGTGGCAGAAGGATTTTCATTATTTTAAAACTATACTTGAGGTTAAAACATAATCTCCGACAAAGAGTATATTCTCTTTTCCATGACTACTTTTAAAACAACAAATAATTTGACAAGGAAAATATAAAGTTACTGACCTTTTAATAAAACTGTAACTTGCATGTAACTTTAAGTATATTTCTATGCATCTTTGCGACATTAGCCTAAATTTTGCCTGTACACACTATCTTAACACAAGTATGTACACACACACTTCATAATATATTTATTTCATATTGTCATCTTAACATGATATTTCAATATCACTTGCTCAGACAATTATTATTTTCTGTAGTTTTCAGATTTTCAGGAATTAAAAAAAACCTACAATGTTGTAAAGCCATGTTTTTTCCATATGATACGTAAACAACAAGGCTAAATTTCTTGTCCTCATCCAACATTTTTATAATTTCTAACTTTAGTTAGACCTAATTGATTTTTCCCGATTGAAGTAACTGTGAGATTAGAACGAACAGTCATATCATACATACTGCTTAATGTTTTCATTGCACTAATATATAGACTAATGCAGGTCAAAAAAAATAATCACAACTTGGTTGCACGCCTACAGTGGAGTGTCAGACACTGTCTAAAGTATCTTTCTTCTACACTTTTAAGAAAATATTTTTGGTTCTGCTTTAAAAATCGCTGCTTCTCTGAGTGAGTGTTCTACCTCTAACCTGATTTTCTTACTTTGTTGATCAGAGATGATTTTCCCATTGCATTTCCCGGTAACAACAAAGTACTAACTTCAGTTGTTAAAAATCCTGACTTGAGAGCCTTTCACAAAGAGTTGTAAGCTTATGGAGGGTGCAACAGTTCAGTCCATACCTGCCTTACTTTATAATCTACTCCTGCGTTGTAAGAAGAATGTATCGATCATGAAAGCAAAGTTTTAAAAGCATAAAATTGAAGGATGTCAGTACAAAAGGTGCAGTAGTGACATAAAGACAATTGTAGCTGACAAATACAGATTTCCCAAACCAAATATGTTTGGTTCAATGTATTTTCTAATGGTTCTGAGAGATAACACTTTCATTTATGATAGACTGTTCCAGAGCCTTCTGGCCATTGTTGCCTACCCTAATGTAGAAGGAGTACAGCTGATAGAAACTGCCGGCAAGTGTGTAAAAATAATGAAGAAGCTTCAGACATTTAATTTTCTACAAAATAATTCCCTGCAATCCATATGTCTTTTCTATAGTTCAAAAAACCCTCTAAACATGAATGCTTTAATTTAAAATCAAATAGTCAGTATGACAATTGCCCATTTTCTTGTTGCCCAGAAGTCTCTATTGATATTTTTTTTTTCCTTCAGCAGTTAGTTTCTTCAAAATAAAAACTTACCTAATGTTTGTTGAATTCCAATTAGATCCAAGAAAGAGGCTTTGCTAGGGGAGATAGCTGAGAAACCTGTATATATCTTCATGATACAGACTCATTTAAATATCTCTGTTTTCATTGCCTGCTTACATTGAATCTGCCCTCTGGTTAAGATGAAAACAAATAAGAAATGCAAATATGTATTAAGTTTTGTGTCACTGGTTTTACTTTCTTATCATTTCAATAGACATTTCGAATGAAAACTTACCCCAAAGGGTAAGACATCATACAGACATGTGTTAGAGAGACAGAAATTCCATATCAAAAAGGAATGTATGGACTACACAGTGATTTGTTTTCACCTTTAGGTTGGTTTTTTTTTCTGATGAGACTTAGAAACACTGCATGTCTTCTTATGTAATCCTGGTATTTGCCAAGATTCAAAGAATTTAAACATTTTCCGTTTCTCAATTAGATTTATAATCATGAGGAGATTTTGTTAAGATGTTCCACAGATTTTAAGCAATACTCAGTGATGGTACAAATAAGTTCAAGCCCAGGCTTTCACAGTCTCATCTTCACTCTTCCTTTACCTTGACCCTGCACCAGCTGTGTTAGTTTCTGCTACTATATGCTGAACTGTATATTGACTCCGATACAGAAAAACTAACAGTGTCACACAATTTCTGATCACAAACACCTACCCACAGAAATCAGCTCTTGGTTTTTTTATGATAACTTTGTAGATTAGTGGAAAAAAATATTATATGTTGTGTGAGCTGGTTACAAAACATGCAAATTTGAGGCTATCTCCCAAAGCAATTAAGTTTTGCTGATAAATAATATTGTTGCATGCACCCTGCTGTTTCTTCAAACCTAAACCTGTGTGCAGCTGGTTTGGACTGGAAGTTAAGGAGAATTTTCCCTTGAAACAAGACTATACTAAAAAAGTTTGCATAGGCACCACATTCACCACCAGACAGAAGAGTTCACCTATCATATGAGCATCTGAATGAGGACTGGTCACCTCTCACTGGGTATCATCTCCCGCAATTTCATGAACAAATATTTCAAAGTGCATGCATGTGTTTCAGGTGGTAGAAATTGTCTTTTTTTTCTGATTAAACTTAGTAAAAGAAGTGCTAACAAAGATGGTCCCTCTTGTGTTTGCTGTACTTTGGTCAAGGTCTGAAAGTAACATAGGCTATGTTTTTCTGGTAAGAAGGCAGTCAACAGAGCTGATCCAAGTAAAGAGCAAGTCTACAAGAAAATTGCTCAGCTTTCAATCAGATCACCTTATTAAGCCACTGATCCTTGCAGGAGCAGCAGCACTGAATGGCTGTGGAAGTGCAAAGACAGATGACTCAAGGAAGTATAGGGAGAGAAAGAAAATGGACTTAGACTGGTTTAATCTGCATGTGACTGAATCCTATGCATTTGTATCTTTGTTATCTCCTTTTGGACATGATCCATTAGGTGTCATAAAAGACAATAAAATCACAGTAGCTTTTTGTACTGGGAGACCCAAAACAGAACATGGTACTCCAGATGCAGTCTCAAAATTGTAGGGAAGGATCACTACCCTGTAGTGTTGGCTAGATTCTTGCTAATGTAGCCCAGGATGCTATTGGCCAACTTTGCTGGTAGGATGCCCAGCTGATTTATGTACAACTTGTTGTCCTCTGGGACCCCTGGACCCTTTTCTGCAGAGCTGCTTCATAGTCAGTTGGCCCCCAGTTCACAATATTGCATGGGATTATTCCAGCCCAAGTTCAAGACTTTGCTCTTGTTCACTTCATGAGATTCCTGTCAGCTCATTTCTCTAGCCTGTCCTGTCCCCTATGAATAGCAGCCCTGCCCTCCAAAATATCAAATGTTTGTATATTTTCACATTTGGAGAGAAAATTTTTAATTAGTGCTTCAGTATCTTGTTGATTTGTTATCTTTGTAGATTAAGAAAAAAAAGAAAACGTTATTTCCTCAATGCCTTATTCCAGAGATTGTGTTTGCCTCCCTATCAGAAAAGAGGACATACATTTCAGGAAAATTAGACTAGTAATTTAAATAAGGTAGAAGAGGGTTTAGGAAAACTGGTATTGAACTATTTACACCAGGAAAAACTTTGACAGAATGATGTTACCTGAATATTTCTCATAGATATCATCAACAAAATAAATTCCAAATTTCACCCTTCTTCAACCAACTCCGAAAGCTTCCTTTTCCTGGCCTCCCTTCTCTTCCCTCACTGAAGATTTAAGAAAAGGCTTTTTTGCTTATTACCAAAAAAACACCCCAAACCCACCACCCTCCCAAAAAAGTGAAAAAAACAAACTATTGCTGATCTTCCTTAGCTATAAAACAGTACTGCAGAAGTGAGAACTTTTCTTCTGAGATACCGACAAGTTGCAATACTGGAAAGGCAGTCAACATTAAGTGACTTGCCAAAAGTGTTTGTATTTTCATTTCTCCTGGGAAGAAAAAATATGGTGGAACTCAATAAGAAGATATGGATAAAACATTGCAATACTTTAGAAGTGGTTGCTCACTGCAGCTGAAGTCTATTTACATTTAAAGTTGGATGTTGAGGATTCACATGTGATCTGGCATAAGCCAGATGTTCTACTTGCCAGGATTGCCTAACCATGTTACCTACCTAAGTTCATTGTATACATCTCTTTTACCCTGGAGTTTCCTTGAGTACTTAACTTTACGTACTAATAAACACCTCTTCTGGACAGGTTTCTGGACAGGAGCTAGACTCCAAGCTACCACGATCTTGTTTTATATAGGCAGGTAACCTGAACTCATTCTAATTTCTATTGCAAACCTTGGAAAGATAGATGCTGCCAGGTCTTCTGTAGCAGGTGGCAATTCTAACTTTTATGTAAAACATTAGTGAGGGTACTCACTCAGAAAACATAATTTGAGTCCTAAAACCTACTAAGAACAAAATGCACACAGTAAGGTCCAAAGTATACAAGGAAAAAAAAAAAACCTTTCATGTAGTCAGGTAAGAAATATTCATGGACTAGTGTCCTGTTTTCAGCTGGGATAGAGTTAATTATCTTCCTAGTAGCTGGTACGGTGCTATGTTTTGAGTTCAGTGTGTGAAGAATGTTGATAACACTGACGTTTTCAGTTGTTGCTCAGTAGTGTTTAGTCTAAAGTCAAGGATTTTTCAGCTTCTCATGCCCAGCCAGTGAGAAAGCTGGAGGGGCACAAGAAGTTGGCACAGGACACAGCCAGGGCACCTGACCCAAACTGGCCAACGGGGTATTCCGTACCATGTGACGTCACATCTAGTATAGGAACTGGAGGGAGTGGGGGCGGGGGCGATTGCTGCTTGGGGTCTAACTGGGCATCGATCGGCGGGTGGTGATCAATTGCATTGTGCATCATCTGTATATTCCAATCCTTTTATCATTACTGCTGTCACTTTATTAGTGTTATCATTATTAGTTTCCTCTTTTCTGTTCTATGAAACCGTTCTTATCTCAACCCATGAGTTTTACTTCTTTTCCCAATTTTCTCCCCCATCCCACTGGGTGGGGGGGAAGTGAGTGAGCGGCTGCGTGGTGCTTAGTTGCTGGCTGGGGTTAAACCATGACAAGGGCTGACCAAAAGTTAAAGCATGTTATTAAGGGCCTCTTAAAACACTGACAGGCTTGGGACATTGACCACCTCTCTAGGAAGCCCGTTCCAGTGTTTGACCACCCTCTCGGTAAAGAAATGCTTCCTGATGCCAAGTCTGAACCTTCCCTCATGCAGCTTTGAGCCATTCCTTATTTTGTCCTTCTGTCCCACTGAGGAGGGGAAGTAAGTGAGCTTGCGGGTGGGAGTTTGGGTAGTAGCCAAGGCTAATCCACCACAGCATGAAACTCTACTGAAGCAAAGGATGCTTTTCTCAGTAGCTCAATTCCCCAGTCTAGAAAAGAGACAACTTCAGGGAGATATCCATCTAAGCTTTACCAAAAGGGAGTGGTTTAGATTTAATGTCATTACATTATGCAGGCTTTATCACTGTTGATTAAGTGGCACAGTTTCTTATAGCATTCTATTTTTTCTCTGTCAGAGATCTGCTACATTTTAAAGCAAAGAAGCATAGTCACTTGAAGAATATAGTGTTAACATATAAATCAGCGTACTGGTAGACAGACTTGTACAAAAATTTTAAAAGCAATCTTTTAACAGTTATAATAATGAGATTTACAATGGATTTTACAAAGAAAAAAAATCCAGGGTGTAGATACATAATTTAAAACAGAATTAGCTGTGATATTTTTGTAACTGGGGAAGAAAAAAATCAATAGAGAAAACTGTATCACCACATGCTTTCCCAAATCTCTCCATCTGTCTTAAAAAGACGTATTTAAGAGGTGTAAGAGGGCATTACTATGGTTCCTGTAGGCACCTTGCCCAAAATCCCTCTGCTCCTGAATTTGATTTTCACAAAATTTGACAAGCATGCAAAGTTACCGCATTACACTGAGAAAAAGAGAGTGAGAGGAAGGACCCTGTAGAATTGGAGCCCCATGAGATGAGGTTGTTCTATAGTCTATTCATAGTGTAAGGAGCAGTAAAAACCAAGTAACTCAATTGCATTCTTCTTGTGGGTTCAGTCAAAGCTCTGTGGCTGGGCTGATCAGAACTATCTGTATAACCCTGATGCAAATGGAAAGGGAAACACTACAGGTCATAGCCTGTGAATCAAAAACTTACTTGCCTGGAGCAAACTTTCACACTACGTGAAAGAGATGTTCAGCCCTGGTGTTGGCCAGGGGACACTGGGAGCGTGTGACTAGAAAGCAGAACTGTGGTGCAGCTACGTGTTCCTCAGCAATGTAAACAGCGAGTGAAAAAACTCAGAACAGACTTATACCAAGCCTGCAAGGTCAGTGGACCCTGGCCTTAAATCAGGGAATTACAGTAGAGCAGGTAAAGGTTTTAATACACAAACTGTATGGATAGCAGACAGAAGGATTTGAACCCTGTTCACTGCACACTCACTGCCTATGACTCTCTACTAACAACATGTGAGAAAACAAAGTAGTATCTTAGACCTAGGCTCAGTTTTGAATAAAAAAGGAAAGTAATTGACAAGTGGGTTTTACTGATTGGTACAGTCACTAGAAGTAAAGGGGAAACAAAATGGTAACTTGCAGCAACTAAGATAAACACAGAAACAGAAGCAAAACCAGATCTAGTACCCCACCTTGCTCAAAAATTTGACATTTGGATCATCAGCCAAGTATTAGAAACAGAAGACTCAGAGAAACTGCTAGATATTTTCTCAGTTCAGGAATGGTTTTCTAAGCTATTACTGACTACCAACACAGGAAAGAAAAGTGTGAGTTCAAGATGATAAACTAAAAACATCTGCCATCTTCGGAAGCAATAAGCCCAGTCCCTAAAGAGAAGAATTGGTGGCACTGCATGAGGAATGGATGTGAAAGTCCATCAAAAATCAAAGAAGGACAAGATGGATAAAAAATCAAGGAAGCATATCAACTAGCAAAGGGTGCAGCCCTGCCAGGAGCTGAACCACTTGCTACAGTAGTTACCCAAAATATGGGAAAACAATCACTTTTCCAATAGGGGACTTAGAAATAAAGCAGATACTACAAAGTGAAGTATGTCAGATCAAATATAAGATCATAAAAGATGATACAGAAATGATAAGGGCAATCAAAATTGGCTGTAATGGAAGGGAAATGAGGCGTTATTTAATCTACTACGTGCACAAACAAAGATTTCAAGGCTGGAGAAGAACTTTAAAAAGGATTCTGCTTACAGAACAGTGCTGAAGTATCAGAAAAGATGACTGAATGTGGTTAAGCAACTCTTTGCATAGGTTAATACAGATACCAGTGTTAAAAACAAGCATCTTTGGTACCAAAAGTAACTGGTCCTTGGGCAAGAATTCAAAAAGATTTTATTGTTCCTTTACTTGCAACTAGAGAGGGAAAAAGTATTGCTTCATTATAGTTGAGCCCTATTGAGAATGCGTCCACAAAAAAAGTGTGGAAAAAAAATCTATGAAATTTAAATTGGGTGTGATCAAGACAAAAATTCAAGTTTTCTGTACGGTTACAGTTGTAATATAGGTGGGGATCAGGGCTGTGCCTGTGTGAGTATCCAATGCACACAGTCAGCAGTTCCTTGGGTGGTGGAGGAACTCCACAAAGAGTCTCTGCCTAAATGAAGCAACAGGCTGCTTTGAGACAGCAGACTAACTGAAGGCTGACTGAAGTCCTAGCCAGCTCCACAACAAAGCATTTGACTAATTGTTGTAGGACCTTTTCAAGGGGGAGTTTCAGTCACTTCTAAAGAATGCTCCAGGCAGCCCCTACTTTCTACGGATCAGTTGAGAGACAGTATTTATATGCTTAAATGTGCTGATGAATACAGTCCCAGCAACTCCTCCAGACAGCTCCTGCTGCAGAGTTCAGTAAAATGTGCACAGGTACTTGCACACAGTCAGTAGAAACTGGTTTTGCAGATACATAAAGGTTCACACAGGACAGTCGTTTGTAGTAAGCAAGATATTTAGGATATGTTCTCTACACAGTTTTAGATAACCAACTGAAATGGTTCAGAGATCTGTTAGAGTGATCACACGGGAGCACAGGCTACCTGGTTACAGCAATCCACTGGAACAACTGAAGGATATGGCAGTGCAAAAGACACTGATTCAGATCAAAGCTCCTATTTTCCAGCTCCATTAATCAAAGACTTGTCTGAAATTTTAGGTGTTAAAAAAGATGCCATACGGTTGGTCAAGAACATAGCTGCAGGTAAGCAGGGAGATTTAATAAAACATTACATTAAGTTTAGAGAAAGATGGTCAGCAACCCAGGAAAAGACCAGGATAAAGAATTCCTAGTCATCCAAATGTCTTCCTATCTGTTCCTGCAACATGTGGATTTTGTCCCCATGTGGCTGATAAACAAGAATCTCAGCAAAGAGGGAGTGGTAGAAATGCATCAGATAAACAGCAGATGTAAATAGAAATAGCTATCCAGGTAACACCCTAGCCAGATTAAAACAAAGGAAGAAATAAACAAACAACCCAGAAAGAAAAAAAGACACACAAACACACAAACGAGATCTGGAAAATATGTAAACCATAGCATATAGAATTCAAGGTATGTACAAACATGACAGTAAAACCTTCCATTGACCTTCTAGGAAATGGCAAGGTACCATTATATCTCTGGAAAAAAAGCCAGTTCTACAGTGTGTCAGGCAGAAATAACAAACCAAAGAACAAAACAGCCTTGAAAGACACAGTTCCATATAAAGATCTGGAAAAGTGCATACAGATTTTAGCAGGGCTTTTCACAGGGTCTCACAATGAATTCTTGTAAGCAACAGGGCATTTACAGCTTTGGCTAGGGGGGTTGGAGCACATGACATATTGGGAGAGCTGGGAGAACTGGGTTTATTCAGCCTGGAGAAGCATGGGCTAAAGGGACATCTACTTGTTTTCTTTGACTAAATAATAGGTGCTTACAGAGAAAACAGACAAATTTTTCTCAGAGATGCACAGCAAAAGACTTAGAGGCAAAAAAAAATTGCAGCAAGGGAAATTCTGTATAAATATAAAGAAATGACTCTTCACCATGAGGCTGGCCAAATACTGGAATGGGCTGCCCAGATGGGATATGGAATCTTCACCCCTGGGGATACTGAAAACTCAGCAGGACAAGGCGCTGGACAAGGCACTGGGCAAGCTCATCTGCCTCTGTAGCTGGAACTAACTCTGAAGCTGTCACTGCCTTGGCTTCCAAAGCTCCCTCCCAAATTAAATTTGCCTGTGCTTCTCTGGAATGAATTAAAAGAAATGAGAAACACAAGGCAAAAAATGGTGAAGATTCAAAGAAAGTTTGAAGAGTAAAGAAACATACATATTGAAATAATAAGAGTAAGAAATTAACGTAATTGAGAGAAGGTTCCTAGCTGTAAAGAAAATATAAATTCTTCTGTGTCTACGCATTTGAGTACCTTTTAAAGGAAGCACTCAACCACTTACATGGTAGATTTTTATGTTAAGGTAGACCTTTAAATTTTATTATAATGGAACTCAAGCAACATCAGTAGTCTGTATTTACAGTTCCAAATTTTTAAGGCAAGTTTGTTGAGGTGTCAGGAGTACTTTGGAAATATTAATAACTACATCTCTAAGACATCTCTGTAAAGAAAGTGATGTTAACCCTTGTAAGGTAAAGGACCTCCTTCCATGTGCAACTGTGCAGCCTTTCACTTCTACTTTGTGAACTCACGCCCTCCCTCTCTTTGGCTGCTGTGGCAGTGCTTTACCCATGTATCTAAAGTGCTCATGTCTTCATGTCCCTGAATTTGAATAAAGCTTAGCAGGTAACAGTAGAAATTACTAATAATTTAAATAGCCAATAAGATTAAATAGCCAATAAACATTGTTCATATAAAATTTATACACAAAGCTAAGTAGCCAGTTAAAAGTATGCAACATCTGCACCCACTCAAAGCATTTTCCAGTCAGTGCCATCAGCGTAATGAGCAAGAGCAGCCAGTAGGGAAATTTATAAAATTCACAAAATCTGAAGAGGATGCCCAGAATAAGACACTCATCTGTGACGATCATAGCACATGTGTTCCCAGCTGGATGCTGCAGAGTGTTTTCCTTTTTCCCTTGGTCCTGGTTTCAGCTGGGGTAGGGTTAATTTTCTTCTTAGTAGCTGGTACAGTGCATTTTGAATTTAGTGTGAGAATAATGTTGATAACACACTGATGTTTTAGTTGTTGCTAAGTAGCACTTAGGATAAGTTAAGAATTTTTCAGGTTCCCATGCTCTGCCAGCAAGCAGGTGTACAAGAAGCTGGGAGGGAGCACAGCCAGGACAGCTGACCCAAACTAGCCGAAGAGATATTCCATACCATAGGACGTCATGGTCAGTAGATAAACTGGGGAGGAGCTGGCTGGGAGGGGCCGATTGCTGCTCAGGCATCGGTCAGTGGGTGGTGAGCAAATACATTGTGCATCACTTGTCTTTTCTTGGGTTTTCTTTTTTTCTTGTTTTATTATGTTACTTTTAATTACTATTATTATTATATTTTTATTATTGTTAGTATTACATTTTATGTTACTTTAGTTATTAAATCGTTCTTATCTCAACCCATGAGTTTCACTTTTTTTTCTGATTCTCCTCCCCATCCCACTGGGAGTGGGGGGCAGTGAGCAAGCAGCTGTGTGGTGCCTGGTTGCTGGCTGGGCTTAAACCATGACACCCTTCTATCTGCTTTCTTTGAGTTGTCAGGGGGTTTTGGTTGGTTTTTTTCCCTTGTTTTGGGCTTGTAGAGGGCAAGATTTGGGGGAGGTGGAAAGGCAGTCCCCAAAAGTAACCTAGGCTGTTAGGTTCAATGTCTGCCATCAGCTATAGATATTCATGGTCCTCTACATGTCTCAGTCCTTTCCATAACAGTAAGAAATAAATGCATGTTCTATTAGTAATTGCTGGATGAACTAGTCAACTGTCTTTCAGCTTTTATAATTGCTGTATGAGAAAGAGACTAAATAAGATCAGAACAGATGAGTTTAACATCCTTTCTACAGATTGCTAGTCTATGTTGAGTCACTATAAACTTTGTAGAAGCTTGTTCCATAGCTTGATTTTCCTTAGAGCTGTGCACGTATTATTTAACATGAAATCTAAAATTTTCCTGCTGCTTCTTTTTTACTCTTTAGCCTGACCTCTTTCTGAGATAAATTTCAGTAATGAAGAGCAGAATTTTTAATTCAAACAGCTTATGCCCTTAATGAGTACTTTGGAGTTTAAGAGAGTGAAAAGCTCCATTGTCACCTTTACAGTTAAAAAATAGATTCACCTAGTCAGCATGGGGATAATAAAGGTTATATGAGCATAATTAAATACCAGATTGAGTCTTGCAAGCGTCAGATACCCCAAATGTATTGCAGATGAAAGAAATGTGTGAAAATGTGATTCCTTTCTTGTATGGACACCAACAACCAAGAGCTCCAAAAGGATTTTTTTTTTTTTTAATGATGATGAAAGGGACTATTTTTATAGGTGGCCTATAAAGCTGCAAGGGAAACTAACTCCACAATTTCGGGAGTTGTTGTAGTAGAGACTAATTATCCTTATTCACCAGCCATCCATTTATGTTTTGTCTTGCATAATGTTTTATAGGTGGTATATTTGGCTCATTTTTATAAGAGGTATTGCTTTCCACTTTCTCTTCAGTAAGCTGGACTATTTTCTTTTGAAAGCCACAGAAGTTACTGCTATGGAATCCTTTAGTTAATAAACTAGAGGGGTTTTGTTTGGGGTATTTTTAAGACTCTATGATATATTGGGAATATCTCAAACTCATAACTGAAGTATTTCTAATTCTCTTTGTATAGCAGAAATGAAGGATACCTGGAACACATGTTAACTAGGATGGTACTGGTTAGCCATGGACTGTTTCCAGACTCCTGAACTTTTGGAAATGTCAACATTTCAATAACAAAAAAAAAAGGGGGGGGGGGGGGGAATCATCAGTACAAAACATATTTCCTTTGGAAAGAGTTTTCCAAATTTTCACATAGAAAAAAAAAGTCCTCTGGACTTTTTAAAACAGCATTGCTGGGGCCCTTGCAGGTGTGCAAGTGACTTCTAGTTCCTATTACACATCTTATCACACAGCTTGGTAGCTCAGGGAAATCCTGGTGCCCAAGACCTTCAGGCACTCTTCTTAGCTGCAAGAACTTCAAGAAAACTGAGGAATCCTGCAGCAGTCTGAAAGCATCACAACTCCTGGGAGCTGCACTGATAAGTGAGAGAAAACTTGAAAAAACTACATGATATCCACAGACTTTTTTTGCAAAGTAAGTATGTCCTCACTGAATGCTTTCATTTGACTAAATGACCAAAGGATTTTTTGCACCAGGATGCAGCTGATAAACATTTGACTGACACTTTCTTTTTAATGATCAAAAATCAGAAAATAACAATTACTTTTTCTCTCAACAATTGCAACTTCAAATACTCAATTTCAAATTCCTTTTCAGGAAAAGTACTCCCTCATTTTTGCACTTGACTTTTGAAACTGAATTCAGTGTCTTTTAGCTGGAAATCTGATTTTCTTGGGTCAAAAATATGCCCAGTGGAAGTAACTGAGAATTCACGTAAGAAATTGACATTTTGAGTACAATGAGACTGCAAGAAATATAAAATACCCTCCTTAAATACCTTATAACTTCTCTTTAGCATGATGTCTTTTCAAAAGCACATACTTATGCTGTTCATCCAATATATATATATCTGTACAGAATATTCCCTTATATTTAATAAGGACAATTATTTAGTGTCCATCTATGACAGTTTTTCTGTCAAATTATATCTCTTGCATAGAGACAAACCAAATACAACAGAAAGTCAGCTTTTTAAATTTACCCATTTGTTCAACTTTGAGAGACACCACTCTCATAAAAGTAACTTCCATTACAGCATGTCTATTCTTGAAAGGCATTGTGGGTTTTCTATGCCTGTATGAAATGATCTGAAAGAACTTCTGTATGACTTTTACAGGATATGGTTCAGTGATCATACCTCTCCCAAAAATGCTATTCAGGCCCTCAGGCTAGGTAAGGTTGTATCTGTTCTTTATCTTTCCTACCATTGGCATAACTCAGCTCAACCTCTGTTCTGTGCTGTGGTGCTGGATCAGTGCTAAGCGTCCCCTTTCCCTTCATTTGTCCTCACAGATGCTTGCACATCAGAGTGAGTGCTCTCCAGCTGAGCCTGGACTCTCTTTAAGCTCTGTGATTCATTAAAATCTAAGACCTCAGCATGAGCCCCACAGAACATGAGGCACATCTGCTGAATAATCACGTTTTGAGCTCAACTATGTGAACTTGCCTTGGGCAATTGCAAAACATGACACTTGATTATGATAAATGGGAATAGAACAAGTTGTCAAGACGATACCACTGCAGTTGAGGTACACAAGTACTCTCATAGATTTATTAGTGTACACAGTCAATAGGAGAGCAGAGAAAAGAGTGCCAGATACAGAACTGTTATTTCAGCCTGGCAATTCATCCCACATCATTTTGCTTTAAGGAATCTCATTCCCACATTCCAGCAAACCTGCCTCCAAATTGGGTTTATCAACACAGGTCAAAATGTCAGACAGTAAGAAACAAAACACTGTGTATTCACAAAGCACTTCAGCATATGATAAGCCAAGTTCACCGGCAACAGCTCATATCAGCCCTATTGGCTGCTCATACTCTGGTGGCTGATTCAATCCCCTGTTGACCGTTTAAGTGAGTTTTTCTCCAAAACTACACTCCTAAATTGTATAATCCATGAATTCAGGGCATTTTGGAAGCTGGCCCTATGGCTGTAAAACCAGTTATCATACAGATGTTGAAATGACAGGATGAACATCTGAAAAGAAACAGTGCTGGCTAGAAGCTGGAAAAATCAATAGAAATGTTAAAAAATGGAACTTTTTTTTTCAAATATGAATGTCTCCATGTATTTACAAAAAAAACCCAGCAATGTGGTAATTTACTTTAAGTATTCAAATTCACGTTTACTTTAACATTTTATGTGTAAACAAGCGTTAATGAATTTGGCAACATTTTATTTTTAAATGATGTTATGGCATCTGCTGGACTCTGTACCATTTCTGAGACATCATTTGTATTCTTGTTCTATTGAGAAGAGTTAACAAATCTAATTTAGCCTGAAGCAATTGTTTCACTGTTCCAGTTCAGCGAGAAGCTTTAGGTTTGGAAACTAAATTAGATTTTGGAAAATATAAAGTCCAAATACTGAACATAACAGATGATCAGCTTTCTGTGATACATGGCTATCTGGAAAGAAAAGCCCTGAAAAAGATATGCTAAAAGTTTCTCCATATTTAAAAAAAATAAATGCCCAAGTCTGATCACTATCACTGACTCTGTCTGTACCAAACACATCAGCAATACAGCTTTTGGATGATTTACTGGAGCCATTTGTTAATCATGGGTAAGGAATGGATCACCGCTGTATGTATACTGCTTGCATAGGTTGCTTGTTTCTTTTCATAGGTCAAATTTTGGCAGGGATCTCAAAATCTTTTGGTAGAATAGTACTTTCTAGAAAGGTTTACTAGGAACCATCTCTATGGAAATTGCACTGTCCTTCTAAAGTGCTTTACCAAGTATCAGCCTCTTCATCAGAACGCAAACCAACTCCTTTTACCTGTCTCTGTTCATGTATGAAACACACTGGTGAAATACTGCAGATAGGGGGTTTTATCACTGGCTTATACTGTAATTTTCTAAGACAATTGCACCAGAAATTTTCAGATAATTTTCAAAACACTTTGAAATTTGATAATAAAAAGCAACAATTGAAGAATGAAAATTTTCTGCTTCTTACTACACTTCCCAGAGGGTGTTGTATGGCCTTGGATGTGAGACCTATGTGAAAAGTCATGAAATTGTTTGGTAACCAAAGATTAACATTGACTTACTAATTGGAAATTGTGATGAAATGTACATTCTACAATCTAAATAAAAATGATTAAGTGCATAACTGAGGAAACATTAAAGGCTCAATATTGTGGAGACCTTTGATTTTATCTTCATCTGGGGGAATGATGGAATGTTGTGTGTCATAAGCCCCAAATCTCTATTTAAATATCATTCAAGCATTTGGTCAGTTCCCTCAATATGTCTTCTTTGGATTCCTCACCCAATCACTATAGGCCTGAGCAAAAACATTCTCTGTAACGCAACTGCATATCTGGATGAAAAAAAAAGGGAAAAAAAAGTCAGTTTTATTACAATATTAAAAGTGTTAAATATTACAATGCAGTTGTTCCAACAGAGAGGCTCAAACCACCTCAGGGAGTATAATTCGAAATTAATGCAAGAATTCACAGATTTTTTTTTTTTCCTACTTCTTTTTTTTTTCCCCAGAGAGGTTATTCTCCTAAATCAAATACAGGGTTCTTGCAAGACCTAAGGAAAAGGCCGTTTATGTTCATGTGCAGAAGAACATATCTGGTGTAAAAGCTTATGACGAATACCACTTATAAGGTGAGGAAAAAATCCTTTCCGCAGACGAATTCCTTGGCATAAGTACCTCCAAACAAAAGTATAATAAAAGGATAAATAATAATGACTATAGTTCTAAATAAGTCTTGACTTGAAATCTTTTTTTTCAATGTTGACTCAGATGTTCCGCTGATGATGAGTGAAACAATTTGTTCATTAGTTTTTTGTACTGAAGTTCCCTAAAACTTAATCCTACAGTTTCAGTCATTTCAGAATTATTAAACCGAGAAGAAGTGCATTCATGCTGAAAGTGGAATTCTAGAAGGTAATAACTTGTAAGTGGTTTAAAGATGAAGAATTATATTTGCATAAATCAGTAATTATGTGAGATAGAAAAATGTTACAGAAAATTTTAAGCGACTTGTTCTTTTTTTACTGTGGAATAGTCGAGTGTGTACAATAGTTTTGAAATATAGCCTAAGCATTGACAATCTCACTATAACTACTGATTCTTTACTCTAAAAGCATCAGCATCTTTCTTATTGCTAGAAAAGAGCAGGATACTGGAAGTATTGCATACAGCGATTTCATTACTCCATCATATTTGAAATGTCATGGCAGTAAGGCAAAGTCCCCAGTGACTGGAGAAAAGGAAATATCATCATACTCATTTTTAAAAAGGGTAATAAAAAGGACCCTGGGAACCACCAACCAGTCAGCCTCACCTCTGTGTCCTCTGAGAACATGGAACAGATCCTGCTGGAAGATACACTGAAACATATGGAAGACCGGGAGGTGATTAGAGACAACCAATGTGGCTTCACCAAGGGCAAATCATGCCTGACTAATCCAGTGGCTTTCTATGATGGGGTGACTGCATCAGCAGACGGTGAAAGAGCTGCTGATGTCATCTACCTGGACTCCTGTAAGGCCTTTTACACAGTCCGCTACAATATTTGTACCACTAAACTGGAGAGATACAAGTTTGATGGATGGACTCTTGGATGGATAAGGAACTGGTTGGACAGCAACATCGAAAGAGCTGCAGTCAACAGCTCAATGATGAAGTGGATACTAACAATGAGTGGTGTCCCTCAGAGGTCCATACTGGGACCAATACTGTTTAATACCTTAATGACAGAGTGGGATTGAGTACACCCTCAGCAAGTCTGCAGATGACATCAAGCTGAGTGGTACAGTTGGTGCATTAGAAGGAAGGGATGCCATCCAGAAGGACCTTTGACAAGCTTGAAGAGTGGGCTTGTGCAAAGCTCATGAAATTCAACAAGGCCAGGTTCAAGGTCCTGCACCTGGGTTGGGGCAATCTCCAGCATCAATACAGGCTGGGGAATGAATGGATTGAAAGTAGGCATGTGGAGAAGGACTTGGGGATACTGGTGGATGAAAGATCGGGCATGAAATGGCAATGTGTGCTTGCAGCCAAGAAAGCTGATTGTATCCTGGGCTGCAGAAAAAGCAGCATGGCCAGCAGGTCAAGGGAGGTGATTCTCCCCCTCTACTCTGCTCTGGTGAGACCCCACCTGCAGTACTGCGTCCAGCTCTGGGGTCCTCAGCACAGGAAAGACATGGACCTGTTGGAGAGGGTCCAGAGGAGGGACATGAAAATGGTCAGAGGGCTGGAACACCTCCCATGTAAAGAAAGGCTGAGAGAGTTGGGGTTGTTCGGCCTGGAGAAGAGAAGGCTCGAGGGAGACCTTATTGCAGCCTTTCAATACTTAAACAAGGCTTTTACAAAAGATAGAGACAGCATTTTTACCAGGGCCTGTACTGACAGAGCAAGGAGCAACTGAGAGAGGGTAAATTTAGCTTGGATATAAGGAAGACATGTTTTCCAATGAGGATGGTGGGACACTGGAACAGGTTGCCCAGAGTAGTTGTGGATGCCCCACCACTGAAAGCGTTCAAGGTCAGGTTGGACAGGGCTTTGAGCAACCTGGTCTAGTGAAAGATGTCCCTGTGCACTGTGAGGGGTTGGACTAGATGATCTTTAAAGGTCCCTTCCAACCCAAACCATTCTATGAATCTATGAAATATTTCAGGCATGGAAAAATTTCTAGTCTGATTCCCCCCCCCCGACATTTCCAACCGTAACAGTGGAAAACAAAGGTTTTAATCTTTTAATATCCAAGTAATTAATTTTATTTCTTTTTCAAGCCATAACAGTTTAGTTATCCATTTTATCTAGTTAGTTGACTAGTTATCTTAGTTATCTATTTTATCTAGTTATCTTTTTAAATATAGTATCTGAAAATTTTGAACCATAAATAGAAGGGACATTGCTTCCAAAAACATCTACAAGCATGTCTAAACCTTAATATTTGGAGTATTTTCCAGGTTTTGAATGTAAGTGCTTATCCTAAGTGACTCCTACCTATGTTTCAGGATGGCCCTTCACACTGCTGACCTGTATTACTTTTTTTTCCAATAGGAAAAAAACTTGGTGTGGAAGAGGGCAAAATTATATATTCAGTAGGCCCTTAAACTAGATTGATAGGGAACCAAAGCTTGGGATACAAAATTATGTGCACGTGCCCCACAGGTTAGGAAAGTGCCTTAAAGTTACTGGTGACAGTAATTACCATCATACCGTCAAAATTCTTAGACTTTAAGATTTATGTTTCAGAGAAGAAAAAAAACAAACCAACTTGTTCTTAATTAAAGTCCTTAAAGAAAATGTCTGATTTCTTCTATTAGAACTCAGCATACATTAGTGTAATTCCACTGGAAATGATCTTGGCCCACTGTTCTACTCCCTGGTTTAGAACTTGGAATACTAAAAGCCAATAGGTCTATTTTTTATCAGAATCAGACTGTGAATCTAATACATTTCTGTTACCTTCAGTGGATTTACTGTGTTTTTGTAAAATGGAGATCAGAATTTGTCTTGTGGTCTGAATGTAATTTAAAAGAATTATGCAGAAAGAAAAGGCAAGTAAAGCTGCTGTCAAAAGGTTAGAAAAATCAATAGGCAGAACAGAAAAAAATAGTAAAAAGGGTCCTAAAAAAACCCAAAAGTTAAAATGTCATTTTGAAATGGGAGAGAGGAATTCTGCTGAGAAACTGTAGTTTATGGCACAAGCTATCTGAATGAACAGACAATCAGCCTCACGGCTCCTGGAAGAGCATGCTGCACAGTTGTGTAATATAGACCTGGTTTGCACCCTTGGAGTAAGTCTAACCCTTCTGAGTTAATTAACTCTCCTTTGACATGTGAAAGTGCTGAAAAGAGGCTCCCTTTCCATTAAAACACATGCCTTGTGTTTTCCTTGCTGTTTCTTAAACTAACCATGACTTTGGCAGTCATATCCTTTTCCTTAAATAGGAAAATAAAGACTGTCAATGACTATATGTTGACATCTGTTGATGCAAGTAATTTTTTTATTTCAGTTAAAGGTATTTATGTATTATGTGGAAAGTTCTAGTATGAAATAATTTCCTAAGTCTATGTTATAGTTTGTTGCATTATAAAGCCTATTGTTCAATGATTATCCAAAATAGCTATTACCATCTTAAAAGTTTCAACATTTTTTACATCTTTTCTTACATATTTTATGGAAGTATATCCTTGCTTTACGTAAGATCTTCTCCAGTATTTTCATATGGATTTGAATTAGGTATCAGATCTTAAATGCAATTGATACATTAAAAATATTATTATAACAATCATTTCCTGTAGTGAAAAAAATGCTCGTGATCTTGATTTTTAGTTGTAATTCCACTTATCCAGACTGGCTCCGGTAGCTACAGTTTTTCTTTTATTTCTGTAAGCTTAATCAATGTAATTATCATATGAATTCCTTATTGTATGAAGTTCAGGTTTTACATGAAGTTTGAATCTTTATCTCACTGTTATCTGAGACTGTCTCTTTTTAAATCTAGCAACTGGCAGTAGATTCTGGTACTCAGGGCACTGTCAAATTAATTTTAATTAAATTTTTATTTGAAAAAGAGCAGAACCCTTCCTACTTTCTGATAGCTCTAGAACTGAACAGGATTAATTGTAGCTGTTGTAGAACCTCTTATATAAAAGTCCTGAATAATCTTCCCTTCAGATAAGTTATATCATCTAATGGAAGGCCTCTACATACAAGGACACCACATCATC
The DNA here is from genome assembly GCF_900496995.4 of Aquila chrysaetos chrysaetos. Classification (NCBI taxonomy): domain Eukaryota; kingdom Metazoa; phylum Chordata; class Aves; order Accipitriformes; family Accipitridae; genus Aquila; species Aquila chrysaetos. The sequence goes on from NC_044026.1 coordinate 13,685,395, forward strand.
AGAAGAGGTCATGAATTCCCATCACAGAACCTTCAGGAATCCTTGAAATCAAGAAATCTTCCATAAAATCCATTGCCAGTGGAAAGGATTATCCTCCGAAATATACAAATTCTAGTTTTCATGATATCTATTAGAATAATTGTCAAGTAACATAGGACTGTGTGACAAGAACCCTTTAGGGTTAGCAACCAGGGAATTTGTCTGGAACGACTGAATTAAGCAAGATGCTAGTAGATCACCTAGTCTGCAGGTGGAAGGAACTGTAAGATTTGTCATTAAAATTAGGTGAATGTATACATCAACAGCACAAGGAATTCAGCTATAATCCTAAGTGCTTACCTAACCTCTGGGCTTTGGGTTTTTTCCCTTTTGTTTTCCCCTAAGTTAAAATTGTGGCTAGTATTTCCCACTAATTGAAGTAAAAATATGTTTATGGTATACATCACATGGCTGTCATGTACCATTACATTTTTTGGTGGCTTGTATTGAAACTTGATCCTCATGAATTTTGTTGAAAAAATAAGTTTGGCTTAATTGTTGACTGCACACATTATCAATATGTTCAAAGATGGCTTTATTGTTACTTCTAAACATATTCTGAACACTGAACAGAAGGTCAAATTTCACTTTGTCTAAAGTATTTGGCAGAAACATCCCTTGCAGTCTTGTGAAAACAATGTTTGAAATTTCATAATGAAAAGGTCATAACATGTTATCAGACACTTTGCAGAGGGAACCAAAACAAATAAAATACTAGTTTAAAAAAAAAAAGCTGATAATATTACCTCTCGGGGCTGAAGCCCAACGGGCAACAAAGCACCACAAAGCCGCTCACTCACTTCTGCTCCCCAGCCCTGGTGGGATGAGGAGGAGAAAATATAAAGAAATGCTCGTGGGTCGAGGAAAGGACAGGGAGGGATCACTCAGCACTTATGGTCACGGGCAAAAGACAGGCTCAACTTGGGGAAGAAACAAAATCAGTTTGATTTACTACAAATCAAATCAGAACAAGGACATTGAGAAGTAAAACCAAGCCTTAGAACTCCTTCCCCCATCCCTCCCTCCTGCCCGGCTCAACCCCACTCCCGGTTCTCTCCATCTCCCGCCTCCGAGTGGTGCAGGGGCACTGGGAATGGGGGTTGGGGTCGGTTCCTCACACCTTGTCTCTGCCGCTCCTTCCTCCTCAGGGGAGGAGGACTCCGCACTCTTCCTCCACCAACTTCTCCAAGGTGAGTCCTTCCCACCGGCTGCAGTTCCTCACAAACTTCCCTGGCGTGGGTCCTTTCCACAGGCTGCAGTCCTTCAGTCCCAGCCTGCTCCAGCGCGGGCTTCCCCACGGAGTGGCGGCCATCTTGGGGGTCTCTGCTCCCTTCTCTCCTCCATGGCTGGGGGGGACAGCCTGCCGCCTCACCGCGGGCTGCGGGGGCATCCCCTCCTCCCCGATCCTCCTCCCCGCCTTCCTCCCTGCCCTCGGTACCCGCAGAGGGGTTCCTCTCCCATCCCAATCCCCCACTCCCTGCAGGTTTCCCCTCTTAAATCTGCTCTCCCACAGGTGTTTCCACTGTCCCTGACGGGCTCGGCCTGGGCCAGCGGCGGGTCCGGCTCGGAGCCGGGGAAGCTTCCAGCAGCTTCTCACAGGAGCCGGCCCTGCGGACCCTCACCCGCCACCAAACCCCCCCCACCAAACCCAAAACATTATCGTATCCAAGGAAATGCAGATTCACGATACTGACATTAAGCAGCAATCTTAATTCAAAATTAATATACAGGCTGTTGTGGTTTTTTCCCCTCCAATCATAAAATTCTTATTGATGTAAAATAAGAAAGAAACTAGAGAATATGAATCATAGAGCCATAGAACACCAGGTTGGAAGGGACCTCAAAGATCATGTGGTCCAACCTTTCTCAGCAAAAGCATGGTCTAGACAAGATGGCCCAGCGCCCCGTCCAGCCAAATCTTAAAATTGTCCAAAGCTGAGGAAGAGGAAATAATGTCTGAATCTACATATACTTTATCTGACACTGAGCAAACAGCAGTCATAGATCCCACAGCTGTATTCTCAAAAACGACCCCCAAACCCTGACCTGTACCCACTGATTTTAAAGATATTCACACATTAGATCAAATTTAGGGGCTGACCAGATTACAAGGAATTGCATGTTTGTATATAATACTTCCACATCCAATAAACTCATTCCACTTTTATCGCTCCAAAATAAAATAAAAACTACACTAGATGTCCTATTGTTTTGCCTGCCTTCTACCAGATTCTGAAGTAAAACTTTAAAAAGAAGTGTTTCTTACAATTGTAGGTTGACACCACTGTGAAGAATGCAAAATATCCACAAAGAAAACACATACTAGTGGAGTCACAATTTCTTTAATGACATGAAAGTCTGCTATGCCAACTGAGCACACCTTACGTTTATACACCGGTTTTGACTGGTATATAACAAGCAGGTGTGTAACTATTGCATATATCAGTTTTATACATCTGTTTTCATTTTTACACTATTTTGAAGGAAAAAAAAAAGAAAAAAAAATCCCATCCCTTGGACATTGGTTATGAAATACAGAACCTGCATTGGTCAGCGGAAGTTTTTACTTACATCAGCACTGTCACTGAGGCCAATAAACAGCCCTATTAATAGGTACACCAACATGTAGTTGATGAAGATAAATTAAAGTATTGGTCTCTTTTTTTTTTTTCTTTGCATATGTTATGTTATTAAACTAAACTATTTATTGATAAGCAGAGTAGATTTACTGGTGAACACCAGAGAAGTTTAAAGTACCATAAATAACTCTTGCCCTGACTGCTACAGGACAGTCCAGTGTCTGCAGCCATAAGGATACAGATCCTTACTTCCTTTTGTCTTTTGTTTGCAAATTGCATTAAAGAACTTTCTTTAACTGTTCGATATCTTACTATACCAATTGCTTTTCTAATACATGTTCAAACACACATCCATTCTGAAAAAAAGCTAAAAATGTTTTCCAGAATTGAAAATCTGGGCAGATTTTTCACTTTAGGTGTAGACAAGGCTCTCTGATGTCAGAGCAGAGCTAGTTTCGAATTTACTCTTGACCCTCTCCCTTTTCCTTTCTCTGTATTAACATAAAATTCTTGATGTGTGTGGAGATCAAAAAACATTGATTATATCTGGTTTAGGAAGAGGTCAACAGCCTGAGGAGTGCTCCTGGAAATGCAGAAGGAAAAAATCTAGCTTTGCAGATCCAGGGTTTCTGAAGAACAAATACTCTCTTCCTTTCATGAGTGATCACAGAGGGTTAGAATCCATTTCAAAACAGTACAGACAGCAATGTTTATGTTTAGAGAACCCAGTGACACTTTTCTACTCAAATGCCAGCAAGCAAATAACGAGCAAATTAAACAACCAATAACATAGCAAAAAATCCACATAGCAAACCAAAACTTGTAACACCAGGAAGTGTTCGACATTTAGATAAAAAAAAAAAACTGTAAAAAATCTGAACTATATTCCTTTCTCAAAGTTTATTTTTACAGTTGCATTGCCTATGTTGACTCATTTTATAACATTTTTGTTTAATGTTATTCTATAAACTCAGAATCTCAGCACCTATACAAACATGCACCAAATAACTTATATTGCTTGTGTGTCAGTAGAACATAATGATGAAATGATCAGTACCACTTGTTTCATTGAAATAACTCCTTGAGAAGCTAATTAATGTACTCAGATTTATTGGAGATATAACATCATATAGTGTAAAAGAGAGTCTGTGATTTTCCAGATGTTATTGGTATTTGTGCATGGGGTCCAGTTAGTGCTTCCTTGAATCCTGCTTCTGTCTCCAGCATGGGTTGTCTTTTAAAATTTACCTGACTCATCTTTAACTAAAGAACAGAAGAACAACAATAATCTCATCACTACATATTACAATTTTTTTATTATTATTCCTCTAGTGAGAGCTAAATCTGTGCTTACCTGCAGAATATAATTCAGTTTTAGAGACTATGGAACTCATTCCTTCTAACTTCAGAAATTTCTTGCCCAGAAATGGCCAAGTATATTTGGTGGTTTAATTTTTTTAGTGATGTATTTCAATTTAATTTTTTGAAACAATTACCATCATTAAGATTGGTTTTCCTTGACTGTAAACTGGAAATTTGGCCATTGTCATCTGAACTGGAAGAGGAGCAAGACCTAACATTTTCTGCAGACTTTGTTATGGAGCTACATCTAGAGAATGGATAAGTTTAGTGGACATTGTAGAGACCTATGCCGTGAGAAGCAGAAATTTATGGTCAACTGGTATTTTGTGTAGTCACCTTTCTTTTATAGTCATTACAGGTAATTTTTCTATGTTCCCAGTATTCAAAAGCATAAACTGCATAGCTATGCCTTCTGTTTTCTTCCTTTTCAAAGACACACTCTTCTGCACTGAGGGTGGGGAGGGGAGAGTGAGCTGGTGGGGGGCTTTTTCTGGATCTCAGTAAGAAAGGCCCAACAATAAATGGCTTGAGAAAACAACTGCTGTAATAAAACAGAATAAGAGATGGAATACAGTTAGCGAGAAAACCTTGTGTCCCTATCGGCACCTGTGTTCGTGCAGCATTGGACAGAACCCATTTGCTTTTTCCCCAGGCATGCTGTGCAGAGCAGAGCAGATCCTGACCATGGAGAGAAGCTCTCCCTTTTGGTCCTTTGAGCTACTAATTTCCTCACAAGAAAACAACTCTATTCCTAAAGGATGTTCTCACGACAACTTGCTGCTGCATCGTTAGACAAAGGAAAGGCCACGCAGGTGATAAAACTGCTGGTAAGGAGTGGGAGCTGCCTAATTGCTATGTGGATCACTGACTTTTAAACATGCAACGTTCTCTAGGTCAGGATCAGTACATTCCACCCCTTGATCCACATACAGTTTACCTTTCCCAAAGATGTAAGTTATAGACTACATTAATAACATACAGGCTTCTCAAGCCTTAAATGCAAGCCCTAGTAGACATGGCCTGTTCTGAGATCACCGACTCCTCTAATATCGTTATCTTCCACAATGCTCCCAATCCACACTACTAACTATCAAGATATTTTTCTGCTTGAGTAGAAGATGAGTATAGTGATTATCAATTACTGAATTTTCACAAGCCATAGTACATAGTAATTACTGATTTTATAAATTGAGCATGTAGTCCTATGTTGTGGTTTAACCCCAGCCAGCAACTAAGCACCACACAGCCGCTCACTGACTTCACCCCACCCAGTGGGATGGGGGAGAGAATCAGAAAAAAAAAGGTAGAACTTGTGGGCTCAGATAAGAACAGTTTAATAGAACAGAAAAGAAGAAAATAATAATGATAATAATAACACTAATAAAAAGACAACAGTAATAATAAAAGAATTGGAATATACAAAACAAGTGATGCACAATGCAATTGCTCACCACTTGCTGACCAATGCCCAGTCCGTTCCCGAGCAGCAATCCCCCCCCCCAGGCCAACTCCCCCCAGTTTATATAATTGGCATGACATCACATGGTATGGAATACCCCTTTGGCCAGTTTGGGTCAGCTGTCCTGGCTGTGTCCCCTCCCAACTCCTTTTGCCCCTCCAGCCTTCTTGCTGGCTGGGCAGGAGAAGCCAAAAAATCCTTGACTTAGTCTAAACACTACTTAGCAACAGCTGAAAACATCAGTGTGTTATCAACATTCTTCTCATATTGAATCCAAAACATAGCACTATACCAGCTACTAGGAAGAAAGCTAACTGTATCCCAGCCAAAACCAGGACATCCTTCTCCATAATTACAAAATGAAGCTTGTAAAATACATCTACTCAGTAAAGGAAGCGTTCATGATAAATTGCAGTCTTCTTTCCTTTTGGAGTCCCTCACTCAACTCTTCTTGAACGCAGTGCTTGAATCCATTGTACTGGGGAAATGCTGTGGTTCAGTTTAAATGTGGAGATAGATAAAGGTTTGCTGGAAAGGAAGGGTGAGGCAGCCTTTAGCGCGCTGCACAATGGAAGGTTCATTCTTGCATACTATGACAGTGCTGATGTGATTGCACAGACTCTACTGCTTGTCTTTCCATTCAGATCAGAACTTCTTCCACCTCCCAAAAGGTAGATCTCTGCTGCTGGGGAATGGTGAAGGTTTCCTGAGACTGTCTACAAGGACAAAGATTATTTGGTCAACTTGCAAATTACATTCTGCAAAAATGTTTCTGCTTTCATTCAGTTAAGATGAAGTTCACCTTCTACCCTGAAATGCTGTAAAATTTTCTTTTGCTTTGCTACAATGGAGTGGTAAAAGTGAAAACTTGAAATGTCTGTGTCTTCCGATAGAGCAGATGGCCACATTAAAAAGGAATTTCACTACAGTAGAGTTTACTGATCTGTCCTGAAATTTATGCAAATATGAAAAAAAGATATAAAATTTGTGCAAAATACAGAAACATTTGCTTGTTATACATATGCCTCTTAAGTATTTTAAGTCCGTCTTCTGTGCAAATATACTCACAAACACGTACACATATGAACACTCGTGTATTTATCGTGTAACTTCCTAAATATTTTCACACAATAATCTGGATGCATTGTTATTTAGATATTAGAGGGCCAAAAAAACTGTATGTCCATAATAAGATTACAAATGTTGAACTAATGAATAGCTGATCTTGTAACAAAGAAAGTGTTACTTACCTGGGTCATAAATAAAAGAGCATATAAGCTCCATAAGGAAATTTTGGAAAATTCCTCATAAGTAGAAAAGCATGTGAAATGAGGGTTGACAGTCCAAAATGGGAGTAATGAACCCCCTGAGTTAATAGAAAAATTAGTTTTGCATACCATTTAGGAAAACAAAGACTTGACATAATTTCATCAAGAAATAGCAACAGGACCCAAGGAGCACCACCAGAACCCCAGAATCTCCTACAGAAATGTGTAACTGGTAATAAAGTCAGACCTTTGATGACATAGTATTATCAACTTATTTGGGCTTTGAAGGTGTGGTGTAAGCCATAATACCTATTTAGCTTCAGTGTAGGGATTCTTGTCAAATTCCTTTATGAATCAATGGGTAAATAGACCAAATATATGTTTTCAGTCTGCTGGCCCAACTGAGCTAAGTGGTCCTCATCCAGTGTGCTGAGGACCATGTTCTGGAGAAAACTGAACCCTGAGAAACCATCTGCACCTCTATATAATTATTTTCCAGAATATACTGGGTTAAGCTGCGCTCAGCAGTTACCCACTTAAAGCTGTGGAACATTATGTACAATTCTTATATATCCATTAAAACTAGAAAGAAAGGCAGTTTTGGTATAAACAAGCAAATCTACACATGAAAATATGTCAAAGTCTATGTAAAATTTGGCCAGAGTCTTTTCTGAAGTACTGAAATTTCAGATTTTTATTTTCTCTAAATCTTGGGCTTATAAGGCTTCATAATTCCATAATATTTATAGCAAGAAGAATCCAGTTGAATGGAAGTATAAAGGCTGAGAATTAAAGCTCTGACAAATTAGTATAGGTGATGAATGGTCATGCACACACATGACAAAGTTTTGTTGGAAAAGAAGTAATAGATAATAAATTTGCAGTGTAGATTTCTGTAAGCTGTTTTAAAGAACTGATACGATAAGGACAATATTATTTACACGGTATTAATGAATACAAGACCGCACTGCACACAAAGCTTATTTTGCATTGCCTTTCTTTGATTAAAATGTAGAAAATAAAATTGTTGTTGTAAAGACAGATTAGACTTCATGCACTTATTTTACAAATATGAAACAGAATTCCAATCAGAAACATGGCAAAATCCAAGAGACTCACATATAAAAATACAGTATGAATTATTCCTTCATCTGAATACATCTTCAAGGACAACATGGCACAATTATCCAGTGCTTAATTACTATGCAGTGCTCTACCATTATTCAATCTTGTCTACCACTAGTAGTATTACTAGTATTACTACTTCTACTATTAATATTCTCAAAATACAAGTAAAGATTGGGGTTTATTCTTACTTCTCATCATGAATTGCTTTGTAAGTCTGGATGAGGTGCCTGTCTTTATTTCTCCTTTTTTTTAAGAAAAGAAATGATGGTGAATAATGCCTTTCTTTGGAAGGTACTTTAAACTCTGCAGGTGAAATGGCTTCATGGCTTGATCTAAAGCCCAGCAAGTTCAGTAAGAGCTTTTTACTGACTTCAGTGCATTTTAGGTCAGACCACCTATGTAAAAATGAGTAATACTGAGCAACAGACATTTTTATGTGAATGCATTTTAATTTGGGAGATGTTACCAAATTTATCCTTGAAATTTAATTCATAATATTGTTTTACCCTGACTCCCTTCAAATTATAACATTTCAGGGTTTAGATTCTGAATTAAATGCTAGATATATCTGGCCACAGTAGAGGAAAAAGGAAAGTTGACATATGTCTAACCTAAAAGGATATTTCAAATATCAGCTGAATTTGAATGTACCAAACTGGTATTGTTACTAAAAACATAATCAGAGAAAAATCACTTTTCTTTTTTTTTTTACTGGAGCAAAATAAATTTCAAAAGGAAAAGAATGGGGCATTTTGCAGTGTTGTGTTTCAGCACACACTGACAAGTTAACATTTCTGAAGTGTGGGACACATCCGTCTCAAATGAAGAATTCTGTGCTTGATCTGAAGGTGTCAAAAACTGTGCTACTTTCCTGGTTTTCTTATATCACTGAGATCAGAATTATCACAATAACCTTCTCTGGATTATAATACTCCAGCTGAAAGCTTGACATGGAGAAGCATAGAAAAAGAGCAGGCTCACTATCCATTTTACTAAAAAAAATCAAACCCAACTGTAATGGGTTGACCCTGGCTGGACACCAGGTGCCCAAAAAAGCTGCTCTATCACTGCCCTCCTCGCCTGGACAGGGGAGAGAAGATATAACAAAAGGCTCATGGGTCGAGATAAGGACAGGGAGAGGTCATTCAGCAATTACTGTCATGGGCAAAACAGACTTGACTTGGGGTAATTAGCTTTATTTATTACCAATCAAATAAAAGAAGGGTAATGAGAAATAAAACCAAATCTTAAAACACTTTCCCCCCACCCCTCCCTTCTTCCCAGGCACAACTTCACTCCTGAATTCTCTACCTCCTCCCCCCCAGCGGTGCAGGGGGATGGAGAATGGGGTTTGTGGTCAGTCCATCACACGTCTCTGCTGCTCCTTCCTCCTCACACTCTTCCCCTGCTCCAGCGTGGGCTCCCTCCCATGGGAGACAGTGCTCCACAAACTTCTCCAAGGTGAGTCCTTCCCACAGGCTGCAGTTCTTCATGAACTGCTCCAGCGTGGGTCCCTTCCCAAGGGCTGCAGTCCTTCAGGCCCAGACTGCTCCAGCGTGGGTCCCCTGTGGAGTCACAGGTCCTGCCAGGACCCTGCTCCAGCGTGGGCATCCCATGGGGTCACAGCTTCCTTCAGGCATCCCCCTGCTCCGGCGTGGGGTCCTCCCCGGGCTGCAGGTGGAGATCTGCTCCCCCGTGGACCTCCCTGGGCTGCAGGGGGACAGCCTGCCTCACCATGGTCTTCCTCACGGGCTGCAGGGGAATCTCTGGTCCGGCACCTGGAGCATCTCCTCCCCCTCCTTCTGCACTGACCTGGGGGTCTGCAGGGTTGGTTGTCTCACATATTCTTACTCCTCTCTCATGACTGCTGGTGCACAGCAGGTTTTTTTCCCTTCCTAAATCTGTTATCCCAGAGGTGCTACCACCATCACTGATGGGCTCGGCCTTGGCCGGCGGCAGGTCCGACTTGGAGCTGGCTGTCACCGGCTCTGTAGGACATAGGGGAAGCTTCTAGCAGCTTCTCACAGAAGCCACCCCTGTAGCCCTCCCTGCTACCAAAACCTTGCCACACGGACCCAAAACACCACCACCAAAAAAAAAAGCCAGAAAATTGACACTTGTGCTATTTTCTCCTTTAACTGAATGTCTTCACTGACTGAAAGTTTCAAACAGACAGCATATGTAAGTAAAATTTTGAAAAGTGACAAAGCTGCTTAGAAGAGAAACAAGGAAAAGGATATCAAATGGACTGTATTTTAATGGTGTAAGTTCAGTGGAATTTCAAAGTTTCCTGATCAACCAAAAAAACCCCAAAACCTAAAAAAACTCAGAAAGATTTGGCATGTCTAAAATAAAGCCAGTTAATTTTTTTTCTTGACCTTGTGAGTAATGTCTTTTGACGGGTAATCCAGGCAATGGATTTTAATTCCTAATTTTTAGAAATGTTTTAAACCCACAATTTTTATATTTTTAGAAACAGATTTACTGAATAAACATGGTATAGAACAATTATTGGAAAGAGATTTACTTCCTGAACTAGATTTCCTGAATTTGCTTCTGTTTTTCTCCCTTAACTTTAACAAGGGCATCTGGACTTCTAGCAGAGTAGATCAAATGAAGGTGGTATGGATTTACCCTTTCCATCTTCAAAATAGTTACGCAGTTCTAATCTGCTTTTATTTTAGCTAAATATCCAGTTATAGTTTATCATCTGTGTGAATTTTCAGTTGATATCAGCAACTGATATAAGCAATCACAGTTTTAGCATCTGTAATAGAAACAGTGTGAGACAATGTGTGTAAAAATCTGAACTACATGAATAAAGCGTTCTGTTCTATAGGGGAAAATTATTATTTAAAATATGTACCTATTCCAAGTACATTTTAATAAAATGGAAATAGGTCACTGAATGTGGAAATTAACATTTGATAGCAGTCACTGAATAAAATTGGCAGAAAGAACCTAGGGAAAGATGTGTGGTGTCTGCGGTCGGGCTCTGCATTGATTCCAAATTGCATTTTCCAGACAACTTCCAAAAGCACTCGTGTGTGTGGCCAAACAGCTAGAGGCATCACTCGCATGTTTAAAAAGCTTATCTGACTATCTGACTGAACAGAACAAATGCAGAAGAACCCACTGGGCATAATATCACACTCAATAGAGCTAACTGGTAAAGGAAGGAAACTTTTCACCTCCTGGAGTGTCTTCACATTAAGAGCACATGATTCTAAGACACTGAGACAGAGGTACGCCAGTGATTTTAAGACAAAAATAAATAAATAATGTACTGGGATGAGTTGAATAAGAATTATGCCATGGTCTAGTGCTGGAGGTATCTTGGACCCATAAGATAGATTCAGAAATCCCAACAGAAAATAAATTTTCATACTGCTTCAGTTACTAATAGAAACTTTGCTTTATAGCAGAGATAATTTATAAAACACATTAGTTTTCCCCACTATATTTATATAACAACAAAACCAGTGAAAATAACAAATAAACATGTTTTATTAGGGTAAGGAGGAAGCTAAAAAAAGAAATAACTTCTTAGTATGTCTGGATCATTTCCACAGTACTGCCATATGGCAGATTCAGCTAGTGTGCAGCAGAGCTGCAATAATTTGTGATGGTTTTAGGCAGATCTGGCAACTGTTTACTAAAGATAACAGCAACTAACCCTTCAGTGAACCCAGTTCTATACTCTCAGCATGCACCATCTTCAAATGGTCCCAAGGGTCACAAGGGTGGAGAGTAGATCAAGTGGGTTACAATGATCACAGTTACTTTTTTCCAAATGGCCATGGCCAAAGAATGACTGGAGCTTCCTTTCTGCTTTCTTTGATATGAAGAAAGGGAGGTAAATGCCATATAAGAGTAACCTTGCATACAGAACGGAGGAAGGAAGAAGTCTCTAAGTTACCAAATGCAACAAAATCGCCAAAATAGCTGCTAGGTCTGTAAATGTGCACTGTACCTTAAGAAATGCTAATATAAGATAAATAAACAGCTATAACTCATCAATGGTTTTGTATAACAAAGCAGCCCTGAAGAACTCACAACTACTTATATAAAAAAGATTCATCCTGACACATGCTACCTAATTGCTTTATCAGAGTAGTTCTGTCACAGTCCAAGCTTAAATCTATACTGTCCTGGTCTTGTATTCTTCCTGGTGCTAGAACTAACACTCATCTGACCCAGCAAATAAGGTAAATTGTAGGAGCAAACTGCTCGGAAAACTGAACCAGGGCAAAAAAAGTAAAACAATTTCTGCAAATGGTGATAGTGTTAGTGCAAGTAAAGTAAGCAAGATCACGACATGAAAGTATAATTTAGAATTACCAATTTTCTGGGGACTATAAAATAACAAAATCTTTCTAGTGTATTTCTGTGTCAGTCTTCGTAAAATGGTATCATACAACTGAGGTTCCCAGATTTGAGGGGGTAGCAGGGGCTGGTTAAAAAAAAAAGGGGGGGGGGGCTTTTTTGCTTCATATTTGTGTTTTTCCATATTCAAGCTTTCATGAAACTTCCATGTAGGACATAGAAAGAGCAAGTTTTTACATAATTGTAATGTTTTGTTTACCCTCACAATCTTCATGTAAATAAAGACTTTTAATTTCAAGCAAATATCGATACCTCATCATATAATGATGCTGTTAATGAAGTCTGTTCCTATTATTAGTTTAGTGCCTATCAGCACAATATTAAGGGACAAAGTTAGGACGCCTAGGAAGTGAGCTTCCAGTTTGAAAATGTCATAACATACGTCAGCTACGACTCAGTGTAGTTGAGCATCCCATATACAAGAAATCTGATGCATACAGTATAGAGCTGTCCTGCACACAGTCTGTTCCCACGCTGCTTCCCAGTCTTGCAGACTATGCATCAAAGTCATTGAATAGAATACCATTTTGCTAGATCAGTGGTTTTCAACCTTTTTCGATTTGCAGACTCATAAAATATTTCCACTGGAGAAGCAGACCTCTGAATAGCAAATTTTAAGTCAGTCAACAATAAGCTTATTTTTCTTAGTCACCTTTCACATTTCTCTTGGCTTTAGCTGATTAGCCCTGTAATCCAGAAAGTAAATACTTAAACCCACTGTGGTTGATGTTGTACAGAAGCTGAAGAAAAATCTGCCCCTAACAAAGATATCGTAAACTCTGCATTAAGTTGAGCAAGGTGATAAAGACATGTGGAGAGCAGAGAATCAGAAAGTCAAGAGGCAGTAAAAGAGGTGTGCCTGTGGGTCAGTGCATTCAGCTTCCGAACAGTAGTTATTCTGAAGATCCTGTTTTCTTGTCAAAGAATGACTTTCAAGAAGGATTTCAAGAAGATCAATGGTGTGGCTTTGCAGATATTTATGGGAAATCCTCCCAGCCAGAGGAAGTAACAGGAATATATTAAAAATTTTTAACTTCATGTTTACAATATAAATGCACTGTATTACAATGCAATTGCTTCAGCAATGTATCTTCTAGTAGCAACAATGGTTCCAGCACTTTTTATTGAATGTTTGGCATTTAAACACTAATTCAACTGCCTTTGCAAATATTTGCTTTCTAGCTGTTACCAGGAAGCTCAGCACAGTGCACCTCTTGAATTGAATCAGGCAATCCCTGTCATTTCTCTCGGTGCCTTCCACAGGATTAATTGAAGAAGTAGGCTTTAGGTAAGGAATTTAACAATTTAGGGACTCTATCTCTTATTAAAAATCCCTGTTTTGCTTTTGGCTAAAAAAAATCAGCATCTGACCTTCAGATTGAACCAGATAAATTCACTACATTTTGTTGTTTCTTAATATACTGAGCATATTCTTTGTTAGTATGTTTTAACCACTGCCTTCTGTTGAATATCACAGCTTCTATAACCAGACATTTGTGTGAGGTTAATAATCATCAGGGAACATGATGACAAGAGGTTCTGCTAGTGCACATACTGGCAAAAGACAGGCCTTAATACAGGTACTTTGCAGCTGTTCTGTAGTTTCCTTAAGTGCAAGGGCTCCTCCCAGAACGAACCAAGACTCCATGATTACCTGCCCTGCTGATCCTACTTATCTTTAATGGGACTCAGGAGGTCGTAATAGCAACACCTTGATGTTCAGTTTCTTATTTTGATGTATGACAGCTTGCCTCTGTATTCATCAACCATACATTTTAGATTCAGGAGAGAGCAATAGCTTGTGTCTTCCTAAAAGACAACCTTGACTGCAATGAAATCAGGAAAAAAGTCCTCCATTTTTGCCAGTAACTTTTTTCCCAGTCCTTATGCCTAACAATGAAGAGTAATTTCTCATTTGGATTTCTCTGTTTTCTGTCCAAACACTCCATTTTATTTAGATTTTTCCTCCTAGATTGAAGGCCCTATCTGATCCCACCTTTCTCCCAACTGAGAAACATATAAATTATAATTTAGTGGGAATGTTTACAAGCATCATGTAACACTCTTGACAACATTATAAATATATCATGAAACGTCTGTGTGTTCATATGTCCACTGACTTACTTAAGCCTAGGCACAGTGTCTTTTGTCAAGAAGTTCTTAATTGAATAGATCTGTGACATAAACAATGACATAAACCCATAGAAAAACACTGGAAGCCAGTATAATTTTGTACAGAAATAATCTATTTAATAACTTGTGTTCATTTGTGCTTTGATGAGATATTTTATGTCAGACATCTTGTTCTGTAATTACCTGAACTATTATGTGTGCACTTCCATGGTGTTTTAAATTTATTTTTTCTTTTAGTGCTTCTATTGCAAAGATATTTAAACCAAAAAAAATTAGATTTTACTTAAAATATCTGATTGAAGTCTTTAAATTCTACGTACATTTCAGTAGTTTTAATAAACAATGGAATCTATTCAAATTTTTGTTTTGTGCTCTGGGATTTTTCAAACTGTTTAAGAAACTAACAAATGCCTTCTCTGGTATGTCTGAAGATGCATATTATCTTCAGTATTTGCCTGTCATCATAGGGAGAAAAGCCTTGGATTTTTTTATTTCCTTATGAGTTTGCTAGAAAGTATTCAAACTAACAAGCCCAGGCAAGTTCATGAATACCTTTACAAGACTTAACTGGCACAGTGGAGCAAATCACCCAGTTTCATTCAGAATTCAACGCTAATTCATGATGCCATCATTGCTCTGTGTTTGGGACAATTAATCAATCAAACTCAGATTAAGTTGTTAGAATGAACTGCCTAAATAGGATTTAAACTGATTATAAATTTTAAAATAGAAACTCATTACCTGGGTGGATCTTGCCAGAATGTTTATGTCTATGTTTGAATTGCTAATGTACAATTAAAGAAAAGAAATAATGCAGAGTATTAGAACACTATGCGCTCTGAGAATTTATTACTCCTTGAGTAGCTTTGCTGATATAGTTAAAGTAATAATTTTTCTACTAGTAAAGAAAGAAAAATCAGAATCTCAGTATCACATTTACAACATCTCTTTATTCATGAATATACAGAACATATTGAACTACTTTGGAGAAAATTCATAATGAATCGGCAAAATGGAAAAGAAATGGAAAAAATACAAACAGCAAAGCAATTTCATCCTTTATGCTGTAAGGCCTACTTTTTTTGCTAATGCATTTGGAAACAATAATTGCACAAGCATATGTATGATAAGGGTCTCAGAATTACATGACCATGTTTTTAACTACACGCATACCCCCCAACACACACACACACACACACGCAGACACAGAGAGGATGGGATGGCAATACCACCCTCTTGTGTTATGTGAAGCAGTGGACCTAATCAAATCCAGTTTAGTAAATGTAGGCTGTTAAGCTGTGATGTGCATGGAGAATGTGGCAGAATCCTGAGCTAAAAATAGTTTCAGATGAAGCGAAATTGGCAGAGTATCCCAGCGGCTGCAAATGGCCACGCAGTCCATGGTACAAGAGGAAAAGTCCATGGAGCGAATTCAACACAAAGCCCTTCCTGAAACACTTGGATGTCAAGCCCTCGGCACCAGCCATTAGCTGTTTTGCTCTACAGACGGACAGCGCTTGCCAATATAGACATAACCATTCTTGTTCTGAAATCAGTCAAAAGACTTCACACACACACAAACATACAGCTTCCCTTTGTGTCAGCGGCCACGGTTTGCAGTGCACAGAGGGAGCATCTGATGACTATGTCTGTATTGGTAAAGCAGAACACCATTTTCTATACTATTCAATTGTAAGAATTATTCCTGGTGTAGTTTTCTTGCAGGTCAAAGAGCACTTCCCAAGGCTTTGTAAGTATGTTTCAGGATTTAGGTCACAAATTCCTGACACGTATTTTGGAGGTGCCAGGCTGGTTTAGAGGGCAAAGGCAAAGAGACAAGTGCATTCAATAGCATGAACATGGACAGTCCCACTCCAGGTGCCCTCAGTGCCAGTTACAGGCACAATTTTTTTCCTAGTTAAGGCCCTCACAACCCACTGAGGGGCTGTGACTGCACTTGACATGAAAATTTTATTAAAGATATATTTATTCCAGATATATAACTTACAAATAAATCATTGTAGTTTCTCCTTAATTTTCACGTACATACGGCTTTCCTCTGTCAGAACTTCTGAAAACTTCCCAGGAAAAATCTATTTTTTAATTATGGGTGACGTGATTGCCCAAGTTTTTATTACATTTCTGGAGACAATTTGCTGGTAGATGCTACAGTCTTTTTCTTACAACCCAATTTAAAAAAAAAAAAAAAAAAAAAAAGAGATAGATGTATAGAAAGAATCTCCTCCCCAAAATGTCTTCCCATTCCTTTTCTGAGATCAACTAACTAACTACTTCACATGTGCATACAGTCCTTCATGCAGATTTGGCAGAAACAGAACTTTTAAGCACAAACCCTTTCCTCAACTGCCTTGACCAGAGGTGTGACACTGGCATCATTAAGGAGACACAAGTTATCCTGCACCATTTATGAATAATACTACACATTTACATTTAAAAAACAAACAAACAACACCCCCCACCTCCCCCAAGGTTATATAAAGACCAAATGCTAGGAGAACCAGCATTCTGTCTCACATATTAAAGGCAGTAATGTTGTACAGTTAAATGATGCACTCCATGAACCAGTTTAAACTAGAGTTCTTCCTTGTGGAAAACATTTAAATGTTTTATTGCTGTTGGATGGTCTACTAAAAATATAGCCCGTAAAATTATCTTGGGAAACCTAACTCTGATGATAAATTTAACATAAGCTCCTAAAAAGAAACGCAATGACGTCAATATCTGCCACAGTTAACCAGTCCCACACCACAAAAACAATACCATATTGACACATTGAACTAAAGCCATCTCCACTTGGAACTTATTTAATTAAAATAATCCTCTTGCATCCCAAGATTTTAATATCCAAATCACTTATGGTTCATATATTAAAAGGATGAAGGGATTTACCTATTGGTTAATACTTCTGCTTATTTGCATTTTGCCATGTTATTTCTTTTTGCTTTTGTTTTCCCTCTTCTCCACCAGTTAAACTATAGCAACATTCAATAAAAGTCTACATGTGAAGTGGTGTTTACATTTCAGTTTTGCAGAGAAGGACTTAATATAGATAGATATATTCTTCTGTCTTTGGCAAATAGCAGAGACAAGATATTAAACTGCATAGACCATGTATATTCCAAATATACTTGGCCTATGAATACAAAACAGTGTCCTCAAAAAGATTTCATTTTGTGTCTTAACTCTGCTTTTAATACCAATCTAAAATCTCTATTACAAAATTTAACCTTGCAGAATCATAAAGCATTGTGATCATGATTTTAGAAACTTATTTCCAATTAATAATTAGGAGTCAATGCATAAATACTAATTTTAAGGAATATATTGCCAGCAGATAACATGGAAGCAATAGAAGTCCAAGGGTCTCCAAACAAAAAAGAAAGGCTTTTTAAAGTCAGGAGGCCTTTTGTTGTGTTTTGTTTGCACTTCTTTAATAATAATAATAATAATAATAATAATAATAATAATAATAATAATAATAATAATAATAATAATGATGTTCATTTGTTCAAGGCCTCCTGTGTTTCAGCTATTATTAATTTGCTCTGAGATACAAAGATGAAGTAATTTGATTAAAAACCAAGCATTTTAGGTCTGTAATAGTGCTGGTTTTCTATTTCAAGTAAACCTTTAATTTCTAATACATTCTTACTTTTCCTCATTGATTTACATAACACAGAAGGATAATTTCCTGATGTTACATTGACAATTAATAATATTTTTGGGCATTATTATTTTCATCAGTACTACAATAAAACACAAATGACACAATGATGAAATCAAGTAAAGCAAAGAAGTAATGACCTAAAAAAAAAAGAAATCAGTCTCAAGTACACAGTGTTAAATACCTTTCTTTTAGTAGATAATGAGAACTGTCATTGACCTTATTCAAGTCACTTCTCACATTTAAGGTACTTTCTCATTTAACAAGTCAGGTCAATTCACAAGATTTAATATTGACTAAGATGTCTGTTCTCATTGGCAAATGAAAGAGCTCTTCTCTGCTAAAGCTGACAATAGAACTGCTTGTAGTCCTCCAACTTCAGGTTTAGGACCCTTCAATTACCATTTTCAACTACATTTATTAGACTGAATTGTAGTAACTGTTTAAAACATTGATTCCATTTGAAAATGCATCTGTCCATTACTGCTATTCTTAAACTGCTAAAATATTGAAGTAAATATATAGTGTAAGACATGAAAACTGGTAACATGCAAGTATGGCCTTCATATGATCAACTTATTTTCTTTTTTTTCCTAGTGTAACAGAAATCCTCTTAAGTGAACAAAAAACCAAAACAGGTTAGCACTGAAGCACGATTTACTGACTTGAATTCTGGAAACATGAATTAAAAACCTGCTGTGAAGTTGCAAATTTGTATCCCTTTCCTACATTTTCCAGTCACCCACCACAATCATTGGTCAAATAGGGACAAAGGTATTTGGAGACAAAGGCAAATGCATAGATGCCTACCCTGTCTGTAGTCCCAGAGTCTTGTATTTCAATATTTTTAACATTTGCATAATAGTATCCAAGATGAATAAACTTACCAACTGAGTAATACAGCACTGTGTGTATTTTTTTGTTTGAAAAACAATGATTGTGCGAAAGAGAGAGTAAGGAATACTTTAAGTGCAATCCAGTATTTTCCAGAAAGCATCACTGAATAATTTTTCTGTGCTTTAAGAAAAGTCATAATTGTTGCGAGTTGTTCGTAGCATGGTTGGTAATACCATAGTAAGAATGGGCAAATGAGTCAAATCTGATGCCTGACTATAAAGGCAAATATTAAGCACATCTTGACGCAAAACTCAGTGCATGAGGTGTTCACCTACTGGCTGCTTTTAGCATCTAAATTAAAAGCAATTCTGAGCTCCTAAAATTAGAAGCTAATGTTCCTCATTTGGTCAATAGAAGGAAAAAAAAAAAAAAAAAAAAGATTATGTGTCCAGAGAATGAACCTAATAATAAAGGCAGGTGCTTAAATTTAGACTGTAAAGTCTCCCTGCTATTTTACAACATTTTATTATGGAGTTTAAATTAGTTTTTTGAGTCTAGTCATCTGCATAGCTACAAGAACAAACTCTGCTGGCAGTTTAACAAACTATAGGCAATCTGAAGCATATAGTCAAAAGAATTTATTCTTAAGGGAGAGGCGTTATTTCAGAAACCTTTGGCTTAACTCTTCTGTCACCTATTCTTGTTAACCTGTTCCACAAATACTTTAATGTTATTTGTTCTAGTACCTCAGAACATATATCCTGGGTGTTACAATTACATGGTAATACTATCCGCCTTCAGCTGCAAAAATAAGAAGTGCAAGACAAGATGCATGTTCTGTTTATTTTTTAAACCAACTATCATTACTACTCTTTTATTTTCATAGGTATTTTGCTATTTCAACATAGGCACTACGGATATTTTCTATTACACAGAACATAGTGTCATTTCTTTAAGAACAATTGAGGAAGGAAATATACTAGAGACTAGAAGGTCTGAAGAAATTAGATTTTTACTTTAGGAATCTGGTATGTTGGGCAGTACTATGTAGTAAAATGGCCTGATGCTATTAAATCTGATGTTCCGTTGGGCTGAGATTGTAATATCGTACACTCAGAAACGGGAAAAATTTGAAGTATCTTCAATGAACAAGAAAAAAATCTCTCAAAGTTTTTAATACTTAACCCCAAATTTCCTTTGTAGGTGATTATGAAAATGAACTAAAAAGGAAATTGGTGTGCTGAGTGGTTTAGGTTCTGCATTTATTTTTGTTTCTGATGTTAAGGGAAACAAAGAATTTTTGAGAAAAACAGTGCTGTTATTGCATAACTTGTTTAAAAATACAGTTAAACCCTTTTTATTAGACTAAAGTAACTACTGATTCACTGCTACTTACTATTTCTGTGGATATGAATATTTTATATAAATAAGTTTGAAATACTCATTTGATTGTCAATATAGAGATAAGTAATGTAAAGTCAGTGTATTACTGTTCTGCAACAGTCAGATGATAGTTTTCTGTAAGCAGTTTATCCGGCTGGTGGATAAACCATGGCTGAGATAGCCTTAAACTGCACCTGTGGGGTGAAGCGCCTCACTGCCTGTCCAAGTTAGAATTCAATATGCACCATCTGCCCATGTAATCTTGTGGGTGATCTTTGATTCAAACCACAGGTGTAGAGCCTAGGATAGGACGCGGTGCCTCCTTTCTCTTGTTTTAGATGAATGGGATACAAAGAGTGGGGAAGGCACCTGCCTCAGATTACACACCTATCCAAGACAAGGTTGTTCTAAACCAGCTCCCTTTCAAGAAGACTATTATGGGCAGCATTAAACAAACGAGTGTCCGCTTTCATGTAGAAACAGGACAGATGTTTGTTGTGACTTGGAGATTGGTTGTCTGCTCTTCTTGTAGCCCAGTGAATACGATTTTGCCATTCCTACTGAAAGGCCACAGGCTTTGCATCAATCTAATAATGCAGGGCCTGAACAGGTCTTGGCCTGAGCTGATTTTAGGTTGTTTTAGCTCTGACACTAATTTTGTCAGGTGACAGTATTCTAAATCTGGTTTAGCTTTAGTTTACCTTTGTGCTACTGCATGGTTATACTTACCTGTTTTAAGTAATAGATCACAAAAATGACACAGCTATTCAGTGCAGTGTTAACTATCTATGACCTTTGAATAAAAGTGTGGTGTAGAAGAGTACAGACACATGATGATAGCAGAGGACACAGACTGTAGACCATGAATCAGAAAGGTCAATTACTGCTTGTTAAAAGAAGGCAATATTGTGAGTCAGGCAAAACTGATTTTAAAGATAATAGAGCAGTAAACTTGGTATAATGTGGAATTTGGAATCAGTGAAGAAAGCACATCCAAGCAGAGCATTTAGAAACATATGGAAATAACCTGAGCAACCCTAAGATCGAGGAGAAAGAAACTCCCACCATCAACCTCATATGCCTCTTGGCAAAGAGCACAGGATGCCGGTGACCAGGGGTAAGCTGTCAGCCACCCCATGCACTGCTTGAGGAGGATTGTTCCCACTCAACTTGCTACCCAGACAGGCACTGGAAGTGTGAGCTTAACGCCAGAGAAAAGGGTAGACACTAGAGAATTCGCGTGTAACAATTTTGATAGTATTACTACTGAGACTTTTCAGTATCAGTTAGATAAGTTGGACTATAAGAGTTAGTACCTTTGTAATTTGATAGATAATACTAATAGCCCATTGTATTTTTGTAGTAATACATTATTAGCTCTTTCCTTAAAATCCGTTCATGTTTTGACAATTAAAAGATTTTGAATGTAACATTATGTTGCA
The DNA here is from genome assembly GCF_900496995.4 of Aquila chrysaetos chrysaetos. Lineage (NCBI taxonomy): Eukaryota > Metazoa > Chordata > Aves > Accipitriformes > Accipitridae > Aquila > Aquila chrysaetos. The sequence continues at coordinate 13,707,096 of NC_044026.1, forward strand.
CCCATACAAACTAATTCTGTATTTTAAAAATCCTGGATGTGACTGTGTGCAGGCTCATAAAAGTCAAACCAGTGCTGAGTCTCTCTAACTGGCTCCGCTTACGACCACTCTACCTAGCTCTCTTAAACATAAACTTGCTCTAAAAACAACTTTTCCTAAGCCGTGTGGACACGAACCAATCAGTGCAAAAGCTTTATGGGCAGGGATTGACATTCCCTAAATTGAAGAGACATGGATTTGACAGATGGACCATTTGGTGGATAAGGAATTGGCTGGATGGTCGCACTCAAAGAGTTTGGGCTTGATGTCCAAGTGGAGAGCAGAGATGACTGGCGTTCCTCAGGGGTTGGTACCGGGACCTGCACTGTTTAACATCTTTGTCGGCAACATAGACAGTGGGATTGAGTGCACCTTCAGCAAGTTTGCTGACACCAAGCTGTGTGGTGCAGTCAACACTCTGAAGGGAAGGGATGCCATCCAGAGGGATCTTGACAGGCTTGAGAGGTGGGCCTGTGCGAACCTCAAAGCTCAGCAAGGCCAAGTGCAAGGTCCTGCACGTGGGTTGGGGCAATCTCAAGCACAAATACAGGCTGGGCAATGAGTGGATTGAGAGCAGCCCTGAGGAGAAGGACTTGGGGGTGTTGGTTGACAAGAAGCTCAAAATACCCGGCAATGTGCATTTGCAGCCCAGAAAGCCAACCATATCCTGGGCCACGTCAAAAGAAGCGTGAACTGCAGGTCAAGGGGGGTGATTCTCACCTGTAGTACTGCATTCAGCTCTGGGGCCTCCAACATAAGAAAGACATGGACCTGTCGGAATGAGTCCAGAGGAGGGCCACAAAGATGATCAGAGGGCTGGAGCAGGTCTCCTATGAAGGCAGGCTGAGAGAGTTGGGGTTGTTCAGCCTGGAGATGAGAAGGCTCTGGGGAGAACTTATTGTGGCCTTCCAGTACCTAAAGGAAACCCACAAGAAAGCTGGAGAGGGACTTTTTGCAAGGGCATGTAGTGATAGAACAAGGGGTAATGGCTTTAAACTGAAAGAGGGTAGATTTAGATTAGGTGTAAGGAAGAAGTTCTTCACCGTGAGGGTGGTGATGCACTGGAACAGGTTGCCCAGAGAGGCTGTGGATGCCCCATCCCTGGCAGTGTTCAAGGCCAGGTTAGTTGGGTCTTTGAGTAACCTGGTCTAGTGGAAGGTGTCCCGGCCCATGGGAGTGGGGCTGGAACTAGATGATCTTTAACATCCCTTCCAACACAAACCATTCTATGATTCTATGATTTGTCCCTGTTTTGTTATTGGCTCTGTCAGTAAAGACTTGTTACCTGTAGTCTATGTCTCTGATTCAAAGACATGTAGGTAACTTTGCATTAGGTTACTAGCATACCCCCTAAGACCTACCTCATGTACTCTGTTTAGCTTGTCCGAATGCCAATGTCTCAGATAAAGAAAAACTGATCATATGAAAGACCTCATAGCCAAGGTCTGATTTTGGCTGTATAAAACAACTACATTTGATTATTATTGCTAATGCAACAAATATTGCCATTCCAAATAAAATACGCAGGGCGTTTTCAGGGAGTTTTATGTTTCAACAGGTCAAAATTTAGTAACTTACTGGAATTTTCTGCTGAAATGCTTTTCTCTGTGTGTGTGTGTGTGTGTGTGTAGAATTTAAGTTTTGGGTTTTTTAAGAAAAACATCAGTTTCACTGGCATTGATTTATTCTTCTTGCACAGTGATAAGAACAGTTTTAAAATAAGATACCAGAGAAGACGACTGGGAGATACTTACATAAAGCCTGATTGCAAAATAAATGTCAAAACAATTATTTAAAAAATGGAAAATAAGGATGGAAAGAACATATGGTGGTCTTCAAATCCATACCCCTGGCACAAGTAGTATTATATTATCCTTAGGGCAAATAAAAATAATAATTGAAAGATAAAGAAAAAAAAAGAAAATTAAATACCAAAAGAAAATTAAATACCAAAATAAAACAGAAAAATTACTGAATTTTTTGAAAAAAAAAGGCTCTGAAATTCAACTCCATCACTTTTTTTCCATTTTCTAATTTCACAAACTACAATTAATAATTGATTAATTACAGTATTAATTAACGTGTAAAACTTCTGGGTACTAGAGTGCTGACAAATGGAGTAAGTCTATTCTCATAACATCAGATAAACATGAGAAAGACGTGTTACGGGTTTGTGTGGCAGGTTTTTTTGGTAGTGGGGTAGGGGTCCGCAGGGCCGGCTCCTGTGAGAAGCTGCTGGAAGCTTCCCCGGCTCCGAGCCGGACCCGCCGCTGGCCCAGGCCGAGCCCGTCAGGGACAGTGGAAACACCTGTGGGAGAGCAGATTTAAGAGGGGAAACCTGTGGTGAGTGGGGATTGGGATGGGAGAGGAACCCCTCTGTGGGTACCGAGGTCAGGGAGGAAGGCGGGGAGGAGGAGCGGGGAGGAGGGGATGCCCCCGCAGCCCGCGGTGAGGCGGCAGGCTGTCCCCCCCAGCCATGGAGGGGAGCGGGGAGCAGAGACCCCCAAGATGGCCGCCACTCCATGGGGAAGCCCACACTGGAGCAGGCTGGGACTGAAGGACTGCAGCCCGGGGAAAGGACCCACGCCAGGGGAGTTTGTGAGGAACTGCAGCCCGCGGGAAGGACTCACCTTGGAGAAGTTGGTGGAGGAAGAGTGTGCGGAGTCCTCCTCCCCTGAGGAGGAAGGAGCGGCAGAGACAAGGTGTGGCGAGCTGACCCCAACCCCCATTGCTGGGGGGAGGAGGGAGAGAGAACCGGGAGTGGGGCTGAGCCGGGCAGGAGGGAGGGATGGGGGCAAGGTGTCCTAAGATCTGGTTTTACTTCTTATTATCCTGTTCTGATTTGATTGGTAACATATTAAATTGATTTTGTTACTTCCCCAAGTTAGGCCTGTCTTTTGCCCGTGCCCATAAGTGGTGAGTGATCCCTCCCTGTCCTTGTCTCCACCCACGAATGCTTCTTTGTATTTTCTTCTCATCTCACTGGGGCCGGGGGGAGGACTGAGCAAGCGGCTTCGTGGTGCTTTATTTCTGGCTGGGCTTAAACCACAACATGAAAACAGACAGTTAAATGCTTTGGACTGTAATGGAATGAGGCAAAGATATTACTGAAGTAATGGAATGTAATTGTTATCATAGACTACTATAACTGAAGGCAGACAGAGCACAACTCAAGCATGTTGAATGGTTGTAGCTTCATGTAATACAGGAGCATTTACAGTACCTAATAGTGCTATTCCTGAGCATAAATGCTCCAAGAAAAAGGAAAACAAAGTTCACATATCCCAGCAATAACATATTTGATTAGAAGTCAGTTTTAACAATGTTTTCATTCTTTACCCTGTTGTCTGAGGACTGTTGTTCCATTTTAGGTTAGTGTTTTATTATGCTATGTGGTTTCTACTGTGTTATTAAATTAATTAGTTGATCTTGCTTATTTAGGTTGACCTTTTATCTGGTTTTGGATTCAATATTGAGTTCCGTAGAAGAAACTCCAACTGTAATTTCAAAGTTAATTTACCTCTTCTTCTTGAAAGTAGCCTTTACACTATATTTAATCTATAGCAATTGTATTTCTTACTGAAGTCAGAAATTGTTCTAATGAGTTATTTATCATGGTCTACAGCTGTGGTTACCTAAGCAGTTGCCTCCCTAGTCAAGTGGAAAACCAAATTGAAATTTCATAGTTTGCATTTATAAGATTCACATTCTTTTAACATACTTGCTATTAGAAATTCAGAAACTTTATTTTCTTCCAACCATTAATCAGTGTTCCATTGTTCAGCTGTTTTAGATACAATTAAGTATAAAAAACTTAAAGCTACATCAGTTACACTACTTGTACTTCCACTGTTGGTGCATTAAAATAGATATCTTAATGAGTTACCATTCTATGATAGTTGTAATCTTGATTTTCCATGAGAAGTCATATGTAATAATAGTATCATTGCAATTTTTTTCAGATATAAGATGTAGACAACCAATGACATAGGATTAAAGAGAAGGTAAGAAGCATTAGAACTGGCTGACATAGCACATCCACTCACTCATCAAGTAATGGGGGCAGTGGGGGACACAGTTTTGGTCACACTGGATTGGAGCTCCCCTCTCTTAAAATGCCAGAATGCTTCCACTCCATAAAGCATTTCTAACTCTTTCTTCAGCAGAGTGTATATTTTTTTCCTTAAAATAGGAGCCTTGAAATTCAGCTTTTACTGAGTCTATTTTTAAAGAGGATCATGGTTTAAGAGAATTCACATGGTAGGAAATTCCCTGCAGGACACAAAGGATGTGAAGGTTCTTTAACCTTATAGTGTAAGTGTGCATCACAAGACATCTACTGTATTTGCTACAAGACTGTTACTTCTGTCTTTCCTATGGACCTTTAAAAAGTAAGTTTGTTTTATCTAGTTATTTTCATTATCTTGATAAGCCTAAGATAAAGATTTAGATTCTAGCTGGCACCACAGGTAAGTTAGAATTTTATAAAAATGCATACTAGCAGACAAAAAAACCCAACCAAATTAATTTGTGATGTATTTTGCCTTAGTAACAATAAAAACAATCATGAATGTTGAAGATTTTATGGGTTTTCCTTTCTGAGAACACTAGTGGCTGAAAAAAATTGCTTGTGCAATCTAATTATAAATCAAGTACCTTATTTGGAAGTCTGATCTTTGTGGAAGGATTTACAAATTTAAGTATAATTTTTTTCAGAAAACAAAAAGTATATTGGAGCTGCCTTTTGTTCAACCCATTATTGTCTGGATAAAATAGTATAGGAGGAATTCTACCTAATAGCTGACACCAAAAAGTGTTTTGCAAGGTGCCAACAACCCTATGCTTCATTGAAGAAAACAGAAGTTGAAAGTTAGGAAGAGTTCTAACAAGAACAAAAATTGTAGTCTTTTTCCCCCCTCTTTTTCAAAAGATAATGCTGAATTCAAGAGGAAGAAGAACAAGTGGATGATATAAAATAGAAAAAAGATACATAGTTTTATTCCTTTTCAATAGTACAAATAAGCATTATGGAGTTTTTCCTGTGTAAGAAGCTTATTTATGTTAACATCTTACCTTCACTCTCTAGGAAGTAACACCTTTCAGCAGTTTCAGTTTTGTCTGACAGTGGTAACACATTATCAAGGAATCGCTCTTAGCTTTTATTGAGATTGTAGCCATGATTTTTTTTGTATAGTCTTACTTGGTCTGCTACTAGAGGGGAAGGAGAAAAACAAAAAAAACCTCTGTTCTGCTCTGATGACTGGACTGTATGTTTAGGAGGTTAGAAGTGGTAATTTCATACTTGCTACTTTTTCTTACAATTATAACTGCTACATTATGGAATAATAATCCCCCCCCACCCCCCCAAAAAAAAAACCCAAAGAAAAATCAAAGGTTAAGGCTTGTTAATTTCTGTATGCAGAGTTGCATTTTCATAGACATGATATCTAGCTGCCCACATGGAAGGCTCATCTCAACGGAGACAGTATTTGACAAATCAGGTATGAACTACTAACTCTGATCCACTTCAAACTACTATATTTACGTCTATCTGTAAACTTGATGCAAGGAAAAAGTTATCACTTACTAGATTGTTTCTCTTCTATTTTTAATGTAAATATATTTTGTGTTTTAAGACACCTTTTACGTGAGACGCCAATTAAATTTAAAATTATTAACTTCCAGGGCACTAAGCTTCCATTTAAAACAATCTATATACAGAAGACCTTTTGCAGCATAAGCAGGCTTAAGATCTGAATTCTTCAGAGGAAAAAAGTGAATAATAAACAGATTTCCAGCATGGCATCAGTTTGCTTTAGCTCAGTATTGATTTCAGTCTATTAAACTGTTCCTAAGCCTACCTTATTTCTAAAGCATGCTGGTAATGATAGACAGCTTTACCTGTATTGGTTTTTTACCTTACAGACATGAATATTTTCTGAGATGCTTTTGCTGCCTGATTGTTCAAGCAGAACAAGAACTGATGTGGAACTCCAGAAGAACCAGAAGAAATGGTATGGAAGTTGCACCTGATGCATTTAGACTCTCAGTTAGGATATAGTAGCTCATTTCCATCATTAATTAAAATTCTGTCTAATGTCTTGCAAATAATTTGGCTAAACTTACAGATGGAAGCCTTTGCACCTTGACCAAAACATTACCTTTGGCTAGTGAATATTTCAAAGTGTAGGTTACAAAATGCTACCAAATACATGACATTTTTAACAAAAACATTTTTGTTTATCATCTCAGAAAATCTGCAGCATTTTCCCATTGATATTCCCTATTTAAAGAATGAATGGATCAAAAAAACTCAAAGTTTCTTGCAAATTCAGAAGACACTTTTACTTGGAAAAAAGAGTGATCAAACTTCTGAGAATTTTCCGGTAAGATATACTCATATACAAACTATAGGTTTTTACTGCTATTAATGATGTGAATTACACAATGCGTTTTTTTTCTTTTTTTTTTTCCTTCTTTCATTTCATCTAGATGTGAATGACTCAGAAGAGAAAGAAAAAAACCTTTGATAGTCTTAGGGAGATGCATGCATAAGGAAAAAAGGTGATAAAGTAATTGTAGAAAATACAAAGTCTTATGCTTCCTAATCCATTTGGTCAAATATCTGTTGGTTAATCCAAAATAGCCCCCCTAAATAATGCTAACTTTTGTAGTTCAATGAGCTCGTTTTGCATCATGTCATTTCAATAGATTTTGTTTGTTTGTTTGTATGAAAACCTGCAATTTTTCTGAAGATTTTCTTGGTCAGTAAGATATAATGAATACTCAGCTTATTCATAAAAAGTTCAATCTGATTTTTACCTGAGTTATCTTTTTCTGAGTCAGAGGTCTAGCCAAGGGGTTCAACAATGCTACTTCTTTTCTTTGTTAATCATGCCATTATATATTTTATACAAAATTTTATATAAAATAGGCCAAGTACATAATTACAGCTACTTGTCTGAAGTACTCCATTAACAACTCCATTTGGGGGGGAGAAAAGAGGTGTGGTTTGATCCTATGAGTAAAATTTATACTTACCTGACCTATGTATGTCTATTTGAAACAGGACTTTGAAGAAGCTGGAGGATACACAATTCTTTAGAAACTAAGGTACTGATATTCTCTTTGTTGGTATCTCAAAAAAGAAAAAAAAATAACAACACCACACCCACCACCCCCCCAGAATAGAAGGGTACAATTCAGAATGGTGACTTTGGATAACACATAATGATTTTAGAGGGAAAGAGATGTTACTCAGTATCCCTTAGAACTGTACTCATGTACTTCAACATAGTGAAAGCATAGATACTTAGTGAAGGTATTTTAGTTGTCAATACTTCTAATTTCACTGTGAAAGAAGGATCACATACTATTAAAACTGATTGTATACCATTTTGTTACCGAGACTTTTTTTTATAAAAAATGAAAAAAAGGGAAGAAGGTTAAAAAAAAAAAGGGGGGGGGGGGGGGAGGGAAAGGAAAATGTATATAAAAAAAGGAAAAAAGGGAAGAAGGTAAAAAAAGGGGGGGGTAGGAGAGGAAAATGTAAAAAAAAAAATAAGGGAGAGGGAGGAGATGGGTGAGGGAAAGAGGAGAAGAGAGGGGGGGAGGAAAAAAAAAAAGTTTATAAATCACGGCAGAAAAAACAGATGCATTCAAACCTGGCAAAGACATAGCTAAGCACCATGAATGTTCCTGCTTTGAACGCTCCCTGTGAACTTAATCTCTTTTTTGCAACTTCTGTGAACAGTTCCTGTGAGCAGATTTAGAAAAGGCAGTATTATATTCTTCCTCCTGCTGCTCTAGACCTTTACAGCCTGATGCTTGGTGCCAGCTGTCTGAGAAGGAGAATGGTGGGCAGTGCTCCCTGCTGTGCCAACAAGTGCTTCACAGAAAATAAACCACCTCCCTGCACTAGTCTTCACTACATAATGAAAAAATATGGCAACTGTAAGAGAGTCCTGAAAAACATTTTCTCCAAAAAGACATGTATAAACTCCAGAGGCAAAGGACTTCTCACATTAACGCCAGGATGACACTATCATTATAAACTGTCACTCCTGCTATGTACAGGTAATGATAAGCTGCTGCATACAAATACCAATCATCTGGTTTACCCAGTTTGCTCAGGAAAAGAAACCAGGGATTTGCTTTTGATTACCTAGGGCCCATTTGACAAATTCAAAAGGGGACCAGCAGTTCCCAACTGTGTGCTTGCCTGATGTAGTCAAATTTGATCAACAGTTCAAAGGTAGTGCTGAAAAAGTCACTATCTTTACTGACAGAGACATGATTTTGATATAAATGGGAATATTCCCAAGAAACTCTTCAATACTTATAGGACAGAAGGTGAGCAGGAAGCTGTAAAAGATAAAGGCAGTATACTTTAAATGAAATTATCCTCAAAACTGTGTACTCTTAGTCCAGTTTGCCTGTGTCATAAGCATTGTTTCTATCTTGTAGCTTGTTGCTTGAGTAAATGGGACAATAACCATGGAAAGCTGCGGAATCGCTATTGTGTGTCAGTGAAGATCCAGATCATCGCTGTGTATTTAACAGTAACATCCAAAGAGCAGCGTGAAGTGTTAATTAATAGCAATAATTTAGAAATATAGATTTGCTCAATTAAATTGAATAAGTAACTTGTAGATATCTTTTACAGGCTTTTGCTCACTCTTCAGTTAAGATCACTGTGCCTGACAAGGTAGGAATGGCTGCTAAACACTTGCATGTACTACAGAGTAAGGCTAATATCTTCAGGATACCATAGAAGAAACACATCTGTCCAGGAATTTAAAAGGTAACTGGATCTCAACCATTATATATCACGCTGCCCAAGTAAAAGGGAAGGCTAAATTAGCTTTTTATTGTTTCTAAGAAAGCCTCCACATTTCAGAGATATAATTGACCTTATTTGAAAGACAGTGTCTGCTTCAGTAGATTTTCCACTTTGACCTGACTCTAGTTCTCAGTTCTGAAACTATTTTGGTCTCCTGTTACTACAAAAGAAAGAACTGAAAGTCTTAATCATTTCAGGTAACATCGATGATTTCAGGTATACAGTATATTTGTCAGTTAAATTATTTTTTTATAGGTAATGGAACTAGTGGATAGGAGGATGTTAATAAAGACACCTATCTTACTAGATATCTATTCCTGAAATCAAAGTATTGTTGGGTCCAACATTCAAAAAGACAGGAGGTCTTGTATCTCGAGGGGAAAAAAAACACCAAAAACCAACTTGCTGATTTTCAGCTTTCCCTTTTTCCCCTAGGTTCCCAACAAAAGCGAAAACATGAGTGCATTTCATACAGCTGTTCATCTTGCTAACTGTTCATAGCAAACTAATCACAACTATCAGAAACAAAAAAAAAGATAAATGAAGTGGTAAAAGAACAAAGAAGATGAAAGAAACATCAACATAACTGCTCTAGTGCTGTGTAGAGATCACATTGTAGTGCCTGTTCCTGTAACTTGCTGAGAACATGCTAGGACTGAGACTGTGACCAGCTGTCATTAATATGGAGCATATCACCAGGTTAACAAGAGGGAAAATCCAGTGCTGGTCTAGGCATAAGATCAATATCTGTGAGATCTGACAGAAAAACACAGTATGGAATTCAGGTTAATTTAATACTGAATGATTTGTTCTTGTCTGTCACTACAACCTGAGACAATATCCATCTTAAAACTTGGTAGCACTAAGTATTTTTTTAATGCCTTTGAATGGCCCAATCATCATGCTGCTTCTTAGTATTTCTGGGCCAGCAGCAGGATTCTGAATTCACCTCTTGGGGTCTAACAGTGAATTTGTACTTTTGATGAACAATGGCAAAAGCTAAAGCCGCCTTGACCTTCAATGCACCCTCCAAAACCCTTCTGAAATACTCTGGACTGTAATATATTGCACAGCTTTGTCAAAAGAGCTGGATATTAAATGTATTTTATAGGATGAATAACCAAGATGTGGGAGAGCCCCAGGTAGTAATACCTTGAACCACAGTGTTGGGTGGGTTTGGGGGTTTTTTGTGTGTGGTTTTAGAGAGGTAGAGGAGTGGAAATCATGTTTATTGTTTAACCATGCCTGAATTTCATTAAAGGTTTCTTTTAAATTCTCCTGTTTTTACTAATTTGCCTACTATGCAGTAGTTCTGTTGACCTTTTATATGTACTAGTGAAGAGGCCAAATTTTACACACCACCCCACCTCCTCCTTTTTATTTCCCCAGGAATTTAGAGAGCTGAAATAGATCTGTACAAAAAAGATCTGTACACAAGTTCAGTTAAATGTACTCTGGTGTGAAAAGTGCTCTATTTTCATAAACACCTGATGAAGGCAGTGAGGACAAAAGCTTTTTTTTTTTTTTTCCTTTTCTTTTCAGAGTATGATTTTAGGTAATGTCCTTTGCTTGTTTTCTGAAAGTACAACTGAAAACAAAAGCTTCGAACAAGCACAGTAACAGTTTGCTCTTTTATGGAATACCTTGTATACGTTAGATTTGGTAACAGATTTTTTTCTCCCTCTTTAGCTCAGCACTCACACAAGACAGAAAATAAAGATAGGGAAGTGCCAAGTTGAAATGCCAGGATCCACAGTCTCTAAGTTACTAATATGTGTACCTTCTTTAAGTATCAGCACAAGTGTCTCAAAAAACAGCAAACTGAAATGCGTACTCACACAAGCCATTTTTTTTGTACACTAATCTTTGGACTGAACACATCCCAAAATGTTTCCTTAATGGTAAAAATAACCAGAGAGAAAATAAAAGAGTCTTAAGAAATCAATGCAAAAAATAAGAATATATAGGCTCATCCATTGAAATGCTTTTCTGCTGTGTAGTGAATACATCTGTTTCTGGGGGTCAATGCATTAATACAGTGTGTGTGTTTCTGTTCATGTGTAAATCAGTTTCTCATTTGGTTCTCAGTGTTTTAAAAAAAAAGAAAAAAATCATTTTTTCCAGCTAATGAAGTATTCCTAACAACATACACATGTCAACAACTTGTTATGATTGGACTAATGGTTAGATTTATAATTAAACTTTATTTGATATACTCAGTGGTTCAAGTCACTGATACCTACACGCAGCACTGAGTTTTTTTGATTTATTATGCAATTATATGTAAACATCAATTCAATTTACTTCACTTCTTTTATTGCTTTAAATCTAAGCTGTTGCTAAAGAAAACAAACTTTGTCATTTATATAAAGGACTGGATTTATAAAAAACTAATTATATTCTTTATAGTTAATAACAGACCAAATTACCAATGAGTCAGAGCAGGTGCTTTAACTTAGGGGGTTTTTTTTGCACTAAGTTTTTAGGAAGTTGAATAGAAACTTTTCTGGAAAACACAATGTCATTAATCCATTTGTGAAATCCACTAGTGTCTTTCAGTACCTGTCACAGTCTGGCTGTGGTGCAACATACGGGTAGATAGAAAAATACTGTCTGAAAGAGAGAAGCCCAGTAGGTACTATTTAAATGCCTATGGTACACCACTACAGGAGGAAGAATTAATTGCTACAGACCATTTTCCACAGCAGTCTATTAAAAATTAAAGCATCGCTATTACTTGCCTTTTCTTTATTAAAACTCTCTTCACTCACGAATTTCTGTTCTTCATGGCCTGCCTATTTTCGCCTGTTGTGGTTTAACCCCAGCCAGCAACCAAGCCGCACGCAGCCGCTCACTCACCTCCCTCACAGTGGGAAGGGGGAGAGAATCAGAAGGGTAAAAGTAAGCAAACTTGTGGGCTGAGATAAAGACAGTTTAATAGGGAAAGCAAAAGCCGTGCACACAAGCAAAGCAAACCAAGGAATTCATTCCCCACTTCCCATGGGCAGGCAGGTGTTCAGCCATCTCCGGGACAGCAGGGCTCCAGCACGCAGAAAGGTGACTTGGGAAGACAAACGCCATCTCTCCGAACATCCCCCCCTTCCTCCTTCTTCACCCTTCAGCTTTATCTGCTGATCATGACGTCCCATGGTCTGGCATCTCCCTTGGGTCAGTCGGGGTCAGCTGTCCCGGCTGTGTCCCCCCCCGACTCCTTGTGCCCCCCCAGCCTGCTCGCTGGTGGGGTGGGGGGAGAAGCAGAAAAGCCCTTGGCTCTGTGTGAGCACTGCTCAGCAGCGACGAAAACATCCCTCTGTTATCAACACTGGTTTTGGTCACAAATCCAAAACACAGCCCCATACTAGGTGCTATGAAGAAAATTAACTCTATCCCAGCCAAAACCAGCACATCACCCCATGTACTTCCAGTTCAGCCTTTGAATTAGAAATTAAGAGTAATTTCAAAACGAGAACTGGACAAAGCAAACATGGACATGTTGTGGGTATGAATAAACATGTAATGTGACTGTATGTACTACAGCATACCCGGATTCTTCTGTAGTTCCTTCCCACTCCATCTATGAACAGCTCTTTTGTAGTACTTGAGTACTTATGAAAGCCAAGAATAAAATAGAATTAAATTTCTTGTCCCAGGAGGTGAAACTGCAAGACAACAAGAGTTCTGTAGCCTGCCATCCAAATTATCTCCCAAAATTATTTCAGAGATTTCATTCTTTAGTTTTGCAAATGAAAACTCCATAAGCACAGTGATACTGAAGGAATTCCAGGTGTTGTTTAATATTAATATTCAGTTCACCACTGGCTGAATCTTACCCCATGTTCTTCAAATTCAGAGGGGTCCAGATGTTCAGCTGCATTGTCCTCCCATTAAAACAATCAGCAGGAAATTCTAAACTCTTGGTTAAATAATTTTTCTCTTTGACTATTAATATAAAAATGTTACCATTTTCTTCCTTTTCTTTGTCATGAAGGGAAGAGTGAGCTGACTTTCCCTGTGCTTTGGGTTTGTGTGGCGGGTAAGGGACCGCAGGGCCAGCTCCTGTGAGAAGCTGCTGGAAGCTCCCCCGGCTCCGAGCCGGACCCGCCGCTGGCCCAGGCCGAGCCCCTCAGCGACGGCGGCAGCGCCTCCGGGAGAGCGGAGTGAAGAGGGGAAACCTGCGGTGAGTGGGGATTGGGATGGGAGAGGAACCCCTCTGCGGGTACCGAGGGCAGGGAGGAAGGAGGAGGAGGAGGAGCGGGGAGGAGGGGATGCCCCCGCAGCCCGCGGTGAGGCGGCAGGCTGTCCCCCCCAGCCATGGAGGGGAGCGGGGAGCAGAGACCCCCAAGATGGCCGCCACTCCATGGGGAAGCCCGCGCTGGAGCAGGCTGGGACTGAAGGACTGCAGCCCGGGGAAAGGACCCACGCCAGGGGAGTTGGTGAGGAACTGCAGCCGGTGGGAAGGACTCACCTTGGAGAAGTCTCCTGCGGGAGACACCCCACGGCGGAGCAGGGCCCGAGTGCGGAGTCCTCCTCCCCTGAGGAGGAAGGAGCGGCAGAGACAAGGTGTGGCGAGCTGACCCCAACCCCCATTGCTGGGGGGAGGAGGGAGAGAGAACCGGGAGTGGGGCTGAGCCGGGCAGGAGGGAGGGGTGGGGGGAAGGTGTTCTAAGATTCGGTTTTACTTCTCAGTATCCTTGTTCTGATCTGATTGGTAGTAAATGAAATTGATGTTGTTTCTTCCCCAAGTTGAGCCTGTCTTTTGCCCCTGCCTATAACTGGTGAGTGATCCCTCCCTGTCCTTGTCTCGACCCATGAGCCTGCCTTTATATTTTCTCTCCTCATCTCACTGGACCTGGGGGGGAGGAGTGAGCAAGCAGCTTCGTGGTGTTTTGTTGCCAGCTGGGCTTAAACCATGACACCCTGTCAAAGAAAAGAAAAATTAATTTAAAAAAACAAAGAAAACAAAACAAAAACCCAACGCTCCTGTTAGCTTCCTTTAGGGGGTACCACAGCCTTATTTTTACTGTCATGTCCTGAAGGCCTTCAGCAATTTTCCCCAAAGGCTTTTTAGAAAAGTCGTAAAAGGTAGTCTTGGCTGGTTCTGTCACATTTATGACTTCACTTGTTATTTGATTTCTTTTTTAACCTTTTGCATTATGGCTTTTGTTTCAGCTTGTGACAAGGGAAAGGAAGAAAGAAGAGATAAGAGGTTGGGTCGCAAGCCTTCTGAGAATTGTGAGGCTTGAATTCAATGCATGAGGGTGTCTTTAAGAGTATATCTAAGTTGATTAATGTTTTTCTGTCTCTAGTATACCGAAAGAACTCAGTAGGAAATTAAGTAAAACTGATGATTTTTCACTCAGAGTTTTCAGGTGGGAACTAAAGCACAAGATAAAATAGGAAATGTTAATTCACCTGACCCTAACAAAAGTGTAGAAATCTAAATACAAATTACAAATAGAAACCAGAAAGTTTTTTCATACATACATACATACATATATAAAATGTATTTTAGATGATAACATTAAAGGATGCTAGAAATGTGATTTCAGTTTCTCTTTGCTAGGACTTTGATAGTGAAATTACTAGTTCTATTCTTCATACAGATATCCGTTCAGCAAATCATTTATGTACATTAAAATTACCTTCTTATGGAGAAGATTAAGGCTTAAATTTGACCTCCCTCCTCCCTCCCTTTTCAATCAGGGACACAAAGGTAAAGTTAAATTCTGATGAAAAAACTGGCATATACTGTTCCTGGAAGTAATAAAAGGTTTATACTACAAATTATTCCATCACACTGCTACTGAATGCTTACTTAGCACGCCCAGAGTTTCTCATGAAGTTAACTGCCCCAAAATTTAGCCACTTAAAAGTGAACTTGAAGTTATTCACCTCTAGTCATTGCAGAGGTGAATTGCAATCATCCTATCCTAAAATACGAGCTTGACTCAAGTGCCTAAACGCAGATACCTAGAGCCAAGTAAGATGCTGCTGAGTGTGCTATGTCAGTGAGTGGCTGGCTATGACACAGAACCTCTGGGCGCCTTCTTGAATAGTATCTGGAGGTCAGGCCAGATACTTGAAGGCATCTCAGTGAACTAGATGCCTATCTGTAGGCAGCTGAACTACAGCCTACCTACCTCAGAGAGTTTGTATTAATTGCCTTCAGGGAGTCCCTGTATCTTTGCATTGTCCATAGCAGAACAATAGATAGTTCAGTTACCTTGAATATTGTACAATATTACTAAATTTAGGTGAAATAGATCCTTGTGAATTCTAAATCTAATTCTAGAATTTGATTTTCAAGTACTGTTTATGTCTAATGTGAATAAGATAATAGGAGTCCACAAGGTAGAATGAGACCCAGTTCTCTTTCTATCTAGATTCTGAGTTAGAGACTGAACAGAACAGTACCTTAAATCTCATCTGAACCTTATACATAGTGTTCAATGCACAGTTTCAACACATTTTAAGATTATTAGTTTAAACAATCACAGATACTGAAAGAGTTGTTTTGGCTAGTCTCCAAATCCAACTAAATGCACGTATAAAACTACTTTTTACCTCCTCACAGTGTAGAAAACAATAGACTTCTGTACAATTCTACCATAAATTGACTTCTGTGTGTGATATGCTATATCTGTTATTTCTTCCCAAAATAAAGGAAATTATATCTTTCAAATTGTAAAGCTCCAGGCAAACAGAAACTCTCACAAGCCTTTCTTTCATAATTATGTTTGATAGGGTTTTTTTATAACATCAGTTTTTTCCTCAGAGTAAGTATAAAATACAGGACTTTCCAACAGACAGGTTCAGAATACACTTTAAAGGGCAAAATTATCAAGAAGAAATGGAATCACACACACATAAATTTCATTTCAAACAGAAATTTTCCTTAAATATTCTCCATATGTAAGAATTAAAGTAAAAATATATTTTGTTATAGCTCACAACAAAAAGATAAAATTCAGGAAATTTAAAACTTCTGTACAATTGAAAATAATTAACTTTATAACATATGAATTATATTTATTGGAAATGACTTTTTTGTAAATCAAATAAAAATCTTAGAATCTCTATGATGATATTTAGTCATAAAGTAAAAGTTATTATAGTGGAATAGGAGTTAATTGTACAATGCAAATGAATTACAGTGCAATGCCTAGTGGAGAACAGTTGCAGAAAACCTGCAAGCAGCAGAACTATAAAAAATAAAATCTAGAATCACACATTTTTAGGACTTAACAGGATACTCTTACAAAAAGCATTTGCTTAGAATGTAAAAACTAGGTGAATTATGTAAAATTCATGAGGGAAATTATTCTATTTTACTTGTCATTAAGTACGTTATACAGTTTAATGCAAAAAATAAAAGAAAAATCATAAATAGCACATCCATACACATAAGTACATCACGGAGAGTTTAGCAGGAAGACAAGAACGATAGACTTACTTAGAAAACACAACCTATCAGGAAAGATGAAAGGAATTGCATTTGGGTGCTTAAAGAAAGGGAAGAATGGGAAAGCTGCAAAGAAAATAATGACTAATTGTTCTCTTTGCCCATAAAAGACAGATGAAGAGGGTGTCAGAGGTAAGGGTCCCATAGCATGGAACTGTGTTTCTGATACTGTGAGAAACTTGCAGTCATATTTATAGTCAGGAAGCTGATAACTAGAAAGCCAAATTGCAAAAATGACTACACATGAAGAAAAACTAGATTTTGTGACAACGGTGTCATCAGATGCCATGTATTAATCAATATGAATTTAGGAATATTGGGTATTGGATGATGATTTCGATTCAGCAATAAAGGAGCAGGACATGAAGAGAGAGACATGGAAATTTCAGGAGTTATTAGGCATTTTCAAGCCCGTGAAGTCTTTGCTAGAGGTGCTGAAATCCCTGTGCATACATTTGTTTCACATGCTGTGTGCAGAGTGGAGCCTGAGCAGAGGGCTAGCATTCTGTGCTGATATCCCAGGCATCGCACTCTTCCAAATGCTTGAGACAATATGGAAGAAGCAAAGTAAGTTAAATATTTGTGTAGTATCTCTTGTACCTTGGAGGCACACTTAACCATATTTAATAGAATTCCCATCTAATCATCTTGTGAGAAAACTTCTCTCTTTTCCCTGAGAAAACTATGCAGTTAATGCAGCTTTGGGGACTTTAATCAACTGTGATATACTCTTCCTCCCATGAGTTGTACTTCTAGTCTCTTTCAGGAGGACTGAATCTGTTAACCAAGGGTAGAAATTACCCACATTCAGAGCCTGCCCTGCCTTAGTAGGGTATGAGGATATAAGCTGGCTATAAGTAATTTCTGTGAGAAAGGATTTCAAGACTGAACGAGCCAGAAGGAAGCAATGAAGAAGGGATGTTAATAAAACAATCTACTAGTTAATGTTCTGAGCTAGCCATAATGTGTAGTATAACCTAGTCTTTTTTCCTAGGACTGATATATACTATCTTACATAGTCTTCAGCATGTAAAACAAATGAAAAACAAAGCAAGACCAACAGAAAAAAAAAACCAACCCCCCCCCCCCCCCCCAAAACCAAACAGAAAGCAGCTTAGGCAGCAGGGACTGCAATTCAGTAGTCCTTGTTTGTAGGTGAATATATTAACCAAAAAGTAACAGCATGCTTACACATACCCATTCTTTTTCTGGATCCATGATGCTTATACAGCTTCAGCAGAGCAACCCATAAGATGCCTTAATTTATATCTATACAAATTAGAGCATGACCTATTCTGATTCCTTAATGATATAGAGAGCACAAAACAGCCTTTTACTTTCTGCTAGTTCTACAGTTATTATAATAACTTATGGAAAGTAAAAGCTTAGTTAAAACACAGTCATTGCAAGGCTTTGGGTTTATTTGCAATTCTCAGTAAAGCCTTCTGCTGCTGAGACCTTTAGAAATACCTGTATTTTTATTGTTCTTTTTCAGTAACTCTATGCTATGGGTCTCCTCTGCTCAATATGCAGAAATTATGGTTCGTTGTTGTGTGCTGTCAAAGCTTCAGAAACCTCTTCACCTGGGACCACTCTGGGGGATCAGCATCTAAGACGAGTTAGAGCAATGTAGTTTATTTATTGGAGCTTGTTCTGAAACACTGAAGTAGCAAACAAAATGAGTAATAACATGCAAATTGAAATTTTGTTTTTTAGATTTTCTAATTTTTTTAAAAGCTCTTCACAGAATGAAATTCCTTATTTTCACACATTGAAAATCATGGGCACATGCCATGCCATCATAGGCAAATAAAGAGGGATAAAACTCCTCTTTTACCAGTGACCAGGAAAACAACTACAATATGCTGCTGCCTTTTTTTTTTTTTTTTTTTTTGTTCAGTGTTATCTTAAACTTCCTGTTAGTAGCTAGCAAACACAGTAAAGACTCTTAATTATACAGGTGAGTTAATTAGGAGTTGTTAGCCAGTAGGCTGGAACAGATGCTGTTTATGCAATTCACTCTGGTAGGTACAGGTGTAAAAAGAGTAGTTGCAGATTTCAGGTATTCATTTTCTGTAACTACACGAGATATATGCTGTGTTCTATTTCTGCCCTATCCTGTCATCTTACTCCAGTAATTTGCATTCCTGACTACATTTTGTGCTAAAAATAGCAAGTCCCAGGACAGACAAAGCCTGTAGAGAGACTTGACAATTGGTTAGATCTGATTATTGTATTAAAATGTTAAAATTCACCTCATTACCCAGCATACTTGCCTCAATTATTTATCCCATTAACCTGAGGCTAAAGATGCTGCATATGATACCAATTTCTCTAGAGGTTAATCTCAATGGATCTTTGTCAAGGTTAAAGGCTTGTTACAGGGTAGGCTGCAGAAATGCCACTTTTAGTAACAGCCTGTCACATTTTTTTTCTTTTTTTTAATTCAATTTAAGCTTCAGAATATACTATTAAAAAGAAATGTCTCCATAATGTGTTCTGTTATAATTTTAAGTATTTTTAAATGTTCAATGCTATGAAGTCACCACAGAGAAAAATTTAATCAGTGAAGCTGGAAAACTAATGAGAATGTTCCCAGGGTTTGTAGTGAGGTGCTGGTGTTACCCTGTTGCTATTTTGTTGAAATTTTGTTTGCCTGCTCATACGAGAACTTTGGCTCATCAAAATTCCAATGTTTTCTTCTCCAAGCATTCCCAGCATTGGCTAGCATAACTTACCTTTCGTAAATTATAGATTGTTACTAAAAGAAGTACTGGCTACTATTTGATGCATGCTACTTTAAATGCTAATGCAGCAGCCAGTCCTAATATTAGAAAAAAAATGGAGGACCTCACATAAAAGAAAAATAAAGTTGTTCTGTACTCAAGAATCTATACATTTAAGAAATGTGAGCTATGTTAGAAATGGTGGGTATTTGCAGACTGCCATCTGGTCAGGCATGGGCACCTGAACAGTGATAACAGGACGCTCAATCTGTCTGTCTAGGAGCACCTTGTGTCTGGGGAAAGCAACCTCGTCCCATCCTCCAGACCACAGAAGCATTACAGTTAAAACAAGTTTTGCTGTCCTCATTTAGGGTGCACTGACCAACTGCAGGGCTGCTCAATGGGTGCCCCTGATAACACCAAGCACGTGATTCACATACCTCATTAGGCCTTTTTTTCCGTTTCTCAACCCTGCTTTCGCCATCCTAGTACCTTCCTTTCCTTCCACCTGTCCCCTCCCAGATAAACATCCCACCCAGATAACTTTTTCCTCACTGGTTCCAGTTTTGCTACATTTGCACCCAAATTTGGTATTTCTGATATTGTTACCTGGGGAACATCAGCCTTATATTTTATTACTGACAAGGTTACTGGGGCATGTTAGCCTTGCAAGGCTCTGCTCCCCAAATCTCCTCTCCAGCCCTCTGTGAATTTTGACCATTTCTCACTTAAATTCTCCTCTCTACCTGCCTCTGCAATCTATTCCTAATGGTGCTCTCTGTAATTTTTGTCAGCTTCTCACACCATGTTTGTCACTTCCAGTAGTCTTCCATACCTTATTTAGTTAACCTTAACCCCAAGTCAGGGCCTAGTTGATTGATTAATCGTTTGCCTGCAGCACTAGTAAATGCTAAATTAAAATTCCATTGAATAAAAGCAGCATACAGAGTAGCTTTTGTGACCAAAAGTCACTGTAATCTTTAGAAAGCAATACAAAATTAATAAATACCTTTTACCTATTGGTTTAAATGGGAGGAGACAAAGGAAAATTTTTCTATGCACAATTAGGATCATATTCATCATCTCCTCTCAAAATAGTAGAGAAGTAGACACAGAAGCAGAAGAGGAAGAAGTGGAAGAAAGCAGAAAAACAAATACAGAAGACATAAGAAAGCTAAGAAGACTTAAAAAAGACAGGAATGAGAATGTTTCTGCTCAGGAGTTAGGAAAGATGCTTCCTAGTTTCTCTCTAGTTGTGCAATCAATCTTATTAGTCCACTTTTCTGCCTATTTGCTGTGCCTGCAAGTAACAAATCAAGGTTCTTATAACTAGCTGTGCAGTTAAGAATTTCTTCCATGGCTCTCTTGTCTTGCTAAATAATTCAAGTCCCTTTATTTGACAAGGCTTTTCTTGTACTAAAGTATAGAAATTGTTCCAATAAGTGGTGGTCTGATTAAATTATCCTCTGCTAATTTGTTTATAACGGAGACAAAAAAGGTGGCTGTTAGGCTATGGTGATGAAAGGTTGATCCCCATGCACCCCGACGGGGGTGGGGGGGAGCCCCAGCAGCCCCCCAGGGCAGCCACAGGAGCCTCCAGGGAGCCCTGAGGCTGGACCAGACCCACTGGGGACACACCAGCAAGAGAGGCTCCACAGGTCAGGGCACTGTGGGGGAATGGGGACAAAAGGGGCTGGGAGTCCCTGTGCCAGCCAGCACAGCCTCTTCTGTCTCCTCTAATTAAACTCCTTTTCAGATGGTTTTCCTGGGCCAGGGGCAGGAAAGCAAACATGCACAAGGAGAGGGGAACTAGTTTTCTTCCCAGCTGGATATAACCAGGCTGTTCAGATCTTCCAAAATAATGGACTTACTTTCCTTCTAAAGATTTAAGGATATTTTTAACTGAAAAAGCGTTCGCTTTATACAAAAATCACATGTAGAATATTGCTCTTGCATCGTAATAACCATAATTCTGTCTTACATGCTGCCTTCTTTGTTCATGTTCTAACAGCTTAGAGATATGATAAAAATGGATTTTGAGTGTCATTGTGAAATAAAATTCACTATTAAAGAATTACAAATAAACAATATGAATCCTTTTAAATAATGCTGATGTTTTATGTGAGGGTTAATGCTAAAGCATTTTAAGAACTTAAAATAATATTTACTTACCCAGTTCTGTTTTAATTATTGAATAAGTGAAACCATTGATCTTCTATTTTCCAACCAGCATGAAGTGGTTGCTAATTAATCAAATGAAGACTATAGAGTCCATTTTGAAAGCAGAAGATAATTTCTTAATTTTTAATATAAAATGAGATGATTTATAGTATTTATTCAAAGGCAGTCAGAGCCTTATCCAAAAGCTGATGAAGGCAAATGACTGTATCAGTTGATTTCAGCAGGTTTTCAATCAAGCCTCGAAGAACAAGAAATGATTGTAAGTGTCTGACTGAAATATGAGTCAGGCATCCCTGAAAGATTTATTATAGAGTCTGAATAGAACTCAAAAAACTTACAATATTTTAAGTAGGGCCTTTTTCTATGAAAAGTTAATTTGGGACTGAATTCAAAGGCATTGCAAAGTGTCTGAATCAAAGAAGTAATTGTTAGATCTAAGAAACAGACTATCTACAAGATAAATGTTGAAAATTACAGGGTGAGATTCAGCTCTGCATTCAGACACGTAAACGTGAACTTGTGTCTATGCGAGGTGGGTGACCCTGTTACAGTGAGCAGAGAAATTGCCACTGCTGTCAGTAGGCTGGAATCCCCTTTCCTAAATGTAATCACATGCCTGTCCTCCTCCTGCTCCTACAGAAAAGCATGAGTGTCCTGTGGGTCGTGTATTACATCTGCCAACGCTCACTTCATTTACCACTCTTCTGGCATGTCCCCTGTATTTATGCAGAAGCATCACACTCTGATTAGAGCTTGGGGGCCTTGCAAGATACCCAAATGTAGGTGTCAGCTAGAACATGAGTTGAATAGGGTTCTGGACTCCATAGACTGTACTGACTGTGTTGTCATTTGAGATCTACATGGGAGCTTAGACAAGTTTTCACAAGCTATCTCCCATCCTGAAAGAAAAGTTAAAACTGGGCAGTTCTGTGTTAATATGGTTACACGGCTGTTTCATTAATGAGTGCCCCACACAGAGTGATGTTCCTGCCTGTTTATTTCCCTTTGACAACATGGATCCAGCACTCCTGTCTATGCAATGGCTAAGCATCAAATGGGAGGAATGGACACAAAGCTCCTGATAAGATAAATATGACATATTTCTATGTTGCAGAAGTTTCACTTAGGTTAGTGTTATAATGAGTAAAAATTCTGGCTATCAATCAGGGCTTAACTTAAGCAATCAAAAAATGGCAAAAATCCATTGTTTTTTACAGGTGCTTATGATTCATTGCACCAAAGAGAAATAGTGCAATGATCGAAATGGGATAGTACTTGTCCAGACAATTGTACATAAAGAAGATGTTAAAGTATTTAATTAAAGTTTTCCAGGAAACATGCTCAGGAAAACAATAAATTAGTTATATTCCTGAAACGGAAAAAATACAACACATGGGGAAACTCCCATGTATTAAAACTTCAGAGTTCAGTAATATAGAGTTCTTTTTTTCAGATCTGTATTTATTATTCCAGATAGACACTCTACTAAAACTGGAAAGATGCTAAAGCTGGAAGCTCATTAATATGTGATCTGAATCCAAACTGCCATTCTTAAATAAGGGATTGAGTCTGTCTGCCTACTGATACTCCCTGAGAATAGATAGAGCTGATTAACGTAGCTTGCAATGTAGTGTTACTGTGCCATTGCACTTAATGAAGTTGGCTGAAAAAGTATTATTTTTCATCCTGGGAAAACTAATACTTACAAAACAAAGAAGTTTAGGCTCCAGGAGGTTTCTGCAGTACAGCACACTTCAGCTAAAAATCTGGCAAAAGAAATGGGGCATCTCTAAAATTTAGATACTGCATTGATTTGTAAGTTGTAATCTACACAGACCATCTAACTGGAAGAAAATGATAGAATTTCAAAACTCACTTCTTTTATACGTCTAGAAATTGTAAGTTAGATACTGTACTTTAAAAATGAAAATGGTCCAGAGGGTTACTAAAAACCCTGAGCCAATTATTTTCTTTTATATTATTTTAGTGGCTAGCAGGTAGTATATTCTAGTAGGAGACGACAGCAAAATGTTATTCACGTTTTAAGTTTGACTATCAAAATCTTTAACCTTACTGTTTTTACTGAAATGTGCTTAAGTACAGCATGCCTAAGTAGGAATGAAAAATGAGACACTGTTGGAATTTTCATATACATACTACCTGTTTTCAGATATTATGTTATTGATGTGTTTAAAAATTTGCCTTTGCTATTAATACTTTAATTATTAGTTTTTTTAATAGGGAAAAATAGGGGGGAAATTTCTGCTGACAATTATTATCTAATACAGTGATGATAGCTTCTCTTTTTAAACAAGTCCAAATGATTCTAGAGTTATGGTGATCAGGCTTGAACCATAGTTTCATAGTAAATCTTAAACACCTCATGTCAAAAAGGTGGACCATGTTTTAAATAGATTTTGTCCAGCTTCTGCAGAACTAGAAACTCCCAAGTTTCATCTTTGTGGAGGTATTAGATACAGTATCCACACCCACATGTTCAATTGGCAATTCTTGATTAAATATGAGTAAAATTATTTTTCAGAAGATTTTCTTGACCCTTCTAAACCTTACCATCTTGGCCTGTATTTTTAAGTTTTATAACTTATATGTCTCAATCTTCTAGAAAACTTTCATCAAGAAAAGCTATTAAATCATTTCAGAAAAACAGAATATTTCTGAGGTTTCATTCTTGTCAGTTCCAAACCTCCTGTAAGAGATTTTCATCTTATGTATTTTCTTTTTACTTTAATATTACCAAATCTTTCTTTTTATTATTTTCAGTCGTAAAGAAGAGAGTTCTTATTTATTTAAATAAATTTCCTTTAGCCAAGGTTTTATTTTTACCAAGAAGTTCCATGCTTAAAATGGAAGCACCCTAGGCCTTGGTATCATTTGGTTTGACAGTGACACAACTTCCAAACACATTTATAGGTAATTATCCCTTGTATATTTGAACCAAACTCATCTGCTGGCATACTAAACACAGGAAGGAAGCTGAAATGCTTTAGTCTGTCACTTCTGAGGTGCCACAGTTTCTATCACTCAGCTATTTTCTGAATTAATTCTTTCAAGACATTATGATTAAGACCTTTCTGTTCTTCAAGCTTCTGTCCAACTAGTGTTAATTTGACACAGTTCTTTAGTGCTGGAAATAGCCTGTCCCTTGGTCCTTTTCTAAAACCCTTTTGTGTTTTGGCACCAGTAAACACATCTCTACAGCTCACACTGAACTTGAAAGATAAGCCCTCTTAAGCCCTCTTAGTGTTTTGACCTGAACAGCTATTTCCAGTCACACCTTTCACTTGAAATGGTGCTGATACAGTTTAAAAAAAAAAAGAAAAAAGTAAGGAAGAAGTAACTGCAAAGCAAAGAAAATGTAATTAATAGCACGGGAACAGGAGTACAAGGAAGAAAAAAAATAGTATTTTGAATGTTATTCTAATGTTAACATCAGAACTAAGGAAGAAAAGAACATGATGGGTAAAATGATCTGTGACTCCAGTCAAGCTCTTCTGTTACATATGTCCTCTGTAACAAAATTGAGCTGAGAGCTGAGGTACACAGGCCAGTTTGTATAGCTGGGATTCACATGAGTTAGGCAACAACAAAAGTGTGACTGTCATTTCTGTTCTGTCAATATTCATTATTACTTTTTTCTCCTCTATGCAGTCAACTAATAAATGAAATTAAGGCTATGTACAAGCATTTGTTTTGTTTTCACAAAAACTTTTAAATTTAACTTATACTCTTCTCTTAATTTCCTGGCTTTCTGATGTTTGCTTTGGGGATTGGTTTAACATTCCTGTAGTTTTTATGTCTTTAGCTACCACTAACCCTACCACAATACTTAAACTTTTTCTTATTGATAAAGGTGTACTAGGTTTATATCTAAAACCAAAAGTTTTATACTGTATATGTACTCGTATTTGTCTGACAATGTTTTCCAGCGATCTTAGTGGCATCAGAAAAACAGTGCTAGCAAATTGGCTGGATACTATCTATGTTAAGAAACTTGACAAAATGCTAACCATTGTGACCATTAAGTCTAACATGGTGTTTTGGGTTTCTGTGGCGGGGTTTTGGTGGCGGGTGAGGGTCCGCAGGGCCGGCTCCTGTGAGAAGCTGCTGGAAGCTTCCCCGGCTCCGAGCCGGACCCGCCGCTGGCCCAGGCCGAGCCCCTCAGCGACGGCGGCAGCGCCTCCGGGAGAGCGGAGTGAAGAGGGGAAACCTGCGGTGAGTGGGGATTGGGATGAGAGAGGAACCCCTCTGCGGGTACCGAGGGCAGGGAGGAAGGCGGGGAGGAGGAGCGGGGAGGAGGGGATGCCCCCGCAGCCCGCGGTGAGGCGGCAGGCTGTCCCCCCCAGCCATGGAGGGGAGCGGGGAGAAGAGGAGCGGAGACCCCCAAGATGGCCGCCACTCCATGCGAAACCGCACCCTGGAGCAGTCTGGGACTGAGGGACTGCAGCCGGCGGGAAGGACTCACCTTGGAGAAGTTGGTGGAGGACTGTCTCCCGCGGGAGACACCCCACGGCGGAGCAGGGCCCGAGTGCGGAGTCCTCCTCCCCTGAGGAGGAAGGAGCGGCAGAGACAAGGTGTGGCGAGCTGACCCCAACCCCCATTGCTGGGGGAGGAGGGAGAGAGAACCGGGAGTGGGGCTGAGCCGGGCAGGAGGGAGGGATGGGGGGAAGGTGTTCTAAGATTCGGTTTACTTCTCAGTATCCTTGTTTTGATTTGATTGGTAGTAAAGTAAATTGATGTTGTTTCTTTCCCCTAAGTTGAGCCTGTCTTTTGCCCATGCCTGTTAATTGGTGAGTGATCCCTCCCTGTCCTTGTCTCGACCCACGAGTGTTTCTTTATACTTCTCCTCATCCCACTTGGACTGGGGAGGAGTGAGCAAGTGGCTTTGTGGTGCTTGGTTGCCGGCTGGGCTTAAACCATGGCACACAGACATAACATGTTTAATTTATACTTAAAATAAGTTACAGAAATAATAAGCCATTTTTAACACTGGGTTTTCAAATGCCTCTTACTGCATTGATCAAATTTCCTTCCAACAAATGCTGATGCCTGGAGGAGGCTGTAAAAACAAGGCAAGCATACTCCTCTAAGTATTCTCACATCTCTAGCCTTTTGCAGACAAACTGCTGTGGGTTCAGTAGAAGTGAACACTGGCACTCCATTTTTATTTAAATTTCAAAATTTGGGCTGTTTTATGGTTGACACATTCATATCTCTGTAAGCTTCAGGAAGGAGATGAATACAGGTAGTGGAAGACAAATGCAGTTTTTTCAAAGACATTTGTATATATACTCAAAACCCTTTCCACTGAATCATGTCTTTAGGTATATCTTTATGATACATAATGTTTAAAAAATTCTTACAGAAAATCATAAACAGAGCTATAGGAACAACAAGAAAAGTAGAAATTAAATATATATATGACAAACATAGTAAACATAGGTCTCATGATTAATTGTTAGGGCTTTTTTTTTTTTTTTCTCCTTTTTCTTGTATGGTTTTAGCAACTGAAATCAACGCATTCTACTAGAATCTCAGATTCCATACTAATGCTTAAAACATCAGTGGAGATCCTGGCTATGAAATATGAGCATGATTGAGACTATCAAAATCAATTTTTTTAAAAAAATTGGTTTATACTATAAGTTCAAATTTTTTATTTTTTATCTAGCTTCACAAAATTTGGAGCCTCCCTCCTGACTGGTTTGTGTATCTGAACACAGTCTGTTATGCAATATGTACTAATGAAGAAGTCTTTGTTAAACAAAGATGCGATCTTTGCTGCACTAGTGCCTAAGACACAATCTATTCTCTTCGTCAAAATTTCCATGCTCATAGTTGTCATCTGTTTAGAAATTCCTAATACAGATTAGAGAATTCCTCTGTCACTCTGAAATCTGGGGTCATTCACTCAGCTGTCAGACCCTGAATGATTCGTATTACAAATATTTCAGCTTCTATAACATCAGT
The DNA here is from genome assembly GCF_900496995.4 of Aquila chrysaetos chrysaetos. Classification (NCBI taxonomy): domain Eukaryota; kingdom Metazoa; phylum Chordata; class Aves; order Accipitriformes; family Accipitridae; genus Aquila; species Aquila chrysaetos. The sequence goes on from NC_044026.1 coordinate 13,734,334, forward strand.
TCTGTCACAAAAAGAGAACATTAGTTACTGAAAAGACAGAACAAATTATCCATCAAAAGAGCAGTTATGATGATGTCATCCTCACATAGGAAAGACAATATAAACACTTTAATTATCCAGCTTTTGAGATTCTAAATATAGTGACTGCTATGTTATTTTTAAGCTTACCCATCTCCCCATCCAACATAGATTCATCAATAACTGACTAATTTGCATTGATTTTTCTTCATTATTCTGTTGAAAATTTGTACTGATAAAATTTTATTTCCATATTACGTGAATGAAGTTGTGTTGTGAAAATTAATTCAATCTAAAAATGTTAAAAAGTTTTGACATGAACTACTCATAGAATCAAATGCAGCATTTGGTTTCCAACGAAATTACTGTTGGTGCTGTTAGTGTCCACTTGTCACTTACGTCCAAGACATTATGGTGAGGCAGCAATTGCTAAGGGACTAGCTCTAAAAACTAACCATTTGAAGAGTTCTTGTTTATTTTCACTTGCAACTTCTTTGTAGTTTGACACAGACATATCTCTCCAATGTGTTTCCTGTTTCTTAGTCATCTGTAGATTCAATAGTTAGGAAGTTTTATGCACTAGTGAGTAAAATGAAAATCCATCATGTATTCTCATTATTTTAAAATTAGTTTTAGACAAATGCTAAAACATTTTAAAAAGAAAAAAACGGTCAAAAGGTTTTATCAGGCTGTTTTACATCTTGGTGTTAATTTCTAATTGCTAGGCTTTGTAAACAAAAGTGCATATAAGGGGACATTTCAGATGTGATATTTCTTACTTTATTCAGTTGTTTGCTGTTAAATATGCTATCACTGCAGAATAAAAAGTAAAGTTTTTCACAATAATTTTCTTTAAACTTTTAAATGTAGATTTCTGCATCTGGAATTAAACATCTCAATTACATGTAAATTTATTGAAATTACTTTTTTTTTTGTCAAGGAATAAATGCACTAAATTCACTAAGAATATTTTGAGATTAACTCTTTTTTATTTCGAGAATCTGTACCATTACTGTACTATGTGACATATTTTAGATCAGGGATCCTTATTTAACAGCTCTGTTGAGATAAAACCTCACATGACAGTCATCCTCATGTTAAGTGATGCGGCAGCCCACTTAGCAGATGCCCTCTGCTATAAACTGTTTATAATATATAAACCTTTAAATAGTGCTATATGTACATAGGCTGAGCATTCTGATGTTCTCCTTACGCGTTACGAGAGCTCTGGGCAGAGAACTATAAAAGGTGCTAATAAATCAGAAAACAAACATTGGGAAGGTCACAAAAGTACATTTTACAATTGTGTTTGCTAAAATATATGAGGCATTAAAATTTGAGTTCTACATTCTTATGACAATGCCTGTAATGAGAACAGAAAATACTATGAGCCTAATCTATTCTCCTGACAATTTAAATATAACTTTAGCCCAGTTGTTATCTTGTACTTCTTCTCCAATTCCATAAATAGGGAAGGTCATAAAGACAGTGAAAATACATTACAGAATTTAAACCCCTGACATTTTCCTAAACTGGTGGACTAAGAGAATACGTGGATAACATGATATGACTTTCTTTGCAGGAAGAAATTTGGAGTAATAGTTAACCTGTCCATGAGTTATTCTTGTGAGCTTTTTTTCTTTTTCTGTTAATTTCAGAACATGTTACCAAAACATGTAGTTCATTTAGCATTTTTAAATTAAAATATAAAAATAAACATAACTTTTCTGTGATGGTTCTCTTTACATCCGAAGGCCAGAACTCTTAAGAGTTCGGTTTTTTCCTGTTTTAATAAATGACACATCTTGCTTAACCAGGCTTTAAAATATTTTAAAAATAGAGATTAAATTTAGGCTTCTAAATCTTAAATGAACTGGGATGAGGTCCCAAAATTAATACTTTGAAAACTGGTCCTTTCTACTAATACGTTGCTTTACTTCTGAGGCAACTTTGTTAACTGAGTTTCTTATATCTGAACATCTATGAAAATTGAGGAATGTTTTTAGTGATATCTGTTATCAACATCATGGATTTGTGCATTCACACAGCACTAAGTAAAGGGATATAAATTACAGTCCCTGCAGATCATACATTACAGACCCATTTTTTCCAAATCATACAAGTTCAGCAAAAATTTCTCCAAGGTCTGATCTTGTCCATCACCATTGCTCTTGGGTTTACCTCTCAGTAAGTACAGGCTGTTTCTGAACAGGGTTGTTGCTATGCTTACGAATAATGAAACGTGTATGCAGAGAGCCGTTGTTGCTATCCAGCTGTTTGCAAGACAGGGTCTGACCTGTAGAAGTTGCTGGGTTCTGATCATTTTTATTGTGAAACCAGATAGTTTTATAATAAATATAAATGACTTAGAAAGCTATATATAGCTGAGCAGAATTGTTGCTCCTCTCTAAGCCAAGTTCTTTATACCTCACTGAGGAGGTTAACATGCTATCAAGGCCGCCTTTTTAATGACATTTTAACTACAGCTGTACTCTCTGAAGCAATTGCGTGGAAGAATTATCTTTTGTGACCTAAGTTCTCAGCTATTCTGAACTGGGATTGCTCTGCATATTTTGTTGAATTTTTCTCTCATTTTTATGGAATATTTTTGTTGTGGTGACTGTTTTAGACGCATTTATCAATTTTATTTCTAAATTCATCAGGGGTGAAGGTAGAGCAGATTTGTAACAAGAGCTGCTCTGAAGCAAAAGGATGAATTTCCTCACTACTTGTCTGAAGGCATTATTTGTCAGCATGTCCTTGTTGTCCAAATCCAACTTTCTGAGAAAGTGAGAGAGAATAGGCATGACCTTAAACTGCAATATTAGTACCAATTAACTTATTCCCAGAATACCTAAAACCAAATGTGCAATAAATTTCTTCATTTAGCCATATGAGGTTTTTTCATTATATGGAATACTGGTTAGAGCTGTAATTACTTCTAAATTATAACTGTGTGTTTTATTTTCTTTGAACTTGGATCCCAGTCCCACAAAGACTTACACAAAGGAAAAAGCTTAAGTACATTAGCATACAGTTTCCCTTATACCATTTAGTTTTCAGGGTTAGAACCATAAAGTACAATTTCATATAGAACTAGTGTTTAAAAAATAAACATACAAAAACCCCTAATATGCTTTCACAGTTTCTTTAGCAGTTACTACCATCAGTAATTTTTTCATATTCTTTACAGAAGGAGAAGTTTATTCCTTAGACATACTAAAGTTTAGGTTTTTGCTGCAAATTTTATTTTGAAAATACAGATTGGTGCAGATAAATGTCTTTGCACTTTAAAGATGGCTGGTCTTATCCTCACTTAACTCAAAACTTTGATTTTGTTCTTAAAACTCCCTTTAGGATATAACCAACAGAAGCAGTATTGATGATGTGATGGAATTTTAAGTGCACAATAGAATTGCTTAGCATAAATGTATTCTAAACTATTATTTGAAGATAGCTTAAAGTCCGTGATTCATTGCCCACAGGGCATGGATAGAGCAAAATTCAATCAAATACCTAGGAAAATCTGTTATTCAGAAGTCCTGAGTGAAAGAGGTTGGATTCACAGTAAACCCATCTTTGTCATAAATATCCAGGTTTGGATTCCAATTACAGTGACTTTGCAATCCCATTTGCAAAAGTTTTTCTTTGATTTCAGTTTTGTTGCTTTGCACATGGAACCGTGGGTAGAAGAGTTTCATATGACTGAAGACTATTAAATTGCCCTTGATAATAATACACAGTTCTTGCCTAAGGCTTTGGAAATCTTTAAATGTTGGACTGTCACGTCAAGATACCACAATGAATTGGAACATTATGTTCATATGTTTTTTTCTTTTCTATTAAAAGGTTAGCTTTTTCCACCTCCTCCATAAATCATGGTTTCAAAACAATTGCTTTGAAAATCTGAATGGTAAAAACAAAATGCCAATATTTTTCTTAAGAACTCCCTGAAATACTCATATTTCATTTTCCTGTAAAATCTGCATCACATAAAAGCACACAGTACGTGAATGAGATCAAAGGTTTTATGGGTAGTCATTTGGGCTAACCTCAGTAGTTTGACTAAGCAATATTACTTGTGACTAAAATGGTTATTTAATATTAATTTCAATAAAATCCTCCATTCAATGAATGACACCTGTAGGAAACTTAGAGAACAGAACTTAGATATGAATGTTGTCATTTCTTTGATATCTCAGTGTAAGCTATTTGCTCACCCAGATTAGTTTTCTGAGGTATTCTTCACTTTTCTGTCTGTGTACCCATTAGGTCTTTCATGCCATTATATGAAATGTTGGTAGGTCTGTTAGGCAATTGTCTGCTGAAAGTTTAGGCTGATATATTAAAAATTCAGTATGTTGTCAGTTAATAAAATATTCATCAAACAGCATATTTAATACTTTGTTACTAGCACTTCAGTGGCCAACAAGCAGAACAAGAAAGAAAACAAAAGGTGATGTAAAAGTGACACTTGCTTTTGTGAAAATGCATTTTTAATTTGTTAGTCAATTGTAACAAAAATGAAGAAGTTACAGAAATGTTCAATGCATTTCATTTTCCTGCAACATTCTCTCAAACTCTTCTATTTTCTTACAAGACCCAAAAGAGGATAATTAGCCTACTTCTTAAGTACAGTTTCCATATACTGAAAACAATTAAACAAGTACAAAGTATTAAGATAAGTACAGAAGTTCAGAAGTGCCTGTGAGAGATTCACGTAGGACTTTTTCCTAGTGAGCTACCCCATCTAGCTGCCTGTCACTATAATTTGTGCCTTGTTTCATATTCAGATCATAAGCTCTCTGGGAGAAAGAGTATTTTTTGAATTGTATGTATATGATATGAAGCAAAACAGTCTGTGGGCATGATGAAAAAGTAGAATTCATTAAATATTTCCACAGATGGTTAACTTTTTAAAAATTGTATTTCTCCACATAATATAAAGTGACAGGTGAACCAAACAGTAAACAAAACTGTTAATTGAAATAGCTAAATTTTTCTATTACATTCAGGAATACTGTAGTTTTAGAAGCAAATGGGCATCTGTATTTAGAGTCTTATTATGCTACTTCATTATATTGCATGTGTTCATAATAAAGTATGGATTTGTTTTAACACTTTTCTGCCACGCAACTTACTGAGCTTCACTATGGCCCACAAACAGTGATGTTTATAATCTTACCACTGTCAGAATGTATGAATGATCAGAAAATACCTTCCTTGTGGTGCAAATTATAGGACAAAAATATAGGACAAAATGCAGTGGTACAATTTTAATTCATTCTCCTTACAGAGGTATAATTGTATGTTTTGTAGTCCTTGTGAGTATGCTTCTTTTTGGTTTAGCTGCTGTCTTTCTAGATACAGAAGTTTATCTTTCTCTTCCTTTTCTTTTTTTCTTTTTTACAATCAGTTACTTTTCAGAGCACAAAAATCATCGAAAAATAATGAGATGGTACCTCAAAGGATGACATTTTGATGTTTTGTGAGAAGGACAGATTGTTCATTAGCTTCATATTCAATACTATTCTTCCTTTTCTTTCAAAGTGTACCCATGCTGCTCATAGCAATCAGTGCTGGAATGAACTTCAGTCTCCTGGTCCCAGGTTGAGGCAAGGCTCTGCATAGAAAGATGTGTACTTTCCATTTTATCTCTTGTTTAAGATCTACTAAATTATTTAAATTATTTGAAAGAATAGTTGATGGTCATTATACAATGCGATAGTAGCCTTAGTTGCAGTTTTAGATGATGAATAAATAAATTCTTACCAAATAAATATTATTGTGTAAAAAGAGGATGTTGGGCAGAAAACAAAAGCTTTTTTAGTCATCTTGAACCTAATTTTCGAGTACATTTTTATATCTTTGGTCAAAACCAAATGCCTTTGCAATTAATAAGTTCATTATCTTCACTAAATTCTGGGTCCAGTCCTAATCAATTTTTGTTAATGAGATACGCATTTGACCATTTTTCCTTCAACAGTTTGATGATTATCATTGCTTAAATTAGTTGTTCTTACTGAATGTATGAGCAAGTTGTCATGTGGTGCTTATAGAGTTCTTCCCTCATGACTATAACCTTTTCCAGAGGAGACACTGTAAACGTCATATCCACTCACTCTTGGTTCTTAACATCTCCAAGATTTCTCTGATCCACTGTGGCCCACAAGGAGCACAGAATTTGAAATCCTGGATAGACAAAATGAAACCCAGTTTCAAAATACTGACAGGAAAAAAAGATCCCTTCACTGTGAAATTTCCAAAGTTAGATTTTTAGGATAGTAGTAGTGCTGTTATAATCATGACTGTGTCATAGAAGATATTACTTTCTGAAGATTTAATTTCATTTTCTGAATGAAATCTATGAAGTGTTTGCAGATTTGAGTTTAAAATGAGAAATTTTGAACACTTGAAAATTAATATTTAAAATTCACTTTCTTTAAACACAAAAGAAAAAAATTCACATTTCTTGTAGGCAGTTAGCCAACAGATCAGTTCACCTGTCTCTAAAATTTCTTGTTCAACTCTAGTAGTAGTGAGATATTTAAGGAAAAAAAGAACAAAATATTTTTCCCCCACTATCTGCCCACCAGAAGAAAACCCCAACAATCATGGAAAGTTTATTCAGTGGCAAGTTTGCTGCAGTATTCTAGGCACTCCCTAAATAACGAAAAGGTTTCACTGTTTTATCACCTTAGGAAGACACTGAGTGACCAATATTATCACTGAAAAATTCACAAAGTCCTAAGGATTTGAGAGAGAGAGAAAAACCTCAGTAGTGGTACTATCAAATACCTGCTCTCAAGAGTTGCAGGACAGTAAGATGCACTGTATTGAATTAGTTCTTTAATACATCTTTGTATTCCTCTGTATTAAGATCACCTTTACCAGAGTCTTGCTGCTAGTTACAATAACCTGGGAGTGAGGAACAGCAGAACGGGAAAGCTGGATGCTTGTTGTTTGGAGTAGGAAATTCATCTCACTGATTATGTGTACTTATATCAGAGCTGCATATGCTAGGATTTTTTTCTGGATAATGAAGAAAAGAAAGTACTTTGAAAACTCCATTTATCCTACCCTGAAGCAGATGTCTGAAATAGGTCAGATTGATACCTGGTAGGTGCCTGTTGAGCATAAAGGCAAAGGGAGTAGCCCTGATGTAGACTTCTGTATTTAGACACTGAGGATGTTCTTAAAACAAACAAACAAAAATGACCATGAAACAGCTTAAGTTGAGATACTGATATACTTTTACTCTCATCTTGCTAACATGAGTACTGCTTTACTGTAACCTAACTTGATCCCTAAACATACTTTTTTCCAGCAGGTATGATCTTGATATTTTGAGCAAGCTTTCCCCAGAAGTCTCAGCTTTGATTTTGGTTATGTTATGCCTGTTTGGATTCTATTTACAAATCATTTTATGTTTGCTGGTTCTCCATTCCCCATTCACTGTTTCTCCTTTGTAAGAGAGTGAATTGCAGTTGCACTAAATGTTACTAGCTGTCTAGTTCCCTTTTCTTTCTTTCCCTCGGTGTGTACTGCGAACAAATGTAACACATTCTGCCAGTGGCAGTGGGGAGAACAGGAGCTGAACAAGATCCTGTGAAGTATTCTCGTTGGAACAGATTGCAGCTCTGAAGTCAATATATTTTATGAAGCAATAATACTGAAAAGAACTCCCTCCACAACTAAGCTCAGGCTTCTTTTAAGTCTGAAAAAGGGGCTTTTTTTCTCATATGAAATGTTATATTCCTGCAGTCTTCTCTATGAAAACATTCTCTTGAGAACAGGACATGTGCCGAGTAACAAGGATCTATGAAGCAAAATGAGATTTTCACTGCAAAACAAAAGTTCATTTTAATTTCTTACAGAAATAAGAGTGAAAAGAACATCAGCCATTTGTCACCATTGCAGTTTTGGAAAAACAGTTTACAAGAAATTCACAAAAGGTTAATTAGCTAGAGTGGGAGTGATTTTGACACTTACCTGATATAAATCAGAAACACTATATCAATGTGTGTGATTCATCCTTGATCTAGAAATCTTAACCAGTGATGGGCCAGGTTTTTACCAGTTTTAAGTCATAAAATGTTTGTGATGTTCAAACTAGAACATTTCACAATAACATACATGTTCGTTTTGACAAAGTCATTTGTGTCTAAAAACCAAAGAAGAGTCTTTCCACCTGCCTAAAATAGCCCAAGACCCAGGGATTAGAGAGATCTTTCAATAGCTACGAAAGGTCCAAACCCACTGAACATGCTTTTATTCATTTATCGGAAAAAGGACTGAGTGTAAGCATAATGATCTGATCTGAATTATTAAACTGTTTCTTTGAATTTCAGCTTCCTGTGCTGCAGCCGAGTTCTCTAGCTAACAAATTTCAACACACTGGATAATGAGGGGGGTTATGGATATTTTTTGTTTGTTTGTTTGGGGGGGGGGGGGGTTACCACTTTGAAAGTTCCTGTTTCGTGCAAGACAGGCAATGGTACAACAGATGCAATCTCTTTCCTAGGACAGGACAGTTTTTCTCCTTCTATGTACTCCTACACCTCTTTATGAACTGTAAGCCTACAAGAAGGGCGAACGTGGCTGTGGTTTCATTATAATTTCAAAATGCCTCTAATTTTTCCAACTACAGTAGAACATCTTTGGAGCACAGACTATCTGTTGGTTATTTTTATAAAAACGCAGAAAAGACCTTGAACCTTGATTAATGGCTTCTGAAGACTCAAATAATAAAAATTAATTTAATACAAATTGTTCTGAATTTTGATTATCCTCTTAATAGAGTTATAATAATGTGTGTGATAACTGTTAGAGGGAATTTTGCATAATAAAGGTTAGTACTTTTAAAGAACACAGAAACTAGGTTTATATTGTTCTAACATGAAAATTAGATTAATACAAATAGACATGAATTATATAAATATGTCTAAAATACTACTATGCTCATAAGACTATAGAAAAGCAATTTGTTCCATTAGCAGCAGGGCAAAAAGAAGCAGATGACTTAACGGGTTTTCCTGGTTTGCTACCTGTCACCCTTCCCTCATAACAAGGGTAATAAAAATTCTTCCTTCTGCTCTCTGTTGTCACCATTCTTTCCACCAAAGACAAGACAACAGATGATGCAACTTGGCCAGAGTGATGTGCATTTGGCTGGCCAGGAAAAGAAGCTGTCCTTTAGACACTGACAGAAAAAAAAATACATATAAATTGCATTCCCTTTGTTTTTTTCTTCAGTGAAGGCACTAATCTGGGTCTCTCCTCCAGGCTGCCACAAATTTTCATTAAGATTATAGGGACTTAATTGCTTTTGAAACATCATTACATCTTATAAATACATTTTGATTTGCCTACAGTCTATCACAAGCTATAAAGGGAGATCTACAGCCAAAATGGATAGACACACAATGGTTTGGATATGCCCACTATTGTACAAACATTGCTAAAACTTCTTTTTAATTTTAAAATTAATAGATAAGCATCCATAAATGAAGTTTGTGATAAAACTGTCTTTTTAACTTAGGGAGTGTCATTAGTCTGTCAGGAAATAATTATTTATTATGCAGATCAGTTCTGATTGAAGTCAGACCATTTGACAATTGTGCCAGTGATGCAAGAGAGCCCTTGGCAAGGCTTCTTAAAACTTATGTCAGGCAGGTTTCCAAGCCTGTGTGGATTTTGGCCTGCTTCCCCACTTTGCTCTTTTAGCATGAGAGGCTTGCAAGACTGCTCGTAGGTCCCCACACTAGAGTCTGTCATTGCTGAAGCAGCACATTTGCACAACAGTCATGAAGCTCTGTTTCCATGCCCTTTCTTGGATTTGTTCTTTTTTTTTTTCTTTCCTTTTTTTTTTCTTTCAAATTGCAAAGCATCAGCATTCTCTATACAAATTGTTATTATATCTTCCCTGAAACATCTCCCATTCCATATTAATTCAGAGATTGACCTTGGATTTGGTCCATTTCCTATGTTCCAATTTTTTTCTTGATGAACCAACAGGGCTGAATAGTTCATTCTCATACGGAAAAAAAGAGGTAAAAAAAAGTCCTCATATAACAATTGGTCTTTGACATGGGAGGAATGCCAAAAGACAGAGATTACACTGATACATCCCAAAGGATTACTCTAGAGAAAAGAACCTTATTAATGTAACAACAGAAGAGGTCACATTCATTCTGGCAGACCAAATTCAGTGATTGAGACCAACTTGTACTGTTTTTTAGCCTAAAAGTAGTATAGTTTTCTTAAGATAATAGATTGGTGTTTGCATTTGCATTTAGAAGAAAGTGAAAACAAACATCTGAACTTCTGGGCAAGCAATGGCACATACACACACACAAATATAGGTTGATTTATAAGAATGAATATTTATATATATGAGAACTGTTGAAATCACACAGGGTAGTTTCAACAAACTCAGTCTTTTATGGATCACTAGCAAAATTCAATATGAAAGGTTCATTGACTGAATTATCTGGAAAAATCTCAGTACTCACAGTCATCTTTCTATTGCTTTAAGAGGACCGTATTCCTAACACCATTGATACTGATGAACAATCACCACCACAATCACCACCCCCCCAAAAAACAGGTGGCTGGAGTAGCAGCCCTAAAATGAAATAAATAAAGGATGAGTCCTTCATGCCAAAGACTCATTTCTAGATCCAAGAGCTATAACATTAGCTTGGCTAATGTCTATGCTAAGCTCATAACAGAGTTGCCTCAGAGTTAGCACAAGTAGTTCAAAGAAGAACCAAAGAGAGATCTAATGCTAAAGCAGCATGGATGATCACTGGAATGCTTCAGATTGTTCATTCCCCAACCCTCTATTTACCTCATAAGGATTCATGCAAGAAAAAGTGGAACAATCTCTTCTGGCTAAAAATAGTGGAAAAGTGTTAACTAAATACAAGCTACTGAGTACTGAGAAACCAGGCAAGTATGCTGCCAAAAAATTTTCTTCTGTATCCATGAGAATCGCAACATGGCTGGAATCATCATGGGAACATAAGTTTGCAAAACGTACCATCTTGGCATTGTTAGGCTAGTTCTCTTTCCCCAGCATAACTTTGGGGTAAACCCTAACAGAGTATGATTAGAACTGAATGTGAAGGGATTCTTTTTTCACATCCTACATCTCTGTGATTTCAAAATCATTTATCTTGAGGCAGAAACCATAAAAGAAGGGTACATGAACACTGAAGATAATTTTGGCTCTAATGAATGGAAATACTTCAGTTAGCACTGAAACATTTTTATTTCATTTTGACCTTTTTACTTAATAGTTTTTTCCTGACCATCATGTAATTTAATTTATTTTATTCTAATAAAACATAATAACATTTCACCAATTTTACATAAGGCTGTGTAAAAAGACTGTCATTTTCATCCCTCATGAAATCACTGATGTATTTCCAAAATGTAATGACAAAAGGGAAGGATTCCAAGCTCTATTTAGATACGGAATGGGGTCTTTCCTGTGGATGGGGTCACACAAAACTTAGGTTTTGGTTCAGGGTTATGCAATATACTTGCTAATAAGTTTAAAAAAAAAAAAAAAGGTAATTGTTGACATTTTATTGTGGAAGCTGTGACTTTAAAAGGGACTTAGGGATCATTATGTGATTGTTAGTTACTCTTGTAAGTTTCTAGGTATGAAAGCTGATGAGCTCCTTTGATTAATAATGAGAGAGATTCTAAGTTTGCAAAGCGGTGATATATTATTTGACCTGTGGAATGGCAGCCTTACAAAAAGGAGATAAAAAGGTCAATCTGTTTAGTTAATCAGAAAGGAAATTAAAAGGTAACCTGATCCTGGTCTGTGAAGACCCAAGCACGAAAGCACTAGCTTTATGGCAGTGCCCCCCCCAACCCCCCAACGAAAAAAACCAAAAAACTCTTAGTTGGAAAAAAGACTAGGCTCACTGAGACATTTTTAAAATCCACACTGAGTAGAAGATCAGAATGCAACAAATACTGTCAGTATCATAATAATATATTTCATGCTTTCCAGTGAAAATACATTTTAAAAAATGAATTAATATTCTTTGGACACTATATGGAAATAAAAATAGATCAAGGTCAAATAATACAGCTAACCCTATGAGACATGCTAAGAACTATTTTCTACATCAGTATCTGCTCTGAAGAGGGCCTCCTGCATCCAAAGTAAAAGTATAATAGAAAGTATTGGATAACATATTAGAAAGTACTCATTAAAAGCAATAATAATTATTATCCATTAGAAGAAATAAGCTTGCCAATTTATAATGTAGTTCTATTACATTTGTTACATGAAACAGTGACTGATTGCTTCAGACATCATTTGAAAATGTCTGATAGCCAATAGGCTAAAATAATATCTTAAAAGAAACACACATTTATTCACACAAATCCAGACTTCAAAAATGGAGAGAACAAACAAAAACTAACTGAAATGTAATTATATTTTGATCTATCCTTTTTATTCTTACATTTTTCACTATTGATTATCAAAATTATTGTTCAAAAAAAATGTCTTTATAATCACAAAATAATGTAGGTGGAAGGGGATCTCTAGAGGTCATCTTACTCAGCCTGCTACTCAGAGTCAACTTCAGCGCTTGCAGTCACAGAACCACAGAACAGCTGAGGATGGAAGGCTGCTCTGGAAATCATCTAACCCAACCTTGTCTGCTCAGGGCAAGGTCAACCAGAGCAGGTTGCCCAGGACTATGCCCAGTTGAGTTGTTAAGATCTTCAAGGACAGAGACTCCACAACCTCTCTGGGCAACCTGTTATACTGTTCAATCACTGTCATGTATGGGTGGTTAACCATACTTACGTTCAGGTGGAATTTCGATTTGTGCTCATTGCCTCTTGTCCTGTCATGGGCACCACTGAGAAAAGCCTAGGTCACTCTTCTTTACTACACTCCATCAGCTATTTATATGCAAGGATAAAATCGCCCTGAGCCTTGTCTTCTTGAGGCTGAACAGTCCCAGCTCTATCAGCTTCTTGTATGAGATCCTCCAAACCATTGATCATCTTTGTGGCCCTTTCCTGGACTTATTCCAATATGTTCATGCCTGTCTTGTACTGGGGACCCCAGAACCAGATCCAGCAAGCTAGATGAGGCCTCAGTAGAGCTGAGTAGAGGAGAAGGATGATCTTCCTTTACCTGCTAGCAACATTCTTACTAATGCTGGGGGCCTTCATTGGCACAAGGACATGTTGCTGGCTCATATTCAACTTGTTCAGCAGGTCCCCCGAGTCCTTCACTGAAAAGCTGCTTTCCAGCCTGTTGGCCCCTAGCATGCACTGGATGCATCGGGTTGTTCCTTTCCAGGTGCCAGGTCTGGCATTTCCCTTTGTTGAACTTCATGAGTTTCTTCCCTTTTCATCTGCCCAGCCTGTCAAGACACCTCTGAATGGCAGTACAACCATCTGGTGTATCAGTCACTCCTCCTAGTTTTGTGTCCTCTAGTTGGGCCCATCATCCAGATCATTAAAGACAAGCTTGAATGATATTGGACACTATATCAACACTCTGCGGTATAACTTTAGTGGCTGTCCTCCAGCTGGATGTTGTGCTGTTGATTGCAAACCTTATGACCCCAGCTGTTCAGCCAGTTTTCAATCCATCTCACTGTCCACTTATCTAACCCATGTCAACTTTTCTATGAGGATGTTATGGGAGATAGTGTCAAAAGCCTTGCTAAAGTCAAGATAAACAGTGTCTACTGCCCTACCCTCATCCACCAAGTTAGTTACCTCATGGTAGAAAGATGTCAGGTTGGTTAAGCACACAACTTCCCCATCATAAATCCGTGTTGACTTCCTGATCAGTTTTTTGTCTTTCATGTGCCTGGAAGTGGTTTCCAGGATTAATTGCTGCAACACCTTCCCAAGGACTGAGTTAAAGCTGATTTTTCCTGTAGTTCCTAGATCCTTCCTCTTGAAGATCAGAACGATGATTGCTTTCTTCCAGTTTTCAGGAACCTCTCTGAACTGCCATGACTTTTCGAAGGTAATTGAGAGTCACCTCACAATGAAATTGGCCAGCATCCTCAACACTCATGGGTGAGTCCTGTCAGGTCTCTTGGACTTGTTTATGTCCAGTTTGTTCAAACGTTCCCTAACCTGAACATTCTCTACAAAGTGTACGTCTTCCTTGCTCTAGACTTTCTTTCCAATCTCCAGGGCCTGACATTGTTGAAGGCTGGTCTTACCAAGAGAGACTGAGGCAAAGAAGGCACTGAGTACCTCAACATTTTTTGCGTCCTCTGTGACCAGACCCCTGCTGCATGCAGCAGTAGGCCCATGTTTTCCTAATTTTTTTTGGCAGCTGATGTACCTCTTGATGCCTTTCTTGTTGCCCTTCACATCCTTTGCCGGATTCAAGGTCAGCTGGGCTTTGGCTTTCCTAACTCCATTACTGCATGCTCAGACAGTGTATATTCCTCCCAGGTCACCTGACCCTACTTCCACCTCCTATATAGTTCCTTTTTATGTCTGAGTTTAGTCATGAACTCCTTATTCATACATGTAGGCGTCCTGACACCTTGGCTTGACTTCCTGCTCTTCAAGATGGACTATTCTTGAGATGGAAGGAGGTGATCCTTGAATATCATTCAGCTCTCTTGGACCCTATTCTCCCCATGGTTGTATCCCACAGGATTCTTCCAAGGAGATCACTGAGGAGACCAAAGCCTTCTCTCCTGAAGTCCAGGGCTGTGATCCTGTTTTTAGCCCTGCTCTCTCCTCACAGGATCCTGAGCTCCACTAGAACCTATGTTTTATTTTAGTGTAGAGAGGTATATTTGATAAAATTTCAGTGACTAAGGAAATATATAGACACCTTAAGACATATTTTTCTATAATGTGACTGTAGGAAGAGTATTTAATACAGATCTTTAATGCTAACTAAATGTTTTTCAATATTCTTCCATAGATATTTAAAAGCAAATTGTTGCCTCTAGTTTTTAGTTACTGTATTTAAATAGTTTCATTATGCAAATCCACTTGACATATCAACTGTAATATTACTTTACATTTACAAAGAACCTTTCACTTTATAGCTTTTCAGCAGCAGCAGGGTAAACAGAGAGTCTGCTTCACTGCATTGCTGAATTCCAACATCATCTGCCTGCCTTTGGATTAGAAATATGGTAGCCATTTTGCAGCAGTAATGCTATAGAAAAAAGGTTAAGTGAGAGGTTGTAAAGGAAAGTAAATTTTAGCCATGTGTTTATTGAATGGTGCCATGATTTTGGCACTTAGACTTGGTAAGCAGAATCTTAAAATTCCAATCAGTTTTTGGAAGTTCTGAAATACTCAAAGTGCTCTGAGAACAGAGGAAGAGATATGTGTCTTCAGAAGAATTAATTTTTTCCCATTTAAAGAGCTTTGGTTAAACGTTATTCTATTGGGAGCGCTTATTCTTTTGTAAAATGTTATAAAGAGATAGTCCATTTCACTGGAATATCACTATTTCAAAAGAAAGTTAAGATTTCCTTTTTCACATAAAATATGTTTTAAAAGATTGTGTCTGTTATTAAAACACCAAACCAATGTATTTTTATGAGATTTATACCACTGTTACACAAGGCTTTCCCTACAATGTTATCATCTACAACACCAAGGATTTTCCAGGAGTACAAAAAAGGACTTTTTGTTCTTTTGCTTTTACCACAGCTGGAACTGTCAAGTCTTGGTCTATGGCTGCAGTTTCTGGGCCTAATATGCAGTAACAGAAATATGTGATAAGTATTAAGAAAAATAATGTATGGTTAATTAAATGTCATCTGGTATTTTTTGCCAACACAGAAAATACACAGCTTTGGATCAGTACAAGTTTACACAGAACTTCTTCAATCATACTTGGACATTAGTCTTACCAGATATTTTAACTCTAATACAAAGAAGCATGTGTTCCAAATATTTTAATTAGAAAGTGTTTTGAAAAGTTAGAAGAATCTGAAGTTTTTGATACATCTGTGTAACACCCCATTGTTCTTTGTGTTGTATGTTTCACCATGAAAAGAAAAAGCCATGAAGATACATGAGAGATTATTCTTACGAGGGAAGTTCTTGGAGGGAAACTGGATTATTAATTCATGCAAAGAGAAAAAAACAAGTAGCGAGAGAGGAAAGGCACTATGTTTCAGCTACATCAACTGCAATACAAACTGTATTGGCCTCTGTGGATTTCAGACATCAGTTAATTCTATGGACAGTCCATTCAACAGATAATGAGGAGAATCAGATGATATACACATACCATTAACAAATATTCAAACAAACTTAATGAGATGGTGATGTTTTCAGATGCACAGTTATTTATTACAGAATAGATTGAAAATATGTATACGACAGAACAGCTGTACAAAGGGGCCAGGCAGAACTTTTGCATATTACGTTACCAACCAAAACATCTTCTTAATTTCTTTTTATTGTCACACAAAATGGACTCTGCATTTGAAACTGTTAGGGGTTACATGCTGAAGTGTTAATACTCACGCTATTCTCATCTGTAAAGACAATTTATTTTTCTATGTGGTGAACACAGATTTATTAAACAGTTAAGTGAACTGAGCTTAAAAAAAAATGCCTGTCTAAATTGTTATATGCTGAGCAAATATGTACAACATGGATTGAACTGGTTGAATAAGAACCTTCAGAGTTGCACTTCCAATAAATTGATAGTTACTCCTTTCAGAAATGACCCTTCATTTAGAAAGATTTGGATATTGCTTGTGTCCTACATAATCTCTTTTTGAGTCAATGAACTCTTGGATAATAAGGCATTATGAAGCAGTAACATAACCTTATTTTACCTCTCTTCTTCTTATTTTGTTTAGTGCAATTTTATATTTTATGGTTCACTGTTTAAACACTGCTGTCTTTTGGCCAAAAATCTTGTATGTAAAATCAGTAAATCATTTTTAAAACAGACTTTAGCTATGACTTTGTGAACAAGTGATTGAAAATTCTTTTATACTAAATTATTCTCTTCAGGCAGTATGTATTTTGGGGAAAGTAGGATTTGTTTTGTCACTGAGAAGGTTTTTCAAGTGGAAGTGGGTTATTCTGTACTTTGAGCAATAATAAAAGGTATGAGTCTGAGATGTCATGGATACACCTAACAGAGGAAGGAAAAAATGGGACTCAATATCTCAAAAGTTGGGTTACTAAAAACAAAATAGTTCTTTTGTAACTTACCTTTCTTATAGGTTCTAAAATCACACTGATTAAAGATACAGAAAAGCACATTTTTTTGCAGCTACAATATGTACTTATTGATATGTATATAAATCTCCAGGGTTTCCTTCAGCGAGATAAATTCCTCAAAGTGTCTGGACGATCTACACATTTTACATATTAAAGAAAAATAAAACTGCTCTCAGGCATTTAGTCGTAAACAGGAAAAGTTCAGGTAAATCAAATCCATGAAATGACTAATGCTTCTTGACCTGAAATCTCTCAGACTATCAGAAAACTGAAGTTACTAACTGAAGTTAGTAAAACACTATCTTCATATAATGCATCACTCTGTGCTGAGAATTGGGTGCATAGTTGAATTCTGTAATTTCTGTCAATTAGTGTAAAGTGTTGTTCTTTAAAAAGTACAACACAAACTGTGCCAAAGATGATGAGTCCATCAACATTCCCAACAGCTGAGAACTAAACGCTACACCATCTGCTTGCTGAAATAAGATGGCATGTTGAACTGTTCTGGTGGAATACAAATTAAATGCCAATTCTGATTGATACACCTAGGACTTATTTTTTAATTATTTTAATAGTTTTGTTCTGATACTACCGATCACCTTTGCAATAGAAAGACACCTTTGTAATAGAAAAAGACACCTTTGTAATAGAAAAAGATCCTTTGAAACCATCACCTTTTACCATATCTGTGAGAGCAGAATAGACAGAGATTAATTGAACCTTTTAATGTGTTTGATTTCCCTTTCCTTTCAGACAATCAAAAATAAGAATGTAGTATATAAATGCAAGTCAAAGTAAAATTAGCTGGCATAGATAACTGTTTTAAAGGTAACAAAAAGAATGAATTAAGACTCTTAGAAGAAAGTCAATTCACTTCTGTTGCAAATTATGAAATGCTTTTGGGTTTGATTAGTTTTCTGAGAAAAGAAATAGCTAACAGCAGATAAAGTGAGAACATGTTACCATCAGAACTGCCTTTTCTGCATATATGCATTATACATTACATGCAATGTTGAAAAATTATGTTAAAAGAATGTCAGAGTTCAAAAGTTAGGGATTTCAGAATTAAGGATGACAGCGTTCTCGATCTGCCTGCCTGTGCAAATACAATTTGATACAGTCTTTGCATACACAATCAGATAATATTTTTGCCCACAACTCCTGTCTCTTTCAGTGAATATTAATTTTGATACAGCCATTGCAGAGCTTCCTTTCCTATTGGTATACACACTTAGCCTGTTACTATTTCACAGTCATGGGACAAAGCAGCTCATGCTTTTAATCTTCCAAACACTGTTGACATCCCAAATCTCTAGTAACCTATGCATGGCCTTTTCCACGGCCAGTTTATGGATTGCCATCAGAAATTGATCTTTACAGCTGGTACCACCATTTTTCAAAACAGCCTTTGCAGCAGTGTTTCACCTTTAGAAAACTGAATTCATGTTAGAGGACTTAATTTCTCCAAAGATGATACTCCATTTTTTCTGTAGGTATCTTGTCCCCAAAACAGAGTAAGTTGTCTATGCAGATATCATGTTTATTAACAGACAAATTCATATAATAAATAGTAAATTTAAGTTAAACGTTAAAATAAGGTTTGCAATCTTTTGTAACAACTTTACAAAAGTGAAATAAATTTGAACATTGCTTATATATTGGATATGTAAAACTAAACTCACTGACTTCTAAGAGATTTTTCTTGGACAAACAATGGAAAAAAAAATCAAATACTCTATGGGAGGAAAGCTTTTCATAAGGTATTGAAAAAACACATGGCTATGGACCACATTCTCAGAGAACTGCCTCATGCTCTAAGTACGTAACATAGAATAGGGGGCACAATTGTGTACGTCACTTTCTCAGATTACGTCACTTTTCTTTTAGTACAAATGAGCTATGACAGGACTGGAGAAATCCTTATATTTGTTATATTCCTAGAATTCACATAAGTTAACCATTGTATATGCATAGATAATAGATAAAATTATAGATAAGATGTAAAGAACTGTTAACTTCTAAATGTAAAGATATATTTATATTTTTGTTTATATTTATGCATACATTATATTTAATTTTAACTTATTTTTAAATATTTTTACATATATATGTTTATATATACACATATACACACACACATATATGTGTATATATATACACACATATATATATATGCATATATATGTATGTATAACTCAGTCCTGGTAACAGGACTGCGCTATCCACTACTAATTTCAGGATTTTATTATCTGTTATAGTCATTCCTTTACTTAGCAAATCAGTTTGGGAGCCTATAGGTAACAATCACGTTTAGAAATAGTCATGATTTTCTTAAAAGCACCTATTTTATTCATTATGTTACACTGGGATCATGCCATCAAAAATAGTTACTTAAAAAAAAAGCTAAGTAAATAAATAATTATAAAAATAGCTTATTAAATGAAACTTTCTCTAGTTTGGGCAAACTTCCGCTAGCCCAGAAGAAGATTGCTATGCTTCTACCAGCTGTCAGGTTCCTGTTGCAAAACATATACTTACTGAAGGTATTATAAGATTTTTATTTTGTTTTTAATCATGGACAAATCACAAGTTGTCCATTCACCTTCTCTAAGAAATGGCTAACTGTAAATAATTTTGAGATGCAAATATCAGAATTCCAAAAGTTAGTGCAGGAAGCCAAATTTCAGCAGCAGGCAAAAGCAGGTCCTTATTAGATTGAAATGCAGACACTTTTGGGTGCATCCATACTGATGTAACAACAAAAATAATTATAACAACAATACTACTACTGCTGCTGCTGCTGCTACCTGCAGTAATATAGGAGTATTTTTAAAGACAAAAAAGCTTCCTAAGAAGCTTCACAGGAAGGTAGAAGATTTCCTGGGTCTAGCTTTCTCTGTCTCTGTGAATCCTCTGCTACTGCAACATAAATATAGGTTTGTATTGGTTTTGGCCCAAAAGTGAGAATTAGAGGCTATGAAATTGAAATTGCAAAAATAACTATTATGTCTTTAATGGCATGCATTCTATACTCTACACTAAAAATTTTTTATACTAATTGTAAAACCTATTTAATTAACATTTATTTTCTTATCAAATAGTATGATTTTCTATAAAATAAACAAGGGAATTTAAAGGGCCATTGATCTTATGAAGTATCTTGAATATGCAGACATATGTAGGCACAGTGTGTGAGATACAATGACTTCCTCTTGTGAAGATGCATACAACATAAAGTGATTGAAACATGAAGAAAGTTTTTTTTTTTTTCATCATTTTTTTCATTCTGGCCTACTCTCTATGAAATGTGAATCCATATCACTTCTTCTCTCAAATTACAAGTGACCAATAAAAATGAGCAAGGAGACAAACAAAAAATACACTTGTATCTTAGTACCAAGAATTTTTCTTGGAAAGAAAACCAGAATCTCCAAGTGGGAATTTCAGTCAGTTCTGGAGATCATAAATGAAAATGTCGGGGGCGGGGGGGGGGGGGAATAATAAAAAAAAGATATATTTGATTTAAATATTTTCAAAGTGACATTTTAAAGTGATATTTATCTGAAATATATTTACATTTATAAACTGCTGGTTGTGGAAAATTCCTAAGTAGTAACGTGAGAACTCCTTATTGCTCTCCCTGAGGACTGTTACCCAAAGAAGAGCTAATGTGTTTTGGGTAGACCTGAGGAAACACAGTCTTTTTTAAAAAACTTGTTAGTTCTGTTTATGGCATCAGATGAAAATTGGTTGACAAGGTGCAACCAGGTGGAAAATTTGGTTTCCACATTTATAAATTGCTTTGGGCAAAACCATTCTGGAATTTGCGTAGCTTTCCTTTAAACTAAAGATCTGTCTTCTTTACTTACATATCATATCACTCCTTGAAGAAAAGCTCATAGACTTGAAAGTCACATTTAAAAAAGCTAAACTTCATATATATGTAAACATCAAAACATTTGTATAAGTTTAAAAGCAGGGTTATATTTTTGGAAGTCATTTTAAGCCCATTTGCTAAGGTTATAAGGATTATGTGATGTTTCTATGTTTTTGTATGGGATATGTGCATATGTCTATGTACATGTTTTCCAATATTGGCCATAATTCACATGAGAGAAAACATAGTTCTGTTGGCCATTGGACTAACTTTTTTTCTCCTCTCTCTTTTTTTTTTTTTTTTTTTTTTAACCCAGAGATAGCATAAATTGGTGGTTTGCAATCCTGATTGATTGACTTTTCATATCACAAACAACCTATTTGGGCAGTCTGCCTTACAAATTAGGTGGTAATTCTTATCTATGGAAAATTAAGAGATTGGAATGGACTGGACTGGACTGGAATGGAATAGAATAGAATAGAGTAGAATAGAATAGAATAGACTGGACTGTTTAAGTTGGAAGGGACCTACAATGAACATCTAGTCCAACTGCCTGACCAATTCAGGGCTGACCAAAAGTTAAAGCATGTTTGGGACATCGACCACCTCTCTAGCAATCCTGTTCCAGTGTTTGACCACCCTCTCAGTAAAGAAATGCTTCCTCATGTCCAGTCTGAACCTGCCCTGATAGAGCTTTGAGCCATTCCCATGTGTTCTGTCACTGGATCTTGGGGAGCAGGGATCAGCACCTCCCTCTCCACGTCCCCTCCTCAGGAAGCTGTACAGAGCCATGAGGTCGCCCCTCAGCCTCCTTCTCTCCAAACTAGACAACCCCAAAGTCCTCAGCCGCTCCTCACGGGACATTCCTGCCAGCCCTTCCACCAGCTTTGTTGCCTCCTCTGGACTCGTTCAAGGACTTTTAACATCCCTCTTAAACCGTGGGGCCCAGAACCGCACACAGTCCTCGGGGTGAGGCCGCACCAAGGCTGAATGCAGCGGGATAATCCCCTCTTTTGAGCGGCTGGCCGTGCTGTGTTTGATGCCCCCCAGGGTGCGGTTTGCCCTCTCGGCTGCCCCGGCACACGGCTGACTCGTACTGAGCCTGCTGCCGACCAGCACCCCCAGATCCCTTCCTGCAGGGCTGATCTCCAGCCACTCCTCTCCGAATTTGTGCTTGTGCCTGGTGTTAGTACATCCTAGGTGCAGAATCCAGCATTTGGACTTGTTAAATTTCATCCCATTAATCGTTGCCCAATGCTCTGATCTATCTAGATCCCTGTGCAAGGCCTCTGATCCCTCAAGAGAGTCAACAGCACCTCCCAGGTTGATATCATCAGCAAACTTCCTAATGGTGCATTCAACTCCTGCATCCAGAGCACTGATAGAAATATTGAACAGAACTGGGCGTAGAATTGAACCCTGAGGAACACCACTGGTGACCAGTCACCAGCCAGATGTAGCCCCATTCACTGCAACCCTTTGAGCTCTGCCCTTCAGCCAGTTCTTCACCCTGAAGTCACCTAAGCTGCAGAATTAGAAGGATTTAAAGTATAAGTTGTATTTAATGTCAAATAATTAACTGATCAGTTTTTAATGTAAAAAGTAAGAATACACTTTTGTGCCTTTGTATTAACCTAAATTCTAGATTATCCTTCAGTATGACCATTACAAGAATTGTAATATTTGAATTTTTAAATTACTGTCTTCACACATAAATATATGGGAAGAGGGTAGAGGCAG
Source organism: Aquila chrysaetos chrysaetos (assembly GCF_900496995.4). Taxonomy (NCBI): domain Eukaryota; kingdom Metazoa; phylum Chordata; class Aves; order Accipitriformes; family Accipitridae; genus Aquila; species Aquila chrysaetos. Next base: position 13,757,198 of record NC_044026.1, read on the forward strand.
AGATAAAGACTGAGACAGAGGTAGAGAGAAACAGGTAGACAAATGAGTTCCACAAATTAATTGCACAGTTTTTAGGGAAAAAAACTATTTTTTGAAAACTCTTGCTTTTTCTCTTTACTGTTCTTCTGTGCTACTTAAGAAGTACAGATAGGAGATCTTCCCTGTTATTCCTTTTATTCGTTATTTCTCCCATCATGATCCTAATGTTTCTTCCGTAAATAAAACATACATACTACCTTCTTACAAGTTCCTATCTTTGCCAATTTCTATAGATCTGTTCTAGACTTACCAAAATACTGCAGGAAAACCCATGTCATAAGTCTGAATACTGTTTTTTAAATATTTGGTATATTGGAACATTTGTTACTTTTCCTCCTTAAAAAAAATTTGAAAACACTTTTCTACCAGCTCTCGACAGGTTGATACAAAAAACTAGGGCAGTCAAAAAGGATTTCCAAAAGAAATGGCATTAATTATAAATGTTAAGAGGCAAAAAGATATAGTTTTGTAAACAAATAACAGATGAAAAAACAGTAAATTTTAGCTTTTAAAAAAAATACATAGATAAAAATGAGGTTAAAGAAGTAAAAATGTCAGGCAGGTGGTAAAATGGATTTACAATGTAAGGAGAGAAATGGAGAAAACACGAAGGATCAGAGCTCAGCAGAAGTTGACAGCCGAGCCACTGGCTCTACACAGGCAATGAGATGAAGGAGGTAGGGTAGCAGGGCTATACGCAAACTTGGAACCTGTGGTTATCTGGAAGAAAGTCAGAACAAAGAAGTCAAGAATCATTGCACTCCACGTCCTGGAGGGAAGCCTTGTCCTTAGCACTCCGTGCTTTGCTTGGAGAAATCCCGTGGGCCCCGGGGAGGGGAGGAGAGAAGCGAGCACACGGCGGGGATGAGATGGAGAGAGGGAGGAAAGAGAGGGAAAGATTAGGTCTTTAGACTCATCCAGTATTTGAACTGAAAAGAAAAGGAAGGAAGGAGGAAAGAAAGGAAGGAAGGAAGGGAGGGAGGGAGGGTGGGTGTGCAGCTCCAGTCATATTTAAGTGCTGTCTTTCAGGCAGGGGCTCACAGGATCCTGTCTGGAAACTCCCGGTTTGAAAGACAGCCCCCTTCCTGCACCCCCCACCCAAAGACTTGCTAGTTTGTTCTGCAGTCGCTGATTAACACAGTACTTCTCATGTCCTATAGGCAAGGCCTTGAAAAGCCGCTTGCTTTTCTAAATGTACTACATCTTGTAAATCGCAGAATCATGGAATGGCTTAGGTGGGTTGGGACCTGTAGAGATTGCCTAGTCCAACCCCCCTGCTAAGAGCAGGTCAGGTAGAGCAGGTTGCCGTATCCAGCTGGGTTTTGAATATCTGTAAGGATGAAGAGTCCACAACCTCTCTGGGCAGCCTGTTCCAGCGCATTTCCTATGTTCAGATGGAATTTCCTGTATTCTAGTTTCTGCTCATTTCGTCTCATCACTGGAAACCACTGAGCAGAGTCTGTCTCCACCTTCCTTAATTATGCCACTGGGTATTTATACAGCTGGATAAGATGCCCCTGAGCTGCCTTTTCTCCAGGCTGAACAGTCCCAACCTCTTTCCTTATGAGAGGAGCTCCAGTCTTTTAATCATCTTTGTGGCAGTCCAGAGAAATACACTGGATCTATATCCTATGGGTTGCACAACTGATCTGTGCATGTACTGTTCATACACAGCCTGAAGTGACTGCCAAGTGTTTGACAAAGGATGGAGTAAGAGGGGAAAAGTTTTTCTATTTGTATGGGAGCAATCCAGATCTTCAGAGTGGTTTCTGCTTTTTTTAAACTAGTTCCCCAATATCTCCAGGAGAAGATGATGAATAGGCTGCAACCACAGCCTGCATCACAGGCTATCACACTAAGAAGAGTCAAGCCCATTTGTTTCTTTTACATTCTGATAGAACAATATGTTTTTAATTAGTTGAAAAAAACCTGACTTTGCTTTAGCAACCGTGACATAAAATATTTTCACTTTGAGGAAAACACAGAAGTGGGTTTTTTTCCATGTGTACACAGCACTATTCCTTTTTATTTTTAGATACATGTGAAGGAGTATATTAAGTGCTGAAATTTTAAAAGCTAGCATACTACGTAATCTAAGATGCAAAAATGACCAGAATAAGATTAACCTTCAGCTGCATTACTGAAAATGAGGCTGATCTATTTGTTTTCCTCAGCACCTTTAGGTTACAGTACCATTCTATCATTTGTCATTATTAAAGCACTATATTACATCATGTATCATGAAATATATAATTAAAGCAATTAATTTTAGTAAAATGTAAATAAAAAGGCACTGTTGTTATTTTCCACAAAGTGCACTAAGTTATGAAAGACTGAAGCAACAAAAAATTAGTCAAAAATTAGTTTTATTTGGTACAAAAAAATCTGTCTATTCATGTGGAAATATAAGCCTATTAGGATGTATTCATAAAAATGTTGACAAATATAGGCATAAGTGAAAAGATTTCTGTTAAACCTGCATAAATCATCTCATTGCCATGAAGGATTTCAGAGGAGTTCAGAATTAAGTCTAGTTTTTATTTATACTGAGTACTACTTCAAAATCCATATAAAGAGTTGCAGATAGATTTAGTTCTCCTAGCAGTGACAGGCAGAAGCCCAAAAGAGATTGGCAGGACAAAGAGGATGATCTGTCTTTGCAGAACTGAGTTATTTAAAACTGCATCCACCATTGTTTCCAGTTCCAATATTTTGATTGTTTTAATACAAAACATTGCTGCATAGAGAGGACCTTGTGTGTATATTTTGCAGACGGGGGCGGGGCAGAACCCAAACCACTGTAAATAGTGGATTTTATATAAAAGCAAAAGCTGAAAATGCCTTAGACCATTAGAAAGAAAATTATGAGTTCTTCAGGTGATTTCTATTTTCTCCTTAATATTGTTCTAGCTGATGCTAGAAAAAAATTTTTGTCTTTTAACAGCATTACATGAAGCACAAGAAAAAGTGCATTATTGTGTGTTAAATTATATAATTTTATTACATACAAAGAATGATACCACAGTTGAGTTTCTTTAAGCTATTGAGGTGCACGTATAAGGAGCTTTTCTAGGCTGCAATATTTTCATGCATTGTGCTGACTCTATTACAGGGCAGCTTGTGCCTTTAACCGTTAAAAAGTTAGCACATGCACAACACTTTCAATGGAAAGAAAAGCTTTCATACCTGAGTTTTCTATCTGGCAAGTCTGATACAGTGTGTTAAGGAAATTCTAACTTAGAGCAACCAGCTTTGGGATCAGGATTATTATTACTTTCAAAGGTGCAAACAGTAGCTAAATGTTTTACTTTGTGTGAGTCTCTTGAATGCTCTTCTGGTTGAAAATGTAGACTGTGCGGGAGAGCAGTAATCAAGACATCCAGTTATTCTATGCACTTTGGAAAAAATCTCACCATGAAGCCTCGTCAAGCAATTACACTTATGCAATTGCTATGTTATTTCATGCTGCATAAAGGAGGCCAAACTGTGGCTCTTGAGCCACATCCAGTTCACAAGATTTTTAATTGCATCCTTTTGGCTCATATGGGGACTTTTGGGCCCTCCAAATCTCCTGCTGTGGGAGGAAGGGAAACAGCAGTGGTTAATACCATTTAATGCTCCAGGATCTAGAGCTGCGACCCACCCAAGCAGCTCAGTACCGTACAACGTGAGAGCGTTCAGGGCTGCTGTCAGAGTGAACCTAGAAATCTCTCAGACTTCTTCACACCCTCAGCTTTCCAAGTTATGTGATGTATTTTTGTGCGTCTCAGATACATTAAGGTTTTTTGTATGTGACTCGCGGGGTAAAAGCAGTTAATGTGTTCACTCACCTTTGGAAAGGCTGATGTGTGCTGATGAAAAAAATCACTTCACAGCTATATAAATATATACTATTTTCTCAGTCAATTTCCAGAAGCCAGCCCTTTCTCAGTCTGGTTTATGGTGTTATTGTACAGAGAACTAAAGACAGAAAAATCTACATCAATTTAAGAAACTGACTGCATTACAAAACTGTATTTTTAGAAAAAATGAGAACACTCATTTAGAATAAGAAGAAGATGGACACCACCATGTGCAATTTTGAGACCTAGCCTTGACCGAGTAAAGCTTGTGTCTTGAGTTGTATTCACTAATCATTAAAGCCCACTACGGAAATCTACAAAGAAAGCAAGCTACAAAATCATATATATATATATATATATATATATAAAAATGATTATTTTGTAGCTTGCTTTATATATATATAAAAATATGTAAATCTACTAAAATCTTCTTTTATAAATATGTGTAAAAAGATGATTTTGTAGCTTGCTTTACATATATATATGTAAATCTACTAAAATCTTTTATACAAAGGAAAAAATATACATTTTCTAATCTGGACATACCATAAAATTATAAAAAAAATCATACAATTCCTTATTTCATGATGAGAAATATTTTCTTTTGAAAGAACAGAGTTGTACTATCAATTATTTGCCTCCTTCCATGTGGGCATTTATGTTCAGATCAATGGGCTGACGAAGCAAAAATGGATGCAGGCATACTGCAGGCTTATAGAAGAAAAAGACAACACATAGGCATGCCAGCTGCTGGTTATGGATAAATGTAAATCAAAGTTGTTAAGAAGCCAATACAAATACAACCACTGCCCAGAAGTAGAAGTACCAGCTGTGTGAAAAATCTCACAGTTCTGGGGAAAATCACAAAAATAAATTCAAAACATAAACAAGTAAACCAACCAAACTAGATTTCTTAGATCTATTAAAAGTATGCACCATCTTACAAATGTTTGTAATAAACCTGGAAAAAAATGTAGACTATGGTAATGAATTTATAGCTAAATGTTGAAGGAAAGAAATTCCAAATACAAATTAAGCAATTTTAGACATTTAGGACAAATTATGAAAAGTAAGACTGGATTAGCCTCTTATATTTTAAGAGAATTATGATTAATAATGGTAAGGAAGAATGTATTTTTTGAGGGTTTTATTCTTCAGACCCAGGTGACCTTTTTCATTCAACAATGAGAATGAAAATCTGAAATGATTTTCTGTCATTCAGTGAGTTTTTTTCACCCTTAACTTTGTCGGCAAATAATCCCACTAAAACCAGTTTAACTAAGTGTGGAATAAAGTTACAGATAGTTTATACAGTTTTTCATTTTATAATGTTGCTAGAGAGAGATATCTTCTCTCTCTTAATCATACCACGTATAAAAATCAAATTTAATAAAGTACACACACGTACAGGTTCAAAGTAGTCCATGTAGCAGCACACTCGTGTCGTTTGAGATGCCGTAGCAAATCCTGCCCGGTCTCCTCCAGCCGCTCCTGAAAAGCAGAGGTCTCGTATCCACCCCACGGCTCACCTATCCGCCCCGCTCCTAAGCCGCCTCGAGTGTCCCTGGTTGCCTGTGCCTCGGAAATTCAATAGAGCCCAGCTGGGGGAGACAGCCGTAGGTACAGGTATCTAAATTTAAGCTTCTACAGTCAAATGTTTACATTTACAAGTAAATGCTAGTTACAGAAACTAATTTTTCATTATTGCCACCGGACAGGATTTCTCTCTCTACATTCTTGCCCGCAATACTGTTTAATACGCCTTAACCATACATCCCCATGAAGGTGACACAGGATCTTGGAGAGATGTGCACCCTTCTGCACTCACCCTTTGGGACTTTCCAGAGGGGCAGCATATCATGGAGTGTTTCACATGGCACAGAACTCCCCTGTTGCAGTAACTAAACCCACCAGTCTCATTTTTAACTATGTTTCTTCTGCTTTCCAAATTTTTGCATTTGAATCATAAATTTTGAATTTGAATTGAAAATAAATCTTCATCCTCTGCCTTAATTCCACTATAGCTAAGCTCCACCAAACAGTAAAGAATGGAAGTAGAAAAAAAAAAAAAAAAAGGCAGAGAAATCCTTGGCTCCTAACAGTTCCTGAAAGAGAAAAGCTTGGAAAAAATAAAGCAGCCTTTCAGTCAACATGTTCTGATAATATTCCTCCTAAGTCTATCTTTCACTTTCTTGTATTATTTTCCTTGACTCAGAGACAGGTCCTTCCTTGGGGAGTGTGAGGTCATCCTTACCACAGGTTTCTTTAGTAATACTGTTCTTTGCTGTTCTGTCTTACCAGTGACATGCAGGCATGCAGCACCATTGAGGGTTTGAGAGAGCAATATGTTTTTTATATAGAGAGAGAGATTATTCATTTTCTAGATAAAACCAACAAGATCAGACTATATGGCTGTTACACGGGAAAGCAGAAAAATGGCCAGCCTGAATGCCCCTCTGTGATTTTGGGGTTATGCACGGATGCATAAACACAAAAGAAAGCTGTAACAAATTTAAGCTTCATTAAAAAAAGTATCTCTGGAAAATTTTTGTATGTTGTAACAAACTGTTATATGCCATCACTGGTTAAGTGTTGGGAAAATTACACTTTGTTATTATCATGTAAAATTTACCTTCATGCCTTTGAAACCCTGTTATGGCATGATTTGGACCATAAGACGTAAGAAGGGGCTTTGTAGCATGAAACTACCAAAATCTGCTACGAGACTGTTACACAGATCAAGGCAGCAGAGGAATGGCACATAGTGCAGACAACTGACCTGCTTCTGAGATGTGGTAAATAAATACGCTTTTCTATTTAAGGCTTGCAAAAGACACTGTCCTCTCAGATGCTAATGGTTCAGTAAATATTTGAAGGGGAACTTAAGAAAATTGTTTCCTTATTATCATAGAATCATAGAATCATTTAGGTTAGAAAGGACGCTGAAGATTGAGTCCAACCGTTGTACCTGTTTTAGATCAAACTTACCAAGACTTTAGATTAGCCACTTGACAGAGCTAGTGTTTGTTTTTACCACTTGCTGCAACGTCTGGATATGCTAGCAATTTCTCTAAAGTGAATGACTTAATCAATTTACTAGGTATGCCTTTGAAAAGACCTATTCTTTACTATCTTTTCTGCGTAGGTCTCAACATTTCTATAGCACAGGAGACCAGGGAAAAGAAGAAACAGTCAAGAGTTTTGCTTGGATAACAGATGGCAGCAGTTTAAAGTTCACAGACTAAAGGAATATATCCATGATTATAACACCAGATGAATTTAACTTCCATCAGCAGTGAGATATTGTTATAATCTGGTATTGGAAAACTCTGTAGCAGTATACATATTTTGGCCAGGTTGTTTTTATATCCAGCTGGGATTCAGGCAGCTCTTTCTGAAATAAATCTGCATATGTCCCAGAGTATGCTTTGGCGCAACAGCAGTAGGAGGCAAGTGTTCCTACAGGAAGGAAAGCATTAACAATTTATTGACCTTTGTCAATAGAAAAATTCTTCTTGGGCATAGAAAAAGGTAATTGCTCAAGTTTCTTTCAAAGACTGCAGTCTATGTCTGTCAGTTATTTGGCCCCTTATTCTTGCACCAGGAAAAGTTGACAAAGTATAAGCTTCACAACTAATTATAGACACCAGGAAATTATCTGATCAAAAAACAAGGGTTTGTTTCTAAGGAGATATTTTGATACAGGATGTGAAATATCTTCTTTCTGTTAATCATGCCACGTACAAAAATCTAATTTAATTTCTCTGTTAAGGTAATAGCAAAAAAGAGACTATCCTGATTACTGAACCATGCTGTATTCATGGTAATCTCAGTCTTCCTAATTTGAACTATATATTTTGCTACTTAGATCACTGTTTATAGTTCATATGACTAATTTGCCATTTTAGTGCCAGACTTGGGGAGGAGGTGTGGGGGAGATGGAAGGAACATTAAGTAAGGGAGAATTTCCCCACTTGTTAAAACCTGCCTGTCACATTAAATATTAATTAACATTAACATCACTTGTCATTTATAAAGCAGTGGATGAAGAATGGTAATAGAACCACAACTTACCAACCTTATTTATAAAATATTTATGACTTCAAGTCATGGCAATAATGTTTTCTATACCTCTGTAATTTAGGATTTTACCAACTGGGCTTTTTTCAGCAGATTAAATTATACACCGTACACACAAAAAAACCCCAAACATGTTTAGTATGGTGTGTTTGAAACATTTGAACCTATAATATTTCTTTAAGGATTTGTTCTTACAATGATGCAGTAAAAATGAAAGACATTTATATATAAAAGTTTTAAGTCAGAAGTTAATAGAGGTACATTAATTTTATGCATGTAAGTTTGTTCATTTTCATTAAAATATTAATTATATTTATTTTGTTCATACCTTTTCTATATTTACAAAGGAGCATTTTATAGCCTCCACTTCAGAGAGAACATTAATGAATTTCTTAGGTTGAGAATTTGTATTGTAACATTAGCAGACTGTTGTGAGCTGTCTGTTCCAAACTTCTTCAGTGGATTTCGCTTTCTTCGGTTAGACATCTTGATCACACAACCATTATGCAATTCATTGAAAATAATACTTGTACTAGCAGCAACTTTCATTAGATAATTTTTAGGAAAAGTCTTACATGAATAATCATTCCCTGACTAGTAGCACCTAGGAGATACAATGTGTGAATTCCATGCTTACAAAACTCACAAAAAATATTACTTTGTAAACTTACTTAAGAATATGAGAGAGCTTTTGTCTTAAAATCTGCATGTTGTTACCTCTTTGCAATATAACCACCTTGATGTCTAAGAACAATCTTAAATGTGTGAAGTTTGACATTAATTTACATTTGCATTCCCTCCCCATCTTTTCTGTGGAGGAAAATGGAAGACACTTCCCCAACAATTTCAAAACAGCTGCATATTATTTTCACCTCACGCCTTTCATCCACAGAAAGCAAACAAAAGCTGTTTTGTTATCATGATGATAGTTGCTGAAAAAATAGGTTTTACTAAATTACCTTATACCAGTGTTTTTCAGTAGAACAACTTATACAATTTTTGCAATGACAGTATACTACACTCACGTCTGTTTTTGCACTAGCAACATTTCTTACGCAGCTGTGAATATCTCTCACAGTGCCAACTCATCTCCATTACTTTCCATGTAGACAGCAAAAGTTGGCTAAGACGTTGAGATTCACTTCTCTTGTTCCTAGGTGAGAACTCAAACATTCTGAAGATTTACTAGGCATATTCATTTGGGTCTGAGGCTACTAGATGTCTTGATATAATAGGGGACACTTCCTAAAAAATGAACTTTCCTAGTGTGTTGACTGAAAATTTAAATTCTTGCTTTTTATAGCTGCTCAAATGGTCCCTCTTCAGCTCGCCAATTTGGAGATTTTGCCCCTTCTGCCCTGTAGGTGGCATAGAAGAAATATTTGACATGAAGCACTTTTGGGACCACTACCTTCTGACAGCTAGAAGGAGAAATGATCTAGAAAAAGATTGAGGATAAATATGTTTTCAGGACACTCAGTTAAAAAATTCCTAGTTCCCTTTAAAAAATCAGAGGAAAACAGTATCTTACTTTTTTTTTTTGTTTGTTTTTATTTAACAGAAGAGTATGTATTCACTGCATAAATTGCTGCAGTTAAATATGAACTCCCCACATCTTACATTTTTTCCCCAGTAAAATTTTGTTAGGAGAGAGCGACTGGCAGGGGTTGTGCATGTTTCCATCTCTATTCAGACACCAAGTGCTACAGAGCAGTGGTTGCTAAATTTAGCTGTGCCAAACCTAGTGATAATTTAATACCTTCTAGGTGATCACAAAACCTCCCTGGGAAGGTTTGTAGAGCAGTATCACAAGGTCTGTACATGGTGAGAACCTTCTCTTATGCTTGTTTTCAGCTCTTGTTGAAAGAGTGATAATTTCTCCTCAGCACTCTCCCATTTTGTGAACTCTACTTCCCTAATTCCACCATGGCCCAGATAGATTTACATCTGCTGAACTAAGTCTTGCAGCTATTGCAGGAATGTTTCAATGAACAGCCAGCTGTGTTCTTCCCATCTGATTTTCTACTTTTCAAGGGGCGGATAACTGGTTTGCAATATGTTTTTACCCCACAGTCCATTCCTACGGCCAGTGTGAGGAAGGACCTACAGCGCACACCCGGCTCCTTTGTGCCCCAGGTAATTTTATTGACCCTTTCTGGAAAGCAATCTGTGGTAAGTTTTTCCTGGCACTTAAGAGCCAGAGCAGCTGTGTGGGAAGGACAATACATAAGTGTATTGTCATGATCTTGTGACTATAACTCTTTTCATCTATCTTCTCTGTTAGTATAGTGAGTTTTATTGCCTTGGCAGGGCCTTAGATTCGCAGGGCAATCTGTTTAGGGGACTGTCAGGCACTGTTAGACTTAGGAGAAAGGCCAAATCTAAATGAAGAGAAGGACCTCTGTGTGTGTGTGTGTGTGCACGCGCACGTGTGCTTGTCCGTCCATGTGTACCTTTGTATATGTATAAAGTAAGAAAGACATGGGAAGATGGCAAGTGAAATAAATGAATTAAAGGGAGCCTACAGGAAAGATGGGGAGGGACTCTACCAGGGAGTGTAGTGATGGGATGAAGGGTAATGGTTTTAAACTGAAAGAAGGTAGATTTAGATTAGATATTAGGAAGAAATTCTTCACCGTGAGGGTGGTGATGCACTGGAACAGGTTGCCCAGAGAGGTTGTGGATGCCCCATCCCTGGCAGTGTTCAAGGCCAGGTTGGACGGGGCTTTGAGCAACCTGGTCTAGTGGAAGTTGTCCCTGGCCATGGCAGGGGGGTTGAAGCTAGAATGACCTCTAAGGTCCCTTCCAGCCCAAACCATTCTGTGGTTCTGTGATTCTATGAATTAATGGTAAAAAGCTAAAATGAATTGGGCAATGGTCCGTGTCAGGCCACTCTTACAGATGTGAATATCCAATAAAGAATACAATATGGATGAAATGCCAATGCAGTAGCGGAGCCGGATCCTGCTGCAATTAGTATGAATATAGCAGGAGTTGGACGCTGAAGAGGTGACATGCTTGCTATCGGAACAGGACACTCTTGAAAACCTGGGGAGTGTGCAGGGGGAGAATGGCAGTCAGGCAAAAGTCAGAAGCCATCATGATACTGGTAGACAAATATGAGGTGCCTGCTTCGGGATTAATGTCAAACAGTATGTAGCTATGACTCAGGCTGCCTCTGAAAAGAAGATGTTTGGTATTTGTGTAGAAAAGAAGATTTAGAGAGGCATGCTACTGAAGATGTATAAACAGGTTTAGTTTTTTTTTTTACACTTCTAGCACGGCAAATATAGATGCAAATTTGACATTTGTCATTAAGGCATGAAAAAACTTAAAATCAAGAGATTAATTATCTAACTGTGTAGATAGGCTTCCACTCATCCATCTACTGGGAGCAAATAATGGTTTCTATACAACTTGGCTTCAATGTTCCACAGTTGAATACACAGAAAAATACATAGTATCTTTCTTTTCAGTCTTCCACTACTATACTGTCTAAAAAAATTACTCTAAAAAAGACAAGGAAGCTTTCTGCCTTTTAATGTTCAGAATACCATCACAGATTCAAGGCCTTAATATATAATGTTAGATAAAATTTGCTTTTAAAATTTTAATATATATAAAAATTCTCATTTCTTCCCTTTAAGAGGCAAATTTTACTTCTGGTAGATCCTATCCTTAGTTCAATAATATTCCTAGGGAAAGTATGGTGAGCTACTTGAATCTCCCTGCTTCCCTAAATTTTCACTATACTATCATGTATTCTTTTTCTGTTGAAGAAGCAGGACTGTGGTGAGACTTCCTTTCAAACTGGACTGTACTGGTTTTAGGTAATGACATTATCCTAGACTAGCAGTGGGAGTGGTTTACTTGGACCTTACTGTGAAAAACTTCTGGCTATAAGAGAACTCCCGCATCATGTATCAGAAAAGAGCTAGTAGATGTATACAAAGAGTGTCTAAGGAGGAATGCAGGCTGAGTTACCTTGGTCAGAAATTTCATAGGCTACTTGGAATTTCTAAGAAATGAAAATTCAATCTTACTATTCCTGAAAAATGGAAGAATAAAAAGATCTCTGACCAAGTAGCTATTATTCTGTGGAAAGGGAACATGTTAGTTTCATGCAATACCTATCAGGCATTTTTCTGGTAAAACTTCTTGGGGTTATTGCTGAAATCCTCATAACTCTTTAGCATGGCAGAATATTTATTTTCTATGTAAATTCCTAGTATCATCATATCTATTCTTTGTGCCTATTAAGTGTGCAGAAAATCACCAAAGAAATGCTATGATGTGGGTCATGTTTTCGATAATAAATTTTCATGGCTGAATGATAGGTGAGAATCCTCAGCCAGTTTTGTATTGAATTTATTCTTCTGGGAATAAAGGTAATAACACACTTCGTATGGGCATTTCCATTCATTGAACTGTCCAGGGTAAGCTGTCCAGCTCTTCATAAAACAGAAGTGTGTACATTCCTAATTTTATCCCTTTTCAGACATCCACTGAGGCCTTTCTCTTGCTCCTAGAGTGATATCCAGTCAGGCTGATCTTGGAATTAACCATAAATTTCTTTGGCATATAACATTACGTGCCATATTCTTCTATATGGCTTCTGTGGATTCCCAAATCATGATTCTTTCTTGCTTCAGGGCAAAATTTGACCCACGTATTGAAAGTTTTCTAGCTATACTGCTGCTAGGTGATGAGCTTTTGTAGGCACTAATTTTATGGTATTATAAAATAGCAAAAGCATGCTATTCTTCCAGCAGTTTTGGATTTAGAGCATTGAGCGAAGTTACCATTCAGTCAGGGGTTAGACACAGATATAAAAATGGGACAGAGGATCTGCTAACACAGAACCGGGAGCAAGGAGGCATTATTGTTTAGGCGTGCAGCATGTCAGAAAGAAAACTCAGCACTCCTCATGAAGTAAATCCTTAGTGAAAACAAACCATTAATATCGTTCAATATTAATGCCTTTGAAGCATTAATGGTTAACTATTGTGGCTGAGCAGCAGGCACAGCACAAGCACTGGCACAGCTTAGGAAAGTGGTGTTTCAATGACATGGTGGAGTTAATAGAGTTGAAGGAGCACTGATTTTTTCATCCTGATACAACCACTGAGGTGCCTGAAACTTTGCTGAATTGTTAGCAATGGAGTTAAAGGCTGAACCCGTATGGTAATGGAATAGTGAGACCCCCAGTCATGAAGCAGCAGACAAAATCGGTCCTGTAACCTTTTTCTTTTTTTTTTAAAATTTAAACAAGAAAAATTGTCATTGAAAGAACTATATATTTTTTAGGGAAAAATGAATATGACCAACTTTTATGCAAAAATGTTAATAGAATTCAAGGACATAACAAGAATAATTATTCATGAGCACAAAAAAAACAAAACTGAAGAGAGATTAACCTTCCCCTCTTTTCCACACACCTAAGGAAAAGTAGACAAAAGCTCTTTTGTTGAGAGGGCACCATTTCAATAGTTCCTGTGAAGAATGGAATATAACATTAACTCACATGCCACTGCTGAGAAAAATATAAATCAGTTTATCTGTGAAATAGGTGGAATGATTCTGTTAAAATGTGACAAGGTCCTCTCACACATAGAGGGTTGCTTCTATAGTTTTCTAAAAATCTTCTTTGGCATATGATATGATTTTGTGAGTGAATGTGAAATGAATGATAAATCATTGTATTTCCTCCAGCCTATAGGCAAGCCTTTGTTGCACTGTATTCAACTTATTGTCTGATATTCTTTGGGAAATTAAATAAACATGTGAAACAATCCTATAATTCCTTGAGTCAAAAATTATTTGAGCTTCTCTTTAGCTAGAGACATTGCTTTAAGCTTACTGAGAAAACAGTATAACATCAATTAAAGCCAGAAAATGGTTAGATAAAGGCTCTCCTGAATTTCCTGAAAAACATACAGATGAAAGACACTGAGTTTCCATAAAATTAATGCAAGGGACAGATGTAAGTTTGAATCCTAAAGTTTTGAAGAAGTATTGGGGGAGGGAAGGTGTTTTTAAGAGCATTGGTTTGAGTCCTCTCCTACTAAAAGTAAGATATGAAATATGTCAGACTCACATTTTGGGTTTATCAGTGATAAGAAAGTGAATTTTTAAAAAAAGCTTTTTTTTTTCCCCAAGGGTTAGTATTTTTAACAAGTTGCAAAAAACTTATGCAGAAAACTCAAGAGATATCTATGAAGTAGGAGAGAAGGATAAGAAAATGCAATGAGACAAGGCCAGAAGGGAAAAGTTCTGACTGGAACCTGTATTTTTGAGCTTTACAGAATCATAGTGTGAACACCCACCTTCCTAAAAGGATTGTCTGTTGTTTGTCCTCTCATCAGCAGTTTGAACCTCTAAACATGTCTAAGAAAATGTAAATGTCTTTTCTAAAAGACAAAAATAGAATCTATTGTTGGCCTCATACTGGGGAAGAAAAAACATAGAACAAGAAAAACTGATCCACTTAAATCCAGACTTTGAATATGAGGTGTCAAAATTATATTTCTCATTACAGGGTTATTGCCTGGTTATATCTCAGTAAACCCACATATTTAGTTTTAATTTATTTAATTTTTGCCATAAACATGTACACTGCATTCATACTGAAAATAAATACCTCTTATTCCAGACATAATGGGTAAAATTTATCTGAATTTAGCTGTCTAAAAGTTAGGTGTCTAATTTAAACTGGTAGTCTAAACTCTGTCCCCACTTGAAGTAGAGAAAGAAACCCAAATTTTATTTGGGTTTTACACTGTCTAGCTATGCCAGCTCTTTGGAGAGAGGCTGCTCCTGTCTCCCAGCCAAGGTGGGGGGGGTTGTGGTACACCAAAGACAACCTAATAGAGTATGTGACTGCAAAAGAGTTCATGTCAGTATAACTTACATCAAGTTTGTGGACTGGGAGCTGGTATAGGTTGAAGGCAGCTGCTCTAAATTAGGAGTACAATTTTATTTTATTAACAATTCTATCTGCCACAACCACTCTGGCAAATCTTTGAAGGGTAGACCTAGACTGAACCTTGAGATTCCTAACTGATCAATAAAAAATCTCCATTTCTTTTTGCAACCTTTTGTAATGCAATTTCATCAGTGCTTACTAAGTAAGTAGAAGGGGTGCAAGGGCAATGAAACCCTGAGTGATAAATCAAACTAAACCACAGCGTACACAGAATACAAGATGAAATCAACCACATAGCTTTCCTTAGTTGCAGCTGTAGAATTAATTATCAGAGGTATGTGTGGTTTTTTGTGTGTTTGTTTGTTTGCTTGCCTTTCAGTGTTTTGGGCATTTAGCTTTTTTTGCATGTGATGGGGGAACATCTGAATTGGTAAAGAATGGGTGGAACAAGAAGTCATGAGGGAATGTTAGTTAAGATAGAGTTCAGTGCTATAGTGAAACAGGAAAGGTTCCCTTGTATATGTGTGGACCATTTCTGACCATCTTTTTTAAATTAAATATAACTCAATTTAAAAGTAATATTTCTACCTGCATTTTTTTTCTTTTTTCCGACCCATTATTTGTTTATAGAGAGAAATATTTGGTGAATTTATTAATTCAAGTGGTTCAAAATTGTATTTTTCAGTTAAACATAGTATTCTCACTTAAAAAAAAAAAAGAAAGAGAAAGAAACAAATGAACCCAAACCCTGACCTATATTGATGAGTGTATGTTTCCTATATGGATATCCAAAGGATAAATATAATGTATATCTTTATAATGTATATCTTTATAACATACAAGAAATATCATGTGGAAAATGTGCTACTTTAAACTCACAAACTGCTAATTATCCAGCTGTGGAAGGAAACTGCTTGCATATACTTTTACTGAAACAATTTTAAATTAGGTCAAAATACTACAATAAGAAGCACAGAGGTACAAAATATTTTTTGTCCCTTGTATAAATTATTTTGGGTTAAATGTCTTATAGGCTTGTTAAAATTATGAAATTAACCATCCACACCTGTAAAAGAAAAGTAAATCTTAATACAGAAGTATTTACTGTGTTGCCCCAACTTGAGTCATGGGTGAATGCAAATTAAAAACTGTGCTGATGAGATTCTGGTCTTGTTTTGCATGGATTATAATAAAATAAAATAAAATCTTAAATAATTTTTTTCAGAATTAATTTCTCAAAAATACAGTAATTAGGATTGAATACAATTGTACTGTATTGAATACTTATTTATTTTATATAATGAAATTGCATTCCATTTTTCAAATAATACAGTGTTACTTTGTCTATCCAAACAAATTAAAAGATGGTAGGATCTCTAGCACCCAAGTGAACAGATATAGAAAAAATGCTTTCATACTATTGCACTCTTTCATCTCCTAAAAAAAAGATGGCCTTATGCAAAATGCTTATTTGGAAGCAGAAATCTCCCTGTACCTTGGTACACCTCTGACTGTGCCCAGAAGTTGTTTAGAAGCACGCTGACTGGCCCAGACAAAAAAATGTGTGAGACCCTACCTTAAAAATTTAACAATATGAACAATCAAATTCCAGCTCCTAGGAATATTGCCTGACTCTGTTTAATTTAATAGTGGAGATGTAGCTTGTGAATTTAAAGTAGCCTATGACTAAAATACTACATACATAATTTATTCACTAAAAAAGTAAAAGAATGTAATGCATTTCTTGTCAGCATTGAAGTTTTCAGAGTCAGAAGCCTGACATTTTTTTCCATTTGTCTTTCCTTCTTTCCTTCCCTGTTTCTTTCTCTCTTTTCCTCTTCTCTGTCTTTTTTTTTTTTTTTTTTTTTCCCCCATCTCTCCTTGAAGTGAACAGTTGAAATGGGGTAAACATTCTTTTCTCTCTACTGGGACCAAATTTCACCCTGAAATACCAGGAGCTTGTGAAGCATTTTAATTTCCAGCTTGTCAATCTGTAGAGGCCAAATGCCTAGAGTTAGTAAAAACAGTATTACTCAAAGTCAGAGGGGTTGAGTGGTGTCAGGATGTGGGGCTGGAAGCTGGAATCTGCTAAGGATCCTGCCATATACTTACTATGTGAACTTGAATAACTCCAGTCGTATTTCTACGTGGTTCCTAAACTTAAGGACCTGAACTGCACATGGACACTTAAGATTACTTTGCAGTGTATAACTAGGTGTCCTGTATTTGCACATCAACCTTATTTTTTTTTGTTCTATGCTTAATGCATGTAAACCTGTGACTTTCACAAATGAGCAATCTGTGATACTACAATTTTGGTGTGTTGTTTCATCATAAGGCTGTGTAAAACAAGGACAACTTTACACTGCAATTCTTTTGATCCTGAAACTCATGCCTCTACTCAAGAAAAACTTGTCATGGAATAATTATTTACATTTTTAAAAAATATGTCAGACTTTTGACAATGTGAGAGATAAGGAAGCAAAGTATAAGAACACAAGAACAAATTATTGCTGGTTAGAAGTTAAATGTTCGAATTCTATAATCAGCGCCAGCCAGCTGGTTTTCTGGAGTCTCCTTTCTCTCCGACTGTCATGCCTGCTTCATAGTGCCTGTTTTATGTTTGCTCCTGTTGCTGCTCTGTTGGTTGACCAAATCAAAAGATAAATGAAGTATTAAGGAAGCAAGAGCAGCTGAGCCACTGGCTTCATCAGAGTGCTCGGGGACCATCTTCAGCTTTTGATAAGACTGCCACAGCTTGTGATTACATCTCATAACTGTTTCTTAGTTACCACTCACAATCAAAGTCAGAATAAAGGGATTGTGGGAAAGCCAGATAATGACCTTGGCAAGTGTCTAGGAACAGAACTGAGAAATTATTTACAGCACTTGCCTTCAAGGGATAATTTGGCAATAGAACTACAAAGCAGGTTTGTGCAGGCAACACTGAAATTAGTAATAGACTTTTAAATATTAAAGCCCGCTAAAAATAACTGCAGATGGAATAAGGGAGAACAACCTCTGGGACCTATTTTCCACCTCAGCTGGCAACATACAATTCTTGGTTTAATAACAAAAGACATCTTATTAAATTACATTAGGGTGAGTCTGTTGCTTAGTGCAGGTGTCAGGCTGGGAGTGTTGCTAATACCTACTGTAACCACACATGCTGCTATGAAAAGCCAGCCAATACTTCAGGACAAATGACATGCATGTATTATCTCCCGGTGTTCTGAGAGCATTTAATTAAATATTTGTAAAAAATGCCTTAATATACCTTATAATATTCATGTATAGATAAGCAGATGGACAAACATTCCAGGATCACCCCTTCAAATCTGTATTCAGGAATGAAAGACAGCAAAGAATTGTGATGACAATTTGGCTCCTCAAACTGTAGGGACTGGTGTGTGCGCAACTGATATGTCACTTTCTCATAATTTCAGACCATGATTCTTTAGTTTATAATAAATTGATGTTTCAAGTGATAAAAATTATTTTTTAACACTGCAATGGGAAAAAATATTTATCATCAATATCACTTACTGATAATACTATTAAATTGAATGTTAAGCACAAAGCTCTCCAATGTTCTATTTTATACCAGGCTAAATGTCCTCATTGATAGATTGTCAATAAACTATATGAAAAAGCTTAATATTCAAATAAGCTGAGTTGGCTGTAATGTTTTTCAAATATGCTTTCTCAAAAAAAAAAAAAAAAAAAAAAAGCACTGGCCACCTAGTGTTTTGGTACAATTATACTGAGTTTACTAATACCTGCACCCTGTGTCATACCAGGTGATAGAAAAATTGCAACACAGAGCACTGAAACTGAAACTAAGAGACAAATAAAAGGTACCATAATGCGCACATACTGTAAAAATATGTTCTGTTCATATTCAAACTTTGTTACAGACTGTGAAGATGCTAGAAGAAGATCATCAAATTCCCGTAAGAAAATGCTCTTTTAAGTATGGCTATAAGAATAATCCGCTTCTGTCAGGATTAATATCAGCTCTACTGACCTTGTTCCGAAATGCTTTACGGTTTGTGGCTGGGGGACTCTGACTCAAATGAGGCAAAAATTCTCTGAAAGAAACTTATGTACCTTTTTCATCAATCTTCATACTTTAACCTAATCTCTCTTCAGGCAAACATGCTAAGAAGTTACAAAGAGTAAGTCAGATCTGAAACAGTCAAAACTTGCTATTTCTGTCTACTGAAATCTATTTTTACCAGGATTTTCAAGTGAAAGTGCTTGTGTCTTAGATTTTGTTTTGTTCATTGTCATGAAGAACTTCTGATTTTAACCGGGACAGGTCATTCAACAAGCATCCCATCTCTGAGGTGATCAAAGAATATATTTATTATAGGTGATCCTTTTTTCTCCCTGTTCATCTTCCCTATGGACCTGTTGTGATCTGTAATTATTTTCTCATTAGCTGTAATTGCTCAAAGGGTTTCTAATATACATGAGACAGACTGAGAGGATTTATTATCCTATCATACTGGGTCACCTCATGTGTGCTGCTGTTTATTCACGTGGTAAGACTATCTTTCTGGCTGTAATCCAGTATCTCACCACTCTCCCTGTCTACAAAGTACAGGCAGACTTTGGGTAGAATAGTCGTAAGTAACGGATGTTGGAGTATATGAAGAGAGGAATGGCTGTGCTCTTTTATTACACAGGCTTCTTATTCCTTGTGTTTTCATGTGTCGTTAGCACAAGACACTCCTCTTTTCTCTTCCCTCGCCCAAATGTTTCCACTGGTAATGTTACTGGGTTTGACTCCAGTATTTCCTGAAAGAAGTTATTCCTGTTCTTCTCTGCATAGCTTCTGACTAGGACCCGGCAGGATATTCAGCTGGTGTGGTGAACATCACAAAGTGCTGCAGTGCTAGTCCACGACCTTCAAACACAGCATTGTTACTGAGAACCATCAAAAATCAGGACTGGGTTCCCTGAACATCATAATGCTGTCCTAAAGTAAGGCATTTCTTCAACAACCAAATCTATTCTTTATTCTTTATGGATTTTCTAGTTTTTAGGTTAAATCTGTTCAAATATTGTTCCTCTCCCCAACCTGAAGGGGAAAATGTTAAACTACTGTAAACTAACACAGTTTTACTGATTTCAATAATATTTCCACAATTAATATTGGGTACTTGTAAGGACAAAAACATGACATTGTACTGTACACAGGACATAAAGTTTCTCTCCTAGACAAACAAAACAAAACAAAATGAAACAAAACACCAGCAAAAAAATGGGACCTTAGGGAGCCCCAAGGCTCAGTGTAGTCATAAGGACTGTCTATCCTGCGCAACCTTCATTCAACTTTGCCTTGTCAAACTCTGCTAGTAATTTCATGTTTATATGGTGGGATTATGAATATAGTCATTCATGTGTGAATATCAGGGATTCAGGTGAATTAAAAGCTCTTCCACAAACATTCATACAACAAAACAGCTGTACAAATGTCCATGATAAAATTCAGATTGAAAAGAGTACAAGGGTAGAGCTTAATTTCACAGCTCATTGAAGTCTTTGAGAGCCTTTAAAGTGAAACCAATGGGTTTGTTCAGAGAATGAAGTATTATACAAGAGTATTCAAATATGTCCCAAAGGCTGTAGAACTTTATTCACATTAGAATGATAAGTAGATAGACGTGACTTAGATTTGAAGAACAGCTAAGTGAGGTTATGGACATGAGCTATCATGGGATAAAAAATTATGATGTATTATCTATTCCACAGTAATAGCCTTTTTGAACATCCCCATGCTGAAGTAAACAAAAGGCTGTATGACATGGTATATGCCCTAAGTGAAACGAGGGTAAACTTGTTCTAGAATGGACAGAAGACAAATATGATACTCACATGTACCTATTTCAACTGTCCCAAATGACATCTCCTTGAATCTTGAAGTCTTGTTTTGAGGCTTTTGAATTCTTAAACTTTACAGTTCAGTAACATCATATACCTAGATCAAATTTACCATTATTGAGATCGAGGATGAAGAAAGCACTTGGAGAAATTATGCAGCTGAGATTCAAGATTTTGTAAACCACTGAAGAATTTAAAAATCAACCTGGCATTTGGCTAACAAAGCAGAAGAAAGAAATGGAACAAAGGCAGCATGCACATTCATTTAACTATAAATGGATGCTGTATTATAAATCAAGAGGAGCAGAGTTCACCAGTCCCATGTGTTACTATCACCTTAATGTTTTTGCTCAAAGTTCAGCCATGACAACTGCAGGAGTCAGGTTTTTTTCAGAAAGCAATAATTAGAAAATTGTTCTATATTTCAGCAGCCTGATATAGAGGACTTTTAAGAAATACAGGACTTTTAAAATCAGTATGTTATTTGCATGGTTTTACAGTGTTAATTTCCATTTTTATTACATATCTGTCCTGCTTCTGTTCTAGAAATCTACTGAAGAGGTGCCTGTGGGCCACCACTGATCTTGTACATATAGATAAGAATATCCCAAAAAAAAAAAAAAAAAAATCTCGATAGCAAGTTAAATTTACCGTCTACTATTTGTTGAAATTACTGCTTTCTATTACAGATTCATGGAATAAGAATATGGCTGGTAAATTATTCTCTTGTATAGATTTCAGTACCAGTTCATAATACCATTTTCAGACTCAAGACAAGGTGTTTTGAACCAAAAAAACCTTACACAGGAAATATATATATATACACATGTATATGCCCACGTACACTATAAGTGCTGAAGAGGTATGCTCCTGCGTGTATTTGAATTTATTTTCCTACACAACATTTATCAAGAATGGTATATGCTTATCATATGACATTTATACCACCAGATTTGGTTGTATCCATTTTCTTCTACCAGTAAAAAATCATTGTGAGATTAGTTATGTGTTAATACTAGTGGAAGCTACTCATATGTAATTTGCAAAAAGCATGCCTCTAACAGTCCTGCTTTCTTGTATTAGTAAGTCCTGCTTTCTTTTATTAATAGCTTATGCAGACAGGTGTTTTCAAAATCCCTGTTAACTTGCAAATAGAATACTACTTGTAAGTAAATTCCTTCAGTGTTAATTTGTCCTCTGTGAGTCAGTAGAATAACTGACAAAAATGTGACCTCTTACATTATGGTCTGTGATTTATTAATTTCTTTAGTGTATCAACAGATCATGGCTATATCATCAGATTACACATTTGGTACCTTTTTAGTGAACAGGGTTTTCCAGTTAAGTGTAGCTATATGAAGCAAAAAGATACTTTTGATTCATCGTATTTTCAAATGTACTCTTATCAAACCTAAGGAAACTTCAAATGAATCTTGAGATAGAAGAAATGGTTAGAGAAGACAGTAAGATAGGCTGGTCACCAACTCAATCCCATTCCTTTCAGTGGAGTTGCAGTATTCCACTAAGACCCAATATCTCTATAATAATAATAATAAAATGGGATAAAGACAGACGTTTTAGAAATACAGAGAGAAAAAAGGAAAGGAGAAAAAAGGAAAGGGAAACACCACCACCCCCAACCCTTCCCAAATACCACTACCGTTGGTTGCAAATTATTAGCCAAAAGTAATTAAATCTTCCTTGGCAGGTATACTTTGGTATTCAGGAAATAGCTCAAACTAGGAGGATTTTTAGTGAATAATGGAACAATCATTGGTATGTTGAGATATATGAACATTCTAGATCCAGTTTTACACAAAACAATCCTTGTTAGGCTAAGCTATTGTTGGTAAGATATAAGAAACTTTTTTTTCTGAGACTTCAGCTGCAAGCTATAGAGTCAAGAACTGGAAGTGTCAGTAGTGTAAAAAACGTGGATGTATTAATTGCTAATAAGTAAACAGCCAATGTGGTATCTCTGTGAAAAGAAGAAATAAAATACCACTACACATCAAGTCAAATATTTCCAGGAAAATATAAGAATTGATGCCTCCAGCAGTGAGAAAAGGATGTGGCAAACTGCCTTTGTTAAGTAGATAAGTGCACAGTGTACAGAAACCTGAAAGCCATGAAGGTTGGTAATTGTGTACTGAGCATTTTGCTCCAGCCATAATATTTCATGCTATAGAAAGGCTATTTGATCAATGAAAAATAAAGCATTTGAGGAAGAATATCCTAAAAAAGAGTATCTCAGAGGTATTATCTCCCATGGCAGAGGTAAAGAAAATATGCTAACCTATGCATGCTCATGGGACAGATAGATTCTGTAAGCATGCAAATGCGAATCAACATATGGAAATATGAAACAGATGGAGGATCTTGGACAAAATTTAAGTGCTACATCAAATTGCTGCGAACCTGACATTTTACTGCAGGAACATTAAAGAGTAGGTCTTTCTTTCCAAGCATATTCCCTGGATATAGTGATAGAAATGTAAGAGAAGTGATGTGTACTGTCATGTGTGCATCAAAAGAAAAACTGATCAAAATACCTTCCCTAAGACAAAATCTTGTCTCTACATTTCCTCTGTGAATTTGTGGTGTTATACTCAAAATCCTTTTTGTAGGCAGAGAGGAAGCACATCTTATAAGCACATGTAGATGTATACTTATAGCATCTGTGTGCATATATATATATGCATATATGTGTATATATACAAAGCCAAACATTTATTTTTAGAACAACCAAAATCGTAACAGTCTCGTTTAAGAATCATTACTAGTATAGACCTAATTTTTACAGTAAATGAAAGAAAGAATAATAGCACAGTCAGAATACTTCTATACATAAAAATCTCAGTAATAATAATAGAATTAAAAATTTAACACACACAGTTCTTAGTTTCTATCCCTTTTCCTGATTTTTATGCTCATCCTTTCCATGCTCCTCTAGCTCCTCGTGTTTCATTCTGGTGGTGGGGTGGAGGTGTAGAGCGTGTTACAGAGAGTTGTCCGTATCTGGAGTCCTTCACTGGGAGGAATATGATGTTCATGTCAATGGTTTCTTCTTCTTCTCCACAGGAGACACTTTCGGAGTCTTTCTATATGTTTTTTTAACACACATTTACATGCATTCTCCACTCATCTGCATCTCCTGTTACAGTACATCCAAATGTACTGTATAAGGTGCCTTTTATGCATTATACTATTCCTTCATCTCCTTTGCTACCCAAAACTGAGTTTTGTCCACCTCTAGGTCTGCATTTCTTTAACTGACAATTAGTGATTTGCTTACAGTTTGTGGTCCCCAGATCCAAGCCTGTGCCCCATCTCTAACCCTCCCATGCAGGTACCTCACTAAGTTGCACCCTGTGTCTCTGCTTTTTTGAAGATCCCTGCTATCATATGAGGCATGTTTTTTCCTACACCGTGTCAGTGTGTTAGAGTCATAAATGTCTTATTCTACATAGAGTAACTACTTATTACTGCTATCTATATAAAACTATGGTTGTACTACATCAAGATAAATGAAAGTAAAACAAATGAGCCATAGACACCTGGTCAAATAGATAAATTGCTGTTACAGTTAAATCAAGGCTGCAGGCAGGTCAAGAAAAGTTCAGACAGAAGAAACTTGACAAAACTCAGTCTTGAGGCTTTGCAAATTCAGTACAAGGCATGTTAGTAGCAATGGCAATACTGTATTACAGGGCAACATGGTAATAATGTCTTGCATTTTTATCACTAAAGAAAAGGTTGATCATAGTGATGGGTAAATATTGAACTCTAGTACAGATAATGAAAAAACAGTATTTCTCAATTTAAGGAGTAGTCTGATACCAGAAAACTCATATATACTGACAATTGCCATGTGTTGTGCCGCTGCAATGTCAAGATTTTGTTAGAAGCATCATCTGTATAAAGCAGTTATCCGTGAAGTTACCCGTCCACTATCTGTGGATGGAGCAGAGAGGAGCTAAGGGAGAATTCCTAAGCAGCACCAATGCCTCTGTGTGAAGGGTGATTCACACAGATTATTTCAGTGGGCTGGAGAGGGAGAAGAGAGGTATCTTCTTGGCTCATATGAAGATATTGCCCAGAGCTAAGGAGTATAAACACAAAATTTGACAGTGTCAGGCCCTAATGTTCCCTCAGACTCCGTTATTCATGGGTGGATCCACAGACAGTAATGTAACACACCCCACATTTGTTGCTGTTGTGACACGAGACAATTCTGTACTGGAAAACAAAACTGTTCAAGGTGGTTATCTTGCTTTCATATGAATGTAGGAAAAGGGAAAACACTTGCTGTTAAAATCATACTTATCCGGTAAGATACTAATATGTAATTTGTAATGTATTCCAAAAGAAATAAAGTCCTTAAAACTTAAATGTCACTAATGATCTGAAGTGACACTAAATAAAATGTAAATAAGCCTGTTTGAACAACACTAAATACTTGCCATTGAATAGTTTTTGTATTTATAGAGATTTCTTTCTCCCCTCAAATTATTTATTATATTTGACAACTTGTGCAGTTATTTATGAGATTTCTCTGAAGACGGGAACAAGTGAAGAGCTCTTATATGAACAGGCTATAATGGGATGGCAGTAAGTGCTCTGTCCCTAGGGCTGGCTATGAATCATACATGCAACTCCTAGAATATGGTGGCAAATGTTTTTAAAACCACATACAACAGCAACAGCAACTATAATTCTTAAAGAAGAGGAACACACAATAATTTTCGCAGAACTTGAAAGACATAATAGTCAGATCAGAGTATATTGTTATAAATTTACCACTAAACAGTCATCTTAATATAGCCACAGTTTGGTCCTATCACATGACTGAGCATGAAGAGCCTGCAATCTCAGATGAATTTCTAAACTGACAAACTACCATCCTTAGGTTGTTAACACAGCACTGAAAGGTAACTAGGTATGAAGGGAGGAGATGAGAACAAGAATAACTGCCACAAAACAGAGGCTATTATCGACTGAAGAAGAACCAGCAGTGGAAAAGAAGAGATTTAGCCACAGTAACATCTATGGATAATGATAAGGCAAGCTGGGGCTTGAGGAAGGAAATGGAAAAATCTTCACACGACAAATACCCATGGGTTTTTGGACTATCACAGTATTGTCTTTGCTGGCAGAAAAAAATTGGCAAAAGCATTCCAGGTTTGAGAATTAAAGGATTGTGGTACTCTGTGCGCCTACCCCTAACATGTCTTCTCTTTTTCAGCAAGTAAAGCAGAGATGTTTACAAATACGCATTGCACAAAAACATTTACTGATTCTTTGGGAATAAGAGTTTGTAGGGTAACCCCCCTCATATGTACAAAGCAATATATGCATTTCATAAACAGGTAGATAAATAGACACACTGGTAGGAAGAAATAAGCAAGACTTTAAAATGATCATTGTACAAACTATCAAACATTCATGCATGGCAAATATACAGAACTTTTTCTCTATTAACTAGAGATATCTGTCTACACACAAATACCATACACATGTAAGAAGCCAGAAGGAGGCAAAATATGTTCTAATTATAGTCATATCTGAAATTACTGTTTTAGAGCACTCTAGAGATAACTGGCGCAACTTGGTATGTTGCTGTTAAAAGGGCTTTTCCCAGCTAATCTCTGTCTGTGAAATAGCCTCAGCTCTGTGTTAACAACCTATCACACTTATTATGACATATAAAGTACAAAAATGCATTACCCTCAGAAGTAACAGTTTGCGGTTAAAAAGAATAATTTTTTTGGAGTGGAGGCAGGTGGTGTGAGGAGCTGTGGGAGCCAACACCGTGGGCAGATTAATGCTGAGAAATTGGAATTTTGTTTCTGGTAAATATATTCAAATCCCTGAGGTCATGAATGGTGCAGTGAGCTTGAAGGTGGTATGAATAAAGCTGTAAGCAAAATGTCACTTACTGCTTTTTATTAGAGGTTTCCTACTTATTTCCACTGGCTCCTATTAAATTCAGAGAGAAAATATTGATTGTGCTGGAAGTGATTAAGTGTGAGACTGAGTACACATATTGTGCAACCATATTATTTATGTATTAAAATTAACTTTAAAAAGCCAAGCCATGTACTAACATTCTATCAAGAGCATCTGCCACACATTTTGTCTCAGTAAGACATGCTGAATGCCTGTAATGCAAGACCAAAACTGGCTTTACACATCTGCCTGCCAGAGGGAGAACACCTCCTTGAAGACAGAAGCAGTCTCCTATTGGAAGATTTCAGCTTTTCTTGTAAGACATGTCCAGAGAGTGATTCTGAAAAACTAATTTACAAGGGAAATATTAAGTCATATTTAAAACTTGACTATAAAATATCCAAGAAATTACTTCTCTCAAGTTTACTTTGGGTATAGGCACATGTAAGTTATGTGACATAAGTACTGTGCAGTAATTCTGTACTGTGTCCAAAAGGTAAACACTCAGAAAAAGAAAAAAAAGAAGAAGAAAAAAAGTTCTGTTAAGTATCTAACAGACAAAAATAAAAAAGAAAATAAAATACTTTTTAAAAGATCCTATTTGGGTAGCTTTATAATACAAGAAGGATTGAAAGTTACAAATCAAGAATCTGAATTTATGTTTTTTATGCTTTTACAGAACGGACCAAAAAAATTCAGAGTTAAATACCTACTAGATAAAATAAGTATCTTTTTCTTACAGATCTGATCAAAGCAAATTTATATCTGATTTTATACATGATTGAAAATTTAAGTGTTGATCTCCTAGATCAGATGTCTTCATGAAAAATGTATTTCTCAGAGAATTATAATAACTGCATATTATTTAGGGAATTTTGTATTAAGAACTGCATGAAGTTCATGGTCAACATGGTAAGGATCTAAAATGTAGTTGTATCTCCTAAGAATTTCATCACTGATTAAGTATGTTTGAACAAAGGTCTAAGAAAGTTTCCTACTCTGGACGTTATTATTGTAGCCGATTTTACTTTTGGTTTAATTCAATAACAAGTGGTGGTGCTGCTGCTGTTCTTCTTCTTTTGATCTCAAGATAAAAATAACTTTACATTGCTGTGGGTTTGCTTTTAAAGAAAAAAAATCACACCTTAAAGTGTTAGGGAGCAATGCTGAATTGCAGCACATTGATAACATTTAAAATATTTTTATTGTTATTCTTCAAAATTTTGATACTATTACAGAAGGAACTGAGGCAAAATTGTTAAAAAGGCAAAATTACAGGTGCACTGAACTTGAACAAACTGAACAGACTTCAGTGTATTAAATAGAAATGTTTCAGAGAAGGCTTACAGCAGTTTTCATTTGTGCACTTTCAGTGATTTAGACAGAACGGGGCTGAGGGGAATTTGAGAACAGAACAAAGAAATAGACATGTAGAAATGAGTCCCATAGGAATTGTGAACTTTCATTTTATGTGGGTTTTGAGGGGGAGGGAGGGTTTCGGGGAGATCATGCATTTGGGTTTTATAGGGTTTTTTGTTTGTTTGTTTGTTTGCTTTGGGCTCAGTTTTCCCAGGTTCCAAATGCTTTCCAGAATATAACTGGTGTGTGTTCCACTTATTCACAATATTATTACAGGTAGAACTGGGACTTTTAATGATTAGGTACACTGTAGTAAACAGTGAAAGCTGCAGTAAGCAGAATTCAGTGTTTGTTGTACAGTCTTACCTTATTGTAGTACATGATTTAAACTATCACTATACCTACTCATGAGGTAAGCAGCTACTAGAGAGTTCTAGCACCTTCCCAACATACCAACATCATAACATTTTAGTGTTCATGGTGGCAGATAAAGTAAAAGCATGGGTAGAAAACCTTTACAACCTTCTGATTAAGTGAGTATTCCATGCTTCCCAGGGTCGTAAGCCCTGAACTTATGTTTTAGGCAGCTTATTTCTCTACTATGCTCCTAATTGTTGATTATGTGTTTATATTCCTTTGTTTGTTACCAAAAATTGGTATTCAGAAAAATATTTTGTCAAAAGACGTATTCTAGAAATTGAAAGTTACTTAAGATTAATTATTGAACATGACCAATGCTAAGGTCTCACTTTTCATGTTAAAACAGAGATGTAATAAAATGATCCAGTTTAAAAAAAAATGGTCTGAAAGATCTATTCAATATGTAGCCATTTCTATTGCCTTAGCTTTGCATCTCATGAGTTTACCTTAAAATTTTAATTAAAATGAGCAGAAAATCTCCCAGCAAGATTCAGCTCAAACTAAGATACATCAATCAACTGCAAGGGAGATGGAGTTGCTTTAGTTTCACTGAAAAATAATCTTTTAGCAAATGTGAATTGAGTTGAAGTTCATAACGCGCACACAGATCATAGTAATTATTTGAATCCTGTGGGCAGTTCAGACAAAATTGGTTTTGGTACACTTTGTCTTACAACTAAGGACCAGAACACATTATATGACACAGAATGCAAAGAAGGAATAAAGGAACTTTTTTTTCTTTCAAATATGTTTCAACGCTTCTCACTATCAGCATTATTTTTATATAGACATAGACATATAATATGTACACATATACTTCTGTCTCTGTATAACACACATGCTTATCCCTCTTTTCCAGAAATAAAAAAATGAGAATTTGCTAATGCCTAATTATTTGGGTCCACCCTTGAGAGTGTCTCATTTTGCATTGCATATTGCATCTGTGGGATGACCATAAGAGTTTACTAGCGCTCATGATATGTTTTAGTCTCAGAGCTCTGACAATGCTCATGAGGGTCATGTGCATCTCAAGATACATAATAACTGAACATTCTGAGAACAGGTATGCTTGGCACTTTTGGATATAAATACCAAGTTACTGTCCTGTAGGATTTAAAATACAGGTAATACAGAGAGCTCATAAGTAAAAACAGGTGACTGATGAAAAAGCTGAATGTGCATCACATTTTCCTCTGGTGCTCAGATTGCCATATCAGAAGCTTTTTCACACTCCTTTGCACTAAACTTTATCAGATCAGGAAGGAATGAATCTGTTTCACTCTCTTAACCCCTCTCTTTTCCAGCAGTGCTTTAGGGTTGTTAAACCACTGTATGAGCAGAGAATATTGCCTGTATGGACCTGGATTACAGAACTGAGCACAGAAAGCATCTTGTGCAAAACTATTTATGTTACCTGGTGAAAGCCTAAAAAAAGCAGTAAAAGTTTACTGTAAGGGTGAAATACAGGGGGTGGTAAAAAAGTCTTGTGGTGGCTATTTAATGTCATAATTTCCACATGAATGCATCTTGCAAAATAAAAGTATATACATTCTGCTAGGAAAGAAGAGAACTTCTTTGATCTCAATTCATTGCATCATGGAGGACAAAAAGTTAAAAATAAAACTTTCCACACCCACAAATATCATACCAGTGAGAATAAGGCTGTAGCCTAGTATTAGGGTAACACAGTTTGTAAATACTAACCAAAAACTTCCTAAAATGTGGAAAATCTGCTGAAGCTGTTGTCCACTTGGAGGCTAGATAGACTACACAATAGAGTTGTGCTAACAAAGAAGACAATCCAACTCTGCAAGAAAAAAATATCCTGGGTGTGGCTGTGATTTGTGCTGCAGATACACATGAATCAAATGAGTAGCTATAAAACATCCTTATGTTTTCTAAGAGTAAGAACAATGTCCTGCTCTCTAGGCTGCCAGAATACAGTTTAAACTCAGATCATTCAGGTTTTCTTTTCTCTCTTTTTCTGTCTTTGAGGATGAAACCTGGTGTGAGATGAAAGCTGATTTGTATATCAATGCCTCCTGAAATATAGACATTGTTTTCAAACTCCTGACTACTCAACAGAGGTTGCATCTCAAGACGTGCAGCTATTTGGTAACAGAAAAGCAGCAGAGGCAATCCTTTAATTTGTAGACCTACCACATGACTGCCTCCTCAGGGTGAGAAAATTGGTGTGATCCAACTGTATATGAATATGGAAAGAACCATTTAACTTCTAATTACCTCAAGTAAATACCAAGTTAAGGTACCAAATGACACCAATCAGCTGTTAATGTCCCAAACATGAAAAGAAAAATCAAGAAAAGGGAGGGAAAGAGAGGAGAGGGGAGGAGAACTAACTTCAGAAAATCTGTGAATATAAAAACCTACATGGAAGATAAACATGTGGCCTTGATATAGATGACCAGTGCTGATTCGTAAGCACTATAAAATCTCTGAAAATGGTTAAAGTTCATGTATCTGCTCTAAAGTCTGAATTTGGTTTGCAACATAGAATATTTAATAGCTGTTATCTTAATTTTGACTACTTATATTTTTTATTTTGAAAGCCATATTTCTGTGGCTTCACTTACTTAATTTTGTCAATAGCAAGACATGGATCTATGCAGTAAATTTATGAATACATATCAATGTGTTGAATTTTCCAGAAATTAGAAATTTAAATTATCTAGCTTTAAATTTTCAGAAATTTAAATTTGGTAACATTTATCATCATTATTGTGCTTCTGCTGTCATAGCAGCTCATATGAATTGTGATAGTAATGCTCTGTGGTGTTAGCAATGATATTAACAATAGCTCTGTAGCATCCAAGACCTACAAGAAGCATGGCTGATCTATGGAGTTCTGTGATATAGAGGCTTTGTTTTGGTTTACTCTTAGCAGTAAACACTCTGTATCAAAGAGAAAGCTTACTACAGACTACTTTCACAGTCAACCAACACTACACTTCTGACTTTGCAAATACATTATAGTACAGTATTTAAGGATAATGTAAAAAAAAGTATAAAGAAAGTGACATTAAATGAGGTAATTCAAGATTGTGATCTACAACAGCTAAGTGATATTACACTTCCTTCACTGCATCTCTGAAGCGTAAAAAACCTGAGGCCATGCCATTCCTGACAGAGGAACAAGCCAAAACCCCCACTTTAGAACACATTAGAACTCACCAGTGATTGTGTGTCGTGAAAACAAACTACCCTAGATTAGTCTGATTTCAGCACTGGAAGTTACCCTGTGGTTACGGTGCCCTGATCTCCTTCACAGAACAACTTGGAGGGGTGTTTTGGGTTTGTGTGGTGGGGTTTTGGTGCCGGGTAAGGGACCACAGGGCCAACTCCTGTGAGAAGCTGCTGGAAGCTCCCCCGGCTCCGAGCCGGACCCGCCGCTGGCCCAGGCCGAGCCCCTCAGCGACGGCGGCAGCGCCTCCGGGAGAGCGGAGTGAAGAGGGGAAACCTGCGGTGAGTGGGGATTGGGATGGGAGAGGAACCCCTCTGCGGGTACCGAGGGCAGGGAGGAAGGCGGGGAGGAGGAGCGGGGAGGAGGGGGTGCCCCCGCAGCCCGTGGTGAGGCGGCAGGCTGTCCCCCCCAGCCATGGAGGGGAGCGGGGAGCAGAGACCCCCAAGATGGCCGCCACTCCGTGGGGAAGCCCGCGCTGGAGCAGGCTGGGACTGAAGGACTGCAGCCCGGGGAAAGGACCCACGCCAGGGGAGTTGGTGAGGAACTGCAGCCAGCAGAAAGGACCCACATTGGAGATGTTCGTGAAGGACTGTCTCCTGTGGGAGACACCCCACGGTGGAGCCGGGGACAAGTGCGGAGTCCTCCTCCCCCTGAGGAGGAAGGAGCGGCAGAGACAAGGTGTGGCGAGCTGACCCCAACCCCCATTGCTGGGGGAGGAGGGAGAGAGAACCGGGAGTGGGGCTGAGCCGGGCAGGAGGGAGGGGTGGGGGGAAGGTGTTCGAAGGTTGGGGTTTACTTCTCAGTATCCTTGTTTTGGTTTGATTGGTAGTCAATTAAATTGATGTTGTTTCTTCCCCAAGTTGAGCCTGTCTTTTGCCTGTGCCTGTAACTGGTGAGTGATCCCTCCCTGTCCTTGCCTCGACCCACGAGCGTTTCTTTGTATTTTCTCCACGTCATCCCGTCGCGGGGTGGGGGAAGAAGGGAGCGAGCAGCTTCGTGGCGCTTGGTTGCTGGCTGCACTTAAACCACAGCAGGGGGATTCAGAAGCAGGGTCTTTTGGTTAGGTTTTTTTTTCCATCACCTCAATACTGCATTCTCTTTCTCTAAATGTGTGTTCTCAGGGAATGGTAGGCATGTCTAAGTGAAATAATTCGGAATGAGCCATCTGGTGTACTCAGTGGGTGTTTGGGAAGCAGCTGATGAAGGAACCAGTTCTGCAGGCTTACACTAACATGGGTAGGGGACAGTAGTTCCTAAGTCATTAAGAACTTGATTCTACCTTTTTCTGAGCTGTATAAAATGGGTAGAATAAAATACTATTTGGATCACAGGCTTTGTAGTGAATGTGGAAAGAGTAAGACAAAACTGGATGTTTGTAAAAGCCATAAGTGGAAATTTTCTTTGGGACTCAAACTCTTAATTAGGGAAATCAGAGACATTTCTTTATGTCAGAATACCCTCAAATTATATTTAAAAATATTCACATACAAGTTTTATAGAAAAAAGGAATCACAAGGTCTTGCTGTTACACAGATCTTCCTTTGTGAAAATTTTAATAAGGTAATGTTTGTACAGTCAGGCTCATAGAGACGTGATTGTATCACTGTTTTAGTATGCAAAAGTCTCGTTGCATGATTTGCAAACAGAACTTTTGTAGTTCAATTTCTAAGCAAATTATACAACCTTTGGTTAAAAGCATTAAAATTTGAAATGGCATATAAAATCATTACAGAAGTATTTCAACCCTGAAAGGGTTTGCAGATTTGTATTATTTTTAAATACACTGATGTACGAAGCATGTTGTTATAACACAGAAGAGGCTAAATGATTTTGCCTAAATTTCAAAAATAATGCTGAAATGCAAAAAGAATGCCACTTTATAAATTGACATTCATGGGGGGGGTAATTAGAAAACTGTAAATATCTAAAGTGCAATTCCATGTTAATAAATTGTATTGCTATAAAGAAATAACAAAGTAAACCCCCAATTATACTGACTTTATTAAATCATAAATTAGCATTTCTCAAAATATCAGTGGATACCATAAAAATACTGTAGACACGATTCTAACCTTTATGCTACACACTTGCTTGAAATTCAAGCCTTGAAAGAAATTAATGTCCTTTTCTTGTCTGGCTTTCACACCATTACAGTAATTCTACTCACTGCTTGTCATCTTATTTACAGTATTTGGCAATGTTCAGTACTGAAAAGCTTCTGTGTTCCAAGAGAACTTAAAACTTCCCTTAATTTTACCTCTCCTTCATCAACTGTGTTCACCTCATTAATCCTAAAACATTTCATGTGTTGTGCACATACCTATCAGACTTTCAAAAGTGTTATATAAATGGTCATCCTCATGCCCCAAATCTGCTTGCTAATTTTCATCATAGAGTTTCTGAAACTAAATCCAAATGAGACAGCCTCCAGCTCCCCCACCATGCACACTGCATAAGCCTGAGCCAGGAGGACAAAGTCTGCTGACACTTTCCTCTCTCCTCTGCGCTACCTACAGTTTACAGGATTTAATGCCTCATATAGCAACATGACAATGTTTAAGGCGAGATTGGGGAAAAGTAGTATGTTTCAGAGTAGCATCTAGATGACAAGTTCTAGTCATTCACATTATAATCTGGCCAGGCCAGCAAGAGGAGTAGTAAAACTCTTGCTTCTGTGGTAGGGAGAACTATAATAAGGTGAAGTTTCCAGAAAAATTAACAACCTCTAAAAGGCAAATGCATAATTCCTTTGAAAGTAGTTTGGGCAAGGACCAAGGACAATCTTCTGGCGTTGAAATAGCATTCTGTTCCTGTGTAGTTTACTAGAGCAGAAACTGCCTCAACCATGAGTGTGCTTGTATCCCAAGCATTCTTTTTGTATGAAATGAGGGGCAGCTTGTGCCTTCTTACATACTAGTATCAATATTAAGTTTAGAAAACTTGTGGTAATATTTTTTTTGGAAAAAAACCTACTGTTTACTTTATTCCATTATTCAACCTGTCATTGTCACGCTATTACCAAGCAAAGTACCTTCTTTTTTTCCATTTTGCATTCATACCTTTCAAACTCATCTTAGTCACCTGCTTATCAATTTAAATACTCCTTTTGTTTGTCTCGTTTAACATCTACAATGTCATTTTCCATACTCTTTTTATATCAGGGATGTAGCTGTTCTGCTTTTTTCTATTGCATTATTTAGTTTAAAACTGAAGATTATTTCAGTTTTTCACATCTAACTATTCAATCTGTCACCTTCTGTATAGTTCTCAGATATTATTTTTTAAAATTAAGCTTATATGATTATGAAACCCATATTTTATAGATGTAATCTGGCCCTTCTGTCAAGATTCCCTTTCCTTATTCTACTCCTTTTGGTTTCATTTCAGGCTTTCCATTTCGTTGGTACCAGTTGAACACTTTGCTACACAACTAAAATATTTCTAAATTGTAGTGATATTGGAAATAAATTACAATACTCAGCTGATTTACATCTGAAAATTAGACTTCTAAGTGGGAGCTGAGTCGAGTAGTTAACCTGACCTCTTTCAGGTGTGGATCCTAGGAGCAGATGGATCACCATCACCTGGTGCCTCTTTCTGCCCATTGTCTGATAGGAATTTTGGGTCAACAGCTGATATTTAAGCATCTAACTTCAGGTCAAAAATTAAGATGGACCATAGAGATTTGGTTACTGAATGTTAGGCTAATGAGCCAGTTGTTTAACAGGTAAAGTTCCGTTATTTTAAAGTGTCTAGACTCACCATAGTGAAGAAAGAGTTAGGAATTGCTGGAGGGCTTCCCGTCTTTGTTTCCCCTGATTCTATGATTTGTTGCCACTTGCTTTAAAGACAGCACTGCTGGCACAGTTAGTCTAGAGCGCACTCTTTGAGATGTCTCAATTTATTTGTGTTCAAGTTACTTAAATTTATGTGAAAAAGATGTATATAGGTGGAGGACCCTAATAAATCATTCTGTCTTTCATTAGTCCCTGCTCACTATTCTCAAGACTCATAATATACTATATAAGGGAAAGTATCAGAATATAAATCTTGCCACAAAGTTTGGGGGGAAAACCAAAGTGTTTTGCTGCATGATTTTGATTACCAGTTATTACACACTTTTATAATTTGGGTGAGTATTTTTGTATCTTAAAATATTACAAAAGGACTTTTTTTTGCCTTGTTGCATCAAAATCAGTGCAAAGTAACATCTGTATATCATTGAACTACACTTATTTATAGCCATTCTCTGGATTTTCCTCTGTTACATACTTTTTAGTGACAATATATTAACTATATATAACTGGTGGCTATAGTCCTACCAGTGTGAGCCCAAATACATGGAACTTCTGAAAACCTTCATTTTTAAATTGTATACCTGTTTGTTTTAATCATTCAACTTTGAAATTGTTTTTATTGCAATATAAAGTATGAACTTTAATTTTTCTTCAGATAACTTCTTTCTTCCATCTCAGAATTGCATGTCATATAAAAGATTAGTTGCAGTATTCTCATGGTGAATCTGAAGTCAAATAATTAGTAGTTTTGTGTTTCGTGCTTTGAATGGGAAGCCATCTATAATCTCTCAAATCTTTGGATGTTATAGTGAGACTACCTGTGTTTCTAAAATTAAGTTTCTCTGGTAGTCTTTTTGTTGAATAATTAACTACTATAGCTGAATAGACAGGGTTGGTTATTCAGCTTTTTCTATTTGCATCTCTAAGGAGTTAGTGGTAATATAGTTTATAATGTTTTGGCAGATACCTAAAGCATTATGTACCTCTTGGAAATCTATTAGCACTTGCATTTTGTAACATACTACGCTTCC
The DNA here is from genome assembly GCF_900496995.4 of Aquila chrysaetos chrysaetos. NCBI lineage: Eukaryota > Metazoa > Chordata > Aves > Accipitriformes > Accipitridae > Aquila > Aquila chrysaetos. Next base: position 13,793,731 of record NC_044026.1, read on the forward strand.
CCTTGGGTGTCAGACTGACAAGTTTCTTTGGTATTACATAGAGATCTACAAAATGAAAAGGTCGAAAAATCTGACTTACCTATGTACCTGTTATAACGAATTCTGATCAATTAATTCTTGTTAGATTTCTTTTATATAGCCAGTAAGATCTGAAGTGATGCAACTAAAACTATTCTGTTTCATTCTGTCCTGTTTTTTTAATTAAATTATACCAAGAAGTATAATTTATACCAGTCCTCAGGCAGTTGCCTTAGTTTAATATTAGTTCCAAAATCTCAGTGCTCACAAGGTAGTTTTCTGTTAAGACTTAAACAAATGATGCAACAAGGAATGACTATCTTTCCAATTATACCAAAATTGCAAGTAACTTAGCAGGGCCATAAAAAAGTGTTTAAGCTTATGGATTTTGATAAATAAAGCAACACAATTTCTAGGGGAGCAGCCAAAAACCCCATCAATGCAAATATCTTGGCTGATAAGAGGGCTTTTTTTCTCAGAAAATCTGTGTAGGAGATGAAACTGCTTGTTGGAAATATATATATATTTTTTTTTTTAAGGGACACAGTAACTTTCCAGCTGATTGTCTGAAGTATGGAAGTCGCCTGTCTTAAATAGAAGTTAAAAAAATGGTTTTTTTTGTAAGAGTACTGTTTACTAAGTTCAAAAGAAAGGTTTATTCTTGCAAACCATTGATGAAATATGAAAGCATCCTGCTGTGTACCCAAGTAGTTTGGAGAATTGCGAGGGTAACATTTTTGTCCTTTACTTTCTTACAGTACTGCAACTCTTAACATAACAAAAATGATTAAAGGGTTGGGTTGTAATTGAGTATTTATATAGACATGTAATATGTGTACATTATTATATAATACATTATTTCATAGCTATCATATGCATTATAAACAATGTATTGTATAATATAAAATTTATAATATGTAATAGTATGTATTTTCCAGAGAAATGTGAAGGAGGGATACATACTGGTTTCTCTGGCACTGTAAAAATATACACACATACATGCATACTTAAATATACAATATGTTTTCCTTTGCAGTCAAAGACCATATCCTTTTTGTCCAGATTATATTGTTCTACACAAACAATAGCGTATATATTTAAGAAGTCCCTTTCACTTCAGTTTTATGACACATCTGGGAAGCCAACAACAGATTTCATGATGGAGTTGTAACCTTCTAGTCAAAGCTGGTGGGTTACCTTCAGCAGTCATGCAGCTACGCCAGCATTTGTTGATGTTGATCCTTATACTGGTCTGAAATGCATCCAAATGAATAAGAGGAGACAAAAACATAGCTACCATTTTCCTAGTGCAGTTCAAGACTATTCAGGTATGTTTCAAGACTACCTGGAAGACTTCTCAGAACTCCTAGTTCAGAGCTTTCTCCTGCATTTGGATATCTATGTCTACTCTTGTTTTCTTGGCACTGCAGGAGGAGGAAATGTGCCTTTTATATAATAGTTAAAACACTGGCTTAAGGTATGAAGACATCTGTAAGCACTCGCATGCATTCCTCATTCTCAGGGGAAAAAAAAAAAAAAGGAAAAAAAAAGCCAACACAAAACAAAAACCCCACCCTGGAATGACTATATTGCAATCTTTGTAGTGGATTAATTTGACATTCTCAACATATCCCATCAATGTTTTAACATCTGTGTAAATAATTAAAATGTCAATACTCAAAAAGACAAGCACCAGATGAATTAGACTACAGCCTAGCAGTGAGAATACTTGAATTGGAAGGAGTCCTGGATCCCATTTACTTCTCCAAGACCTTTTTTTGAATGTACTAAAGTGTATAAAATGTGTAATGGCTCTAAGCAACATGGTATACCAAGCTCAGCTCATCTGATCCGAAGAAGTGAGAAAATCATAATCTAGAGAACCATGGTGAGGCTTGTGTTTGCTTTCTTTCTCTGCTTACTCTTTCACCCACAAGAATATTTTTTTGCCAAGAGAAACAGGTTTCAACAAGAGAGGCAGTGTCCCTCTCCTCAGTATAGCCTACATGTATAGAGTGAGGGGGATAAAGCATTCCTTCAGGGAAGGGAGAGGGATCATTTTAAGTGCCATTGAGCAAACAGCAGGACTGCAGCCAAATACTTGAAAAATGTTCTTACTGCTGGTGCATTGTATTACGCTACAGCTTTACTGTATATGTATCTTGATAACATGTTCACTACTTTCTTCTCCCTTTCTCTGTTGTTTAGAAGAAATTGGTAGGTGTATCAGCATTTTGGTGACAAATGCAAGCCAGTGGATATACTGTGGAAATACCAGCTGAGGAAGTATAGCTGGAAACATGACTGATTTCTAGACCCTTTTTGTGTTTAGGAATATCTGATAAGTTCTCAGCCCTGCAAAATCTGAGACAAATGTGCATATTTCCAGAGACAGACAACAAGCAACTTTATAAAAGACATGAATAAGTTCAGAAGCCTTGCAAAAGAGACAGCAGCTGGTCATATCTGGAGGAGCAGAATTTCAGATTGGTTGGAATTTTGTCTAAATCCCACTCATCTTTTAACCAGAACACTGTTCCCTCCCTGTGTAAAGGCAATGGTTTTATACAATGTTGTAAAGATGAACAGATTAAAGACAGAAAGGATCACAGGCAATTTGAGAAAATGAGCAACCTCTAGCAGATAGGCCTCATTTTAGTTCTTGAACAGCCTGAAAGTAACAGGAGAGGCTGCTGATTTGCATGGATCTACCTACAGTAAATCCAGGAATGTGGTACTGTCCACAGTACTGTGGCCCTTGCATTTATCCTGGACAAAGCTGTAGCACCTGCTGCCTACCCTTGATGTCCACTGCAAATCTGACCACGGAATGCAGGAACAGATGGTCAGTGTGTGCAGAGTATCTTCTGGATAGCTCAGAGCCACGGAACAGGAGCTGCGCTTGTGTACTGGCTGTTTGTCTGTGTTTTCTGGGCATCAGGCAGACAGCTGGAGTTCCTGTCCCAACAGAGGTAGGCAGAATCCCAAAATCCTAGATAAATGATCCTATTCCCACATCATCTACAAAGGCAAAAAATCAAACTGGACCAGAAAGACAGAAGGCAGTGGTAAGAGGAGGACTAAAGTCTCTTCAGGTCCCTGGTAAACCAATGTATTTAAAACAATGTCACCAATTTGTCTATCGGGCAAATCAAATCTTTTAAAAGATTAAAGACTAAATTTCACTACAACTACAGCTGTGTCAAGTCCTGCATGGTTTTACTGGAGGATAAAAGAAAACAAAGAAAGAAGGAATAATGCTGTGGAATGGGTGAGAGAAAGCAGACTTGCAAAATTCAGTTTAAGTCAATCACTGAGCGTCACTGATGTTTTTGTATCTTTGTGGAAAGATGAATTTGGTCTTTGTGAGAAGTGGGGCTTTGAACACACACACATACACACACACACACAAAGTTAAACATTTCCTGGAATCAAATTTGTGGTTTACTTGGCTATGTTTATGCACCTTATCTAATGGCATTCCAGTGGATATTGAATGACTTGACTGGAAATGATGTTTTCACAAATGCAAATGTTAATGGAACTGAATTTTAATGCATTGCAGCATTTACATAGGAAATCTGGGTCCAAGAAAAATAATTTATGCCGTTATAAAGCAGAAGCAACTACCTACGTATTCAAGCAAAACCAAAGAACGCAGTTTTATTTCAGATAATCCAACAGTCACAGAGCCTACGATATAATCCAAAGACAAATTATTATTGCTGGAGTTTGCTTGGAGCATAAATGTCAACATAGAATGTATGTAGTAAACATTGTAAGCTATCCAGGCACAGACTATTGACATAAAATCTTAAGTCTTTGATTAAACTCCTATGTAGTGTTTGTTTAGATCCAAATGCAGCACAGATCCAACAACCATTTCCTTCCTCCCAGGAAGAAACGGAGCACCAATTGCAGGTTTAACACAGGAGCAAATGCTTTAGGTTGTCAGAACATAACAACCCTGAAACAAATTATTGGAGTCCTTTCGCCAAGAAATGAAAGGAATAAAAAATGAACATATGAAAGAAAGTAACATAGTTTAAGAAACATATCAGCTGCAAAAGGATTGGGCCACTTTACTGTTGAGACTCCAAAAAAGTTTTTGGCTTGAAATGAATGTCTTCAGGATCTATTGAATCCAGCAGGATAGAACAGAGTAATGTTTGTCTACAAAATTTTCGAAGGCATTTGTTTTAGTTGTTTTCCAGTAGATTCACTGTGCTGGTGTTGGCTGGGGTAGAGTTAATTTCTTCATAGTAGCTAATATGGGGCTATATTTGGGATTCTGTGTCTCTGCCATCCTGGGAGCAGGTGCCTTTTGCTCCACAGGTTTTCTCAAAGGTGAGATTTCTCTGGGACGGGTCAAACCATCAGATCTATTCCTCTGTCCATGTTTTAAAAATCTCATATTAAGATTTTGATTCCTTCTTTCTTTTTCATAAACCACAACTCGTCACCTCTTTAGTTCCAGTAATGAAACTCTTCCTAGTGCCACACTGTAAAGTGAATTACTGAAATAATCAAGGTATTTCAAAGCCCTAACCGAGTATCAAAGCAGGGTATTGAAACATTGGTCTGGCACAAAATGGGCGAAAGCTTTCTTAGGGCTGACAGACATTATATTAGGTTTCATTTCTATACAGTTTGGGTGTAGTGTTAAATTCCTTAGCATCGTATAAAGCTCTATAACTTGTGGATTAGTAAGAATATGGTAGGTGTGAAAATAAATGCTAGATTCTAGCAATTTTAAACCTGAGACAGTATTCAAAGGGTGTTCAAGAGTATTGCTGTAGCCTGAAGAGAATCAAATAGGTTTAAGCAAGCAGATTGTTAACCATCATTAACGTTGCTGTAATTGGATAGATGTTAAAGTGTTAATAAGTAATGAGACATTATACGTATACACAACTTCATATATATATACACATACATATAAAAACAGGTATGTTTCTTCTCTTTTTTACTATTCCTATGTAACCTGAGTTTCAAGGCCTCCTGAGAAATTTGGAAATACTAAAGTAAGAATGTGAAGTAAGAATGTAGCCAAAAATGTATTAAATGTATTAAATGTATTTGGAAAAACATCAGTTCATGTCTTGCAACATGTCTTAAAAGACTGATTATTTCAGTAGCCCACAGATAAACCAGCTAGCTAGAAAAAATATAATCCAGAAATGAAAAGGTTATCAGAGAAAATAGAAGTTAACAGAATGCATGTGTTATCAAATGAAAGAAAACAAGTGTCTTCTGTAGAAGGACCAGTTAACATCATACACGGGGTCTCTCATTTTGGCGATGTAGAGTAGCCATGAAATTGACTGTAACTTAACAACACAGATGGAGCTGCCTCAGGTTTTGGTATATAAGACTGTAGCTAACCCTGCTGAGCTGTGCAGTTTCCCCTTTTCTTCAGAATAAAGTTGGCAGATTATTTTATAGGTGGGAAGAAATGATTGCTCATAAACTTTGTACTGCACTGTTATCTATGTAAGCACTGCTGTATTATCATTAAAGGGACATTTACCACTATTGCTTGTGCTTAGTCTTGTACTCCACTCTTAAAACCTGGCTGTAACTTGTATGCAATGTTACGCAATCTACTGCTATGAGATCTACCATATAATCTGTCTACTGACCCCAGCCTACAACAGACATGTTCCTTTTCTTCTTTGCAATGTCACACTTGGACTGTGGTGTGAAAGCATGCATTTCAATAACCCATTTTTTTCATTTTCCAGTACTTAAAGCTTTCTTTTCATTCTTTCAATCTCAGTGAATGACATAAAATCTCCAGACTGATGAAATTACATAACTAGAACCTTAGCTTATATATACCTATATAAATAAAAATCAGTGCTCAGAAAAAAATCTTCCATTTTACAGGTAAGGATCTGATGCACAGGCAACAAACTTTATAGTCTGTCGGAGCATAAGCTGAAGATAGTCAGGGAATTGTACTAGTATTATCAAGCTGAATTATTAAATAATGGTGCAAAATTACAAATAAATAATCCAACGTGGAAGCTTTTAGGAACACTTTTAAAATTGTATATTAAATGAAGGTATTTTAATGAGAAACTGTAATAATAAATGAGATCTCCACAGGAATCACAAGCGCGTCTTTTATTATCGGTGCTATAAAGAATACTAATTAAATTCTTGATGATGAGAGACTTAAAGTTCTACCTACTTTTAACAAATTAATTCTAAACATTTAATTTTAACTGAAGTGGAAACAGATACTTTCATTTAAGACTATGTATTAAAAATATAGCAAATTATCCAATAAAACAACTGTTTTAATGGATAATATGTTCTTTATCTCAGAAACTTTTAAAATACAGCTAATTAGGGGCCTCGTCAAAGGCATCATTTAAAAGAATGCTTCCTCTGAAATAGAAATCACAGTGAAGAAATGTTTCTGGCCATATAGATCTTACATGCTTTTTTTCTTTCACTTTTGTTTTCCCTCTCAAAAGCTAAAAACTATGGTTTCAGCTTCTCCAGGTGATAGAATATAGAAAAAACCACACAGACTTACAATAAGGTTATCTATATTTCTACTATGACTTCACGATTACTGTCATATGAACACTGTATCTGTTATTGTAAAACGTGCATAAATTCATTGCATCCCAAAATTCTTTCACTAAGAAATCTTGAAAGTTTGCAACCTAAAGACATTAAACCAATTAGGCCTAGGAGTTGTAATATTGACATAAAAGTATACGCCTGTATGCAAAAATACTTATTCTGGTAAATAAGTGTATGTCTATAAAATGGATTCTGTAGCTACAAATTTATTCTTACTTTATTAGTGTGTCAATAAATGTGAGCATTTTTGTTGAGGTTTTTACCACAGCAATTTCTGTTTCTCAGAAGGTAGTGAGGTAGTAGTAAGTCTCAAAAGTTTTGTTAATTGAAATCATGTTCATTCTCCTCAACTTCTGTAGACATTGAGTCAGACTTGTGTAAACTTTAAGCTGGTTATTTTCATTTATGCTGAGAAGACTTTCATTCTGTCTGTTGCCCATTGAAATGAATAGGACTACAAAGCAGTGGGTGATTACTCAAGGCATAAGGCCTAAGGATCTAGCCCATCATTGCTGTTATTTTGTTAGGACGTACTATCAATGCGTAGTACACTTGCATGAAATTCCTACCTATAGTATCTGAATTATTTTTGACATTTAACATCAAGAAATGTTTCATCATTGAATATTCAATACTGAATGCATTTTATGGATTCAATCTTATTAGAAGTCATAGCAGGCTAAGAAAGGTTGCAATAGGTATACCTTGAATATTGTAGTAACTCGTTTCTGGCCTCAAGAGTTTGGTCTTGTCCTTGTCCAAATTATCAGACATCTTTGAACCCAGAATGACACATAAGAAGGGCTGTACCTCTAAACAGATCTGTTGACCATAATTTTCTTCCTAGTAGCTGGTATAGTGGTGTGCTTTGGATTTAGTATGAGAATAATATTGATAACACACTGGTGTTTTTAGCTGATGTTAAGTAGTGTTTATACTAAGTAAAAGATTTTTCAGCTTCTCATGCCCTGCCAGCGAGAAGGCTGGAGGGGCACAAAAAGTTGGGAGGGTACACAGCCAGGGCAGCTGACCCAAACTGGCCAAAGGAATATTCCATACCATATGATGTCATATGATGTCATGCCTAGAATATAAACTGAGGGGAAGGCTGGTTGGGTGCCACTGCTCGGGAACTGACTGGGTGAGGAATTGCATTGTGCATCACTTGTTTGTATATTCTAATTCTTTTATTAGAGTCATTATTACTGTTATTATCAATATTTTCTTTTTTTTGCTGTCGTATTAAACTGTTCTTATCTCAACCCACGAGTTTTACTTTTTTCCCCGATTCTCTCCCCCATCCCACTGGTTGGGGGGAGTGAGCGAGTGGCTGAGTGGTGCTTACTTGCTGCCTGGGGTTAAACCATGACACTAAGTAGAAGCGTAATAAATCAATGTGGAAATCTTGCCTACAGATATTTTATCTTTTCTAGAATGGAAGCTTCTACTTCAAATCAGAAGCTTTAAGATAGAAGGTTTGCTTGAGTATATTCACGAGCCAGAAAATCGTTGCATTTCCTCCAAAATTTCCTTCTTCAGACTGGTGTGGAGTCCAAAGCAGCTTTCTTCAGCAAACCTTCTTTGCTGTCTCAATAATTTAGGGCATTTCTCACCAATTTAGATCCAAGGAAGCTACCACCTAGCTCAGTAACAGAAAGGAGCAGTCTCTGTTCCTCTTCTCTGAACTACTCTCAGAGCGTTGCCTTATCCCAAGCATTGTGGATTATGTGCCGCATACCTTATGGCTCTTAGTTACACCAAAATTTTAACATGGGACAGAGTCAGTAAAACTAGACATTTCTGAAACAAACAAAAAACTACATGATCTATGTCAGAAACAAAGTTACTGACATTAAAAATGGAAAAAACCCCACATCAATAGTTCTCCCACACGTTAAATTCATGAAGGTTGTTTTGTCAATGATAAAGTGGAAACTTTAAAGACTATTAGCTATAGAAAAAGTAATTCTTACTTTCCCCTTTTCCCCATCTTCTTTCCCCTTCCATTTTCCTTCAGTTGCTTTGCTGTGGTAGGCTTCGTTTTACCTCATTTGCTGTCCTCAGGACATACTCATATGGAGAAGACATCTCCATCATTTCTGTGCAGTATCTTCTGAAGCGGGAATGTTATTAAATATTTGGCCAGCAGTCTTGCTTCATTTTCTTCTCTAAGCATGTCCTATAAGTATATTCAATTTTATTCTCCGGTTCCATTTCATCAGTCTCACTGTTCCTTTTCTCTCTTTTTATGCCCCCTTCTTAAGTGTTTTCAGTCACGACTCAGGGGATTGTGAGCTTTCTTTTCCCCGTTGATTAACTGGCTCCACCACACAGGCTCAATACCTTGAAATGCATTTCTTTCTTTTCATTCTAGACCTCTGTGTACTTTGCAAATAAATTTTGGCCTGTGCTTGGAAGCTCTGTAACAGAGTCTGAAGGGACCTATTTGCCACAGTATGAATCTCTGATGAGCAGCTCAATGCCTGATCCTTAAACACTTGCCCTTTCTCAAGTGAAGGGATTCTTCAGCATTTCATCTGTTTTTGTGATTCAAGCACTGCTGATTTTGCAACCATTGCTTTCTTTTAATAGTATCACAGGCTTGCCCTGATGTTGTTTCTATGGCAACCTGTCGTCCTTTCAATTTGTTTGACCAGGGAGCACACAATGTAGTGCATTTGTGCAACTGTAACTTAAAAACAGCAGGTGACATTTTAAAACAAAAGCAGCAAGCTCCATCAAAGTCTCTACCCCCTGCCCCTTTAATAAATGTAATCTCCAAGCCTCTAGAGTTTTGACTGCTAATAATTTGTTTCATTTATGGAAAGTATGACATAATAAAAAGAAAGGAAAACACACATAGTGCAATAACTGCTACCATAACAATATTGGAATAAAACTTGAGAAACCACTGAAAAGTACACATTTATTCTTTTCTGATTTCCTCATCTCTGGGGTTTAACCTTGAACATAAACAATTTTAGAAACAGCAAAGAAAAGCCTATTTGCTACTATTACATAGTATAATACTATATAATAGAGCCAGAATGATCACATGGAAATTACTGACTCATAGCATTTTGGGATTGAGAATGAAAAAGAGTTATATTTTACAGTGTGCTGACAAAAAGTTAAAATTGCAGTATTATAAAGGATTTTTATGTTTCCTTTGCTTGTTTGCTTGTAGCATTGGGGAAAGGAATTGCATGTTATGAAGGCTTAGGGCCACATTCATGCAAAATTGGGAATACGAAATCAACCCATATTACTTCATGCTGGCTTTCATGCAGCCATCTTCAGCATCTCTACAATTTTCTGTTGAGAGGCTGCAATCATGAGGTTAGTGGAGTAAAAGTGACTCTAGTCGCTTCTTCGCCTGTGTTGAAGTCCCATTCTTTCCTGTGAGTCCTGTCGTATTCTTCTTAACTTAGAGCCTTCATCAGTTATCTGATAAATAAAACCACATCATCCAGTGACTTGCAAATCCTCCTAGGCATACTGGCTTCCTGAACGAAATTTTTATTGAGATCTGGTTTATATTTAATCAAATTTAAAGTTTTCCTCTTCAGGGACAAAACATAGTAGAAGCAAACACACTTAGGCTTTGTAAAGTGGTCTGAAACCAACATATTTTCTTAGGATTTAGCTTTTATTTAACAGGAAATAAAGACATTTAGATGAGAAATAAAATATCTTCTATTTTCTCAGAAATGGTTATTCATCTCCTTTTGGATGCTGGAACATTACTGATCTGGATAGGAGACTTGCATGGGACTTACCTGAAATTTCACCTTCTTCAGATTTTGATAATGAATCTCCAGCTATGAGGTAGATTCAGATTTGATACATATAAAAGCTCTGAGGTCTTTTAGATTAAAAGTTAAAACTCAGCATGTCACACAGACCTTAACTGAGGTGCTGCATGCTAATGAAATTGATCTTAAATTTTGATTGTCAGGTCCTGTTCTATGAGTAAGTTTACCATCAATGTATTTGACATGAAACAGTTTGGGATAAACAAATTAATAGAAAGTATTTTTTAAAATTAAAATAATTATCTTAATTCTTATTTCTGTGCTGATGTTTCTTGGAGAAAAGTAGATGTAAAAAGAATTTTGCTTATGTTCTCACACTGAAAATATGGAAGCAAAAACACAAGACATAGTCTGTGGAGAAGCTGCATGTGCTAGGTTTCTAAAGTGTGGCTTCAGCATTGGTCCAGATAACTGCAGTGCTAGGAAAGACAGACATACTCCCTGCATCTCGATTTAGTATCTGCAACACGTTGCCTCTGTCACTCTAATCTGGATCAGGGACATACTGAAACATGCCACAGCTCCTGCTAAAAATGTAAAACATAAGATGAATTGTTGAAAACTGTAAAAAAACCTTGTTCGCAATCCATGTACAATGCACGTCATTTGCCATCAGCAAAGAAGTAATTTTTTCATGCTGAGGAATATGATAAAGTCAAAACATACAGAGCACAAAAGAGTAGTTTTGTTAAGAAAATATATCATGATAGAAGATACAATTTCATGATAGGAACATTTTAAGGAATAATGCATACAGGAAAGGGTTATATAATATTGACTACAAAAGTTTTAAAAAACAAATTTTTTTTCTTACAAGTTATGCAATTACAGAGAAATTGTAGTAGTTCTTTAATGAGCTGCTTAAAGATCAAGAGATAGAATAAAAAAACCAAAACCAATTCATAAGCAGAACAATAATGCGGAAAAATAAGCATGGGGGATACATAGATCAAGTATTCAGGAGAAGATGGACATAGGATCAAAATACATACAAACATTACATATGCATATGTACATGTGTCTATATATATGTACATGTATTTTTTTATATGATTAAATAACATTTGACAGTATAACACTCAAAGCAATTTGCATAAGCTTACCTTCATTTTGTGTGTTATTTGGTGTAATTACAAGATTTAGGCAAAGGACAAAATTATCCTCTAACAGTCTGTTACTGTAAAGAGCTGAAGTCTCAGGCCAGGCTAAATTTAAATGATCATCAAAGAAACACATCTGTCTGTTCTTTGTTAAGGTGTAAGTATGCATATCTATACTGCGTAGCATAACAGGATTTTGCCTGCAATATTAAAGAAATATTTGGGGATTGTAAAATACAGAAGACAAAGCCTAAAACCCCCATAAATTTGGAAATACCATTTTAAAATACATCATCATTGAATCTTATTTTAAAAGGTGATCTATCCCATTCAGTTAATCAAAATGTCATTACTAAGTTCAACAGCACTTTAGGTTTAAGTATGTTTTGTGTGCGATCTTTGTGATAAGCTGTTTTCATGAGCAAACACTTCTACAAATTCTATTTCTTAGATAGAGCAGTATTACAGTTTCAGTTTAATTCCAGATAGGTTATTCTACAAGTCCCTGCCTTTCTGCCTGCCTGCCTTTCAGCATTCCTTCTCCCTTCATTCCACCTTGCCTTGCTTTGCTTTTCCAAGAAATTAGGAGGAGGGAGTTAGAGATGGAGGAAAGTGAGGAAGGTCCTCAGCGGTTAGGCTGTAGATTTGGAAAAGAATAAATTATGTTCTATAAGTAGTTCCTACAAATGAGATAAACTACATACTTAAAATTGAAAAGATTTAACAAAATTTAAGTAAAATAGGGATATCTTGAATGACATTTGAATGATGAAGTAAACTGATGAACACTTTGTTTCAAATCTTTCAGGACCAAAGCAATTTTATTAAAGTAATAGAACAAACTTAGGTCCACATAGCACATGCATTTAGAAGCAAGGTGAATTGATGAATACCTAATCATGTAATGCTGCTTTCTGACACAAAAAAGGGACATGATTTAATATAATTATATTCAATTTTTGAACTTATTGTGAGGATTTTCTAATGTTTTCTTGAAAGACAAATATCTTTTCATAGCTTTCCTGGTTCAGATAGATAGTACCCCTTAACACTTGATTCTATATAGCAAAAAAAAAAAGTATTCCATTTGTCAAAACTTAAGGTTCCACGAATTTTAAAGTTGGAACTTAATTCCAGTTTAAGGTTCTAATCTGATTGGATGCTGTGAAGTGAATTCACTGAAATTATATTTCAAAGGAATTTTACTTTAAGTGTTAATATTTTCTAAATGAAAAGAAAAAATCCTTATTCCAAAGAATTTCATATTTAGGAGAGAAAGTAAACTTGTCTTTACAGAAGACCTGTTTTTATGGTGAAAATAGTATTGCAACGTATAAAGGCGCATGGATTAGCAGTCTAAAGAGAGTTAAGAGTAACTTCTTATTAACTTGTGTATTAATACTTAATCCAAGTTAATAGAAAAGTTAGTTCATGCTCTCCCTAGATTTCTAACGCATCCAACCTTAGTCAGGGCTCCATGCTTTCTGAATTTGATTTGACATAAATTATTACTGGGACAAAGTACTTACTGATTTTTAAATAGGAATATTTTTCCCTCCACTTCTGTGTTTGTAACTGCATATCATTATCACGTTATAGACAATTGGAATGAAAGCACATCAGAAACTCACTTGTTTCCATGATCTGAAGTTAGATCAAGAATATAAAAATCTTCTTTAAAGACCTGCAGTACAAGTAGTGAAGCCTTCTTAACCAATGTATTACAAAATTCTATCCACCATCTCCTTTCCTGCAGTTTAAGCTCCTTGTTTCTTGTCTTGTTTTAAAAGAACACATTCAGCAACTAGTTGCCTTCTTTTCTGGCAAGCTTTATCATATTTGAATACATCAATTTCTTTCCTCAGCCTTCTCTTTTCAAAACTGTGTCACACCAATTCTATCTCTTTAGCAGATCTTGCTTCTTGATTTCTGGTCACATTTGCTGAACTACTTCACACTTTTTTAGTTGTTCTGTATCTTTGTTGAAGTGTTGTTCAGAAGATTAGGTAAGCACTCCGCTTTAGATCTTTTCTGGGCAGAATAGAAGACTACTTTGACAGTCCTAAAAACCTATTCCTGTCTGGCATTTTTTTTTTTTTTTTTTTTTTGTCTGTCTTCTTTCTTTAGGAAGATTGTTATTGGTAACTGATATTCAGCCTACACTTCAGTATAGACACAAGACCTTATGTTATGCTGATGCTTAGCCAGTCTTTCTCCTATGAGGCATTTTTGCTGTCAACTGCAACTCCAGAATCTGCACAAATCCTTAGTGGGATTTATGATATTTCTTTAGGCCTTTCACTTAGTTGAGCAAATTATTTTAATGCTAATATTTTCTGAAGTATTTGTAGTCCTCACTTTCTTCTTTCCCTTTCTCCTACTCTTTTCCCAGGCTATTATCTCCAGCTTTGAATAAGGATACTCTGTACTGCATTAAGTTATTAATAAGAACATTAAACAACAAGAGATCCAAAAGAGCTCCCAAAGGTACCTACTGTTAGAATGTGGAACTTTGTAAACACTCTTTGGGAACATTTTAATGAGGTCTCTACTATCCCTTCCATAATTTTGTGTAGTCTGTGTTTCCCTATATTTCATATGAGAATACCATATTCAACCGTGTACATTGTACATTAGTGAATTACCTTAGTAAATAAGGTAAGTAAATTTAAATAAATAAGGTAAGTAAGTAGCTTATTTGAATATAATTTTTTCTTGGCATGTCTGTATTCTATTATTATTTAACACTTGGTTAAAAAATAATCTGCTGAGGAATCTGTTTTCAGTAATTTCCCATGTATGAAAATTCAAATGTCTGCTCTACATTTCCTTTGGTCCTGCTTCACCTTCATTTAAAGTTGGACAGTATTTTCATGCCAATAATCCTACCTGACTTCTATGGTTCCTTACACTTAATCAAATAGCTCTAATTTGCTTATCTCTCACTAGGCAAGAATGAACTTGGTTAGGCTTACTAAACTGAAAACATCTACCTAGTAATTTTTTTAAACTGATTCTTTTTCTCATTCTAGGTTAAGCACATGTAAAAATGTCAACAGCATCAATTTTGTTACTTAGAATATCACAAGCTTTTGTGTTTTGTGTTTTGGGTTTTTTTTACAATGAATGCTGATATTAAATAACATTGAAAAATTCATGTTGGCCGTTTTTACCTTTTAGTACCTGTTTAATAGACCACTTATGTCTTCCACTCATAAAATTGTACTTCTAGAATGTTTTCCTTTTACTGCCTCACATTCCACTTATTGTAACTCTTTTGAGTCTTCTCCTTTCTTTACATCTATGTGTTATAGAAATTTTTATATAGTAACCTCTAATGATTTGACCTCATTTTCACATTTTATATATTTCTGTGTCAAGTTTCAGGTCAATTAAGAGTGTGTGAGTTAGCCATTGTCCTCTTCCTGCACTTCTCTGCTTTCTTTTCAGCTTCGCTAATCTACACTTGTGCCCTTAATAATAATTATTATTTTAAAAGGTGTCATTTACCCAAATACCCTTTTCTTTAGATTTTTATTCCCATAGGGTTTCATATACATTCTTTGTTTATTTGTTTCTACTGATAAATGTGTTCTTCAAATCTGCTGCTACTGTATGTCAGTGATGCTTCTTTCCTTTCCTGAGAATGAAGAACTCTTTTATTCTACGATTACACTCACACACCTTGCCTTTGACACAGTGGAATTCATCCCTCTTGCTAGAATCAAATGTAGAAGAGTCTGTTGCTCTCTACCATCTGTATCAAAAAAAGTTTTTTGCCAGTCCATTCCAAGAAATTATTAGATAATCTATAATTTATATTGGTTTTACAAACATATCTATGTAGATTAGGAACCTTGTTACTCCAATGTTTTTCTGTTTATCTGAATTTTTCTTGTGGGAGCAACAAGTTCTTCGTCATTTCTCTTAAAAGAACAACAAAATAATTCCCTTTTAGTCTCCAGATTCCCTGTTCATGTAAATCAGCATCTGACTACATTCAAGCTACTGAGCTAATTCACATCACCCAAAGAGATCAGCCAGTTACCTTGGCTTGCTCATAATCTTTTCAGTACTGCCTAGCAATGACATATTTTATTTGTAATATGTACATTGTAAATCTTAAAAAAAAAAAAAAGGGCAAAGAAAATATCCATTAGCTTTCTCAATATTAGCCCCATGTTGATCATAGGTTTTCTGAAAAGTATGTTTTGTCTGCGTGACTCTCAACAGCACAAGTGGTTCAAATATATGAATTTAAAGCAGGAGTAATTGTAAAGTAAATAATGAAAGTATGGTAATAGAAAATTTATGCAGAACAAGGTTATTTTTTTATATTACTGAGTACTGTTTGAGAAATATATTGCTCCCTGGGTGTTGCTTGGTCCTTCCCAATAGTTGCATGTGTAATTTCAGCTAGAATAGCCACAAATTAGTTTTTCTTTTGGGGACAGTCCTTATAAAAAGCAACTCCAGAACTGAAGGAATCAAGACCTGAAAAGTTGCTAGTATTGTCCGTCTAAATTTTCACTAAAGACGCAAGGTATTTGGCTAGAATGCAGTGATCTAACATCAGTTATAGTAGAATTCTCCTTGTATTTTGCATGAGATGATTGTACAAAATACATTCAGGCACTGGTTCATAAACTTTTTGGTTTTTAGGAAATATGAACAATTTTGAAATGCATATGTGACTGCAAGGGTTACATGTTATAACTTAATAAACAGAAGTATTGGAATAGATTTAATTCACAGAAAATACCTCTTCATTTATCAAACAAAATCTCCATGCTGCTGCTCCTGTGCTTTATAGCAAACAGAACAGAAGGTTTACTTCAGTCATAATACCTTTCCAGCTTTGACAGGCAGTGAAACACCAAATGAGCAGACCATCTGAAGTGCTAGATCATGTTAAGAAACAGCTTCATCTTTAAACATTTATTTAAACTTGATTGATGAACTTTTACCAATCACAAATAGTAACAACAATTCTGACAGAACTGATTTTAAATAAATTGTGACATTTTGCAGGGGAATGAGAAGGAGTTTTAATCAAAAGTTATAACCACACTTTCTTGTATCTTAATACTTAGTGGTTTGTTGGTTTTTTTTAAACAGAAATACACCTTCATAACTTTTTAATTGTAAATTACATTAAATGCAGAATATCCATTTCATCACATCTAACAGTGATGGTATTACTATATCAGCACAATAAGAAAGTGATCTCTCTGAACTAAGGAACACAAACTCAGGTAAAAATGATGCAAAACAAGCTGACTTAAATGAGGTCTTGGTTTACAAAGTTCCTTCTATATGGCTATAATATTGTACATGCCATTTAAAGAATTTGTGCTCATAGCCAGAACAAAACAATCCAATAAATTGGTTGTTATATTAAGTAATGTGAACACTCTGGTTGCTGTTTTCAGAGAAAAAAAAATAAATTGCATTATGAAGTGAAACATTTAGTGATGTTAGTACAGTGAGAGGCTAGACAGGAGGAAATAATCACTGTTTCAACCTGGATGAGAAAAAAATAATGCAGATCTGATGAAGAAAAATTATTTAGCCTCCTTTTCATTAAAAAAACCCCTTCTATTTTCAGAAGTTTTTGATGTAGGCACTTCAAGTAATTCTTTTGATTTACACAGCAATTTACATGTTAGTTAACACGTTACCTAGCATGTTTATTTGTAATAGCTGAGAATAAGGCTCTGCAAGAAGCTTTCCAATTGTTTATTATTCCCTAGTTGTTGAAACTAACACGTTATGTAGTCTTTGTTGTAATTCACAGAACCTTTCTTAAAAGTAGTTAGATTTTTTTGTATGTCTCATAATCATCCTTCTGAAAGATTGTCCCAGAGCCTAATAGATATATAGGCTATGGATAGGTTATTATTAGTTTTTATACATGTTCCAGTGATAATTTTTTAGCATAGATAACCAAGGGATAGGAAATTGGACAAAGGGATTTTCCCCTCTCTTGTGTTTACCTTGCTGTTACATTTATCGACAGAAATCAATTTTACTAGGTTAAATTGACCGAGGTATTTTAATCCTTTAATGTGACAGAGTCCACATTCCATCCATTTTTATTACCCTGAATCTGCAGTGTAATTTGGATCCCTTGCCCTTGCTCTGCTTTGCCTTGCCTTGCTTTGCTTTGCTTTCCCTTCCCTTCCCTGTGGGCATATTCTCTGTTTCAAAGGTGTTTCCCAGATCTTCATTAGTGTTTCAAGATCATTACTAGGTTACTCAACAAGATTAGTCACCATATTTATCCCTGAAGGCCTGCCCATCACTCATCTCCTTTCAATATGACACTGAGCTTCAATGTCACTCATTTTTATCTCCTCAGAGAAAAGTCTTTCTTCAACTTTATTTCCTATGCATTTCTAGTTTAAATAATATTTTCCTCTGAACCATAGTTGCACTGGGTTTGGCTGGGATGGAGTTAAATTTTTTTCCTAGCAGCCCCTAGGATGCTGTGATTTGGATTTGTGACTAAGTGTTGATAATACACCAATGTTTCATCTAATGCTGAGCAGTGCTTGCACAGGGTCATGGCTTTCTCTGGTTCTCTCTCTGCTCCCCCCACAGTGAGTCTGCAAGAGGTTGGGAGGCAACACAGCCAAGACGGCTGACCCAAGACAGCTGACCTGAACTGGCCAAAGGGATATTGCCGTATAATGCCATGCTCACCAGTAACAACTGGGGGAGGCAGGGCTGTCTTCCAAGGTAGCCATTGCTTGGACTGGCTGGGCGTCGATCTTCTTGTGGGAGGTGTTGAGCTGATTGCCTTTGCACCACTTTTTTTTTTTGCCCTCTTTCCTTCACTTATTAAACTGTCTTATCTCAAATCATGAGGGTTTTTTTCACTTTTGCTCTTCCTGTCCTCTCCCCCTTCCCACTGAGGGAGGAGGGAGAGTGAGTGACTGTGTGGGTGCTTAGTTGCTGGCTGGACTCAACCCACAATAATTCATATAAATTCTAAAATTTTCCATATTTCTTCTTTGTCGGAAAGTAGTTATCTAATAAAAATATTTGAGTTGTCCTGTCCTGACCTACCTTTGATAAAGAAAGATTACATTTTATTTAACTTTCCTTTTATCTCCAAATATTTGTTCTCTCTTATTTGAGATCAAGTGGTCAGGTTTGTGTTTTCATGAATAGCTCTTTCCTCACCCCTCTTCCTCCACTGCCTTAACTCTTAGTCCACCCCTAACATGATATATTTAAAAAAATATTTGTCAGTGTACCTGGAATTTAAATATAACTTCCTTTAGAACATGCACACATAAAAGCAAATTTTAATGGCTTTAATTCACAAATGTAAGAGGAACAAAATCTTCTACCATGAGAAGCTGGTCAAAGGACTGACACCAGATGTCTGGCATACTTCGTTAGGAGATCAACAGCATGAAAGCACTCCTTGTATCTGCCAGAGCTGCTTACTGCAGTACATTGTTACAAAATGGTCAGTTTTCAAATGCTATTACTGGAAAATATATATCTTACAAAGTGTAGCATCTGTACCTTTTTCTGCCACTTACATCCTATATAACCCTAAATACATTAAGCCAGTTGAAGGCAATTTACGTTTACCAATGGGATCATATTATGCAGAATGAATCCAATATTAATTTTGTGTCCATATGTAGACAAAATTAATCATTACTAAAAAGGCAAAGTTATTATTCACAGACCGTGGAACTGATCTGAAGTTTGTCCAAACTAGGGAGTGAATTTATACTGATTTTAATTAAGCTAAGGAAAGGAAAGTCTCAACGGACCAAGGATCCACTGACTATTTTGTCTTCAATAGTAGCTGATTGTGAAAGCTCAGGGAAAATTTAAAGAGAAGGACAAGTAAGGGTAGCTCCCCCACTGTATTCTTGTAACATTTGGCAATTTACACCTCAAGAATTTCTTGAACTAGATGAATGTTCATAATTTTTTTCTGTACCTTTTTGAATTTATGCCAATGTTTAGTGTTCACAGCTTCTCACAGCAAGGGTTCCAGAGCTCAGCTAGGTATTGCATGAAACATAATTTTTATTCACATATTTTGAAATTACCTTCTGTTAGTTTCTTCTGATGTCCCCACTTCCAGTATAGGAATAAGTATTGAACAATTGCTGTCTATCAATTTTCTGGGATGCGCACCTCCATGGACATCTGTGATCCCTGCCACTAATCACCTGTCTTCTCATTTGAAAAAACTTAGTTCTTTCAGTTGTTCCCTCCATTAAATCTATGTTTTGTCCAATCTTACCGCCCTTCTTCACGCTTTTTACAATTCTGTTTTGGTAGAAGGTATGAGATGCAAGGTGTAGGCCATCCACATTATTCAAATATGAGTGAGCAATACAAATTATGTCCTACCCTCACTTGTATATCCCCATTAACCTCTCAGAACAAATGAATGGTTGTCTCTCTCACACCAATATACACTTCGTATATATTTACTAAACATACAGAAAAGCTGCATAATAGTGTCAGTGTCAGTGCTCCTGATAGTTAGTATAAGTGGCAGTGCTCCTGATAATTATTTCCTTAATACTTTAAATAATGGTTCCATTTTTTCTAGGAAGTATTGCAATACTCACTGCTGATCACAGGTCCTTGAAAACTGGTTAGAAAATAATTCCCAGGCCAGAGAAATTGTTTTTCTTTGTTGCAAAAAAATCCATAAAATTACTGGATGAACTCTTAAAAAAAACCCACTTATGTTTTTTTTGTCCTCAAGCTAAAAATAATAGCTGAACAGGCCAAAATAGTGTGTTAATATGAACATTCTTAGAGTTGACCCAGTTGTTACTAAGGAGCTTGCCACACTTTGCACTAGAAACCACTCAATAAGTCTAACTTCCTCAGACACATGGTAATATATTTATTAGTATTTGTAAGATACTGATAAATTTTTTATCGTATGGACTCCTTATGAATATTTTTTAATTCTGTGTAAATTTTAATGCTGTGTTATTTTTTCTGTTCATTAGACCTCATACAGCTAAGTTGTAAACTGTTGAAAAATTTTTTATCAAAATGATAGCTGTTTTTCAAAGGTTATTATTTCACTCATTTTAAAATTTCACTTTCTGAATGAACACGTTTTGATTTACTTTCTTGTGATTGGGGAATTGGCTTTGGTTGGAGCCATAATATATGATAATTCATTGATTAAAGTGAAAGCAATAAAAAAGTGGAGCAATACTTGAAATTGTAATCCGGAAATGTAGTTTGTGCTCAGTTTTGTATTAAGAAGATCTTTCAATGACTGTCAGGCAAGATGGTTTTTGTACATGTTTTGATGTAAATCATAATGTTGCCTCTAAAATTTTTAGAACAAGTAAAACTATAGAGCATCTAGCTTCCATAAATGGGCTAAACTGAACTAATAAACAAAAAAAAGCCTACAGAAATGAATTAGTACTGTTACAGTTTCTCAGCTGAAAAATTAGTATAGAGAGACATTGTATAGCAACATGTATCAATATCCAGTAGATCCTACTCTAGGAAAGTACACAAACACATTCATAGAGAAGAAGCATTCTGTTGTAGCTACCGCTTGCTGACCAGAATTAGACTGATCTTCATCCTAAAACAGGTAAATACCAAAGATGGCCCTTTCAGTCATTAAAGAGGAAATTCCATCAGTGGTAGTACTGTTTGCAACCTATTTTAACTACAGACAACAAATCAATGAACCCTGAAATAATATGTTGGACTCCACCTCTCAAGCAATGTAGGGTTAACCTCCATTTTGTACAGATTTTGTGCTGAAATCTTCCCAATTTCTGTATATCACATAGATATATATATAAATATACATATAACACATCAATATCTACAGTTCCAAGAATTCTCTTCTGTACAAATAAGGATCTGCTTTTAGCACAGCCAAAAATGTATTCACTAACTCTGTTTTTTGACTTTTAATGCAGTTTCAATTGAGCAGCAACTTTTTCTGTTAAAATATCTCTGAGCTTAATTCAACTCCATTATGGCCCTAACAGTAGTGTTAAGGAGGGGCCTCAAGAAGAGCTACAAAATGTCTAGGCAGTAAATCTGAAAGCAAAATATTTAGGCTTTGAGCTTTGCAACAAATGGAAGCAGACATGGACAATCATACTGAAAGGTAGGTGTTTGTGGGGGTTTTGGGGGTTGTTTTTTGTTTGTTTTTTTAAATGTTTTGGAAGATAATTTTTTTAAATCATATTGTGTAATAGGTACTCTTCTGTCAGCCTCTGGTCTGCAGGTGACATACAGAAAGCAGATTTTTCATTCGTTCATTTATTCACTTTGAGTGATAATGGCTTGATTCAAACTAATGGGATAAAAGCCTTTGGTTCAGGTGCTTTATGTTTCAGTAACTCACCATCTCTGGAGAATAAGCTTATAAATATTTTCATTCCTTAATTTCTGCCATTATATGTTGTTTATTTTTATATTAAAGTGAAATTGCATATATCGGTCCCCTGAAAACATTTATTTTGGTATAAAAGGAACTGTGTGATTTTTCTTCTAGCACTGTAAATCTAACTAACTAAAAGTCTTTTCGACTGATTGTCTTTCCTCTTGAGCACTGCATTTGTCCTTAGGACTGGCATTCTCAGTCAGATCACTTAGATCCTTATTTTAAACTGGTACAAAGTGTACTGCTTTCTAAATTTCCTTAGGACATTAAAAAAATAATGTCTCACATTATATATGTATTAATTATAACATTTTGTTCAAATTCCCAGTTTCTATTATTATTATCTCATGATTTCCCCCCAAAATGTTCCTGTTCCTGAGAAAGGCAACATTTAAAAGAGATTGGAATTCCAACGTCACTTTTTCATCAATATGAGATCAAACTTATCTTCCCTTCCCTTCTCTTTTGTTTACCATCCTTTGATTTTATGTCTGAGAGGTCACTGAGGGTTAAAAAGAGCTAATTTTTTTCTGCCTATTACAACGCATTGTGTGTACATCTGCAAGAAATTTGGCATGGGAATAGTAGCCAACTCAGATATTAAGTAACAGTAATTTTTAATTATTTTTTGAATAGTAAAATCCATGACAGTATTTTGAATAGCAGTTTTCTCTTCCAGTGTTAACAGCTAAAGGTCCCCTGATACATCCTGTAAAAACACTTTGGGGCTCTCTCTTTTTACTTTCAGAGATCAACATCAATTCAACCACAATGCAAGGTAAAACATCTATGAAACAAAAAATGACCTTGTAGTTAAGTGCTTGGAGGGCCGGTATCTGAAGCACCAGAAAACCAATGACAGGTTGAAGTCGAAGCTATGCCACACTTAGTATCTGAGTGTATCTTAAGGATGGAACAGATAATTTGTTTTCCATCCTTGAGTGAGTAACACTCATGCAGAAAAGGGTGTGCAATACACATGAGGTGGCTATAGAGCTCTGCTGACAATCAGCAGCACTTTGGCCATGAAACAAGCTGATAGAATTCACATCAATTTTGCCAACTTTCAGTTTTCCTACCATTTAAGCCTGCTAGTTCTGGGGACTTGTCAACAAAAGTGAATCCTTCCCTCTTAATTCCTGTTCCACTCATGGGATTATTTTTCAGAGAATACTAATGATACATAAGTGTTTGGATGTACATTATGCCTTTCACAGGGCGCACTCCAGAAAGGTTTTGAAAGCATTATCCTCAGCAAATTTATATACCGGTGTAATGGTATAATTTGTAAATGATGTACTACGAGACTTCATGGACCTGTCTGTGGAGAGAAAGCTCCTGAAGTGGATAACCTTTGTGATTTTACCTGCTATGAATAGACTGACAAATAAAAAATAGTTGTGAGTATATTAAGTTAGAAGTAGAGAGGGAAAAAATTGTCAGCAGGCTTTTGGTAAATCTTGGAAGCAATGTTGGGTGTGTGGGTCATTTTTACAGTTGAGCAAGACATGAGGATGTGATACAGAGTGGCTTAAAATGGGGCTGAAGGTAAAATTTACCTAAATTCTTTTTGTATTTTAAATAAAATTGTTAGCAGTGACAGACCATTGGCTGACATTTTTAATTATATTAAGTCATGACTCATGATGTCCTCACCGTGTAAATGTAGTGTTGCAACTTGTAGTCAATGTAATGTTTCTAGTCATATATCTGTGAACCCACATCTCCTGATACACTCTAATCAAAATATTTTTACCTTTGGGATATCTGCTGAATTTTGCAGCCAGGTGATTTACAGAGTACTTACAGATGCTTTCTGGAAGAAATATCAAAAAATCGGGCTTTATACATCACATACTCTTGTCATGCCTTTAAACCATTCTATCAACTAAAGGGAATTTATACAAAAGCAGCAGAAGAATATGCGTAATGTAAAGGAGACAGAGACAGTCTGTTGCCCTTTCTCACAGGCAAGTCATATTTGGAGAGGGTTGGAAATGGAGATAGACCGTGAGGTAGAATGGTCTGTACTATAACCGATAATCAAAGTAAAATGGTATTAGGACTTTTATATATCTTCCTAAATAAACTCTGACCTTCAGTAATAGAAACACTAATAGGAAAAGGCTAGGCCGGCCTACTGATCTAATATAGTAAATTTTATGATTCTTCATCAGAAAGTCCTTCCTTTAGAAAGAAAAATACATCTCCACTAGAGCTACACTCAGGGAATTCTTAATTTACAAAGAGGCATTAATGTCCCATTTGGGGGCAAACTATACAAAGAAATTAAATAGTTATGAGCTATTGAACAAAAAAAAAAAAA
Organism: Aquila chrysaetos chrysaetos; assembly: GCF_900496995.4. Classification (NCBI taxonomy): domain Eukaryota; kingdom Metazoa; phylum Chordata; class Aves; order Accipitriformes; family Accipitridae; genus Aquila; species Aquila chrysaetos. The sequence continues at coordinate 13,818,013 of NC_044026.1, forward strand.
GAGATGTTTAAGCAACTGAATTAGGAAAGCATATGGTTATAAAATTTAGAAGAAATTAACTTCAGTCATTACTTTCCCCTTTGTTCTGCACACCAAAAATATTCTGATAATATTTATTGTAAGGAAACAACTCTAAACTGACATCACACATTTCCTCCTAAGATTAGCCTGTGCAGTACAGCTTGGAACATCCACTGCCTCTGCAATTTTTTGGTGGGGGTCTAGCCCCTCTGAGGGGGCACCAGTTCTCCAGCTTACATGGTCTCAGGTAGCCTGAGAACACACGTTCAACAAATGTTAATGTCAAAATTATAATACAAGGTTATGTAGAGAGGACTGTGCTGAGACAGTTGTCCAGAAACAAAAGAAGACAAGTCTTAAAATTACACAGACTTTGGTTCTAATCCACCTGGTTCAAGAACTAAGAAGCTGTGGGGTGCTTGTGTAGTCATAGTTGCTGCAAAGCAGTTCTTAGCTAGATGCTTCTTTCTCTAAATGCACTTCTGCACAGGTGGTGAGATTTTTCTTAAGGCCTGTGGGACCACCACCCAGGCTGAAACTTCTCCCCAGAGGCTTTGTGTTATTGATATATTTGATGCTTAATCAAGCTATCAATTTTTGCCACTTCTCCTAGGGAAGTATTGACTGTTACTACACATAATCTCTTCTAAGTATGGTTGGGTAGAGCCATCTCCTAGCTGGACAGTAAACATAACTTTTATGTATTGGCCTAGTACTTAGTCTTCTTAAACACATCTTTTACTGACTGATAATCCCCATGCAAATAGAGGTTGATGTTTAAACATCAATATATAAGTCTTCAGAGACTGAAAAAGAATTTAATACAAAACCATAGAAAAACAATGACACTTTCTTCAAACATTCAGAGGACAAAAGACATATAGTTTATTACTTTCTCATAGCTAAACTTGATAAAAATAAATAACATCACAGTGATAATGAATTTGGGGTTAGTTGACCTTTTCACATGCTAGTGGTAAAGAACACTGCACATGTCCTAAAAAGAACATAGGAAAGGAAAAGCTAAGCCCCTACAGGTGTATATTACATATAGATGTTTTAAAACAAAACCCAGGAGATCATTCAATTATGCTGTTTTAAAGAGGAGATACAGTTGAATAGCAATACATTTATATCAGGAAAAAATTTCTAGTTCAATACTTCCTAATCTAGCATGGTAAATAGAGAAAAAGCAAACACAGCTTGAAGACAACTTTGTGTTTGCTCTACCTTAAGGCATATAAAAGCATATTCTGAGATTACTATATAGATAGTGAACATGAAATGCAGGGTCAGAGAGTTTCTTTTGAAGCCCTGACTTTTAACTCTCACCTGGAGGTGCTTTTCATGCTACTTATGGCTACAAAAGGATATACAGACAACATACAATAGCAAGTATGACAGACAGCCAAAGTTCTTAGTTGCATTGTTGCAGGATGTGTTTTGGGCTTGGTTTTTTTGATCATTTTTCTTTAGCGGGATGCAAAGAGACTCCGCAAGCAGTACATACACAGCTTAATATATAAAGCATTTAATTATTGGCTAACACAAACAAAAGGGAGCTAAGATTTAAGGAGTTTTAGGGTGACCATTGATGCTCACCACACTAAGGCACCTGAGGAGACTTTTTTGGCCTGGCAGGTGTCAGTCAGGAGGAGAAAGGTTGGTCCCTGGAAAGGATCCTCAGTGTTGCTGAGACTATTGACGCTGATGACAAGAGATTTCTATGTTTCCCTAGAATTTCCAAAATGTAAGAAATTACTTTCAGATTATACCTAGAAAAATACATTTAAAACCATAGTAAATTAATCAAAAGCAGAAGTTTTGTGAACTGTTGTTTTCAGTCAGAAGGAAAGATTTCACTTTCTGGATTGAACTGAATTTTCAAAAAGTGCCACAGCAAATTGAAGGATATCTGTATTTCTAAAATGGCAAAATAAAACTTTTTTTTTTCCTTCTTTTTTTAGTGTATAGCAGAGGAGGGAATGAATTCCTTCTCAAATGAAAAAGAAAGGAAAGGAGGAAGTACGTTTCTTCTAGCACTGCCCTTATCTGCTTTATCATGAGGTAACCAACTGCCGTGGCAACTTCTGTTTCAGTGCTGAGATATATATACCTGATTATTTTTTGTCTTTTATCATTGGGTTTTCATAATAACTCTCTATTCAACCATACAGCATGCTAGTTGTGCACACAAGCATTTTGATGATTTAAATTATCATTGTATTTCTTTTATATGAAGCTAAACACAGGAAAAAAAATGCATTCCAACTTTAGGTAGAACATTAAGCATTGTACTCCAGTCTTATTTTCAGAAAGTAAAGATTTCTAGCATAAATTATCTGGGTGTTTTATTTAATACACTCTAAAACCAATGAACAAAGAAAAATAATTAAATAACAAAACCAAAACACCCTAAAGAAAACATCGACCAAGTTTATGTCTAGTTTTGTGCCTCTGTAAGTTCTTGAGTAATTTTAGTATGCTCAAACTATTTCTGCATAGTTTGTATTTCTGTATTTCGGACTGAAACATAAATTTGATACAAATACTTATTTTTGTTTATTCCATTCCTTTTTATGTTTTATGCAGATTATATTTTATATTTACAAGGTAGGATAAATAGGTATATTTACAAAAAAAATAATTGAGGACTTAGGGCCTTAATATTTAACTGTGATGAAGTTTCAGAATGAAAAATAAATACTGAGGAGGCCAGGAGTTTGGAGGTAAAAGGCTGGGGTTTTTGGAAGGGGATCTAGGTCATAAGAAGTCAACAAGATTTTGAGGTTTTATATCAGAGTCTATTTACCTCTGAGTTTAGCTGTGATATCATGAGGCTTATTAAAAGTATGTGAGAGAGTCTTACCATGTGCTCTTTAATGAAGCCAGACTCCTATTCTCCTGCCAGGAAAGGTGAAAATGTCAGCTCAAAATGTTAACGGTTTCTTCTATTTTTTAGTATTTACTTTGGTTTAATTCATAATACAATTCCAACCTAGAACAGATTGAAAGCTGCTCCATGTGTATTCTCATTCTTTTCTGCCTTTTTAAATGAAAATTTACTTTCCTGGATTTCAGCAGTCTCCCAGCTCATCACAAAATGATGTTCCACTTTGATGTTCACAGGACAATGACTGAGAAAAGAGAGGTGATAACTGCTTGGTGCTGCCTAATCAGAACCAGCCTACGGCTGAGCTGATCGTGAATTTTGTGCATTATCAGAGGACTAATATTTAAGGGAATCCTACAGTGAAATATATCTATAAAGAAATCACATTTTCAGCATATTGTGCTCAAGATGGATGTGTTTCACAATCTGCCATACTGAGCACAGTCATATGTTGTGACTCAGGTTTTTAGCGTGCTTTTGTGATGAAGGGAATGTTATGTCAGTCACATATTTGTTTGGCATAGAAAATAGCTCTTTTGACTCATGAAAAATTTTCATTTGTTTGAATTTTACTGCTCAAACCAAAGGTTTCATTAGCACAAGCATTCCAAATATTTGGTATAAAAATGTATTTTTATGTTTAAAGCCTGATCTGAAAAAGAAAATCTGCTTTTGTTTAGAATTTTATTCTTGGCTTATTGTTATTCTTATGTTCTTCAGGATCAAATTAACTAACTGGGCATATCTCAACAACCCCCAAAGTATTTGGTGATATGTTTCCTGTTCTTGTTGAGATCTCTAGGTATTAACAAATAGATCCATAGTATCCTTTAGTAAGATAAACAGGGTCAGACTTTGTTCTTACGATTAGGATTTTATGAGTGTTGTACTACTAAAACCTCAGAGACTGTTTCTGCTCTCCTGGGCCTTCCTGACTGACTTGTTCTGTCAGTCAGGACAGGATTCCCCAAGTCTTTACAACTGAGAGCTCAATTTTACAAAACTGCACTAAACAGTCTGCCTGAAGCTTGGAAATTGTAAGCATGTTATTTGCACAATTATTTATTTACTTTTTTCCCATTTCACAATTTGCTCTCAATCTAGCTATGCTTACGCAAATTCAGTTCAGGAAGCAAACAAAAATTAAAAACACAAATAAATAAATAATACTCTTGCCATTTTTCTGTAAGGGCCATTAACAACAATGATTGGTAGAACACATCAAATACCATAATCCTTCCACAGTTACTGTATTCTTTCTGTAAATGATTAATAGCACAAACTGTATACAAAACTGTCTGTGTCCAATGAGAGATACTGAAACTCACACAGTTTATAATGTTGGTATTTGTCATCATATGTATAAATGCGATGGGTTGACTGCGGCTAAGGGCCAAACTCCCACCCAGCCGCTGTCTCATTCCCCCTCATCAACAAGACAGAGGGAGAAAATAAGATGAAAAAGCTCATGGGTCAAGATAAAGATAGGGACATCACCTATCAATTATGATCATGGGCAAAACAGACTCAATTTGGGGAAAACTAATTTAAGATATTGCCAATTAAAGATAGAGTAGGATGGTGAGAAACAAAAAGATTAAAACAATGTCTCCCCTCCTCCCCTTTTCCTGGCCTCAACTTTACTCTTTCATTCCCAACTCCTCTACCCCCCACGCTGCACAGCACAGGGCAGGGGGGATAGGGGGCTGCAGTCAGGTCATTGCACTTGGTCCTTCTCACGCTTTTCTCCTGCTCCAGTGTAGGTCTTCTCCATGGGCTGCAGTCCTTCAGGATAAACCTGCTCCAGCATGGGATCTCCACAGGCCACAGTTCCTTTCAGGCAATATCAGTCTGCTCTGGCATGGTCCTCCACAGGCTGCAGGGAAATACTTGCTCCTGCACCTGGAGCACCTCCTCCTCCTCCTTCATTGACCTCGGTGTTGCCTCTGCTGTTTCTCAGTAATTTTTTTCCCCTCCTCCTCTGCCTGTCTGATGTTTTTTTGTGCCTGGTGTTTATTACCCTTTCTTAACTATGTTTTCCCAGAAGCATCATCATCTTGGCTGAGGGGCTCAGCTGTGCCTTGTGGTGGGTCTGTTGGAGTCGGCTGGAAACAGCTCTGTCTGCCATGGGGCAGCCCGTGGCCTCTTCTTACAGATGCCAGCCTGCAGCATCCCTGCTGCCACCACCTTGACACCTACACCCAATACAATAAGTATAAAATTAAGTTCTTTTAGTCTTTGTAGTAGTAATACCTAACATACGCATCACCTAATACTTTGTTATAGTGTGAAACAGAGTAAGAATAGAAACCTACCAGATTTAAAAAAAAAAAGTAACAGTAATCCAAAAATAGGAAAATAAATAAATATGTAATAAAGTCCACATTCACCATAAAAAATTCTAGACAAATTAAAAAAAAAAAAATCTGCTATTGCTTTACTACTAAAAAGAAGAGGAAGCAGACCTCTTGAAAAGACGTGAAGGAAAATTGGGTATCTGTCTTTTCAAAAGAGTAAAAAAAGACATACAAACATTTACCTCGTAAACTTGAAGAGTTACTAGTAATGACTTCTACCAGCCATTCTGTGCTGCCACAAGTTACCCTGCAACTTGTTAGACCTTACAAGACAGTGTGACCTAAAGGCTGAAGAAAATGGTGAAGATAGCGTTTTCAGGCTTACACAGTTGTGATCACCAGCTGCTCTAGCAGCTGGAATTAGAAGGGAGCCAGCAGAAGTGAAGTTTCTTAAAACTCTGATGAACAATTATTCCCGTCATTTCCTAGAAGCGTTACATTCCACCCTTGGTGGTTATTTTGATGTCCCATTTGTTTCATCGAAACAGAATAGAACTCAGTGTATGGGAACACAGAACAAGCTAAAATGTTAACGATGCTCGTAAAAAAATTATTCCATTTAAATTGTACTAGTGTATGGAGGTGACTTACAAATATTCAAATATCTCCAGGTCTTCTGTCACAGAAACTTACAGCAGTGTATGTCTTTGTAACAGAATAGATGAAAACCTTCAGAGAACTTTGATAACAACCACTGGTAATCTCCCCTAGTCCTAGAACTTCAGAAATCCTCCAACGGTCCTGTGTTGGAGTCAGATTTTAAACTAGTGTTTTGTTTGGGCCTACTCTTTTCCATATTAACATTAGGTTTGAAAGTCATTCAGATATTTATGTCTTCATTAAAACAAATTTTCTTTGCTTGTGCTAGACCAGGTCTTGCATAAAGACCACAATGGTTTACAGGCTATTGCAGAAGCAGAACTTTACAGCTCAAAGCATGTTAGCTTGTTGATCTACCCTAAGAAAAACCAAACCAAGACAAAACCCACAGCCTTCTTGTGTTAGGCCTAGAGTAATATATTTAAATATTTGTCCTGGTTTCAGCTGGGATAGAGTTAATTGTCTTCCTAGTAGCTGGTATAGTGCTATGTTTTGAGTTCAGTTTGAGAAGAATGTTGATAACACACTGATGTTTTCAGTTGTTACTAAGTAGTGTTTAGACTAAGTCAAGGATTTTTCAGCTTCTCCTGCCCAGCCAACAAGAAGGCTGGAGGGGCACAACAAGTTGGGAGGGGACACAGCCAGGGCAGCTGACCCAAACTGGCCAAAGGGGTATTCCATACCATGTGGTGTCATGCCCAGTATATAAACTGGGGGAGTGGGGGCAGGGGAGATCGCCGCTCAGGGACTTACTGGACGTCGATCGGCGGGTGGTGAGCAATTGCATTGGGCGTCATTTGTATATTCTAATCCTTTTATCATTACTATTGTCATTTTATTATTGTTATTATAATTATTATTTTCTTCCTTTCTGTCCTATTAAACTGTTCTTATCTCAACGAACGAGGGTTTGTTTTTTTTTTTTTCTGATTCTTTCCCCCATCCCACTGGGTGGGGAGGAAGTGAGTAAGCAGCTGCGTGGTGCTTAGTTGCTGGCTGGGGTTAAACCACAACAATATTGTTTTTAAAAACAGTTACTCTCAGACATTATACAATGCCAAAAGACCCCAAAGGTCTGCCTATCTACTTCTGTTGCTTGTCTGGAAAGGGTGGTAAGAGAGGAAACAATTATTATCAAAAACATCAAGATCTCAGTTGGTGATCTGGAGCAATAGGAAATGCATTATACTGAGGCAGAAAATAGCAACCTTTCATAAAATAGATTCCAAAACTATATGTTGAGAATCTTGAACTTTCTTTTTAAATGAATTAATTGAATAAAAAATATTAAAGGATATGTCTCAAGATAATATGTGGGGGCGGGTTATTCTTTAACAAGCAGGCATTTCTTACTAAAAAACCATGACACTGCAAAGTTCCTAACCAATTCTTACACTGCAATACCCTCTGCTGTGAGCAAATAAATGGTGTGTGTGAAAGGTAATTAGATAGTGGCTTGGAAATAATATTATATCATCATAGCAAAGAGTCACAGGTCATGCCCATACTGTGCAACAGAGGGAAGTGCAGACTTCCTTAACTGGCCCTGACTGATTCAGCTCTGCAGCAAGCAGCAGGATACTTAAATCCAAGCTGTATTCTGTTTGGGCTGATTAATCATGCTAACAGGGATATAGTGTTACTGGGACTGAATCATAAAAACATGCAGGGTGTTATGCTGCACCATGGAGAAATGATTGCTTGCTCCAATGAGAATTAATATCTCTATCACAATATTGTATTGGGCAGCAAAGTCTTTGTCAGTTTCAAAGGGGAGTTTTGCAAGGATTTCTTTTATTGCGACAAAATAGGTTGGTTGGGGGTTTTTTTGTTTGTTTTTTTCAGAAGGAAGTATATGGGTGTTTTTAATAAAATAAATCAGGCAATATCTTAACTGGAAGTGAATTTTGGAATAATCTGATCATTGTTTCTTCAAATTTTAGTGTTATTTGTGATAACGTGATTACATTTTGCTTTGAAGAAACGTGCTTCTGATGTTGCCATAAAACCTCTCAGATTCCAGGGCTTTAATATGGGGTTTTTTTTTCAAAAACAATTCAGTTTTATGTAGGTATGTAGTAAAGCAGATTGAAAACTGATCTCAGAGAAACATGTTTCTAATAAAATGACATGAAGGAAAATGTTCTTTCTCCTCTATCTATTGGTATTTTTACAATACCAAAGTCACTGAATTGCCACGTTGTATTTCAGTGTTACTATTGCCCTCTTACCATCACATGCTCAGCTGTGTAACCTCCAAAGAAAGTAAAAGGATTACGCCAGTTATAATAGCCAAGCATGCACCTGTTATTCCCAGTCATTTTATAGCTGGCCATAAAACATTCTCACTAGATAAGGATGACTTCTCAAATTTGGGGAAATATGTTTCCACTTTGGAGGCTGAATCCTGGGAGGTACTACAAATCCAGGAGCTCTTAGTATGATTTCAGCAACACTTCATGCTTGTGTATTTCAAACTGAAGTCAAGCTATGTGTTTGTGAAATTTGTACCTTAAAGAGAATCAGATGAGTGTTTTCAATAAACAGTTTGGACTTCAAAAGTAGCAATAGCCTAAATTAGTCTCTGACAGAGATCAGTTCAGAAGACTGATCTCTTTCTTCACTGATTACAGCAGAAACTTGGCACAGCAAGATATCTGAGTGAGATGATTAATTTAGGTATCTATATTTGCGATGTGAACACACTTCAGATTCTAAATGTAGGTTTTGAAATTAATGCAGAAATTCTCAACCATTATTGTATTTAAATGTGATGACTTGTTTTGGTTTATTATGGGTCATTTGAGAAATGAATGAGTCTTTCTAAACTCAATGTCCATTGACTTAAGACTGTTGTTAATGTGTGATAAAGTTTTAACATAGTATTAATTGGCATCCCAAGGATCTTGTTCTGCAAGGTATCACTTTTCACCCAGGATCCACAACCTACAACCACAATCTATGATCTTATACCTTAAAGCAATAGAGAAGGCCTTTATTTCCTCCTTCCTCCGTTCCTTCCTCCGTTCCTTCCTCCGTTCCTTCCTCCCTTCCTTCCTTCCTCCCTTTCTTCCTCCCTTCCTCCCTTCCTTCTTTCCTCCCTTCAAGGAATAGTTTCCTCCTCCTGTTACTCTTCCTTTTGTGTAACAAAGTTCTGGTTACAACACTTTTGTCCATATTTAATTATTTCTTGTGACTGAATTGAATCCTAGAATTCTAGCAGTTAGAATCCTACAATCATTTAGGTTGGAAAAGACCTTTAAGATCATGGAGTCCGACTGTTAATCTAATGCTGCCAACTCCACCACTAAACCATGTCCCTAAGTACCACATCTACACATCTTTCAGGCATGGTGACTCAACCTCTTCCCTGGGCAGCCTGTTCCAATGCTTGATAACCTTTTTGGTGAAGAAATTATTTCTAATATCCAATCTAAACCTCCCCTGGTGCAACTTGAGGCCATTTCCTCTCGTCCTATCTCCAGCCACCTCACAGAAGACACCAGCACCCACCTCACTACAACCCCCTTTCAGGTAGTTGTAGAGAGCTATAAGGTCTCCCTTCAGCCTCCTTTTCTCCAGGCTAAACAGCCCCAGTTCCCTCAGCCGCTCCTCATCAGACTGGTGCTCCAGGCCCCTCACCAGCTCGGTTGCCCTTCTCTGGACACGCTCCAGCACCTCCATGTCTGTCCTGTGGTGAGGGGCCCAGAACTGAACACAGGACTCGAGGTGCGGCCTCACCAGTGCCCAGTACAGGGGACGATCACCTCCCTGCTCCTGCTGGCCACACCATTTCTGATGCAGGCCAGGATGCCGTTGGCCTTCTTGGCCACCTGGGCACACCGCTGGCTCATACTCAGCCGGCTGTGGACCAGCACCCCCAGGTCTCTCTCTGCCGGGCAGCTTTCCAGCCCCTCTTCCCCAAGCCTGTAGTGCTGTGTGGGGTTGTTGTGACCCAAGTGCAGGACCCGGCACTTGGCCTTGTTGAACCTCATGCACTTGGCCTCGGCCCATCGATCCAGCCTGTCCAGATCCCTCTGTAGAGCCTGCCTACCCTCGAGCAGACCAACCCTCCCTCCCAACTTGGTGTCATCCGCAAACTTACTGAGGGTGCACTCGATCCCTTCATCCAGATCATTGATAAAGATATTGAACAGAACTGGCCCTAGTTCTGAGCCCTGGGGAACACCACTTGTGACCAGCTGCCAGCTGGATTTAACTCCATTCACCACAACCCTTTGGGTGAAGCTCCCACCTTCCACAAGAACACTTTTACTTGAAGGTTATGGAGTGGAAAAGACAATCACCATCTATCTTGTCAAGACAAGTCTACGTATTTCGAAGTTTATAACAAACTCCATACTAAATTCCTGAGCCAGAGCAGAACAGCAATTCAAATGCCGATTCTCATAACTTGAGAATTCCTTCATCTCCCCTTACCTTGTCAATGTTTTGGAAATAGAATTGGACAGACAGGTGGGTGACTGCAGTCTCATGTCATAAGTATAGTCATTTAGTAATGTTATTAAGAGGAAAAGGTAAGCTCTTTTGAGCTTACACAATCCTACTGCTTATACAATGCCAAACGTGTGCAAAGCACACTAAATTTTCCCAGTGCCATAATATTTGTTTCACAGTTTCCTCAGTAAAATAAAAATTATACACATTTTATAGGCCTATAAATATATAATTTTGATAAAGTACATTCATTACGTTTACCAAATAAATCAGGAACATATTTAAAGAATGTACAAACAGTTGCCTACTTGCACATATAAATTCACTTTTAAAAATATGTGTATGTCAATAGAGTAACTAAATTAATGCTGTATCTCTAACCTACAATCCTCCTAGCTTTTCTGTATATTTTCTTCATTGTCAACAAAACAAACTTTTAGGTGGAAACATATGGTAACAGAAACTTCTTTCTATGGTAAGTTTTTTCACTCTGTCAGTAGTAGCAAGGTGACATACAAGGTCTGAAAATATATCACCTACATCAATATTCAATGAAGTGTGATTTCTGGCTTCTTTTGTTTGGTGTGCAGTAAAAAGAAATGTTTCCATTGTAATTTTCATCCTGTAGCCACATTTATTAACAAAGCAGCACATCAGAGTTGGAATGGAAGGGAAGGGAAGGGAAGGGAAGGGAAGGGAAGGGAAGGGAAGGGAAGGGGAGGAACCAAACCTTGAAGAAGAAATCCATTTAACTATAAAGTCACATATAAAGTTGTTGACAATTCCATGTTACTTTGTTCTTAAATTCAGTTTTCTAGTTCTCTTTTACGTTCATAATGCCTATTCACAAAACCTAGCTAAAATTTTCATAGGTGTGGGGATAGTCTCTTCTTCATGTATGCAAGTAATTGCCATCAGCATCAAAGGGAGTTACGTATTCATCAAAGGGAGAAAACGCTGAATTTAGGGCTCATTTATTCTTTTTGTACATGGCAAATTCCACATCCTTTGCCATAGCTTAAGAGCGCTCAGTACAGGGATGGGGATACAAAAACCATATTGTAATCCTGAGATTGCCTGAGTAGCGGGCTTATCCACAGTGTATGCTGAGACTGCTGTTCTATATATTGTCATCTGACACTATTCAGGTGTCAGGGGATCCATTTCCTTCTCTTTCCCTAGAAAAATGACAAGAAAGATTCAGCCAAAGAAAAAGCATGATAATGTGTCCTTGAGGGATTCCTCTAATGGTTGCTGCAATGGTTTATATTATTCAAGTAGTGCAAAGGTATTCAGATGACAGCATTATCCAGACCTTAGAAATGCATAAAGAGAGCAGGGAATATTTTTACTTCTTGCTGTAGCCCTAGCATAGATGCAGTGCAATGAGGTATATAAGCCTAATATACATAGCTCAGTCTCACTGCTGGAAGAATGCTTATGTTGTTGTTATGATTCTCGGCAACTTCAGGTTGGAGCAAGATGAGCCTGCCATGAATTCAGTCATCTAAATTGCCAAGAAGGGCACTGTGGTAGACAATCATGAAGATGTGAATGCAACTTTTGCCGTCTTCCTCTGAGTCTTTCTACTCACACATCTTTGTGAATATCTGTATAACTCTGTATAGCTGCAATATAACTGGAAGTTTCTAACTTCTATTTGTTGCTTATGAACAGTACCTAATAATACAGATAGTCCTACTGAAGTTAATAGTATTTTTGTTAGTGGTGCAAAATCACAATGAGATTGTATCCCATACTATCCTTAAAACCAAATTAGTGATATATGGTTTGGAAAGGACTATAGTAAGGATGAAAAACTGGACAGATTGCAGAGCTCAAAGGGTTGTAATTAGTGTTATGAAGTCAAGCTGGCTGTTCATCACCTGTTGAGTTCTTTGCAGAAAATGACCTGGGATCCCAGTGGACAAGTTAAACATGAATCTGCAGTATGTTTTTGCAGCGGAGAAAGTCAGCCTGGGCATCCCGGGCTGTACCAACCAGGGTAATGCCAGCAGGTCCAGGGAGGTGATTGCTCCCCTGCCTTTGGCATTTGGGAGACTGGTTTTGAGCTCCCCACTACAAAAAAGATATCGATCTACTGGAGCAGATGCAACCAAGGGCCAGCAGGATGCTCAGGGACTGGGGTGCATGATGTGTCGGGAGGTGCCGAGAGCTGGGTCTAAGCCAAGGGGAGATCTAAGTGTGCTTCAGCTACGCAGTGGTAGAGTATAGGGAAGACAGGCTCATCTTGTAGGTGCAGAGTCCTCTTGAAGGTGCGCAGTGATAGGACAAGAGGCAAGGGACACCCATAGCTGCCACATGGGACGTTCCAGTTAAATCTGGGGATGTTTTAACAAAGAGGCAGGTCAAACAAACGCCATGAGAGGCTGCTGGAGAAGTTGTGGAACCTCCATCCTTGAAGATGCTCGCAACTCAGCTGGGCACAGCTGTGAGCAGCCTGATCTATGTTGGCCTTTCTTTGAGCAGGTAGATGGACCAGATGTTCTCCATGTGACCACTTCAATTAACATATTCTAAGATTGTATGATTTTATGAAAAGTTTCATGTTTGGGTTAGTAAAATGCATCTCTCATAATATGATGTGAGAAAAAAACAGTTGAAATTATTTCTAATTAATTGACAGGTTTTTAGCTGTTTAGTTAGAATATAACTGTAAATAACCAATTAAATATTCTGTTCTGGGGGAAAAAAAATAAATCTGTATCTTTTTTTATTGTAAGGCTGTGAACTACTATCTTCCTGCAATGGTTGAAAAAAATAAATGAGTATTCTAAAATTACTTCTAGTTAACAGGTTGCTTTTAAGGACTACTTATTCATGATACAGTACTTTCACGAAGCAATTGTAAATAATTTAAAGTATTTTATGTCCTTAAGAACTTGTTGGAAAAAGTTAGTAAAATCTTACATGTGTATTCTGGTTAGATATAAATGTTGGTATGCTAAAGTCAGTGGTGTGTTTTCAAATTTTGTTCACAGTTATCACAAATTAAAATAACAACTTGAGCATGGTTTTCAGAATTGGACCATAAATGAAGTACCTGAGAATATATGTAAAATGCTGGTATATAAGAGGTAAAACTTTACTTGTTCTCTGCTTCACTTTCATCATATTCCAGCAATTTTCCAATACTACTGCTTTTATTATTACTAATAATTAATTATTTAAGTACTAGTAAGCTAGCATGAAGTTGTGAGGCAGTAATCATTGATCTTTGGTTATAACTCATTTAAACCATCAAAGTAGACTGAGCACTGCCCAAACTTATTAGCAAATTGAGAATAAAATAATACGACATATATAAAGACATTGGATATGTCATCCCTCATCCCACCAGTGTTTAGGTGAGTTTAGTTTTTTAATCAGTTACCAAAACATTTGTACTCATAGTAAATGAAAAATACTGAATAGAGTTTTGATTGCTGCTCTGCAAACTAAATGTGTCTGTTGTACTAAGGTGAACCAAACCAGCTCTAGTTCTCTTTAACTGTACTGATTAGATCTCCATTAATTTCAATGATAGTTTAGATACTTAGTAGACACAAGCCAACGTTTAACCACATAGGACTCAGTATATTTACCCATCTATACATATCCCATTCCGTTTTATATTCCACTAGATACCCTAAGGTATCATCCCTTGGCCTCCAGCTCTCAATGGAAGTCTATGGCCTTGTGTAGGTTATCTCAAATTGTTCCTCAGTGTTTGTTTAAGTAACTGAACTAAGATCCAAGAATTTTTATTGCTGGGACTCAAATAATTTGCTCATGCTTAAGTGTCTAGTGCCATTTGAGATGCCTAGAGTATCCAAGACATCTGTCAGGAAAGACAGAAGATGAGGATACCTGTGGTCATCCAGAGCAGTAGATGGAGACAAAGGGGCATGGACCATAGTCAGAGATGTCACAGAAATGGCACTAGATGACTTTGTATGGGCGTATGAATCAAATCCCAAGGATTGGATTGAGATGCTTGAACAGAGGAACATTTTGCTATTTGACCTGCTTTAGGCTGCTCAGGAATACATATATCTGGCAGATATAACAGTTTGTTGGAAATCTTCACTCATTTCTAAGAGACAAAGTTGTGGAGGCTAAGTTATAAAGGCCAAGCCAGACACTCATAGCACCTAAACTAATTTTAGATAGCTACATTTAGGCAGAACTGCTTGGATACTATAGATGTCAGATATGATGCATCTCAGCTGTAAGACTTAGTCCACATCAGGAAGAAGAAAGCTTTAAAGTAATATTTTCAATATTTGGGTTATCACTGTGCTTATAAATAGGAACAGTTCTAGATCATCCAGTATAACTGGACTCCCCATAAGATGAATATTTTAAAGTCAGGCCTCTTCATTCACTGGTCTACAGCACGTATGTCTTAAAAAATATAATTCTTACGTTCAGAATGGTATGATACTGAAAGGAGTAAGTTACCAAAATTTTAAAAAACCTGCATGCTTCAGCACTCTACAGAAGTCACTAGCCTCCATTCCAACAAGCCACTGCTCAGATCAGTTTTAAACTGTAGGTGCTTACAATTAATTTAAGTAAACATTCTAAATTTGCCATGACAAGGTTTTGAGAATAGCAATAGTTAACATGTTAATTTTGGTAATGCACAATAGTTATTTTTATCTACGTCTTCATCTTTGAGAAAGTGAAGAGGTATCATCAAT
This sequence comes from Aquila chrysaetos chrysaetos, assembly GCF_900496995.4. NCBI lineage: Eukaryota > Metazoa > Chordata > Aves > Accipitriformes > Accipitridae > Aquila > Aquila chrysaetos. The sequence goes on from NC_044026.1 coordinate 13,833,048, forward strand.
TTTCTGTAAAACTGCATACTTCACTAATCAGGCAGACAGTAAGAAAGTCACAGAATCACAGGATGGTTGAGGTTAGAAGGGACCTCTGGAGATCATCTCGTCCAAACCACCTATTCAAGTAGGGCTTCCTAGAGCCAGTTGCCCAAGACCGTGTCCAGACGGCTTTTCAATATCTCGAAGGACGGAGACTCCAAAACATCTCTGGGCAATCTGTGCCAGTGCTCAGTCACCCTTACAGTAAAAAAACTGTTTCCTGATGTTCAGACAGACCCTACTAAGTTTCAGGTTGTGCCCATCGCCTCTGGTCCTGTCACTGGGCACCACTGAAAAGAGCCTGGCTCCAGCTTCTTTACTCCCTCCCTTCAGGTATTTATATACATTGACGAGATCCCCCTTGAGCCTTCTTTTCTCCAGGCTGAACAGTTCCAGCTCTCTCAGCCTTTCCTCATAGGAGAGATGCTCCAACCCCTTAGTCATCTTTGTGGTCCTTTGCTGGACTCTCTCTGGTAGCTCCATGTCTCTCTTGTCCTGGGGAGCCCGGAACTCGATAGAGTGCTCCAGGTGTGGCCTCACCAGTCTGAGTAGAGAGGAAGGATCACTTCCCTTGACTTGCCTATTGTAGCCCAAGATACCATTAGCCTTCTTTGCAGCAAGGGCACGTTGGTGGCTCATATTCAACTTGGCGTCTACCAGGACACTTTTTCTGCCAAGCTGTTTTCCAGCTGCACAGTCCCCAGCATATACTGGTGCATGGGGTTGTCCCTCCTTAGGTGCAGGATTTGGCACATCCCCTTGTTGAACTGTCAGCCCATTTCTCCAGCCTCTCAAGGTCCCACCGGATGGCAGCACGATCCCCTGGCTTATCAGCTGTTCCTCCATTTTGTGCCTTCTGCAGACTTGCTGAGGGTACCTTCTGCCCCATCATCCAGATCATCAATGAAGACGTTAAACAGGACTGGACCCCTGGGGTACACCACTAGTCACTGGCCTTCAGCTAGACTTTGTGCCACTGATCAGCACCCTCTGGGCCTGTTCTCAGTCCACCTCACTGCTCACCCGGCCCATACTTCAACAGCTTCTCTATGAGGATTGTAGCAGAGACAGTGCCAAAGGCCTAACTGAAGTCTAGGTAGACAATATCCACTGTTCTCCCCTCGTCTGTTAAGCCAGTCATTTCATCATAGAAGTTTAGCAAGTTGGTCAAGAATGACTTCCCCTTGGTGAATTCACGCTGTCTATTCCTGATGATTTTCTTGTCATTCATGAGCCTGGAAATGGTTTCCAGGATTAGCTGCTCCATCAAACTTTGCATATATCAATTACATACCTAAGTAAATTACATACATACATAAGTCAATTACATGCTTTGTAAATTATGCAAATTTGTATTTAGTTGAAATCCTTCAAAATATGAAAGAGTTCTTATCATTGAAAATTTAACATTTATTTCTAAAACTTAAGGTTGCAGATGTACTAGATAAATCCTTATCCTGCAATATATTAAGACTAAAATTTACATGACCCATCTCTCAGAAAAATATCAGTTAATAAATCATCTGGTGTACAGTATGCAATTCAATCATATGTTGGCATAGAAACTAGGCTCAGCATTCTCTCTAGCAGACAGAAAGCAGTACATAATCTTTAATACTTGCAAGCTGTTACTCTTAACTACCTTCTACTCTGAAAACTGAGGTTTACTGTCTAGAGGTACTTAGGAAACTAAGCCAAATAAATCAAGATGACTATAATTCTTACTGGCCTCTTTCAAAAATAACTGTAAAACATTGCAATGGAGGGTTTGGCTTTGCTGTATATTTTGTCTTTATTATTACTTCAATACATGTACTGAAATCCCCTATTTAGTTTAAGGGATCCTTCAGAGTTGAGCTAATTTGATTAGTAGTGGTAAAGTGAATGTTGCTGATGCTCAGGGTAATAATACATGGGAGATTATAGCAAAACTTATCACTCTGTATACTTTCTGTGATTTTTTGTGGAGTGATTTCACTCACTCTGCTTTTATCCTGTTTCAGTAACTCAAGTGTGACAATATGATCCAGCCACTGTACTGTAGATAGACTAAGCATAGAAAACGCAGACATGCTGTCCCATTAACTTTAAGTTAGTTAAACTTACATATGTAAATATCACCATTGCTATGGAGACCAAAACCCACATTTATTACGATCCTGTAGTCAGCATAAATCAAGTTAGATAAATTCAGTCTTCACTTTGTAGCAAAATTCTTCCAACTATCAGTAATGAGAATTGTACTACAATAAAAAACACAAGGATAGACAATATTTAAGGAAATTTGTAGAATTTATCTCATCAGTCCTAACTAGGTATCTGGGATCTCTTGAAAGTTTCTTTATAGAAAAAAATCATCCACCCTTTTAAAATCTATCTATGCAGACCGGAATGCTAAAGCTGTGTTTATGCTCATAAATTGACCCAAAATATTTTCAAGGTGGAATACAATGTCTGAGAACAGCCACAGCTTGCTCCTTGCTGAAGCAAGCTTGTGACCCCTCAGACCTGGGAAATCAGGCCCCTGGCACGATCCTGGAGATACTGCTCCCAGGGTCAGTAATTCCCAGGAAGCAAGTGGCACAGAGCCAGCTGAGAAGCTGTTTTACCTGTATAGATACAGGCTGCTTGCTGCTGGTTTCTGTCAGTGCTAAGGAGTACACAAGGTTTAATTTACTGCTGCGGACATAGACTTACAAAGCTTGTTTAAGAATACTTGTGTCTTTAATGTGACTTCAAGTTCTATTTTCTATTTTTGATTGCTATCAAACAGGAAATCTAGAAAAAAATCACTGTCCTGATTTCTTGATTGATGTATGTTTTCAAATATATATTTTGATTATGCCCAGACTGAGTATGTCTGAGTTATTCTGATTGCAGCATCATGGGTCAAGTTCAAGGCTCTGTTCTATATATTTAAGAACTCTTATAAAAATCAAATGTGGAATAGAATAGATTGATTTTAATAATTTCACAAATCATCAATGTTTTGTGCTAGTGGTTTTACAGTTTCTTTCTTCAGCTGTTAAATACTCATTATAATAATGGTGATTTTCAAGTCAGATGACAATAATGTGTCTTTTCTTTAATAAAACTAAATCAGTATACATTTCTATACATACATGAATATATATTTATATATATTACCAGTGTGCATTTATATCAGTACTTTCTCCATGTTTAAAATAGGAATTAATAGTGACCAGACGGCTCATTAGAGAAAGGGAGAGATGGAGAGTGGTAAGTGGTAGAAGCTTAATTTCTGCTTTAGTATGAAAGTATTCCTGACCCTGTTCATCTCTATTCCTTGGTATGAAAGCAGACTGAAACTGGAGACAAGAAATGGTGTGAAAGGAAATGTTATCATGTTGAGACATGAGGATGTAACAATAATCCAGTAAATAGTACTGCTTTTTCATTCAATGTTAAATAAGGTTTTTAAGGAGATTTTCAGCTTTCTTTTATGTTAATTTTAAGTGGAAAAAAAATATTTTCATTTGTCAGGAAATATTTAGGAAAACAGCTTGATTACGTATTTTAAATGTTTCAATTGTCTGACATGGGAAAAAAAAAAGAAAACCACGTTTGATCTGCTATTGTTTTTTTTACTTTATAAGTGCATACATGATTTCATTCTTTGATGGACACAGCCTTGATTTCTGGAGTTGGTTCAATTATTGAGAGAATGCAGTACCTAACTCCAACAATCAAGGCTGTGTCCACCAAAGAATTAAACTCTATCCACACAAAAAATCTTTGCTCTTTCATTGTTTTTATTATGTCGTGGTTTAACCCCAGCCAGCAGCTAAGCACCACGCAGCCGCTTGCTCACTTCCCCCCACCCAGTGGGATGGGGGAGAGAATTGGAAGGAAAAAGGTAGAACTTGTGGGTTGAGATAAGAACAGTTTAATAGGACAGAAAGGGATAAAATATTAATGATAATAATAATAAAATGACAATAATAATAATAAAAGAATTGGAATATACAAAACAAGTGATGCACAATGCAATTGCTCACCACTCACTGACTGATGCCCAGTCAGTTCCCGAGCAGTGATCCATCCCCCCCAGGCCAGCTGCCCCCAGTTTATATCCCGGACATGACATCCCATGGTATGGAATACCCCTTTGGCCAGTTTGGCTCAGCTGTCCTGGCTGTGTCCCCTCCCAACTCCTTGTGCCCCTCCAGCCTTCTTGCTGGCTGGGCAGGAGAAGCTGAAAAATCCTTGACTTAGTCTAAACACTGCTTAGCAACACCTGAAAACATCAGTGTGTTACCAACATTCTTCTCATACTGAATCCAAAACATAGCACTATACCAGCTACTAGAAAGTAAATTAACTCTATCTATCCCAGCTGAAACCAGGACATAATAACAAAAGCAATGTTATATATAATACAATGTAAAAGTCCCCAAAATGTTAATGGTCCAGGAAAATCTAATACAGGATATACTTTATCTGTAGAGTAAAGGAGAAGGAAAATAAGAGGAAATAACTGAATCTTGGGAAAGCTTAGCTGTGTTATCTCCAGCAAAATGGCTAAAGACATGTATTTTTACCACCCTATGTAATAGTTTAATGCTCTTAATAAAATATTGTAATGAAAGAAACATAATGGGAGAACATTACGAGCATTTAGTTTACTCTCTGGAAGACTTTTTTCTTGTATTGAAATGACTTGGACTGTGAAAGATAAAAGACTAATAGTTTATATATCATATTATTTTAAGATGCACAAATTTTGCCTCAAGCCACAACAATGATTCTCCAAATGATGAGAAACACTTTTTACAGTGAAAGACATTCTAGCTACACTGAATCCAAGTATGTAGTTGAGTACAGAATGATTAGAAAATTGGAGTTCACCCATCTTTCTTGAACCGTGAGGCAACATAGGAACTATGATTCCCTTTTGTTAACTTCATAGGTGATTACAGCTCTTAGGGTAAAGAAATATGATCGAGTCACAGTCCTTTAATATTTCATGTTGTTTCAGGGATGTATCTACACACTATATGGGTAGTTCTGTCATTATCTGTATTGAAAACGAGTAAATTCTATGCAAATAATTTAGGAATACAAGCCCATTACAAGGTATTTTTGTATCTCGTACACTTTTGAAAAACCTGAAGCCTAGCTTAACCGTGGACACAATGGCTCAAAGACTCTCAAAGGCTCTTGTGAATTGTCTGGTTATGATGGTCAGAGGGAAGATAAGAGCAGGAGAGCTGGGAAATGGAGTAGGAGGAAACGTTCCCGTTATCACATAACCTTACCATGAAAGTATAGAGTAGCATTGGCAACAACTATTAAGATCTCACACCTGAAGTTCCATCAATCTTATTCCATTTCCCACCTGTATAGATCGTCAGGGTCATTCACTCTATTCCAACTCTGTTCCAACATTATTTGTGTCAGCAACTTGTTCGCACTTGGAGATTAGCCTAATCCCTTACTAGAGATCACCTTGTTACACTGCTTTTTCTTACAGCTTCCTTTTAAACTCTAGATGAATAAGGAAGTGCTCCGCATGCCAAGTTTTGTTGCATTCAGACAGGCCATAAATTGCACTATCAGTACACATGAACACCCCAAATTTTCATACCAAAATACCTTATTGTGTTCTCCTGAGTGGACTGGAAGAAAACACAATCAGACCCATCCTTTAATAACTTCCCTTTGTTCACTATCTGTTATGGTTGTGAGAAGTAAATTCATGATACTTTTCTCACCGTTGGCAATAAAAAGTAATATATCAGAGTCAGTAGAACTGCAGAAGGATCAAGAAAGGGAAAGGTCATTGCAAAGTCCTTGAAACAAGTGGAAACATTCATGTTGTCTTCAGAGGGAAATGGCACTGGTACTACAATACAAGAGATTCCTCGTTCAAATGTCTTGGCTTCCCAACCTCTAGAGACAGTTCAGAAAGATATTTTTGCCACTACATGGGGAATATGATCAATAACTCTCTACTCTGAGTAAGTGAGCAGGATGATGCAACATTATTAAATGGTTCAGAGACTATTTGTGTTAGTCATGCAACTAAGATCCCACTTGACACTGGAATCAAAGCCTTTAAGGCTCATGGGAGTTTTCCATTAAATGCAGTGGGGTTTAGCTCAGGCCTTGGAAAAAAAGACTAAGAATTTTTTTTTTTTTTAATTTTTTTTGTGTGTTTGTGGATATTTCACATCAATACCCTTCATCCTATTATAAAATCACAAGCATTAAAAAAAAAAAAGAGTGTTGGGGAAGGGATAATTTACTATGAGAACACTGAAGTACAAAATATATTGATTAGAAAAGGCTGAACACCTACAATCCAGGAAATATATGTGGCAATTATGCTATAAGCCACTGTACAATGCCTATGCCATGCAGAGGTAGTGTGCCTTGGTTATTTACAGATTCATCAGTAAAGCATAAATTTGAAGACTTAAATAATTCTTTGAATACTGCACTGAGATTTTATCTTGCTGTTCATTGCTCTGCAGTACATTTGTTCCAAGTTGTAGTATAGCATAATGGTCAGTTTGTTATCCACCTTCAGAATAAGTTATTATAAAATGAAAGTATGCACAATAGTATTTAGCAAAATTATTCTTCTTCCCCTTAGAACTGTAGCAGCTGCATAAGAGTTTATTCATGGAGATCTAGTATGTCATACAATTTATTTACCCAATAATGCTGATCGCAAATATTTACTGCTCATCAAAAATTCATAGCCTGAACCCTCTAATTTTTATGGAAGTTACAGATAGTTTTAATGCTGTTTCTTGTGCAGCAAAATACTCTGAGGACTGCAGAAGTACATAAAAAACCACGATGGGATTAATGAAAAAATAAGTTAAGGTATTATGAATGTGTGCTTACTGATAAACATTGACATTTTTCATTCAGTCTTCTTCAAAAAGATGCTTTCCCCTAAAACAAATTTGAACACTACTCATATCTAGGACCCTTAGGTTGATACATGAGGTAACTTAAGTCACCCTATTGGCAAAGCAGATAGATTCCTTCTAACTTGATCAGATTCCAATGTAATTAGAAGACTGTTCTCTCCAACCGCTATTCATCCCCCTCTCCTGCTGAGAGTACCTCAGGAATGACCCTCCTCTGACATCAAGGTATTTCTCACATATAAACTGCTGCTGAAGACTAGCTTCTTTTCCACTAGTTCTGTTTTTGTGACTGGTTCTTTTTTCCTCTGTTTTTACGATCACTGTACTTTATCATAGTCTTACCTTCAGAAATGTCCACCTTGTACGAGCTTTCAGCAAGATTTTTTTTTTTCCACTGTCTTCCTTTCAGTTTTCTTTCTAGAGCACACATTCCCCTCCCTTCCACACTCAACAGTCCTGATTTCATAGCTTCCATCTTCTGTTCATACTCTGATTCCATCACTGTCTGCAATTGATATTTAACTTTTTTTTTCGTTTTCTTTTTTTCAGTTTTGTACTGTGTCAGTTGATATCTGTTGTATCATTTGATACTCAAGAGAAACAACAGTATGTGGACATTTTGTCTTTTAGATATTACTCGAAACTTAAGGTCTTTGTGAATGTTTCCAGCTGCTGAGAATTCCAGAATGTAATTAGGCCAATGACAACATAATACTCTTAAAATATGAAAATTGAGAAGTTGCCAAATAGCTCACACAATTGGCAGGTGGGTACCCATACATTTCCTAGTTCTAATGCTACAATCAGCTTTTGAAATACTAATTTTAAAACTATATTCCAGATCTTTTCAGATAAAAAAAGAAAGAGCTTAAGTGGTACTTTACTATCTCTTACAAAACAGCTCAATACAAAAGATTCTCAGCAGATATTAAGATAGTATCTACTGTAGTAAGCTGTGTGCTTCTCTGAGCATGCTTTCTTTCCAGGGGACTCCTTTACATTCCAATAAAGTCATTCTAAATAATACACTTGATTACTTTTTTATAGCTAAAGTATGGTCTGGAGTTTATATTGTATATTCTTTAACTCAAATCCAATTTGTTCTAGACACAGAATTTGTTTATGTAACTGATTAACCAGGATCAAATTAGGTCAAACTCTGTTGACACAGTTTGGAACTGTAATTGGTTTCTCTAATTGGTAACTATAAACCAGAATGTAATCAGCTCAGAGTAAGTACACTTTGTGCCATTAACCAGTAAAGTTTGGGATCTCTTGGGAAAGCTTTTCAAACTGTACACTACAAACAGGCTTAAAAGTCTATCAGTTTCTGTTCTGCTGAGAAATTTATTTTGTAGAACCAGCCATAGAGAAGTGTAATAACAAATTTTTGTCAAACAGCAAAAAATAATGTTAACAGTTTTACCGTGACATGGAAGCCTCCACTTCAGAGAATGGATTTGAACATTATCAGCTTTCAGATATAGTATTCTTGACTGAAATGTGCATCCTTCAAACAGATCTGTCTGTAGTTAACAAAATTGTACGGAAGTGAGGAAAAATCAGGGAATTCTATGTCTGAAAAGCTTTATGCAAAATCACTACAAACAAAATAAAGTGCCAGGTTGAGTGGAATGATCAAGTATGTCTTGTACTCTGAGGACATAACTCACAGAAAAAGTACATGACCGCCTCCAGTGACTGATATCAGACTGATCCTAATTTGTGAAGCCTTGTAATCTGGAATTAACATTGTCCATACGACTACTAGTTGAGGCTACACTATTTCTTTGCAGAACTCATAAATTCTATGAACATGCAAATAGAACTAGAAGGGAACTCAAAGGGTCATCTACTCTGCCTCCGGGGTAAGTTCTGCAACAGTATCGGGTTGTCTGGTGGATTTTTGCCTATATTTTTCTTACACATCCAAAACCAAAGATTACACAACATTCTTAAAAATATCTTGGTTTTATTATGCTTTCCCTTGCCTTCCCTTGCCTTCCCTTCCCTTCATTTATGAACTCCATCATTTCATGACTGTTCTTACATTTTCTTTCACCTTCTTAGTCAGTTCTTTCCAACTGCAGAGACAACCTAGAGCACCTTTTTTATTTGCCTTAGTGCTCCTTTGTGTCAAATAATTGTTAACAAAGCCTTTAAAATGGATTGGGTGGCATGGAGATTTACAGTTATAAAACCTGACCAAATATAGCTGACTACCTCTGAGATAGTCATCCAGTCTTATAAAAACCAGAGGAAGGTATGTGCTTCTAAGGTGTGATGCATCTTATCCTGGGTGGATGTCTGAAAATATCAGATAAAAAAAATGTTGTAACAGTGCCTATTTTCCAGAGGAAACAGTCTAAAATAACTTAGATAATAGTATCTACACTGTGGAAATGCAGAGGTGGATAAGATTAATTCCAATTTTGTGTAACAGCTGAAATATTCCTTGTATTTGGATAATTAAAATCTCCATGGTTCACAGATTGCTTCATGTAACTTCTTATTTTGTGATGTGTTGCACATGCAGACGTTACTGAGATTATAGGCAGAGGTTATCTTTTTCCTTTTTATTTTCAATATAGAAATTTTAACAGGTCTGTTTTTTTCTAACTTTTGCGTTTCATATACAGGGGAAGATTTCCTGTGCTTTACCAGCTGTTCTTCCTAAAAAGGTCTACTTTTTCATAGTCATAGTCTAAACATATCTTCCTTTTATAAACTTGGAATTCACCTAAGACGACTACTACACAAGGAACAATGAGGGAGACGATTACATGTAACTAGAGTAAAAAAAGCTTATAATAATGTTATCAACGTTATTTGCTAATAAAATCTAACTTTAAAGAGGTCTTTTTCAGCTGTTCAGCAGTCTCTATATCCTGCATCTCAGAAAGATTTTACACTCCAAATTTAAAGCAAATTTAAAGTCCTGGAAATCAGAGTATGCACAATAGCATTACATTATAATTTATGCCTCCAAAGACAAATGAGGATTCTCATTTGTTTATTTGTTTTGGTATTCTTATCATTTTACTTAAATATATAATTCATTGTGTACACGATGTAGTAACTGGTAAAAGACTGGTATTCATGTGTAATGTCATTTTGCATAAAAATGCAAAGGAAAACATTGCTTTAAAACTAACATCTTTTTATTTAAAGTGTTGAGAAGATTATGGGGCAGTTGTGCAGTATCATCTCAACAGACTGAACTTTGAAAAAGGTGCATTTGTTAATTTTTTATTTTGTACATTGGTTGTGGAGTAGCAGTCTGGACCAACAGGTCAGTGCAGTTTAGTCTAAGAGTTAAATCTGTTGCATAACTGGCAAGGTATAGTCTTCACAGTCTATCAATACACACTTATTTACTTCTGCTTAAAAGGAAGGAAAATATCTATTTCAATGCTTGGCACCTTGCCAGTCACTTAAAATCGTAATCCATTCTAAAGAACAATTACTTAATAACATAGGTAATCACATGCATAACAAGAAAAAGTAAACTGTAGTAATTAAAAAGTAAGCCTAGTAATGATTAAAATTTAACAGTAGCATTTCTTTTTTTTTTCTTTTGAGGACTGAGTGAAGATTCTCAGGTAGAGTTGTGTGTATTTTGATTCTCTGTAAAGAAATAACTGAGTTGAAATGTTCATATGTTGAAAATTTTAAAGCAAAATTCTGGGTTTATTTTTGAGCCTTCATGTTGGAGGATATGTAGGGCACCAAGATGAGGAGTAATTGTCTTATCATCACCTGAATCTGCATCATGGCTACAGCCAACTTATAGCTAGCGAACTCTTTTCTGCAGGAAAGCATGAACTTCTTTTTTTTTCCCCATGGGCACACTATCTAATTCCTTATTTCTGCCTTAGCTGCTGGTGTTTGGGGTTTTTGTTTGTTTGTTTATTTGGTTGGTTGGTTGGTTTTATTTTGTTTTTAAATTGTGTTTTGTGCCTTTTCTTAATTTCTATTTTGTGGCTCAATGAACTATTCTGGTGAGCATAAAATCTGTTCATAGGCTCCTTAAAGACATCCGTTTCTCCCTTCCTTTTTCCATAATGTCCCCCAAAGGAAAAGTTCTCCAGGGGAATAAAAATGGAGTTGCAACTTTGTATATAATAAGTACTCATGTTGATGACTTATTCTGACAGATTTTAGATGTACTTCCTCTGTGGTACTAACTGTATACGAAACACCTACAGATTTCCAAAAATTAGGAGTAAAACTTGCTGAGACCTAGGCCTTTCCTTGCTAAAAAAAGAAAATAAAAACCATGTAATGATATTAACAGGCTCTGCAGGTAGCCTTAGAATCATTTACGTTGGAAAAGACCTTCAAGATCATCAAGTCCAACCATCAACCAGGCCCACTAAACCATGTTCTGAAGTACCTTGTCTACAAACTTTTTGAATATCCTCAGGGATGGTGACTCTACCACCTCCCTGGGCAGACTGTTCCAATGCCTGACAACCCTTTCAGGAAAGAAATTTTTCCTAATAGCCAACCTAAGCCTCCCTTGTTGCAACTTGAGGCCATTTCCTCTCGTCCTATCTCCAGCCACCTGACAGAAGAGACCAGCACCCACCTCGCCACAACCCCCCCTCAGGTAGTTGTAGGGAGCGATGAGGTCTCCCCTCAGCCTCCTTTTCTCCAGACCAACCAGCCCCAGCTCCCTCAGCCGCTCCTCATCAGACTGGTGCTCCAGGCCCCTCACCAGCTCGGTTGCCCTTCTCTGGACACGCTCCAGCACCTCCATGTCTGTCCTGTGGTGAGGGGCCCAAAACTGAACACAGCACTCGAGGTGCAGCCTCACCAGTGCCCAGTACAGGGGACGATCACCTCCCTGCTCCTGCTGGCCACACCATTTCTGATGCAGGCCAGGATGCCGTTGGCCTTCTTGGCCACCTGGGCACACTGCTGGCTCATACTCAGCCGGCTGTCGACCAGCACCCCCAGGTCTTTCTCTGCCGGGCAGCTTTCCAGCCCCTCTTCCCCAAGCCTGTAGCGCTGCGTGGGGTTGTCGTGACCCAAGTGCAGGACCCGGCACTTGGCCTTGTTGAACCTCGTACACTTGGCCTTGGCCCATCGACCCAGCCTGTCCAGATCCCTCTGTAGAGCCTGCCTACCCTCAAGCAGATCAACAGTCCTGCCCAACTTGGTGTCATCCACAAACTTACTGAGGGTGCACTCGATCCCCTCATCCAGATCATTGGTAAAGATATTGAACTGGCCCCAGTACTGAGCCCTGGGGAACACCACTTGTGACCAGCTGCCAGCTGGATTTAACCCCATTCACCACAACTCTCTGGGCTCGTCCATCCAGCCAGTTTTTTACCCAGCGAAGAGTACACCTGTCTAAGCCATGAGCCACCAACTTCTCAAGGAGTATGTCATGAGAGACAGTGTCAAAGGCCTTGCTGAAGTCGACGTAGATAACATCCACAGTCTTTCCCTCATCCACTAGGCGGGTCACCTGGTCATAGAAGGAGATCAGGTTGGTCAAGCAGGACCTGCCTTTCATAAACCCATGCTGACTGGGCTTTATCCCCTGTTTGTCCTGCACATGCCATGTAAGCACTCTCAAGACGAACTATTCCATAATCTTCCCTGGTGCCGAGGTCAGGCTGACAGGCCTGTAGTTCCCCGGATCCTCCCTCCGACTCTTCTTGTAAATGGGCGTCACATTGGCAAGCCTCCAGTCATCTGGGACCTCCCCCGTTGACCAGGATTACTGATAGATGATGGAGAGTGGCTTGGCAAGCTCCTCTGCCAGCTCCCTCAGTACTCTTGTATGGATCCCATCTGGTCCCATAGATTTGTGAGTGTCCAGACGGTGTAGTAGGTCACTAACTATTTCCTCCTGGATTAAGGGGGGTATATTCTGCTCTTCGTCCTTGTCTTCCAGCTCAGGGGGCAAAGTACCCTGAGGATGATCGGTCTCTCTATTAAAGATTGAGGCAAAGGCGGCATTAAGTACCTCAGCCTTTTCCTCATCTCTGGTGGCAAAGTTCCCTTCTGTATCCATTAAAGGATGGTTATTCTCCTTGGCTTTCTTTTTATTGCTAACATATTTGTAAAAACATTTTTTGTTGTCTCTTACAATAGTGGCCAGATTGAGTTCTAGCTGAGCTTTTGCCTTTCTAATTTCCTCTCCGCAGCTAGCCTTAAAGTACAGTATCTTTCAGCAATATAACTTCATCTAATGTGTGCACTGCAATATTGCAAGGGAGTTATGACAATGAAGTGCTTAAATGTAGTTCATAGAAAATGTTAGAAATTTGAAAGTCACACTGCTCTTAGGTATCTTCATATATTCTGTAGTTTTACAGAGACATCCATGCTAACAAATCAATATGCCTCTGGGGGCCTAGTTGATGTGAAGAGTGTGTTTTGAACCGCATTTATTTGAAGTTAAGGGTAATACATTAAAAAAAATGTTTATAATATAAATGTACAGTTACATAACTTAATTTGTGTATTAATTTGGTGATCAGTTGTACCAAATCTTTCTTGAAGTTCAGGACTCAAGTAACAAATGAGCAAAAAAGACTAGATTTTCTAGAGTAGCATAGCATCATTTTACTACAAGCCTGGGTCCATCTAGTTTAGAGAGTAGTTATAGTCCAAAGAGAAACTCTAATTGAAAGTAGTGTCTGACAAAGTGTATGGGGTTGCAGTTATTCTCGGTTACTTTTTTGTCCCTCTTTTTATCTATTAGTCTATTCTTATAAGATAGCAAATGTGTAGTGACCTGTATATTGCTGAACCAAAATCAAGAAAATCTGTACCTCTAGTGGTACTGTGTAAACATTTTGGTGTAATTAGACCACAGTGAAACATCTTGTTCTGGGCTACTAACTGAATCCTGGCTATAATTTGAATTTAAATTTTTTGTTTATTTTTTGCTAAATTCCTACTAAAGTTGATAGAAGAAAAAAGGAAAATATTGCTAACAATCAGTATTTTTCATGTGAAGATAACGTTATTTATGACTGTGAATATTAAGCAACTTAAGCATTGGATGCTTAAGGTGAAAAACTTTGAAAAAGTTCCAATTTTCAGAAAGAGTCAAATCTTCTGTCTTTATTGAATCAGGCCTCTTATAAACAGAATAATTATAAAACCATGTAGTTTCCATTTGATAAAAATATTTACTTGTAAACTGGCATATAAGTATATTCATGCATATTTTTAAATTTAAAGTATTTCTAATTGTTTGATTCAGGGTGTAAATACATATAGATTTGCCACTCTATAGGGCACAGAAATAAAATGTAATTAAGACAGAAAATGGAGGCCATAAAGGACTCCAAGAGATCATCTAATCCAACACTGTTCACTGAAAAAGTCCAGCAGAAAATTGAAATATGTTGAAAATCTGTCTGTAGGGCATTTCACATTATGTACAGGTTATGGCATTCTATTGATTATTTCATCTCTGGATCAGAAATACATTAGTTCTTGTGAAATTTAAGGGTGGGGCTTTTTCTTTTTTTTTTTTTCCAAAAGAACATTTTAAAAATTAATAATGGAAAGATCTTGACTTTAATTGTGACACACTGCCTCTCTTTAAATGCAAACAACACTGAAGCATCATGCCCAATCTAACAAATCAAATATGCTCTCAGCGTGAAGCCTCAGTAGATTTGTTTTATTTGTTCATTTCAGTTTGCCTACAGTCCTCCAGGTTACAGATTGCTTAAATCTGAAAATGTACTGTATCTTGGAGAGTATAAACCAAACATTCAAATTCTCTTTATCTTCTTTACATAATAGTAATTTGTTTGCTCTTAACTCTGAATCAAGAAAAGGCAGTGAAATATTAATAATGCCCGATTATTCACCATGTAAAACTAATGCACGTAAGAGAGATTTGAAGTGTTGAATGCAATAGATGCATTTCCTTAGTGCTGTTTTCCTTTTACTGCTGCTTCTGGTTCATTTCATGTATATGCATTTACCCTTAGGCAGGAGCTTTCTGGTACCTGGTGGTCTGAGGGGATGCCATGACTCACAGTGAAGACAAAATGAATTGGTCACAGCATCACAGGGTAGTATCTACAGGGATTTTTTTTTTTTTTCTTAAGGTATCATTGTCAATACCTTTGTAATGCCATTTGAAGTTTGACTTGATGGAGTGTCTCAAAGGGAAGCTCCAGATGGTACTTTTCCTGCTAGTAATAATTATGCCCTCATGGGCATAACCAGGTCTTCAACACCAATTACATGGAAAGCTCATTTGTACTATGAGTTAAGAACCTTTTAAGGTCTTGATGAAAAAAAAAATTTTTAAATCAGAGATACAACAAAATAGACTCATTTTTAATGCAGTAAAATGCCTTAGTGCAAATGTAACTCCTTTCAGTTGTAGCTGTAACATTGCTTAATAATTTTGGATGATTATTTAGGATCAGATTGCTTATATCCTGTGCCATATCTTCCAGCTTCATGCATGTCCTTTCTGTTATTTTATGTTATCTTTTTCAATCAGCAGAGAGAAGAAAGTTTAGCAATAGAGAAATAGCCCTGTTGATTTAGATCAAGAACCATATAGCTCCAAATTCTATTAGAATTTGGAATACAAATTGTGTCTAGTGGAAACAGAGACTTTTGGAAGATAATAAAAGAACTCCGCACTGAGAAAGAAGTGGGAAAATATGACCGTACCATAAGTCTGAAAACTGTAGGAGTGTCCTATTTCTAAAATTTTGCCACAGCAGCAAATGAACAGGACTCTGGGGGTGAGGTAAAGGTAAAAGGAATAGGAACCTAAGTGACATTTTCCTAGACTGCTGTGGGATGGGAATACATTCATAAAGAGGCAGGCACCTTCTGTAGGCCAACACCTGGCTGTAAAGCTTGTGCTGCAGCCAGGTCTTTAGCTTTTATAACCAGGGGATCCTTCCTAAGAAACAAGAACTGCTGGACAAACAGGAGTTCACCTGACAAAGTGAGGAGACACGATCTTTGACAGCAAGCTTCCTTATCTGAACAGTAGAGCTTTTACTGATACTTGATAAGGGATGGTGACTAAAGAGAAAAGAAGGTGTGGGAGCACATTAAAGAAGCGGCCCTCACGGTCCTTGTGTGAAAGCAGAACAACTTGGGGTTCATTTCAAGTGTCACTGCACAAATGCATCAGTATGGGAAACAGAAGAGGAATTAGAAATTAATGAATGGTGTAGAGCTAGGACCCCAGCGGGATTAGAAAGATTTGGTGAGATAGTCCTCGCGGCTGGAGCGCTGCACTGAGTGGACACTGGCTCCATTAAAAACCATGCCAGCCAGCAGCAAGAATGATGCTGTTCCTTAAAGGCGAGTTGGAAAGCAAGAGCAGGAACAGCACAAGCCAGGCAGTGTCCTCTCCAGCAGTGGGCTGCCTCACAGCACACCAGGCAGATAAGCAAACCAAGATGAGTCCTGTTGACAGCTCAGTGGTCATCAGGCACAGTTACAAGCCAAATTCAAAGACAAGCTAGGAAGTTTAAACAACAGTTAAGGAGTACAGATGATGGCAAACCCAGGCCTGAACTTGAAAGGGCCCATGCATAGCATGTATAGATGGGCATCTCAGGTGAGGTTGGTCACATCAGTTAAGTCCTGTTAGTGCATTAAAGGCTTTGAGAGTGGAAAGCTGGAAGATAAGGAACACTATTTTATGATGGGTGATGAGCTAATAACTGCTTATGGATCAGCACAGGCAAATGCAAAGTCCTGCACATAGCATGGAATTAGCCCATGAAATGGAACAGGCTGGTGGCTGACTGGCTGGACAGCAACTTTGCAGTGACCTGGGATCCCAGTGGACAAGTTAAACATGAATCTGCAGTATGTTTTTGCAGTGGAGAAAGTCAGCCTGGGCATCCCGGGCTGTACCAACCAGGGTAATGCCAGCAGGTCCAGGGAGATGATTGCTCCCCTGCCTTTGGCATTTGGGAGACTGGTTTTGAGCTCCCCACTACAAAAAAGATATCGATCTACTGGAGCAGATGCAACCAAGGGCCAGCAGGATGCTCAGGGGCTGGGGTACATGATGTGTCGGGAGGTGCCGAGAGCTGGGTCTAAGCCAAGGGGAGATCTAAGTGTGCTTCAGCTACGCAGTGGTAGAGTATAGGGAAGACAGGCTCATCTTGTAGGTGCAGAGTCCTCTTGAAGGTGCGCAGTGATAGGACAAGAGGCAAGGGACACCCATAGTTGCCACATGGGACATTCCAGTTAAATCTGGGGATGTTTTAACAAAGAGGCAGGTCAAACACCATGAGAGGCTGCTGGAGAAGTTGTGGAACCTCCATCCTTGAAGATGCTCACAACTCAGCTGGGCACAGCTGTGAGCAGCCTGATCTATGTTGGCTTTTCTTTGAGCAGGTAGATGGACCAGATGACTTCTAAAGAGCTATTCCAACCTGTACTTTTCTATAATTCTACAATTATTTTACAATAATTAAGTCTTTAGACATATGTGATTTTGAAGAAATAACAGTGCTGTTTCCCAAGAAAGTAGTTTAGTAGGGTTCTGAGGTTTGCCCTGCTCTACTTTGTGCAATTGTAGGGTAATCAGTAGCAGTTCTGATGATCTTTTCTAACAATAAATGTGTTCTGGTTTCAGCTGGGATAGAGTTAATTTTCCTTCTAGTAGCTGGTATAGTGTTACGGTTTGAGCATGAGAAGAATGTTGATAACACACTGATGTTTTCAGTTGTTGCTACGCAGTGTTTAGACTCAAGTCAAGGATTTTTCAGCTTCTCCTGCCCAGCCAGCAAGAAGGCTGGAGGGGCACAAGGAGTTGGGAGGGGACACAGCCAGGACAGCTGACCCAAACTGGCCAAAGGGGTATTCCATACCATGTGATGTCATGTCCAGTATATAAACTGGGGGGAGTGGGGCTGGGAGGGATCGCCACTCAGGGACTAACTGGGCATCGGTCAGCAAGTGGTGAGCAATTGCATTGTGCATCACTTGTTTTGTATATTCCATTTCTTTTATTATTATTATTACCGTGATTTTATTATTGTTATTATTATCATTAATATTTTATCCCTTTCTGTCCTATTAAACTGTTTTTATCTAAACCCATGTTTTACCTTTCTTTTTCCCAATTCTTTCCCCCATCCCACTGGGGGGGGGGGGGGGAAGTGAGCAAGAGGCTGCCTGATGCTTAGTTGCTGGCTGGGGTTAAAGCATGACAAGAGGGAAATATGTCTGCTTGGTAACCACTTGTTTGTTACCACCTGCTTATCACTGTCTCCTAGGAAGCTGATTTCAATCAGTATTTTTGTTCTGGGTTGCATTTACTTTTCTACCTCTTCCTATTATGTCTAATCCCTCACTTTGGATATAAAAAAATATATATATATAATAGATATGTGTGTACTCAAATAAAAACCTGATTTGGGTATCACTACAGCCCCTGTGAGATTTGAGGTTGAACTGAAGAGAAAAGAACTGTGATAGAAAGTACATATGGAAATGTTAGATGAAATACAATGACTGCAAATCCAAGTAAGAACTAAACCCAGCAAGTTGCAGCCTACAAGAGAATAAAGTAAAGAGTAAAGAAAGCCCTTTAATTCTACTTAATCTAATCAAAATCCTTGCCTATCTCCTAAGAATTATTTCTGTCTTTTCTTTTGAATAGAAATTAGCAGGTAACAGTGTCTGACATTTTTTTCCTTTTTCTTTTTTTAATTTGTATATCTTTTTTTTTTGTGTCAGCTCCTATTCTCGCTTTTATGAATCAAATAGTTCAACTGTTTTCATTCTCCTCTCCTTAAAGAATCTTTTCAGATCAATAATCCTGTTCCATGCCTCTCCTTAGTTTTTCCATACTTCACTTTTGCCTAAGTAGAATGAGATGTCATCAGTATAACATTATAATCCATTCAATGCAGCTCACTATCTTCTTAAATTTTGAAAAACTTCTGCCTATTGACCAGATATGTTTAGCAGCGATACTAATCTTCACAAATTTTTCCCAAGTTTCGTAATTCATATGAATTAAGAAAGCATAGCTATATTTCTAATTGTTTTTCTGCTTTGTGTGTATGTATAGCAGAATTTCCTTATTTCTACTTATTATCTAAGTTCTGACAGAAAATCTCCCATATATTTTAATTTCATTTATTGGAAAGTGCCTTTAAATAGGTCAGTAGTTTACTGAAGTATAAATAAATTATAATTATTAGCTACATATAAACGTATTAGAACTCAAGCCACTTTACAAAATAAAGCAAGGATCTAGAGAGTAGAAATTGAGAGCTACAAAGATTTGAAATTAATATTGGCCCATTTCCATGAGAATCTATTCCCATTTTTGTCTAAGGTTTGGCTAAGTGTTTTACTTTCACAGTTTGGCTACAGTATAGATCTACAACAAATACTTCATTTGAGTCCAGGCTTCCTCACTGAAAATTCCAATATGCTGTGTTTGCTTGCTGCCTGTCTTTATAACTGTAGAGGTCATTGGTGACTCTAATTTAACACTTCTCTTCTGTGATAGGTATGATTTCTCAGTGCAGGCAATTCATATTAAGATTTTGTTAGCAGTCCTGGTAGGTATTGCGCTTCATTTTCCCCTTCAGTCAAGCCAGAAACAAATGGAAACCCTATAAAACTGTATCCAGGAGACGCTTTTTGATCTGTTTTCTTTCATCGTAACCACACGCCTTGGCCAGTAAAACCCACTGAATGGGTTTCACTATAATCATAACTGATCATTCAGACATTTTCATAGGTCTGATCTAGCACTCACTTTTGCTTGCTGATTATAGTCTTGTTCAAATTGAAGATATATCAGGTTGTCTTTCTTTCTTGTAAATGCCCAGGTTTTACAAGAAGATAAGAAGCCTGGATTTTATTTATTTATTTATTTTCCCCAGTAATTATTTGGACCTTAAAGTTTTCTGCAGAGAAGATAACAGCATTGGGTTCTAATAGCTAGTATCTGATGAAAGGCATTTTTCCTCTACTCCCAGACTGTAATCCTATCACTTGTCAATTTGCTAGCAGCTAACACTGAGTTGGCTCGATAGCTTGATATAACTTTGGAGTGCTAGGCCAATGTACACAATATCTTCTAATAGTTTTGTAGCTATTTAGGGTTATATCCCTTCACAATGATTTCTCTCTCTCCAACTGCTTTTTGGATAAATCTGCCTGTTCCCTGATAATCACTGATAAGAACAGGCATTTTTTCTGCGACACCCTTTTTAGGACCGAAAGATATATTTTTCAAGACAGGCTTTTCTAGTGATTATTTATCATCTTATATTCAGTCATCCTTGGTTCTTTAGAACTGGAGCTATTCCAAAACCTTCTCTATTACTCTTTTTTTGTGACTGATGGTCTAACTATCAGCATGATCCACAGCCTTTAAAGAATCTTTTAAATCTTCAGATCAGTTCTTAGTGTGATATGTTGAATTCTTCAGAGTTTCACAAAGTGTCTGCAACTCATGTTTTGTTCACTTCAGTATAAAGATTTGCTGCTGTTCTTGGCACAGAATCATTGAATTGAGCACTATACAGTAAAGTGCAATTGATTATGTATTGAAATTTGAGAACTTTTCTGGATGCCTATTTTACAGTTCTGACACAAACATAATATTTCAAAGATGAAACATGGTAAATATCAATATTTAGCCCTAATCATCAGCAATAACATATAGCAAGTGAAATAGCACTGTCTATTCAGGCATACTTGCAATTAAATAATGTGATAAAACTTCACAGCAAAGAAAATTTGAAATTAATGTGAAGGTACATCATAAAAATTATTTTACTGGTGTATAATGGCATTGAAGAAGAGAACAGATTATTGTATTAAGTTGCTGGTCATGAATGTTACCAAGAAAATAAAAACACATAATCTTTAAAAGTATTTATAAACCAAAAAATATATGGAAAAATGAGAAGAAATTTTTTGCAGCTTCAGTGTCACACTGGATACTACTGAAACTTGTTCATATATTTTCAGGAGGTAGAATAGATTCCCATGGGTTTTAATATGTATTTAGCTCGGGCTAGTGACATTACATTAGAAACACTAAAAGAACATTAAAAGTATGAATGTGGTATTTGAGGATGAGATTCATTTCACTTAACATCAGTTATCTAAAAACTAAAGGTCTCACCTCAGCCAGGTTGCCTCCACAGACACTGAAGAGGATCCTCATTGCACTGATCAGAAACATCTTTTAGGATAAGATAAATTACTTTCTGAAGGAGCTTATTTCTATCATGTGAGAAGAGAAGAAAACTAAATAACTATCCTACCTTAATACAGCAAGTTTTCAGATGGGCTAAAATAAGGTGAAATGGTTCTCACTTAGAGTCACAGAAAAAATTAAATATGATGTGTCCTAAATTTCTTTCAGGTATTAATTCATAATTTTACACTAGTATGTCAATAATATGTAATTGCAGTGCATCAGGTAGTTATATAATATTGCAACATCATTCTAACCTTCCTCAGTCTTTTACTGCGGATGGATGAAAGGCTAGTAGAGTAGTCTGTGGCAGCTTACTACCTTTGGATCTCTTCAGCCTGATTACTGGAGGTGGAGTGGGCCAGTTTCTTTTCTCTGGGATGGGGCAGCACAGGCAGGAGTGAGTTTCTCTTATCTGATTAACTCATCTCTTGTTGCCACATCATTCTTAACCTATTTATTGAATCAAGAATAATGATAAATAGCTGATCATCTTCACTGAGAACAGCGCACAATTTTTATAAAGTCTCAAACTCTGTAATTGCCGTACATAAGCCTCACGGTTGTGTCTACAAGGGACAAAACCAGGCAGTGTTAAAAGTTGAAGTGTGGTTAATGAAAAGAAGCAAATATCAGTCCAGCTGCAGTTATTTCACTAAAGAAAGCAAGTAAACAAAAAATGATTTTTGCATAAGAAGAGAAATTAGCCAACATATTCAAAATTCGACATTCTTTTCTGAAGTTGTCAAGTGAATGTATATTACAAACGTAAATATGTCACGTGTTTATTTGGTTTTGACAATGCATCTTCAAATCTTTTTCTTCCTGTAAAAAATTTTCATTCACAAAACTTTCTAAAAGAAACAATTCAGTTATATGTGTCACTTCATAGGACAACAGTTAAATAAGTATCACTTAAACTTCTGTATCTTTATTAGAAAACCACTGTCTTTCATTAACACAATGTCTAAAACTACCACTTAAATTAAATTTTGTAGGTATCTGGGTCAAATTTGTGAAAGCAGTGAAAAGGATAGAAAGGGAAGCTACTGTGGAAAGTAAAGCAAAAAGAGAAAGGAAATTAGCTGTGGCATCGCAAACCCCAGGGGCTTTTGCACTGTGTCTAGATCTGTCACTTGCACTGCCAGCGCTGCACTCGCAAAACTTACATTCTGTGTAGCATGTGTGTCTGCCACTGATGTATTGGAGAATGGCTATGCTACTAAATACATATAAATACCTAATTTCTGAGACTAAATGGTTTTAGTACAAGGCAGTTAAAAGAATTAATCTTTCTCTAGATTATGCTAGCTAAAAAAATAGGACCATAAAAACTGATTACATGAGATTGCTGCTTTATAGAAGGAAATCAAATATTCTGTAAACCATCCTTTACTAGGAAAAAGAAAAAAAACACAAAAAGGGTCAAGTAATGAATGAAGCAATATTTTTGTGAGAAGCAAACTGAAAAGTATTGTTAAATATTAGAGCATTTTAAGGTGTTTTTTTCAGAGGATGAGAATAGAAATTGCTTTCTTTCTGTTTTTTACTATTTGCTGTAGTTGAATCTGTCAATGTTTCTAGTGGATTCTCTTCTGAAGCCCTCAGTGTGTGTCAGTACCTGTGTAAGTCTCCCTGGAAAATTTGTTACTGAAGCAATTACATTTGGTTAAATTGGCACATTTCTTCAAGGATGCTGGAATCATGACACTCCTTTTGTTCCTTCCTACCAGCCATTTTAGCTAAGAGAGCAGAAAAGCTATGGAATAAAAAAGAAGAAACCTATGGGAACAAGAAAGTAATAAAGAAGAAACATACTTGATTTTCCTTTTTCCTGGATAAAGTTTACCCGAGCAAGTTCCATGCAAGCTTTTGGTGGATCAGGAAGTGAAGCGTAGGAATGTTTTAGGCATGATGCTCTCACAAAATAGAATTGCTCTTTAAGATAAACTAAGATAAACTAAGTTGAATAAATAAATACTAGAAATAGCCTGACAAATAATTTACTGATACAATTCTCCATTCAGAATAAGTAAGTTATAACATTGTAAAAGTCCAGAAAGTCAACACTGAAATCTGTCAAGGGCTCTAACTGAACAGCATATATGAATTTCTCTCAATTTTGGCAATGTTACTTTCTTAATCAGGCATTCGTAACATTAATTCAACCTCAGAGAAATTTACAGTTCTGTATTAATGTAGGACATTCCTTCCAGCCCTTCCACCAGCTTTGTTGCCTCCTCTGGACGTGTTCAAGGACTTTTAACATCCTTCTTAAACCGTGGGGCCCAGAACCGCACACAGTCCTCGGGGTGAGGCCGCACCAAGGCTGAATGCAGCGGGATAATCCCCTCTTTTGACTGTCTGGTTACCCCTGTATCTTATACTGGAGTATATCAGAATAAATCTATTAAAATCCAGGCAGAAAAAGAAAGAACACTACTTGGTAGTCTGGTAGAGGACAAGGTGGGAGGACTGTCCACAGATGAGTTACTCTTGCCTGTCCCTCAGCAAAGAGCTGTCCTTGTGAGATGAGTGTGTAGGCATCCAAGGGCCATATGTCAACAGAGGAAAAATAAAGGGGTTTTACAGAATGTGACTGGAGTTAAAAAAGACAATACTTCTAATATATACACCTGAGGGAGATTAAAGAAGGTTCAATGAATTTTAGTCTCTCTCTCAGTAATTTTGTAGCTGGTTATGTTTAATAGTTAGTTGCATTTACCAACATTAATTTCCAATTCCTCAGCTTTGCCAGTAACAAATAGCTAGAAACACCAGCTAAGTCTAAGCCAACACAGTTCGTTCTAGTGATGGAGATAATTTTTTTGTTTGGTTTTTTTTTTGCTCCTGGGCTTTTTTTATGTGGGAAATCTTTTTAACTTTCTCATGTATTCTCCTGCTACTCCTTCATTACAATTCAATGTGAAGCTATGTCACATAAGTACACTAATCATATAAATCAAACCAGATTCCCTTGCACCCTACACAAACTGTGTTTAACATGGATATCCTGTAACTATATAATATATATGAGATAAATAAGAAAGATGTTGAAAACATGAGAAATGTTGTATTATGTATTGTAATTGATGGAACTGCTCTACATTTATTCTAATGACACATACTTTTATATTTGGACAAATACCATTCATTTCAACATCCCACACCACAAAATAACTTGCTTAAAATCTATTTTCCATAAACTGTGAAATGTTTACCCTTAAAAATCACCCAAAGATAACCTATAAAGATCAATACTTGTATTGAAACTACCATTTCAGTTTTGAAATAGTCCACAACAACTTGCTTGTTTCCAAATCTTGATTACTTCCATTTGTGTCATTAGCTCTGTCTTCACCTGCTATGTTCACTCTTACACTTGCTTTTAAATATTTAGCCATAATAATATTATTAAAATATCTGACTGGAATTCAGACATGTAGGAGAAAATATCTATTATACAGTGACCTTTATATGTATGCACTGAAGGGTAAATGTTAAGCAGGTACTTGGTCTTTGCCTAGGCATGATTGATTATCATGTAATCACAGCCTGTCTAAATTAGACAAGTTCATGTTCTACTGCACAGGGCAAAATTTTCCATCTTTGAGGAGGTATGTATATCATATCATATCCATATATTGTAGAATATGTGTGTGTATATGGATATGTTATAAATTATATATTAAGTTAATTAAACTAAAATTAAACCACATAATATAAATTTATGCATTATAAATACACTTAATATTTTAAATAAATTATTTACATTTATATAAAAATGTTTTTGCTTACTATTAAGTAACTCCACCTATCTAATTCTCCATGTCATTTTTTTTCCTTCTTATTGCATACAGTAAGGCTATAGTTTGAATACATTTTAGTAGTATCATTTAACTTCTTTTTACATTCTTTAAAGTCATTCGCTTACCCTTGTATTTTTATTATTTTTTTTCCTACTGCTATAAAAACTTTAGAAATTTGTGGGTTTTTTTAAGGGGAAAAGAAAGGAAAAGAAATATAGTTGTTAAATTTAGTTTCCAATAGGTGAAAAGAAATATAAGGGGAGGAAATGATCAACATGCTAAATCTCTTGTTCTTAATCCAGTCCAAGACCTTGTAGCCAAGTAAAAACATTTTTTTGCCATTATTGGTAAAAGGGTGTAGACCTGTTATATTGACCTGAGAATGCAAGATCTCAGAATTTACATGGACTTACACTGGCCTGGAACAGTTTTACCTAGCAATGGTCTAGGGGTCAAGTGACTATTGCCCAACCTATTTTAGCTTAAGATCAGAGAAACCATGTGTAGTTGAAAGGCTAATAAAACCAGGTAGTTAGTGCATAACAAAGAACAGCTAACAGATGCTGGGTGTGCTAGTGTGCAGCTTTTTAACTGGGAACGAGTAAGAGTGAAAAATGTTTTAAGAAAATTTTAAGACCCCAGAATGAGTAGGAAAAGACTGTCACTATGAGCATCAAAACCTCTCTCTGCAAACTCAAGATGCTTAAGACTTGCTGAGACAACCTGTTTTATCTTTGCTTGAAGAAGATTGGTACTCTTGACCTTAGGACCCAGGACCCTAACCCTCTTTCTATCCATAATCCCACTGCAAACCCTTGTCTCCAAAGCACTTGGCCAGCTGTGCACCAAAGAGCCAAGGGCCACCTCTAATATGGCAAAAGTGCAGTTTTGCTTAAGACTGCTGAGAAAAAGCTGTGAGAAAATCTGCTGAAGAAAAAGAAAATAAAATTTCAGGCAGCAGCAGAATTGTTGACATTTTATCATTAATAATTCAGGGTTTCAGGAGGAAAAACTCCAACATGAAAATACATAATATCCTAAAGAGGAAAAAAACCAAACGACAAAACAAGATGAGAAGTCTGGCGAGGAGTTATCAAATTATTGGATCAGTTCATCAGTGTTGGCTTATTAATTATGCTTAACAACTATATTATTATAGTAAAACCAAATTTTCTAGTAAAAAATTAGTACAGAGTACAAATTTAAGTAAGTTAAACAAAAAACCTGCAAGTTCCTTATAAAACACATTTTCTAATCTTTCACATTCTTGATTTATGGTAAAGGGGTCAGGATCAGGATAAAGAATTAATTTCTAATTTAGTCTGAACACTGATATACAGAAGATCCTATATCCTAAGAGGATAACATTCACTCATAGCAGGTTACCAAACTACGTGTATCTGAGAGGCAGTTTCTTCCCACTCAAGAGTAGACTATAAAGATCCTGAGAAATTAAAAGAGAAAAAACCCCCACCATATTAACTTGAAATTCTGAAGCCTAGCTTTATGATTTTGTGCCATATGAGTTTATTACCTCTGTAATGACATATTCATTTTATATTGCTGTAACCAAATCATCCGCTAAATCACTAAATATATGTAATCTATATTAAATTTATTCTGTGAGCAAACTATTCAGTCATTAACATCTGTGTGATGTTATCTCCTCTAAACTAGTAGATCACTTCCTGAGGACACAGTCTTCATATGAGTCAAACACCTCTAGTTCCAAGATATAACAGTTCACTTTCTCATCTTTTTGTTCTTACCCTTGCAACCTTCTGACATCATTACTTCTGGGCAAAAAGAGAAGTGCTTCTGTTAAGCAGAAACAGATAGAACGTGGTCCACCCTTCCCAGCTATTAGAGCCAGACTGGAATTAAGGCAGGGAATGCAAGCCAGGTGTAATTCATGAGATGAGGTAACGACCCAAAGAGACCGAGCATTATGTCAAGGCAACAGTTATGCAAAATGTATGGGAAAAGTTGCAAGATCCTAGAAACAAAAGCTTACTGAACTGAAAGAAAAGACATCATTGTTGGAGTAATTGTCCCCATTCCTGGAACAAGGAATAAGAAGGTACCAACCAGGGCAAGGATCAGGGTGGACTAGGGTAAGGTCAAAGAGCAGAGGCAGGAGTCAGAAACTATGGATGTAGTTTGCAAGGATGAGGGAAAAGAAAGAAAACCTAAGACAGGAATAGGAGTGAGAGATCTAGAAGTGCAACTGCCATCAAGAGGCACAGAGAAGAAAAAAAACCCAACAAGTGATGGATTTTACATACAAAGACTAAACCACCAGTCAGGCTAACAGGCTGGTTCTTGGTCTCCTGACTGACTCTCGTCAGGCAGCTGACTGCAACTCAATTGCCCGGACCCGACATGGACTGACAGCTGCCATGTTTGAAGCTTCATGCATCTGAAACCCCAAGTGACGCTTGCTACACGTTTTTATTTTACTTTCCCTTGTATGCCCTGCTGCAGAATAAATATAAGCTCTGAGGGAAGCTTTTTTCTCATGACTGAAACACTTGAAACATCTTTCTTGTCATGTGAATTATCTGGTGCCTACCAAGGTATGAGTTCAGGACTAGGGTTTTAATTCTGTTAAACCAGTTTCTATCCTCTCCCCTCCCACTACATACATGCAATTTTTACAAAATATCTTGAGAAACAAACACACAGGCAAACCCTCAACCAGCTGTCGTATCTAGTTGAAACAGTCAATGAGCTAATAAAGTGCTGAGGGCAGCAGAAGAGAGGGCAGCAGAAGAAACTCATCAGCTGAAAGCAACTTGATCACAGAGTCAGGTTTCCATAGGATACAAGATAAAGAAGGGGAGTGAGGGGAAGATCATTTGTTACATTGCATTTAGTTATGAAAAAATAGTGTATAAAACCCCAACCATTTTCAAACTTGAAGCTTTGGAAAACTTACAGACTAGAAAATTCATATCTATTCTTCTTGCTACTGTGTAATGGCTTCAGAATTGGAAGCGTTTTGAAAAGCGACAGAATGGAAAAGAAATGAAAGCTAAAGAATCCAAATAAAACAGAAAAGAAGTCCAGGTACAGGCTTTCTCTTGGTATCAGGATTTTTGGTATATTAAGGAATTATTTTGTCACCAGTAACAAAATTCCATGATGAAGTTTCATTATCTCACTAAAACTGAGAAATTACTGTCTTTTAGATAAAGCCACAAGATTCCTTGTAGCTAGGAATTATTAGCCCCATTCTATCAATAATTTCAGGCATGGCTGGAGTAAAAGGATACTTATCAGAACTACACACTCTTGGACTGAGTGTTGCTAAGCCTAAACTAGATTATTTTTTCCTTGGATGAACCATAGATGCCCAATTTGGTGGCTGTTCTTTTTTTATAATGTGCAGGTGAAAACCCTTGCTTCATCTCAGATGGTTTTTCACACTTGTATAATCTTTGCTGAAAGAGCAAGAACAAAGTTTGCTGGTTTTGGGAGACTAAAAAAGGTTGCTTATACAGTACCATGGTTGCCGTGGAAGGAAAACTCAGGAACAAGTCAGACATAGGAACTGTGGTCATCTTCAGTAGGTGCACAGCTGTACAAGTATCCCCTTGCATGCAACAAAGTCATTTTACGGGCATATTCAGGTGCACCTATCCAAACTGGAATATTACAAAACAGAATTAGCTCTAGGTTCTTCTTGTCTAAATATCAGTACTGGCAATAATTATTGACTTTAAAAACTGAACAAATCTCGGGCCTCATTCGAATGCTGATGTAATCATAATGCTGAAAGGAAGGACCATAGAAATGTCCTGCTGCAGCTGCAGGATTGTAACAGGTATGCTGCAAGGGGAGGTACTACTGTGGGGAACTATGTCTTTCCCTCATCCTTAATGTGTATATGAAGTAATCCTTTTGCTGTGCTGGTTTCTTAAAGTCCTTGCTGAGGTGCACAGGTGGGATTAAATTGGATAATTCTGGAGTACTGCCACCGATAGCTGTTTTGTGGTAATGAGATTGTTTCAACTGGTAGAGAGCTTTCATACTATTAAAGTCTGCTAAAACCAAACAAACAAGTGAACAAGCAAACAAAATTTAAAAAAAACCCATATTGTTTGAAAGGGGAAAGAAGAGAACACAACTACAATATGATTTCTTAAAAAATGAATACTTGGACTTGAGATTTTACCATTTCAGGATCTCAATTGTGGGCATGATTTTAGTACTGTACAACTCAAATAGGTTTTTTAAGACTGTGTGAGTAGGAGTAATAGGAATGCACAGCCAATGAGTCTCATTTGCATCTGAACTAATATGACCAAAGTTATCTGATGGCTCACTTGTGGCACCAAGTTACTCTGCAGTTTGAGAGCCCTTTATTATTTCTATAAAAATGCTATTTGAACTAAAATTCTTTTAAAAACTTAAAAAGATAATGAAATACTACAGAGTTAGAAGGAGTACAATGACATTATGGCTGTTAGTTATCTTTAAAAGGCCTCATTCAGAAAGTTTCTCCAAATGAATTGAAAAAGTGGTCTGAGAAATAAATGAGGGTGGTTATCTGAGACGCAGACTCTTTGTCATTAAAATTAAGCTAAAACGTTTAGTTTCACTAGGACATTAAAGTCAATGAGTACACTTTGTATCCTACTAGAAGTGCCTTAGAAGAGCCAATATATAGCAAAAAAACCCCCAGTGTTTTATTGTTTTGAAAAGCTATGGTATAAAAAGCTGTACAGATTTATATGTGTGCAAAAGTTGTTCTATTTTTTTCCCCAGAAAAATTATGGTAAATTATTAATATTTAGACATCTGAAATAGTACCCAGAATATTTAACCCCATTAAATTCCCTGATAAAAAGTTATGCTTTACAGTTTTAAAATAAATTAATGAGTTTTGCTCATTTTTTCAGATAAAACCAATGATTTCTGACTTCATTCCTGACTCTCTATCTTGTCTATTTACTATGACTGATTCTGAAAAGAGCACAACTAAGGAACTGATGGGAAAAGGGAGGAAGGTTTGTTGTTTTCCTTTGCACTGTGCTGAATTCAAAGGCCAATGAAGTCAATAGAAATCTTTCCATTACTTACAGTAAGCTTTTGATCATGCCACAATTTTATACTTCAAAGGATAGCTCCCTCTCATCCTTTAAGGTTTTTCCCTCTTTCAGACATCATACCTTCGCTTCTCTCTATGCCTCCTTTTTTATATTTCTTTCAGAAAATCTTGCCCCTCTTTTCTTCCTATATTACAGAAGATTGTACAGAAGGCCCAGCTGATAAAATTGCACAAGGCAACAGAGGGCTTAAAGAAGTAAACAAAAGAATTCTATTCACAGCAAGAGGCAGACTTCACACCTTTTTGGGGGAGACCAAAGAGCCTTCTATACTCTGTTGTCCACGAGAGATACAAAACATTTGCTTGTCCTGAATACCATCCTTTATGCTTATACCCTAAACCAGATGTTTATATATGGAAGAGGCATTTGTGATTTCCACCGGACTGAGCTACTCTGCTTTGTCTAGAATACTTGTATTGCCATTTACAAAGACATTTTTACTATCTAGGATAAGTACATAAAAAGTAGGAGATTTTGATTCTTCTTCTTCCCCCCCTTTTTTTTTTTGTTTTTATTTTTATGTCAATGAGCGCTTTAATGTAACATGAAATGCATCAGCAGCAGAGATTGAAAGTATATCATCCCAGATTGATGGCTGGCAAACTTTCTTGAGGGATGTTGTTTCTTACAGAATAGAAAGAACTGAGCACAAGTTTTTATCATGAGGGAGTATGTTTTAACTCCTCAGATATCACAGAAAGAAATAAAACCACTCTGTCCTTCTTGTCTATAAATGTAGTGACAACAGCCTTTCATTTACTTCACTCCTGCTAAAACGAGTAAGTGAATAGCAGGCATATACTCTTATATGTGGTTTGGGGTCAAGTAGGACAGAAAGGTAGTTTTAGCCAGAGCTATTTCAGACCCATCTGCTGGTACTGCCCTGAGACATAGGAATAATTTCTCAGTGTTAGATGCTGGCAGGAAAAATTAAAAATTTCTAAATGAGGCTGTATCCAAAATGAGTTTTTGCTGTACTCAAATATAAGTTAAAGCATTAGCAGCACAAATCTATCAGTTATTTTCACAGTCTTCTTGTCTGTACTTTACAGAGTACACTTTTAGCAAAGAGGAAAATTTATGAAAATAGTTACAGAGAGTTTTTGCAGAAGTCTGTGAGCAGTTCAGCTTCAGATCTTTGATGATTATGAAAGATGTGGTATTTAACTAGGACATTTTGTGAAAGTAATGACTAATGAGAGTGCACAGCACTATTATTATTTAAGTTTATTTTTCAGAGAAAAAATATGCCTATTAACTTCTCTAACAGAGTAAATTTTTTTCTTTCTAGCTATGATAGTCTTATAAAAGGTATTACCTTTTTCTAACAACTTGCTTAAATCATTAAACTACATTTATTTATGTCAGAATAGAAGCTATTATGCTAATTTAAATGTAAAAATCCAACCATTGAATTTTTTATCTGTTGTGTCTTCAGTTTTACCATGTAGATAAGGTTTTGGGGTGACAGCATGAAATGCAGTGTAGGAGTAAGGGAAAAGAAACAAACACTGGATCGGATCCTCCAGGCACATTTAGGTGTCTCTCTTACCCTTCAAAGTGAACTAACCACCTATGTGCTTTTGAAGATCTAGTTCTTAACAGATTGTTCCAGTTAAAAGAAATAATAAAAAGCATGTGTTAACAGAGAAGTAGAGAGGGAAGCTGTAATGGCAATTCTCCTATTTGCCAAGAGGAAATTTGTCAGACACTTATGTCAAGTAACATTGGTTTAAAAAAGTAATCAATGTTATTACCAAAACTTGTGTGAGCCTTCATGCTTCACAGCAAGGGGAGACAAATATTTGTCACTTCCCCTGTGCTGCTCTTTGAATTCGTTTTGGACTAGTAATGGCCTACGGTCCCTGAAGAAGCGTAATCTGTTTATCATAAGGACATGAGCAGGTGTGGAACTGCTTTTCTCTGCCTCAGTATTATATACTGAACGGAGGAAACCAAATCTGTAGCTTACTGGTCTAAATCAATGACACGAAGCATGTCTAACTACCATTTATTCTTGACTATCCATACATATACCTTTAAGAGAAAAGCTCTCTAACCAGTTTTTAGCTGCACTAATTGTCTTGCAGTTGAATAAACACATCTTGAACAAGCACCGTAGAAAGGAAACTCTGGAAGAAAATTTAAAAGATCCCAAGTCATATGCTTATCTGAAAGACTCTTGAAGTTCAGCCTCAGACTTTACTGGCATTTGATCCTTTGAAAAAATATCCTGATCTCTACATTTTGTGATGACGGTGGATTTAAGTTCTTAAAGGTTTTCAAAGACAAAAATAAGTGTCAGTTTGACTTGATATTACGAACTTCATTTTAAAAATGCCATATACTGACAGAATTTCTGAGTCTAATTTCTGGACTGTGTTATAGTCCACCTATTTTAGTTTCTATCTATTTGAAAGTCTTCACTTGAATATTTCTGCATATTAGCCTGAACTAATTAAAAACAATTAAATCATGTGTTTATTCAGGGGAAAATGCACATTATAAGAAAAGGAGCAAATACTCTATGGAATGTGTAAAATATGGATAACTTAGTGGCTGCAGCAGCTAGAAGAATGCTGCATTCCCCAAAACCTATGCTAGAAGCTTTCAAAAGAAGTAATCAATGAAGGTAAAAGTTCTGAAAGTTCTTGAGAAGTGGTAAATCTGTTTAGGAGGAAAATGCCAGGTCCAGTCAATACAAGGTAATCTTGGGTTCTCAAGATGGAAAGACATACACACTTTTAGTATGAAGTTTCTCATGCAAGGGAACCTTAAAGTAAACACTACCTTCTCCTACCTGATTCATATAGAGGAGTCCTGATAGAATAGGAATGAACAGGGAAGGTCACTTTTTCAACCGTCTAAAACTGTAATTTGAATCCAGATATATCTCACTCTAGCATGGCAAGACTGTTATCAGTTATGAAATCACTTAATAGGAGTGCTTTACTCTTAATGACTGAGAGTTAACCAAGGCTGCTAGAGTTTGCTGCAAGAGCTATATTGATTTAGAAGGATAATTGGAATCCAATCTAACATTATGTGAGAGAAATAAAAGCCTCTTGTGGAAAGAGGTCTTGCAGCCAGGACCATATAATACTGATATGAGTTTCAATTTTGTGAATGTTCACACTCCTGTAAATTAGATATATGTGATATAGAATTGACAAGTTTTTGAACTGAAAAGCCATTTCAGATAAAGGACAGTGATTCCTAGATGAGGGAGAAGGCAGTGAAAAGAGTATAATTCATAAGTGCTATAACAAAACAAACAGCAAAATCACCAGAAAGGTCAAAAACAGTTTCAACAATTTCATATCTATGAAATAAACAGGAGATACTACCAATCTGCAGCAATATATGATACTTCACTATTTACTGTGAAGATATTGTATACTTTTAATGTTCATATGGAAGGAAAATTTTAGGAACTGAGGGAAGGAAAAGAAGAGAGAAAGTGAAAGAGAGGCTTAAAACCTTATTACTGTAGTCACTATTCAATATTCAAAAGCTCATACCTTGGTAAAGTCAAAACCAATTTTCTCTGAAAGCAAAGGTACTTCTTTTAAATGAGAGCTATTTCTGTGCCAAATTTCAGCTTGCAGTTCTCATCCATTTAAGCTCTAGGGCTGTTCATAAAAAGGTTACAGGCTTCTTCCCTCCCCCTCCTGCTCTGTAATGGTAATAGCATATTTTCTTCACTCTCCCTGCATTTGAAATTTGCAGACCTACTTTTGCTCAGACTTTCTAAACAGCTGAACATCCACGCAAAGTAAACGAGGAAAATTTCAAACCTGAAGGAATTTATGATCAGCTATGTGTAACTACAAAACCAGAAAACCTTACATTTTTTCCTATAAGAAGTGCAAATCACCCCTCCCCCAGATGTTTTCCTCAATATTTGAAACAAAACATGTTTTTCTTTCAATTGCCATAATTTTATTTTATTTTATTTTAATGAAGCAAAGTATAAAAGTAAATGATTCAAAAAAAGAGTAAGTGAATTGGAACTGTATTGTGGGTGTGTGTGAGGGATTTAAGTTTTACATCTGTGGAGAAAAAAAAAAAACAATAAACATATATGTTTAAAAGCAAAACTTCCAGAGAAAATACTGTAGCTGACCCATTTGCTTATATGATGTTCCTACATTATCTGCACCTAATATTATATTTATTACGCTTCCATCGTCTTAGCATATTTACATATTCTCTGCCATCTTTTTAACATCCTTAGAAACTAATTCAGTAAGCAATCTATGGATGACAAATTTAAAATTAGTTGTCTGTACAATAGTTTTAGTGGCATTCTACTTTACTAAGAAAATAAAATTAAAAAAACCCTACTTTTTTCGACTGCTTTCGTTTAGAACTTGAAAAGAATTAAGCAAACCCATTATCCCTTTAAATCTAAACAGAGGAAAAAATGAGAGTATTATAATTAAAATGTGCTTAAACAATTGAATTTTGCAAGTTTTATAGCAAATTATCTTATACTGTATATCACACATAGAGCATCTTTACTTCAAAGCAATAGCTCCTTTTGAAATAACTGCTTCTTTTGAGTCTAAATTATTATCACCAATATCAGTTACCAGATTCAAATTTAGGATCTAATTGATGATTCTTTAACTTAATTGTAATTGTGATAGTAACCAGTTATCAGAGTACTGATGAATCTAAAAAATCTCATGATCTGTACAGATTAGTCAAGTGATACTTTCTCAGTTCTTGAAGAACATTCCAAAGGCTCTAGAAAAATGCTATTTAATGTCTGCTGCCAGATATTGACAGAATACTTTTATAGTCTAGATGTTTTCAAATGGCAATTAATGGTGTCTAGTCAGGTTGATGAAGAGACCTGAGCAGTATTTTCCCTTGCCTGTTTTGTTGTTGGTTGCTCTTCATTAGAGATGGAGACACTCTTAAGACACCAACTTAGACTTAGATTACTATTTGTTAGACAGCTAAAGTGAGATAAGATGAATCCCACACAAAGTGCCCATAACTCAGTTGGAATATTTGTTCAAACTAAGTCTACAAAATGGTGTCATTAATCATCTTTTCTTATGAATTATTCAGACAATACTTCATGCTATCTAATTCTGGAATATCCACATCTTTGTCTAAATCAAGCTAGGTATAATTATACTTTACTGGATTACAGTCAATTAGTTTTATTATTACTGCAATCAACAGTACAAATGCAGAAAAAAACAGGTTTTCAGATTTGCTATATTAACTGCATTTAAAATGAGAAGAAAACTCTTAGAGGCTTGGTTTCAAATTATATCTCTACAAATTCATAATAAGTGATTAGAGGTCTGCATGCAATAATTATGTTTCAGAATATTACTTAAAAGTAAAACGAAAAAATATCTATAACAGTAAACAAGTTATCAATCAAATAGAGGGTAGCAATTAGTTACCATAGAGATGTGTACTTTTAATCACAGAGTAAATTGCTTAATTTTACATACTAAATATAAATAATTCTTTATCTTATTTATGAAAAAGCAGAGAGATTTTTGGATATTTCTCTTTAATAGGCCCGTCTCAATTTCTCTACTTGCCTGCTACATATTGAAGATGAATGGGCTAACCTTCTACCAGCACTAGGGGTGGGTCAGGCTTGTGTCGCTCCCCAAGGACATGCTAAGGAGGCTCGGATGCTGGCAGAGTAAGATGGGCTAGTACATGCCCGAAACCTTTCTGCTGCCTTCCCTTCCTGCCCGAGGCATTCAGTTGCCTGCATGCCAAGGGCCCAAGGCTGAGATCTGGTACGCACAACTGTGTAACCTCGGCTCAGACAGCTGAGAAAATTGCAGTTATGAGAAATAGGCATCAGATCTGTAGAAAGGTTAAAAAAGGTAAAATCGCGGAGAGACCCCATTGAGGTGGGATCATGAGTAGATCAGGGATTCCAGAGGAAAAACACCAGCATGGAAAGGTATAAAATCTTTAACAGGAAAAGAACAAAATATTTCATTCAGGGACTGTTGGATCAGTTCACCAGCACCCGTGTCAACGGAGCTGGTGGCAGCTGACAGCTCTGCAACACGATGAAAGGGTAGATCCCAGGGGTTGCAGTGGCTGAACCTTCTGCATGGACTGATGCTGCTTCACCAGCAAAGTGTCCAGGTGGGGCATCTGATGCTTAGCTTCATAGCTTCCTCAAGCCTACGTATATTTCGTGTCAGCCAGAGTTATACTGTATGCTGTGTGTATTTCTCTCGTAGACTCTCTTTGCGCGTGGCTAAAGATGCCTGAACACCAAGTACGGGAGGTAAAAATGATGACCACTTTAACAAAGGTAATGAAGGTCCAGACACATGAAGTACTTCTAGTAAAGAATAGTTGAAAACTTGCAACCCAGACCAAGGTGGAAAGTGATATTTTAGTTCGTTTTAGTCAAGGCTGGAGGAAAGACAGAAGACCAGAAAATTAATATGAACTTTGTGGCTTGCTAATGTCAAAACTTGTGTTCAACTTGGAACTTTGGTAGATATTACAAAAAAAAAAAAAAACCCAGCCCCCCAAACTAACAACAACAACAACAAAAAGATGACCAAGGAATTTATCGACTTCAGGATAAGGTGGAGTTTTTTATTATTTAACTTATTGATAGAAAATTAAAATAGGACATTCTGAAAAGGGTAAAAAAGTATTGTTATGAATCTCTAGTCCTGCAAACCAGCAGTACCAAACTTCTGTTGGACATGGAGCCGTATTGGGTTTATGTAGCAAAGTTTTGGTGGTGGTGTGGCTGCAGGGGTGGCTTTTGTAAGAAAAGACCAGGAGCTGTTGCCATGTCAGACAGAGCCAGTTTCAGCCGGCTCCAAGATGGACTTAGTGCTGACCAAAGCTGAGCCCATCAGTGATGCTGGTGGCACCTCTGTGATAAGGTATTTAAGAAAGGGTAAAAAAAAAAATACTGTGCAGCAGCTGGGAGAGAGGAATGAGAAAAATGTGGGAGAAACAGTCTTGCAGAAACCCAGATCAGTGAAGAAGGAGGGGAGGACATGCTACAGGTGCTGGAACAGAGATTCCCTTGCAGCCCATGGAGAAGACCATGGTGATGCAGGTTGTCCCCTTGCAGTCCATAGAGGACCACAGCAGAGGAGACATTCACACTGCAGCTCATGGAGGACCCCACACGAGAACGGGTGGATATACTCTGAAGGAAGGTGCCCCCATAGAGACCCCACAACGGAGCAGGCTTCTGCCAGGAGCTGCAGCCCATGGAGAGGAGCCCATGCAGAACCAGGTTTTCTGGTAGGAACTGTGACCTGTGTGGCACCCACACTGGAACAGTCAGTTCCTGAAGGAGTGTTCCCCGAGCAAATGACCCACACTGGAGCAGTTCTTGGGGAACTGCATCCCGTGGGAAGGACCCACATTGGAGCAGTTCATGAAGGACTTTATCCCATGGGAGGGACCCCACACTGGAGCAGGGGAAGAGTGTGAGGAGGAGGGAGCGGCAGAGATGAAGTGTTATGAACTGACCGTAACCCCCATTCCCCATGTCCCTGTGCTGCTTGGCAGGGAGGAAGTAAAAGAGGCAAGAGTGAAGTTGAGCCTGGGAAGAAAGTAGGGGTGGGGAGAAGGTAATTTGAGTTTTGGTTTTGTTTCTCACTAACCTACTCTCATTAATTGACAATAAGAATGGCTTGGTGGGCAGCCCACCAGAGAGGCAAAAAATCTCATTAATAATGTCTGGATGGATCACATTTTGGACTAATACTGGGGCCATGGACGTACTCAGAGAACCAAAAGGATCATATGGTTCATTAAACTGTATGCATATAAGTACTTTTCTGTTAATGACTAATGCCATAGTGCTCAGTATATAACTTCCTTAGACAAAAGCTCGCAGTGGAGTGAGGACCAATTTTTCTCATGTATTCAGGGTTGAAAGCTGAACTAACAATTCAAATAGGATCCCTGTGTGCTAAGTTAGATTCCTTTGTGCTAAACCTTTCAATTCTCACAGTTCTTTACCTAGAATGTGTTTACAGTGTAGAAAAGTGACTAGAAGCAGAGGGGAATCCCTGTTACTTATGGGTTAATAGTAAGGCATATAACAAATGCTGGGCATGCACGTCCCTAGCAAACTTGCTAGAACTGTAGGAAACTACCAGTGCCTACTACCAGAAACTGCTTCTACCTCTTGGGAGGAAGAAGTGAAATACTGGCTGTTAATTGCAGTCCTGGAAGAACTTTTGAAAAGTTATATATAAAAAAAATATTGGCAGCTGATTTCTACTCCTGTATCTCTTAATACATGTTTAGAATTGTTGACTCTCTTTTAAGGATGAGGCGCACAGAGTTACTAACTGAAGCCATGTGAAGACCTAAATCTGTAATGACTGTCAGAAAGGATCATTTTCTCAGCTTTGCCAATAGGCAATAACTGATAGGCAGAGAAAATGAAGTGGGATTTCTGTAAAGCATATCGATTAAGGTAACTCATTGACATACTGACAAAAGACAAACCTGAACTGCTAACGAACTCATAGTCAAGCACCCAAAAACTTAAAAGAAAAGACAAGATAGGGCTGGGGGTAAGGGTGAAGGGAGAGGAGAGAGAGAATAGAGAGATACCTGGGTAAGTATCTCTCAGTGACCTTGAAGTAAGTCTGAGATTTTTGCATTCTTGAACTTTCAGGTCCAGACTTCCAATTCTTCAGTACTTCTGAAAGTACTGAAATACTTTCATTTCTTCCTCCACTTCCTCCTCTTCCCCTGTTTCTATGTACATTTTTTTTTCTTGATGTGGATGATTGTTATTTACTTAAAATGTTTTCAAAAATTTGCTTGATAGAGGAAGATCTATGAGTGCAGACCTAATTACAGATAAAGTGTGTACACTTTACAAATGCAAAGTATTTTTCTGATATCAGCTTAGAAACTACTGGTTACTTACACTTAGTTTTAATGAATTTTCAGAGACTGCACTACAGTGGCTAAAAGTGAGATCATTCCTATCACTTGGATATAAAACTGACAATCAAAATCACATATATCCTTCTTGTATGGAGGAGATTTTACAAGAAGAACAGCAATGTGATCTTGAGGCAGTATGCTCCAGATAGAACAATGTGCTTTCAGTATCATTTGTTCACCCATAGGATCCTGGAACTTGTTTAATCCCGTTTTTATTTTGCCAGTATTCCGTAACTATGATCTTGGGGTAAAATAGAAACAGAACAATAGCCAGAAAAGATATAGAGATGAAAACAAATCAACTAGAAAAATAAAACTTCTTTATCCTTCCCTTATTGATTCAGAAACATTATTAGAAAACTATTATTTTTATTTAAATCCATTAATATTTTATAAATGTTTATATGACATACACAATTAATTCCAAAGGTAAGAAATTTGACAAAGTTTATAATGTGGTCCCTCTGTGGTTTTTTTAAAGCATTTCATATACACATGAATATACCAAACGACTGTCTTGTTACCAAAATTGTTCCAATATTATACATAAAAATTTGCTAGGTAAAACAGCAATAGAAATTAAAGGGAAAAAGACTGCATATGTATAAAATTTCTATTTCCCACAATTTTTCTTAATAAAAAAACAAGTAAAAATTTCTGCATTTTATAGAACTTTGCTAAGAAACAATTTGGAAAGCTGAAACAGAAAAGCAGTTTGACATTTCTGGGTGCAAGTTAAATGTGCGTGTATGTGTGTGTGTATAAGGGCTTTGTAATAAATGAATGCCACGACCAAGCTTTTAATCATTAATCTTCCTGTCAGGATTCAAGAGAGACAGGACTTCTAAGTGTTGCCAGGCTGTCATGAGATTTGTGTTCACAGGATTCCACCTGACTTTGTAGCCTCTCATCTCTAACTGACATTACAAACCACTCATTACTCTTAGTGCCAGGAATTCATGCAGTATATGTAACAAGGGAAGAAGCAATATCTTTTCGGGTGGGGGGCAAGGTGTACTCTGATTCAGTGTTAGAGGGAGAACAGTTTCAATATTTGAGTGGTTATGCTGTTGTCAGTTATGACCATAATTTACATTTCAGAAACTAATATGCAAGGAAATTTGCCCATAGCAGTTGTACTCTATTATCATTTAATTAGTCTTCCACTGTACAAAAAGCACTGCAATGTTATATGCAAGCAAAGTCTTTTTGCTCAGCTAACACTGTCCTCAGCACTGAATTTTAGCTCAGACAGGGCACTGGTCACAAAAGCTGAAGAGCAAAGGTGAAGGTTATTATTTTGGGGTGATGGAGGAAGTAAATGATGATGGAAGATGTTATATATCTGACTTTAAATTGTGCATGGTGGGTTATTCCTTTCATGTCCTAGAATCTCCCTTTTTGATCAGCAGCGATGCTTAGGTAAGAGATACTTGGTAGATCAGTATGTAAGAAACAAAGATAAAACAGAAGCATTCTGGGCAATCTACTGTTGTTTAATGTACACTGTTCCCCCAGGTCACGTGTAACATACTCGTACTGTCTCTTAAAAATAGTACCTCTGGTCTGCTTAATACATTGTAGGATTATTACTTTTTCCAGAAGCCACTGAAGTTGTGAGTCGGACACCATATGTATTTATGTGTTTTGGTATTATCCTTTACACTTTTGAAATTTGGGGATATATAATTAATTAGTACTTTGGTTTCAGGACTCAGAATTTGCCCTATGAAATTATACCTTAGTTCTTTGAGGATGCTAGTGCTGCACATTTTACGTTGTAGGTATTTTCTATTTCATTATTCTTTCATAACAAAAATAGTAGTAATGCATACATTCCACATGAGGTTGCAAACTACCCTTTTATCAATAAAATTTGAGTATAAAAATATGTATATGCATTTTATTTCCAGTGGTTTTACTTTTTGCTCACTTAGAGAAATGAAGTTACTTTAAGAGACATCTAAGAGATGTGAAAACTGAACATTTATGAGAAAATGTGTAAAATAAGTATTTTAAATGAAAAAAGTCAATAACATGACATATAAAGCAAAACAAAATTAAGAAACAATTTTCTTAGCAAATGTGATTCATTGACAGTAAAAAGCTGTAAGAGGATTTTCTAGATGGAGGCTACACTTTACCATTTTTATTGAACTTTCCTCCTGTTTCCTTGTAAAATTTGAAGATACTTATTCTCCATTGTGAGCTAAGAATTTTCCGTATTATTTTCAGACTTCCAGAGTTAATTTCTGAATTGCAGAAATTGGTGGTCAACTGTTCTGCTAATCGAGTGCTTGCCAATTGGTCAATATGCAAGGTATCAAGCTTATTTTTTATGTGAAATGTGGGTGATAGGAAAAGTGATTTTGCAGAGGTTCCAGATGGTAATTTTAACCACAGTTTCTCAACAGTGATTTTGCCTTGCCTTGATCTCTGTAGCTGTCAAATCATAACCTTTTTTTTTTTACATCAGAGTCATGCTAGGCTGCAAGTATTCATTATACAAATGCTGTAGCCTACGATTCACTATGAGTTTAAAAACAATAAAGATATTATTGTGGGTGTCATTATCTTACTATCCTTAGGAGACCAGGCTCCTCTTTCTACAATTTTAATCAGCTAATTGCTCTTGCATTTTTGGGAGAAGCAGAAAATCACCAGGACATAATGATACAGAAGGCACAGCTGAAACAAAGAAGGATGATCCACTTCCTCAGATGTTAGTCAGGGACCGAGAAGAACCGATTCAGTTGCACTTCTGCACATTCCTATACTGTCAGCCTATACAAGTTGTTCTTGGTCAGACACTCAAAAGTAGTTGTGTGCCTATGTACGTCATTTAGTTGTTCCTGACATCCCTTCAACTACTAAGTGTCCCTCAAGTAACTGTGTTTTTCTGGATACTCGCCTGCAGTTAATAAAGCACTAATGCTGACAATAAATTTCTCACAGTCAGGCACCTCTCAGGCAAAAGTGTCTGATCCTTGAACCATGCCCAGGGAATATTCACCCCCGCCACTGGGACACTCATGCAGCTTGTAGGAACTTTGTATTCTTTCAACAGGACTTTATTTTTATTATCTGAGATCCCAAATGTCTACTTCAATCAGTGAGATATAGGTATATCAATGGGTGCCTTAATCAATGAGTTAACCAATGTTCTTGTTAAGCAAAATGGAATTCTGTCAGTGGAGGTCTTATTCAAATGTTTTAGGAGCTACTGTACTTTCCCAAGATATATGAGTTTGAAGCTATTAATCTAATCCCATAGAGTACTTGGAACATAAGCTTGTTAACCCTTCTATACTGATCTGTCTTCTTTGCTTTTTGTAGCAGGTTAAATGGGCACAAGAACTCAATTCCAAGGTAGAGTTTTTTGTTCAGGGCCTTAAAACTACTTATGAGTAGACATCCTCTTACTAGCTTTTTCATTTCAACAAATAATTCCCAGTTTCTTTTGTGTTTTACTTCATTGTTCTGTTTCCTTTTCTTTTAGCTTCTTCCTGTGGATTCCTTCATTTGGCTGCTAGCTGTGCCCATATACCATGAAAGGAACATACAGATTCTAGGCAGGTGAGTATCTGAAGGTCAGATACTGATGATCCAGCTCTTACTTAATATGGCGGGTAGATCTTGGCTGGACACCAGGTGCCCACCAAGCTGCTCTATCACTCTGCCTCCTCAACTGGACAGGGCCTGAGAAAATATAACAAAAATCTTGTGGGTCAAGATAAGGACAGAGAGAGCACTCACTGATTACCATTGCAAGCAAAACAGATTTGACTTGGGGAAATTAATTTAATTTATTACCAATCGAGTCAAAGTAGAATGAGAAATAAAACCAAATCATAAAACACTTTCCTCCCTTCCCTTCTTCTTGGGCTCAACTTCACTCCCAAATTGTCTACCTCTTCCCCCTGAGCAGTGCAGGGAGACAGGGAATGAGGGCTGGGGTCAGTTCATCACACATTGTCTCTGCTGCTCTTTTCTCCTTACGCTCTTCCCTGCTCCAGCATGGGATCCCACCCATGGGAGACAGTCCTCCATGAACTTCTGCAGCGTGGGCCCCTTCCCACAGGCTGCAGTTCTTCACAAACTACTCCAGCGTGGGTCCCTTCCCTGGGCTGCAGTCCTTCAGGCACAGACTGCTCCAGCGTGGGTCCCCCGCGGGGTCACAAGTCCTGCCAGCAAACCTGCTCCAGCGTGGGCTCCTCTCTCCACAGGGCCACAGGTCCTGCCAGGAGCCTGCAGGTAGGATGTGTTAGGAAAGTTTGCTTCTCCATATGAAGGTCAGAATAAATTTCTACTATATGCTTATTAAAACAGGACGTTGAAGATTAAAATTAAGTGTGAATATCAAGGCTAAGATGCAACCCCCTTGTTTTACTGTACTTGAAGAAACTGCTGTAGTTGACAACTGCTGTTGGAAACTATCTGCAATGTATCAGAGAATATAAATATCACAGTCTTTTTCCTCTGAGATTCTAATTCTCCATGCAAACTAAGACATTAAAGAGAGAAAAACTAATCAAAACCATTAATAAATATTGTCAATAGAATTGATCAAGAACAATTTCTGGTTTTAAGGACAGATTTTATTTTAGAACAATATCTGAATGACAAACCCTACTGTATTTAATTCTGAGATTTAGAAAGCTAATCCCTCCAAAATATTTCAGTGTTTCATCATTATGTCATAACTAATATTAATCTCAAAGAAGGAATGTTTCCTCAGTGCACTTTGCTAAGAATTTGTTCTAATTAATAGGATGGAGGAAGAAGGTAATCTCCAGCTGAAACCAATATCATTATAATGCAACTGAAGTACATAATTCAGGACCTCAGAAGGTAACCTTTTATAAACCTCAGGAATAAATACATTTTATACAGTTGCCAATTTGTGCTTATGAAACATGTTTGTCCTTAAAGTAAAAACAATGACTGTAACTGAAGGATGTGAGTTGTTGCTCATTTTGCCAAGTTAGATGCATGCAGCAATAAAGGCTTTGTACATCTGTTTGCTGGCTTGTTATTATGTTGTTTGCTGTATGATTACAAGTTGTTAAATCCAGCAGAGCTTCTTGAGCATACACAGAAAAGTGTTCAAAATCTTGAAATGATCTCTTTTACCAATATGATATGTGAAACTACAATAAGCAGTGTAATTCTCAGTAAATTTTCACATTGTCCTTGTTGTGTCCAAGCAGCAGACAGGTAAACAGCAAAGAGAGAAGAGGGAAAGGGGCAGCAGGTGACAGAGGGAAAGTGTAAAGATGAGTTCTCCAGGCAGGAAATTTCAACAAGAAGGAAATTCATATAAAGGTGGTTTGGGGGAGGTGGACAGTGGGGGAAGGCAGAGAGTGATTCTACAGGGAGTTCACTTTTATAGGCTATAAGATTAATTAATTCGAAATACCAGTTTTAATAGAAGCT
This sequence comes from Aquila chrysaetos chrysaetos, assembly GCF_900496995.4. Lineage (NCBI taxonomy): Eukaryota > Metazoa > Chordata > Aves > Accipitriformes > Accipitridae > Aquila > Aquila chrysaetos. The sequence continues at coordinate 13,877,500 of NC_044026.1, forward strand.
TGTGCTACTCATCAGAACTAGAACAGTGAAGAAAGCAGACTTTTGCCACATAACTTAGATCCTCGTCTCAATATATAAAGTATCCAGACTAGCTAAGCTTACTGTAACTTCACATAACTCAGTTATATATGTAAAAATTTTTTAATGTGAAAATTCTTTTTTTCTTGATACATTATGTTCCTGCTGTTCAGAGTAAACGTTTTTTTCCCCCAGAGCATTTCTTGTGAGTGTTGACTCACTGTTCACACTCCCTTACAAGAAAGATTTGTTAGATCACTTGTATAAATTTTCAAGAAGGGAAAAAAAATCTCCAAATTTTATTTCAGAACGATACAGAGAAAAGCTGTTACATCTAAATAAAAAAGAAAAAAAAGAGACTGCATCCTGATGTATCACAAACAGGACAGAGATGTTGTTCATGTTACATATGGGCTCCGTATTTAGTAAACCAAATGTTGGGTTTTTTTCATTTCTAAATTATTTAAAATACGAACATGAATATAAAATAATCTGCTAATTGTTATTGCCTAGGACTGTAGCAGTTTGGTGTCATCAATGGTCCAAACTCTGCACTTAATTCTACCTGTCATCAACTTGCAGTAGGAACTTGACAAAGTGATTTTAGTAAAAATAATAGTTGTACAAAGCCTGGACTTTACTTCTAAGATAATGGGTAATAGCAATGCATGATGCATTTTGTAAAACATTCTGAAAACATTTTAATATAAATATTTCTATTCTTGTCTTTAGCCCACAGGAGCCTGTTTACTATCTTCTTGTTCTGTTTCATTTTGTGACAGTAAAGTAGATGCTATAGCTATTTTATATCAAAGAGAAAGCTTATTTGTTCCAGATGTTGAACAAGATTTTTCTTCAAGTTTGAGCTATTAGCTGGAGAAAACACTGACTTGTTTTAGAAGCAGGGAAAGATAAGTCATATCAGTTTATAAGATATGGATCTTGCCTATACGTCTTCTAGCATTACTGAAAATAGTGTATGGCTTATTCTTTAGGGATTATGCAGCTCAGATAGCATGGGATGCACTACAATGTCCCCCATACAAACTATATAACCATCTTAAGTTTTAAAATATCTGAACATATTTTAAAATATCTTAAAATATTTTAAAATGTTTTTACAAAGCCAGCCAAAAAGAAGTTGGAACCCAATAGCTGCAGCTGTCTACAACCTCTGTCAGTCAAAATGGTGCATTTTTAGTCAATGATTAGTTCCTACCTTAGAAAGAGCCTGTCTCTTTTGTAATTAAGATGTATATTTGAAACCAAGAGACAAGTTTGTGAATTCTTTAACTATGACAGTATTGCCTTGAGATCAGCTAAGACTCTAAGTAGTGCAGTTTGCTGCTTCTCCATCAAGACATAAGCCCATGCATCAACAGAATCTGACCTGTTGCAGATCGAGCAAGGCTCCAGACTCATCCTAGAATATATTCTGTATCCACGCCTAAAGTGTGCAAATGAGAAAAAGCTAATCTACTACCCAGTATCCATGTTTGTGAGTGTGTATTATTATAATTTCATTTTAAATATGTAAATATGAGCAGGATCCCGGTATTAATTAGTAAGAAAAAACCCCACACAAATCTTTAACATAAGCATACAATGTTCTTCATTTGAAAACTAAAATTAAGAAAAAGTCAGATGGAGATGGCAATGAATTTCAGTTGTAATGCAATGATTTATTTACATTAGATTCTGTAAAGAGTTTGGCAAAAACCTTTGGAAATGACAGTGCTTTTCAGTTTTTCCCATGCTCTTTTGTTATCTCCTTCCATGGTAGTAAATACTCTTTAATAAGTGTTAAAAAATAAATCCTGTTAAATAAAATACAGAATGATAATATTTTGAATATATCATACATAAATTAGGTTGGAATTCCTGCTTGAAAACTACGTTTTTATTTGGTCCACGTACTCACTATTGTGGGAAAAATTGTAAAGACAATATTTACAATGCACATTTGGCTATTGCTTAAAAAACTTCTGATGTTAATTGCAAATTATAATAATGCAGTTTACTTAGAGTGTGTTTTCCAAACTATCTTTTTAGGATAAGCCTCTCGTGAGCTGATGTCTAAAGAACATGTGAACTGTGAAAGATCGAGACATGAAGTCCATGATCAGATCCTTAAATGTAGACATAGTAACCATCAGGTGCCTGACTACAAAACGTGATTACAAACAATAACACCACCACCACCAAAACCAAAGACCCTGAGTGACTGCCTTATATTGAGATGCCTAACTCAGTTGATGTTTCACTGTTTCATATTAACATTTTCTGACTGTCAGCAATTACTGATGTGCAGTACCTCTTAATGGTTGTATTAAACGTTTAAAATGGCCGTTTGGGTATATAATAAGTGGGGGCAATTACTCAGGCCAGGGATTGAGAAGCTAACACAGACAAGGGTAAATAACTTCTGCTTCAAAGTCTGGAGAGACAGTAGAGATTGAAAGAGAGGAATAATATGGAAACTGAGAGGTCTGGAGGGAGAAGGTAAAGTAACGAACAGGCTACAGAAATTTTCTAGCAAACAGTTTGTAATTGAGCTGCCGTTTCAAAGCTACTGTACCCAAACCAGACCTTGCTGCTTCCCGCATAACTTTCATGCAAGCTGAATTAGGATCAAAACATTATCCAGAGCAATGTTAAGTCCTCTTAAAGTCCCAGCAGAAATGTGCCCAACAAGTGAGCATCAATAGTTGCTTTGTTTTGTTTTGCTTTGCTTGTTTTATTTTTTATTTTATTTCTGGAAGAGATAGTAACTATCTTTTATAGAATTATACAGTGGTTAAAAAGCAGCTAGGGGTTTTGTGACCAGGGTAGTCTCAACATGAAGGGATTTAAAAAAATACTTTTCACTTTCAAAAGAGGTTTTCATTCCAAACTTACGAGCCATTTCTGGAGGAAGACAGAACAAGTAGAAGATCCATTTCTGCAAAAAGAACTACTAGTAGGTAAAAGGTATAAATCTTTTGCTAAAGGGACAGCACACAGGAAGAATTTTAAGACTTGATGAGTTAGATGAGAAATGGAGAACCCAGTCTTCTGAACTATATCTGGATTTCAGATTAAGAAAACTATTAGAAGTAATCATGACCTTCAATCTCAAAACCCAAAAAGTTCTGCTGTATAGTGAAATTCAAACTAAAGAGCATTGAAATAATTTACACAATGTAGAACCAACAACAAGTTCTAGTTTATGAGTTTAAAGGTGAAGACAGAAGAACAAAACTCTAGAACTGGGACTTTAAAATTTTCAGAATTAGTGGAATATAAAATATTAAGTCTGATCTTTTGGGATAACTCAGTACTGTCTAAATATATTTTTTTTCTTTTTTTCCCTGAACAGTGGGAATTGAGTTTAAAGCATGCCCAAACACGATGAGTATATAGTATTGTGAATGTGAAAAAAAAATTCTTCATGTCTCCATCAGAAGTGAGTTAAGGGGGACAGCAGCCTTCACAGCTCCAAGTATGTCAAGTGAGCAATATTTCCAAAGTCAACAAGGTAAATAAAAGGTAAAACCTGATAATACAGTAGGCCTGGCTTAGAGGTTAAGTACTCCAGAAATCTCCAAGATTAACAGCACTCAGTGGTTCAAAAATCTATCCAAGTTGAATCCTTCACTAAAATTACTTCCTTTTACACCTGCTTCCGCTTCAACACATTATTTAGTACAGGCAGCCTCTGCAGTTCCCCTCAAGTGTTCATCCTATTTCTGAGAATAGCTTTCAATACAATGGAGAATCTGTTGAGAAATATTCGATTACAGGGAATCTCTACAGTAGGCTGAGTCCTCAAAATATAGGAATGTCAAGGAGAACCCTGAGGGTTTGTTTGCAAATTAGACTTGTCACTTTAAAATATGGCTCCTAACAATCCTTTGAAAAGCTGCTGGCCAGTTCACAGTTTCCCATCTAAAATGATGAAGAAATCTGGAGAAAATATTACTCAACACAATCTTTTTTCAACATATCCCTGAGGTTTAAAAAAACTGGGAATAGCCTTTTTGCCCTGTAATCACTCATTTGTCAAACTACATTCTAGACAAAGAACACAATGCCAGCTTAATTTTGTGGGCCAAAGAGCTTTTGATCATTAAAATATTGTCACTAATATAAAAAGTAGGCACTGTACTGGGAATTTACAAAGGAGATGTAGAATTACGAAACGCAGAAGATAAGTAAAGCTAAAGGAACTTGATATTATTATTTTGGCAAATACCGTGTTCCCAAAAATTAAATCAGAGGTCAACAATTTTTTTTTGTGTAATATTTTTAAAATTAAATATTGAACAAAGTAAAACAAAATGGACAATCAAAACATGTATTCATATATCTGAAAAATGAAATAATTTGAGGTCTCAATTTAAAATCTTTTTTTTAATGAACAAATTTAATCACCTGAAGTTGTTTATCACCAATAAAACCATGCAAGCACAAACCAGTTCAGTTCAGTCTGAATGACAATTTTCACAATCTGAAATTAAATATTTGTGTTCACATATATAAAAAATATATTACAAATAAGTATTTTATGTAATTATAGATATGTCTCTACACAATTTGAAAAAATATGTAAACAGTGTGTGTATATATTTTGAATATAACTTGATTCATCTAGTGAAATTAAAAATATACGTATTTGCAGTAGAGTAATATTGGAAATAGATGGGCAGACTGTCACACATATAGGACAAGGTATTAATGGAGGAAGAGGCTACAAGCAGGACATATCCTCAGCCCAAAGCTCTGGAGACCTTTTGTAACTAATGGGTCTACATTCAAAGAATCTGTTTATACAAGTTGAATTATTCTCACCGTAGCTTTCTCATTGATACAGGAATTTATTTAGTGATCAAGGAAAATTTTCAATTACTACTGTAAACACTGGGTTGAATCAATTGAAAAAGATAAAACCAAACATAAACCCCATTGGAAATACATGTATAGGAGAAACAAAATTGGACCCACTGTTGAGTTTGGATCTATTGACACATATCTTCAATCATGATTCTTTTCCTATGTTTACTCTTTAATTGAATACATAACCACAGAACAAGATGTGACTGAAAAAATCTATTTGTTATGAATTTTATTTAAGGAAAAGGTCAGTAAAATAAAAATTGTAAAACACTTTGTAAAGGAAATTTGTTCCTTCCTTTCTGTGTGTCAAAATTCTGACCATACTTCTAAAATGCAGAGTATAAATATATATCTAATACGTAAATGAGAGTAAAAAAAGACCTACACACATATATCTATATGTTTATAAAATTCTGACAGATATTAAAAAAAAAGAAGAACTATATTAAAGACTGTGGTTAGTTGCAATGTGTTATTATTAGCAGGTAATTTTGGCTGTACACTTTGTAAGCCAGATCTCATTTTCACCTGACACCTTTGGATAAAGACATTATCAGAAATGATTGCAATATCCAACAAGTGCACTCTAGACATTTCATCCACCAGTCTCTAAGGTCTCTACAGAACAAGGTAGATAATATTATGCTGTTTTATGGATGTAGAAACAACAGTATAATATAGAGGGAAATAGTTTGCTCAGTCAGTCTTTTTCTTGACTCCAGTGACATACTTTTCCTGCTAGAACTCAGCCTGACATATTGATGTGAATACTAGAATTTCAGATAATGACTTAAATTAAATTATTAAATATTTTTCCATAATAATTTAAAATTAGTACAGAAAAAAGAATTTGAAATCTCTTTGAATGTTTGCTTCATACATTATTAAAAAAATCCTGATATTTCTAACCTATCATGCTGTAATTTTCCATTTTTTCATGACTTGTAATCATATATTTTATATACATGAATTCCTATAAGAATTTAAACTTCATAATTCATTTTCCTAAAGCTGAGCTAATCAGTGACATTTGTCTTAATTACCCTTCCCAAATAAAACAGTTTCGCTTCCCAGCAATTTAAACCCAAACAGTTGTTCCCTTTGATCATTAATTATAGAAAGTTAAAATTCATCATTGAAGTATTTTAAAGACATTTTCAAAGAAGTCATATTTATCTTATAACTCTTGCTTTCAAGAACTATTTTTAAGTTGCATGTGATTAATAGAGATTCTAATTGTTACGTATCCTACATCACAGAATAATAATTGGTATAGATTTTGTGTTTGCTTAAACATATAATGGCAGTCTTTCACTGTGTCCTTCCTTCCAGTGATGGAATATGACCAGAGAGACTTATATGTTGCAGTACCGTAACGTAACGTAACAGCAGGGAGCAAATCTCCTTGGATATGACCCCGAAGGCGACAACCCACTAGTGATATCATATACAAATTCCTTGCATACAGGAAAAAAAAATGCACACAAACAAGCAAAATTCAGAACTTCATTTGTCCATGTAATCTTAATTTTAATTTCTTTGCGTATGCGATGCTTTATACTGAATGAGGTTACGTTCTTTTGGGAAAGGAATATGGCACCTTGTGTTTAAGAGACTGTATTATAATCCAAAAGTCCAAGGTTATCACATAAAGATTTTTCCTCCTTTTCTTTACTCTGAATTTTTAACCTAATAGGTTGAAAGAATAAATTTCATTAAATAAATTTTAAAATAATTTTACCAGTTTTTCTTGTGCTTGAAGATTGTTAGTTTTTTTTTTTTTTTTCCCTTAAGGTGAAGAGTCATTGAAGATCACGCTCCATCACATTGTCAAAATTTGAACTCTCAGCCTCCAGTGGAAGCTATTTCTTGATCTGTATCCCAAATACATAGTGGAAAATATTAAAAAGACAGCATTCCCATACATTTGAACTACTCGATACCATTGTCACTCTTAGAAGATGATTTCTCACTACCCTGCAGAAGAAAACCGTTAAGTTACTCTTCCAGGTTATATGCCACACAGGTCTCTGGTAGGAGATGTGTAGCTGGAGAACAAGTTCAGTTCTTTCATCACTCCTTACAGCTGCCAGCTATTTCAGGGAGGTGCGGGGGGGGGGTGCGTGTGTGTCTGTGCTTTGGCAATAGCATAAGCCTCTTTTTAGATTGTTTGCATTGTCATCCTGCCAAAATTTCCCCAAAGAACAAAAGTCAAATTTGTAAATGGTGACAGGTTGTATCTTAGGGGAAAAGGGAATGGAATTTTGTAGGCCAAATACAATAGTTGTTTTGCAATACCATTCCCTAAGCTGAAGCTCAAAGATTGATACAAACACCACTACTGCGTGGTTTCCTGTAAAAATACACGGAAGACTATTTCAATTGCAAGGGGTCAGGAAACAGAAATATGGGGCTTTCAACATACTCTTACCGACACATACAAAAGAACTTTTCTAAACTCTTTTGCAACCATTTATATGCTATAAAAACATGAAGTAGCTGCATGTGTTTCATTTGATTTAACAGGATATAGAATTATATCTATTACCACATTGCTACATGTCCTTAAGTACTTGCATATACAAATATTTTTTTCAGCTCACTATATAGAAAATAAAAACAGAAAATAAGCTTTAAATTTTAAACTGCGTCACTGGCAAATACTGTAAGAACTGCCAGATAGTAAAATGGATGACTGTTGTTGTTTAACCCTCAGCCCTACCCAGCTGCTCACTCACTCCCCCCACAGTGGGATGGGGTAGAGAATTGGAAGGGTCAAAGTGAGAAAACTCATGAGTTGTCACAGTCTAGTGACTAGCACGGTTAGTGCTGATGACTGTGGTCCTTGGAGGGTGCTAGTTGCTGTGGTCAAGGTGATCAGGTTTGTGTTTATCTTTTTGCACGTCTGGCAACTTTTGTTACTTGGATACCTTTCACATGCAATTACATCCATCTTGCTTTGCCCCTTTGGTGATCACACTGGTCCCTTCTGTAAATCTCTGCCTGGCTGTGCCAACACAATGTTACAAAATTCTTATATAATGCTATTAGTTAGACTAAACTAGCATGCTTATATTTAGGTTTAAGGCAAGATTCCTTTAGTACTTACTGATATTTGATTTTGAGCAATAGTGAATTTCATTCTCTCTTCATCTTCTCATATTTATTAATCTCCCTCAGCTATCTTTATACCTGTCTAAAGAGTTTTAGTCTTTCTACATACAGAAGTCATTCTATAGTGCTTATCTTTTTGTTGTTCTTTTATTTTTGATTTTTATAATTCTGTTGGATCCTTTCTGAGATAGGATAACCAAAACTGACCACATTCTTAAAGAAGTAAGCACATAAAGAATTTACATATTAATATGATACTCTCTTTTTTATTTTTTCTTTTCTAATAATTCCTAGCATTAGATTTTTCTCCTTTACTATGCCTAGGAACAGATGGTTGAGTCTTTTTAAGGGTTAGTCACAATTTATTCTTTGTATTGTTCCTGTGCAAATTTAATATCAGTGCCTATATGATATGAGGCCACAGTGGACACACCAAGAGTTAGCCCCAAACTACTTCTATATTTCATACTAACATTGAGAGCAAGAATGCACAGTCCATTCTCTCCAGCCTACTTTAGCTTCCTCCATTATTGTCAGACACAAGAAGTTTTAATTAATTTTTACATCGTAATAATGACTGAGAAAATGACCTGATCATACACTGATGAGAAGCAGTAGCTTTTGGGTTTCTGAGTGAAGGTCTCAAGCAGAAGACAAGTAAGCTTTCTGTCATGATGTCCGCTTCCAGTTCTGTTGTGCTTTGGTGCTGGGCTTGGTGCTGGAATCTGTGCTGCCCATGCTTATTGCAAGAGAGAAAAAAGATCAAGAAAGACCACTCCAGAAGTTTAGATAACTTCTGACAAAGGAGGAAACAAACAAACAATATATAGAAAAGGAAGTTATGGCAAGAGGTTAGAATCACTAAAATTAGGGTAAAAGCCTCCAGATTCTTTAAAGCATCTGGAAATACTAAAGATTGTATGTGAATGTCAACCTCGAAAATCTGTACCAAATGTATGCTAGGATTATGGATATATGGGGAAAATTGCAAGAAAGTACTTTAGATATGTAGGTCTCAAATTGAGTTGAAATACTATAGAATCATGGAACTAAGAAACACATTATAAAACAGCTCTTCACATCCAAGGCCAGGAAAACTTTAGTATCAGAATCTGAGAAAGCAGGGGCATAGAAGTTCATAATTAAGGAGAGGTTAGAGACATCTAAAACTGCCTTTAAAAAATTTAGTCCTTTTTTTAGACCTGGTATTATATTTTCATAAGAGACAAATATAACTAATACAGGAGTTAGTAAAAACATTGCTCTGACAGCAACTTTTGAACCAACTCTAGATTGGACTGGATGAGATATGGAAGAATGCATGTTTGAAAAGTGAACTAACAGTCTTATTCTCTGGACACTTTCAGTGACTAAAAAAAAAATATCAGTACTTTGATACAGTATGTCAGTTGCAGATTACAGAACTAATACTGTCATGCTTAACTGCAGTTATTAATCTGCCAGAGATGCTGCCAAACAGTAATTTGAATATCAGCAGAATGGAAATATTTGGTCAGTTGTTGAGCTTGGTGCACCAGTTTACTGCCAAATTTCAGACAAGCATGCTGTAAATTAATAGTGGCTTAAGAAGAAAGTCAGAGTATGGAGTTAAGAGTATGGAAAAATAAAATTTCAGATGTCAGTATCTGCATGGCTAATACTAGGATGTGGAAATGTAATTTACAACAGGACATGTCAAGTGGTCAAAATCTAGCTATGGTGGAGTGTGATTCTAGTTTAGACTGGTTTAACCAAACACGGATTAGAGTTAAGATTTTAAGACATTGTTCTTTATAGAGGAAAACTTACAGTCACACACAGAAATCTCATGGCAAATGGTCAAAAGAGCCAAATATTGCAGAGGAACACAGGAGTGGAAATAAAACAGTAAAAGCACAGCTGATTGGAGTGAAGGTTAAAAAAAAATGTCATCTTTTTCCCTAGATGAATGATGTTACATCACCTTCTTTGGCTGATAAAAGTCACTGGAGTCATACAATTTCTACTATTAATATATTTTGCCAAACAGTTTATATAGCAGAAAAGATTTCTGGGTTTGAGAACATTCCTGTACAGTTTCCCCCAGATTGAGGTGCATTCTGTCTAATTTTTTCTGCTGAGTGTTTTAGAAGAGGAAACAGAAAATAAATATATTGGTCAAAAATATAGACATAGGAAATAAAGCAGAAAATAATAGTTAAGTTAGGAGTGAGAAAAAAATGGGAAGAATTTCATAGATATAAAAAGATATCACATGTGTCTATAATAAAATTGGTCAGTCACATACTGTAGATCTCTGTGACGTTCATCTCTTCTAAACAGCTTTTAAAATATTTGTTTTAGAATCTAAATCCAGTCCAAACCTTTTTCTGGCAATGACATAGTTTGTGAACCATGACCTACAATAACTATTCTGGAAGCTGTGACAACACTTTCCATTTGCAGAACCTTGGATGTATCAGGAAAAGAAATAGCTGTAGGATTATCTGACAGATCTTTCCAGGTGACACAGTTCAATCGGAAAAAAAAAAAAAGTTTAAAAAATAAGTAATTAAAAAAAAAAATGGTGGAATTCAAAAACAACTGAAGACTGAATGGGGGAGAGCCCCACAACATACATAAATTTACCAGTTCTATGAAATGATATTACCTGTGATACTGTGCAAGACATACTGTAGATAAATGTTTGCATGCACTTAATTAAAATTACACTTTGAGGAAAACCATTCTGAAATTCATTATATTACTTTCACAAAGCTGCACTCAAGATATTTGCTCCTATTTAGGAAAAAGGTGGTTATTCTCCTATTTATACAGCCCTTTTTTATGCAAGTAATTTATTTTAAATCATTTATTTAAGTAGTAAATTCATTGTAATATAAGCACAAGAACTTGCTGAGCAGTGCTGCATGCACTCTGTTATGGGTTAAACTAATATAAAAGAAAAGCACTTTTGTTAATAAAGGAGGGATAATTTAGAAATTACAGGAGGCTGTCCATGATTCGTGGGTAGAAATTAGAAGTATTAACTTCTAAAAAACGTTTCCAACATCTCTCACATCTTGCAAGTTGAGCTGCATAGTGTGGCTTTATACACACAACCATAATTCTTGTTGCATAGCATTTCCTTACAGGATATTAAGTTCCAAGGCATATTCTTAAAAAAAAACCCACAACACAACAAACCAAAACAACAAAACCAAAACTGTGTGGAGATTCTAATAGCCATGCAAATTCACTCTTTATTTTCCTACTCTCACCCTACAATTTGCAACAGAGGTATAAAGACAGTATTAAATGTTCTCTGTAACAAAGAACCTGGGTTTCCGCACATTGCAGCTGTGGCAGAGTCTGTTGTATTATTAGCGTTTTATGCAAGTCTGTGGATAAAACGAAAACCAATAGTGGATTGTTTCCCCATTATATCCATGGTATAATTTTGCTTGATTTAGTATTCACTTACATGCAGGTATAGCATGACTTTTAGTCTCATCTGCAAAGGATAGCTTTAGACAACTCACTTCCCTTAGAATTCTTTATTTCCAGTTGATCTGATATCACACAGCCCATATTACGTGTCCTTAAGAAAGCTAGCATGAAGATTTATTTTCCATCATTTTTTATATTGACCACATGCCATAGCCGTGCTTATCACCAGTGCTTTTCACATTCACATCCCACAGGAGCTTCCTTCTCAAATGCACCAAGCCATTTATCTTCATTCTGTGGCTGAAATCTAATGTGACTCTCTTGTCTGTGTTCTTAATGCAGCTTGACCAAGCTGGCTGTGAGCTGACTAGTACATCAAATCAGGAAGCCTTGGCATTTCATTAAAATAGGTCCATATTGCATTTTGAAGATGTGAAAACAAGGGCAGTGGGGGAAAAGACAAAGAGAGAAAAATATTTTTTTAATGCTTTAGGGTGGGTTTTTTTATGTATTTTGAAAATGAAAATCACTATTTTCCAACTTTTAGTTTGATCTTAATGTTTCAACTGTTCCATTTCCCATGAGGTTTAAACCCCTTTAAGTCTGAAAGTAAAGCTTATTGGTTTTGCAAAGTTGTCATGTGCATTCTGTCTTTAGCCTGCTTACATAAATCCTCTATAGCACATTTGATTTCAGTGAAGGTTCGCACATTTACACCTCTGTTACTGACAGCAGAATTTGTGGGTTTGTATTTCCTTTGTATTTGTTTTCTCTGCTTATTCTTATTTCAAGGAATTAGCATATTCTTCATCTCATAGAGGTAATTCACACATTTGAATAAGGAAAATGGAACAGGATGCTTTTCTCTAATTTCTTTTAGTTATTTTATTAGCTGTATGTTATACTTGGAATATTTTCTTATGATATTACAGAAAAGATTATTTGTTGTGTTTTCTGTATGTTTCCTAGAAGACAAACCGGCTTATTAGTCCTGTTCTGCTGTCTGACATTATCTGTATTAAGCTGACTTTCCTGAATGTGATCACACAACAGGATAGTGATGTCCCGTTGTGGATCTAGACCCATGTTGTCACTCCAGTTACACAATATCATATCAAATTCCATGACTGATCAAAAACCCACCAGATATCTTAAAACATTATTGCATGGAATTTACTGTCAGAAATGGCATTGTGTAAATACCAAAAATATTTTTTTTCATTATGTGGTAGGTGTGTTCCTACAGATTCAAACTCTTTTTCATCAAGACCCATACCTTTCACTTTAAGACCTGCAATTACTGTCTAACATACTTTCCATGGCATTCTGCAAACATTCATTACTGGTTCTTTAAGTTTCCTGTAAAAACTTTTTAAAAAAATAATACCCTGGACTGCATTTAATTTTCAATTCCATTTCTCCTGATTTACTGATTACTAAGCCCACTACAGTGCTTGGAACTGTTACGGTATTTTAGCAAATACATTTATTCAGAGTAGGCGTATTCTCCCAGGCTTTAAGAGCATAGTAAATTACGTACAACAGAAAGGTATTCTATACAAAGTAAATGAGATATTTAGCAAAAAAACCATACACAAAGGAAAGACAGATGATCAAGGTCTACAAAAGGTAGGAAAAACATAGTTTTTCATCTACTGGTAGCAAAGTATCCATTCATAAATATTATTTAAATGAGTGAGAAGTCTATGATATCTCATTACCTTCCTGCTGTGCCTTAGAATACTAAACTGCATTCAGTGACTGGGATCTGGCTGAGGTGGAAGAGCCTTCCCTCGATGCCATCAAACGTGTGTCCCTGCCCCATTCCTGACCTGGGAACCTGGGCACTTGCTGTAGGAGGACTGTTTTCCTTGGGACTGACAATTTAGCTGACATGGAGTGCTTAGATTAGGCAGATAAGATCCTATTCTGGTATGCTGAGCAGTCTGTGGTCTTTGCTAGGAAGTGGTGGGCAGATGTTGACACTGCCCTTTCTTTGGTATGCTTCAATCACTGTCAGGTCTGTTGAAGTCGAGTCGTTGTGGAGAAAAAAGATAAAATTCTCTAGAAATCAAGTAGGGCATGCAAGGTATGTGTCTCTGTCTTAGGGATGTGACCTGTAGGCAGAGTAAACTAAAGAACGAATGCAATTCTATATATAAAATAATGAATTCAAATTTACAGATTTAGTACTTGACTCTGAAGAATGAATTCCAGAACTTTACAGAACTCATTTTTGCATATGAGGTAAATCAGCAATTCTATGCTGTATATTAATGATGGAGTTATTTAATGAGCATACTAATCAGTTAATGCAACTCAAGTTGGAATGTTTTTCTATACTAATAAAGAAATGTCTAACTGGCAATTTTTTTAGACTTGTTATGTTCCTTAATATAATTCCAATTTATATGACAGTTTCCAATAATGTACTGTCAAGGCCTCTAAATAGGAAATACAGCAACCATTACCCATGCACAGAACCATAGTGATTTTATCAATTACTTATGTCATTGCATAGCAATCATATGACCACTGGTATACATAAGTAAGTTATGGTATACATAAGTAAGTTAATGAAAACATTCTCATTCTGCAGCTGAATTATGCACACGTTATGGTTATTTTTCCCTTCTAATTATGTCCTTGGAGCTGTGTGTCTTATATAAATCTGATCTGATATGGAACAGTTTGCAAAATACAACTACTTATCCTCTTCATAAGCAAATTAAATTAAAGAGTTACTCTACAAGAAAGAAATAAGGAATGAAGAAAAATAGAATGATGAAACTTAACTAAATACTACTTTCAACCCTTTGGCTTAGTCAGAAATCTTTAAACAGAAAACAAATCTTTAAACAACTATGCTATAAACTGCTTTTTAATTCCAGCAAATATAAGCCAATAAAAAAAATGTTCAGAAGCATGTTAGAAATCTATTTTCACTATTCCTAAATCATTTATCTTCAGAAGAATTATGTGTATGCTTGGCCTCATTTATGAGTAGAAACATTCACACAGAGCTTAGACACATTTATGCATGCATTAACATACTATGTAGATATTATATATAATATTTTCATGCTCACATCTATCAATGTCATATGTGTTTACCCATTTTCAGAAAAAAAGTTAATTTTAATACAAATGCACTTGATATTTTTATGTATAATATTCTAAGACACATTTTCCAGACAGGTTTAGAACTAGCAATAAAGGTAGCTCTTCTGATGGGTAGAAGTCGATACTTTCCCAAAAATCTTCATTTGGTAAATGCCTTGAAGTTATGTTCCAATAATATACAAAGAAAGCAAGCATTCTTTATTACCATGTTTATTCTTTGCATTCCTTGATGTATCACATGTTCTGCAATTATTTGAGAAGGAACATGTAACCGTCACTTCATAGGAACTACTGTTTTCTCCACAAAACAAGAAAATTGTAGCTATCAGAGCTTCTGCTCAACTTCTAAATAATGTCCCAATACACTAGGTTTTTCCAGTGAGATTCCTTATGGGATTAAAGATCTGTTCCTTCATATGACTCAGACTTCGAAGTTGTCCAGTACCATACCTTGCTGAAGTTCTGCCATGACTCTTAAGTGGTTCCTACATTCTTAAGTGGTTCCTACCTGGTGATGCTTTTACTTTTTTTTTGTCTATTAGTTGGTTGGACCAAGATTTAGGGTTCTTTCTGTGGATGCACCTCCAAGGGGAGATGCTTATCTACTTGCTCAGGATGGGATAGACATAGTCATGGACCCGTCTTAGAAACTCCAATGATATCACCAAAAGAAAGCTGTTTTAAAATTTGGGTGGTTGTTAGAGGTTACCTAGTCCAGTGATGTCTTATTAAGCAATGTAACAGCCCCTATGTTATTTGCATAAAATAAATGAAACTCCAGGAGACTGGTGAGATTACAACCTTGAAGACCCAGTGGATTTTGAAATGAAAAGTTACATATCTAAACGTGGGGGGGGAAAAAACAGTGTTGGACAAAATGATGAAATCTGTTGCTACAAAGTAGTCTAACCATTGAGTATAAATCGAAATCAATAATTACTCCATGTAAACTAATTCAAGAGCAGAGCTTAAGCATCCAGTCTTCTCTTCGAATCCCGCCAATAACTTCCCAAAGTCATACCAGGTACTAAATTCACAGCGCAAGGTGCACCGTTGTCTCTTTTATATAAACAATTATGCAAATATCAGGATTTAGTACTTAATCCTGCAACATGCTGGCAGTCTTAGGGGACATGCTGTCTGCTTGAAGGTGTTTAATAAGTCACAGAACGCCGCACTAGTTTTCTCGCTGTCTATCACTAGGTTTTCTCTTATTTTCCTGAAACAGAGCAGGGATTAATCTAGTCTGATCTACTGTTTCAGTCTATTCTGTAAAGTTAAATGTTATGAAACTATTATCTCCTGGAAATAATGTCTAAGAAGCTATCCCTGTTTGTGACAATCACTGTTCTAAAACAAAACAGAAGATTGGTGTTCAAATGTACTTAGAAACAAGCAGAATACATAGATAAATAAATAGATATTGTAAATTGATTAAATAATTCTGGGCTTAACCCCACATCTTTATTCTTGGAATTTAGGTAGTTTTTGAATCTAATCTATGTAGATGATGATCTATTTCTTTCATATGGATGCATACATATCTTTTTTACCCTATGTTTATCTAAGCAGTATCTTCAAAATAATATTTCTAAATTTAATTTTGAAATTTTTCACAAGATCACCAAACAAAATATTTTAGAGATTTCATAAACTTAATAGATTTTACAGATTTCATATTTAGGTTTAATATTTCTTCTAGAAAGATGTTTGTAGGTGATACATGACAAATGTATCACTTCTAAATTAAAACCTAAAACAAACCCAGTGAAGAGCTGTTGAAATTATCCATTTTATTCTAATGTCTCTCAGAAAAATAACAATGAATGCAATTTATAACCATGAATTTTAAAATTATACAGGCTTTTTGAAAGAACAATAGCTTAATCATTTAAATACGAGACTGAAGCAGATTTAATTGCATTTATTTTATTTTTTTAATAATAAAATACATAAATATTTTCAAAATTGTGAGGTAAAATTAAAAAAAAAAAAAAAACAAAAACTTTTTTACCTTAACATCATAAGTGACCTTAGACAAAAAAAAAAGCTTTTCTCACCTTTGTTAAACTTAAAAAAAAAATTAAAAAAATTACAGTCTGCCAAAATCCCATCTTGGTTGCAATTTGAGTGTTGAAGGCATCCAGATCATCTCTGTGTCCTTATATTCATTAGGTAGTCCTCCACATATTTTAAATAGCTGTGGATGACTCTGTATGAACCCACACAGCCAATTTCAGTGGGATTATTTTTGCTGAATACAGAAGTGAAGAAATATTTTTATTAAAGTCCTAAATAAATTTTACTCTTTCTTTCTTTCATTTTCAATCTTTAATTTGGGGTAGCACCTATTTTATTCACAATCTATGTTATAATTATCAGCTATATTATCAAAATTACTTTAGTTTTCCAAGGAAAATAGGGGGTTTTTGTCTGCTGATTTGCCAGTTCTGTTTTACTGTACTTTGTACAGTGGAGGGACCTCCTTTATACCCTGCTTTCACAACAAGTAACTGTATTGTTTTATACTCTATTCAGGTTTCTTTTTTCTTGAAATTATTTTAGCATTATCATCAGACTCGAGATTTTGCATTGTGGAATTTTTTATGGAATTATTTATCCTCTTTCACAAACTCATTCTTTGCTACAAACTTTCCACAGAAATTCTATTTAAACTTATTTTATTTTATAAACCACAACAATAATACCATTTTATTAGTGCTGATGATGAAGATGACAGTACGTGTGCCCCCTGACCATCACTAAAGTACAAGCTCATCAGGGGAAGAACTTGAACTTAAGACCAAAGATAGACCTAAAATTTTAGAACGAAGTTCTAAAAGAAAGGGTGACGCTGAAAAGTGAGCTAACCCCAAATTCCAAATGAGCTGTGTCAGCTCTTGAAATATATGTGGAAGTGACATTGTTCAGTCAATGGCTACGTATGCCACTCAGTTAATTCTTACATTACGTATAGTAATAACTTGGGTTTCGGTATGAACCCTGGATGAGGGGTCCTCAACCTTTAGGCCATTTCTGCAAAAATTCACAGTCTCTAAAAAGCTGGGGTTTAGATATGTTTTCTGTTATAACCTCTAAGGTTCAAATTCAAGAAAGAAGTTTGCCAGTTCATGCAAAACAATAACTATCTGTGATACTGTCACAATAAATCTAATAATATGGTAGCATTATTCTTACTATTGTTGTTATTGTTAATTAATTTATATAAAAAATACCAGAACTAATTCTTTTGACAACTGTGTTGACAAACAGCTGAAAAATAACAAAGTTTCTTAAGTTGAAAAATCACCCATGCTTTAGACTGATAGCATAGACCCTTAACCCGATATCCCAAATGATAGCATAATAATGCTACTTTTCATATCCACTGAGTCTGAGTATGCATGTGAAAGAAGCCTAGTCATTTAAGAAACATTAATCAAATAAAGATTACAAAGACAGAGATTGCTAAGTATAAACATAGCATACAAATGTTCCACTCATATGTAACAGTAGAGCAGGGCAAAACACCAAATCTTCCCTTTTTTGTTTTGTTTTGTTTTTTTTTTTTTAAATATTTTCAGGAATTCTGGTGTAGCATACCATGCTACCCTTGAATTCAGATTATTTGGACAAGGTAGAAGGATGTGGTACATACAGATGAAAATTTAACTCAAAACAGATTCTACTTTATATGATATATAGGAATTATATATAGGTTAGCACTTTGCAAATAATGTTGTCATAAATTCTCATCCATACTCTTTCTCAGTACTTTACTGAACAATGCAGCTCTCCACTTTCATATATTATCTCAATTTAATGGAATGAACACTGCAAGTACTCCCCTTGGAAAAATGTAAGTATGATATTTTGTTCTTGTAATGTTTATGCATTGATAATTCATCAGGCACTGGATGAGTTGATAGATGCTGTGCACATTGTTGTTGTTTTTCTATGCACTAATTAGGAAGAAGAAATCTTCCCCTAAAATATGGTTTTCAAAAGGCTTGCAAGTAGTCACTTTTGGAACTGATGTACAATCTATTTACCTAGCAGACCTGAGTGGCTGTTTTTTACAAGTGCTTTTTCATGATTAAGCAGTGATATCTGCAATATGATTCAGCTGTAAGAATGTAATCAATCTTTGTAAATATTTAAGTCATATAGTAATCTGTTATTTCAACTAGAATTTTCCATTAAGTCGATTGTCCTCTGACAGTAGCAATCAGTAATGTTCAGCATTATCTCTCAAAGTAATAAATGCTTGTGTTTCTCTTGGTATTATAAAGGGCCATATAAGCCCTACTTTTATGTCTTTCTAAACAAATTTGGCTGAATCATTTTCAATTCAATCAGTGATGCTTCAAGCTAATAATATAAAATATTAAGAAAATCAGTCACTATGCCTGTAGAGTTAAGATGATATTGTATCCTAACAGGTTTTTGTTAACCTAAAAAAAAAAATCTATAAAAATAAAATGTATTTTGGTCAGCTATTAGACTTTGCTATTTTATGGCTATTAGAGACCAGATTTCTGAAATGTGGCCATAAACTTTATATCATCTGATTCTTTCAAAACCATTTGACTCCACTTGAGAAATCTTAACGATGCTGAGCAACAGTTTTGTGCATGTACATTCTGGTTTTGGTACAAATACCTTTGAAAAGACTAGTAGCCCTTGTCTGAACAATTTTGATGAGCTTTGGATTAGATCCTCTACTCTATACATATACAAATATTAATTCAGATACATTTGAAACAAATTCTGTGTGTTTGCCAAGCTAGGTATATGACAATGTTGAATAAGACTTTCTCTTTTTTTCTTAAATGGGAATGTTTAAGTATATAATGATACATTGTAAGTGCTAGTATTATGTCCCTGAGACATTCATAGTCCAAAAAGCATACTGACAAAAACCAACATGGGTGATATTTCAACCATTCAACCATTCATTCAGGTAATTACCCAAAATTCTGAAAGGGAACCTATCTTTTTATGAAACTCTACTTAATAAAACTTTACTGTAAATGACAGATTTTCCCTTTCCATTGTATATGACCTGATGATGCGTATCAGAATACCATAGGAAAATACTTGCTTTATTTTAGTCTTTTATAATACCACAATAATTAGTCATATACAAAACAAAATGCAGACCAAGGCAAAGCAGTACTAAAACCACCAACGACTAAACTTCCTGAAACACAAGATTGCTGTTTCAAAATGACCATTGCATTTCTCTTGGCAGAGCCATGGCATAGAGTGCCAGTGACTGGCTTAGGTGGAAAGCTTTCCTCTTGTGATCCTGTAGCTTGGAGGACTGCCCTGGATGCAGCTGGGTTTGGATGTTAACTAGTAAAGGATCCACTCTTTTCACTGTTTCTAGATGTAATGAAAACTTTAGTAATAATCAGAGGACACAGACAGAACAGGCAAATTACAACTATACGTTGTGTGTGGACTACTGTGTCTAGTTCCAGGTTGCTCAGTACAAGAGAGACATGGACATACAGGAGAGATTCCAACAAAGGGCCACAGAGATGCTTTGTGGGATGAAGGGACCGGAGCATCTCTCCTATGAGGAAAGGCTGAGAAAGCTGGGACTGTTCAGTCTGGAGAAACTAGGTAGGATGTAAAGAAGGTAGGATCTGAAGGTAGGATGTAAAGAGGATGGAGCCAGGCTTTTTTCAGTGATGTCCAGTGACAGGACAAGAGGCAATGAGTACAACCTTAAACACAGGAGGTTCCCTCTGAACATCAGGAAACTACTTTTTATTGTGAGTGACCAAGACCTGGCACAGATAGCCCAGAGGTGTTGTGGATTCTCTCTCCTTGGAGATATTCAAAAGCCATCTGGACATGGTCCTGGGCAACTGGCTCTAAGTGTCCCTGCTTGAGCAGGGGGGTTGGACCAGATGATCTCCAGAGGTCCCTTCCAACCTCAACCATCCTGTGATGCTGTGATTCATGTGTAATTTCTATCTTTGCAGTTCTTTTCTCAGCTTTGACCCCCTCCTTATAAGACAGTAAATACCTTCTCATTCACCCCCTCTCTTCCTGTGGAATCTAACATTCTTACTGGCATGGAAAAATATTGATTTTATTACTTTTATGTCAATAAGTTTCCTAGCTAAAAAAAATAAAATCCTGTGTGCTGTCGAATAGTTCCACACTCAGTAAAATCAAAGTTTGTTTGGTTTTAAATACGTAACCTTATAAGACAAATTAGGTCAGACATCTCGTAATATCATTTTTACAGACTGTCAAGGGACTAAGAAAACTTTGAGAACATTGCTTCCTGAACAACATATCCATGTACAGTAAAACCCCTGGTGAGTATACAGGTCTTAGTTTCTGCAACTTTGCCCATTCATGCTTTCTTTGAAGTCTGTCAGGGTTGCAGCTGCAAGAGATGAATTCAAGATAACTTCAGATGTTACAAAAGAAAAAAAAAAAATGTTGCCTGGAAATTTCCTTCAGTTTCAGGCTTCGGGGGTTACTTTATATTTTGGGAAACAAGCATATATATTAGAAAATAGAATCTAGAAGATTTCTGGACTTATATCCTAGCTAGTTGAACCTGTAAATTCATAAGCCCAACACGTAGATTCTTAATATGCAATTTTAGCTGCAAACAAACATTTAGAGTATTTGAAGTGCCTAGTATCTGGATGCTAGTACTGGTAAGGTTGCATGTTGCCCGAGTCATGACCATACACAGTGCTGAATAGCTTGACGCTTTCCCGCGTACAAAAGGCCTACCTTTACCTGTTGGGTAGATATATTCCCTGTCCTATCTGTAGATATGGGAGCTGCTGAGCATTCCCAGAGCATATCTACTGTAAGGCACAGTGCATCTGATACTCTTGCTACCAGTTTTTTGCTCCATGTGGTTAAAGCATTAACTCAAGTTACGGAAGATTTGTATTCAATTCTCTTCTGAGAGTGAAGATACATTTCAAGGAAATAGTAGACATAATTTCTCAGGAATTGTGCACCTCCCAGTCTCCCTGTTTAAAATTCTTTCCTCTTTACACAGCTTAATTAAATATTCATTGGTCCAGAAAGAAAGAGTGACTCCCTCATCTGATTTAATTCACTATGTAATATTAGGTAATCATTGTAACATGATTGTGAAGTTATGACACCCCTCAGTGAATACTCTAATGCTTAAATTGCAGAATTGTGCTTAGACTCATTCTAAAACAATGTCTTTCTACTTTTATAGCAAAATGAAACAGATTTTACTGTACTGCTTGGGAGTAAACCTTCTCTAAACATACCATGGCACAGTTATTACAGTATTCACCTGAAAGGTGCCTGATACAGACTATAGTCTATTGACAGAAAAGAAAGAACTTAATCTGGAATTTCCATATGATGAATGACATTTTCACGATTTAATTATTTTGCAGAAAATATCTAAACTAAACCCACATTTATCAGAGATTTTGAAATATGCCTTTTGATTACATTTTGAACACTGACTTCTTTGTATCTGGAGATTATGTCTCTCAGGAAAACCTTCTATTTTCCAAACCGAGAACCCGAAACAACACCCCTACCCCACCCCCAATTATGTAATTCAGTCTTTCTTTGTAAGTCATGCCTTCATTTCTTTTATCTAGCTTGACAGACCAGCTTTTACTGAAGATATTTTTATGAGGTTAGTGTTTCTAATGTGTCTAACAAGTTTCAGTCTGAACCAAAAAATATATCACATAGACAGAGGGAAATACGAGGTCTACACCAAAGTTGCTGAGGTTTTTTTTTTTTTTGAATCAGCTGTTTTTGAAAGAACACTTCTAAATATAGATTTCAAAACTAATAGAAAAATTTGCCCTTCTGGGACAGCCATTGCAACTGAACTGAACAAGTTTGTCCTGTACATTAATCACAGTAGAGCTTTATACATTTTTGTGTTACTGTATAGTTTTCTTTGTAATAGACTGTATTGTTTTGCCTTGCACTAAATGCAGACAAATAGAGCAAATGGTTCTGACATACTTTTCTTAATTTTTTTTTTTTTTTAAGTTTTGTATTTACATCAGGAACAATGCGGTATATCCTGTCTAGGTTTGCAGCTACTTAATTAATCAGCTATTGAATTATGTTATGAAATCTTATCATATTTTACACAAGGGATTGAAGGAAGAGGCACCTCAAACTTAAGTGAATATCAATGCCCTTAAATAATAATATCTATACAGTTGCATTTACAAAAGTGATTATATACCTTTGTTGAATTAAACTGCTTTCATACAGCAACCTTTTTTTCTCTTAACTTAAATTCTCAACAAAAGTAAACTTCTGCTTCCTAAATTACTTGTAGTGTCAGCCACAGATGTTTTATAGACTCTTAGCCTTTGCAGTATGAAAGCAACTGCTGTCTTCAGCTACCTGACCTTCATCTCTGTAACTGTTCCACAGAACCTCAGCTTGTAACTCCTTCAACAAGCTGTCGAAGGTAATATGAGAAATATCTACTCTTGACTTGAATCTTGTCACATCTTCAGGTAAGTTCTACAGTGCTGTCACTGTCAAAAGAGAATAAAGGTGTGCAGTATAAATGGTCAGGTTGTTTTTGTTTGGTTTGGCTTTTCACTACTGGTAGACATTGAGATTAGAGCTCTCTGATGTCTTTTTTCCTCCTCCAGATACCTAGAAGACATGATGTAGGTATGTTACAGTCTTTTCTTGCATAAATTTCACACACTGAGCTTCTGAAGATTGAGTTCTCTAAAGGTGAAAGTCATTCTTGTAGCTCTTTTCAGAGCTTTTTCCAGGTTTCGGTGTGCTTTCTGAATTGTTTCCCTAGACCTAGACACAGGTTTACAATTGGAGTCTCATTGTATCTGTTTCTCGCATCATATTAATCTTCTGCTTATTTCACACTCTCATGCTTCTGTATTTTTGGATAATATGTGTGCCTTAGCTACAGCTTTACAATGTTATCATGAGCTTGGGCACAACTGCTTATAATACTATAGATTAAGAGCTATATCTAATGCTCTTTACAGTCTGTCAGTAAGTATGGCTTGAATTGTCAATCCTCACTTTTATTTTTGTTTGACCTGTTCACCCTGAAACTAAGACATCCTTCTAAGTTTGTAAAACTCTATGATTGTGATTTCAATTATTCAGGCTTGTTCGCATAACATTCTTTCCTTCAATTTTCCTTTCCTGAAATAAAGTCCTATTTTCCTAAGCAAATGCTGCTATTTATACCTTTTTTTCATTTCTTTCATGGAGGATGTATCAAGCAACTCAGTTTGAAACAGAAGTGAGTGGTGTATGCTCCTCACAAACGGTAAACTGATAACATCCTTGGCTAATATGCCTTAAAAAAATAAAATAAATACTATGCCTTAAAAAATAAAACCAACAACCAGGCAGGGCTGGGTGCTGGTAACAGGATCATCGATGGCCCCAGGCATGGCAAGTGATGAGCCGGGGCTTGGCGCCAGCCAGGGGCAAAAGGAGACAGAGCTGGAGACCGGCACTCCTGCAACATTGCTGGGGCAGGGATTGGTGGCCCCAGACTGGGCTGAACTGGGGTCCTGGGCCATGAGCAGGGCTGGCGAAAAGCCCTGAAGGGACTGGACAGGGACAGTAAGGCCCGGTGGTGCCCTCAGAGCCCTGTTGTTGTTTGGGCCATTTTGGACCTACAAGAGCATCAACCATTTAGCAAGACTGAATTAAATACATTGTTCATGACCTTGTTTGCATTGTCAAGTGGAATAGGTTATTGATGGACATATTTTAGAAATCTTGAAAGAAGGATTTTTTTTCCTATCCGTTACATGCATTAAATACATGAAAATAAAGCAAATTACTTCTAGACTTATGCCCAAATTACATCTTCCAGAAACTTTCCTAATGGTCTCAGGTCATACATTACTGCTCAGCAAAGAGATAATGAAATACTAAAATTCAGTATTTCAAGATGTGCATAAATTAGAATTGCTTAGAAATACCACTTATGCTGTTATTTATGGTACCATGATTTAAAATACTAAATTTATTAATTACATGTATAACTAAAATATTTTTAAAATGTAATGAATATAATTTAAAATTGATTAAATGAGAATACTAGAAAAAAGTGAAAAATTGAGAAAGCTCTAGGTCTAATGCTAATTTCAGGAATCTCTACAGACATCGTAGATGGATTATAGTACATACCTGTACTTCCATTTTTTTATCTTTCAGTGTGAAAAATAAACTATTTTTAAAAGCCTGGGGAAATGCCCTGGTTTTCCAATAGAACAGGAAGGATATTTGCAGACCAGAACAAACAATCTACCAAGTTCTTTGCTCTTACTACAGCTCAATACATCTATGATTGACAAAACCCCCTAAACTCTGAGGATCAAATTACCTTTTTCACTTCTGTACTTTTCCAGGTGCTCTATACAGACAAGCAAAACCAAAGCTTAACATATAAATCTAGCATGTTTCATAAACTGCTTTCTACAGTTTATAGCAGAAGATTTGAATGGAAAGCCTGTTAGGAAATTTATATTATTTATCTTTTATTCACATTTTCCCCTTAAGCAACCTCTGAAGAAAACCCACTTATAAAATGAGGCAGATTGCAGGCATGCAGTTCATTTTTTTCTGTCAAATGCAAAACAAAAAAATTAAGTAAGCTTGATTTTAATTTTTGTAAGATGTAAGAATGGCTGTACTGGTTTAGACAGAAGATTGATGTAGCCCAACAATGTCATTACGAAAACATTGTCCAGTAGTTAAGACCCAAGAAAGAATATAGGGGGGTGTGGAACCAAACCCAACAGTTATTTTTCAGGCTATTACCAAGCCTACAGCAAGGTTCTGCTCTGGGACCTCTTGAGCCAACAATATTTGTATTTGTATTGATACTTCCATCCAATATCCCTGGGTGGATTGATATTCTATATTGTGCAGTTAGCAGCTTTTTGAACACCAAAAATACGGATTCCAAGAAGTCTGTAATGACTTCGGCATGCAATTCACAGTTTAACTCTGTGTTGTGTGAAGGGATTCCTCTTTTGAATCTGCAGCCTGCCAATGTCTTTGAAGAATTCTGTATTTGAGGAGATAGTGAATGTTCGTGAGTGCTCAGTTTCTTCATGACACACGTGATCTTACGTTTCTCATATCTTCTCTCCCTCTGACTGCTGAAGAATGTTTTTCCATTTAGTTATTCCCTTACAGTGGCTCTACCTTTGATTATTCTAGCTCTTCCTCTATATACCTGGCCCAGTTGTGTTATACACATTGTGACACAGGGGATGAGAACCAAAGTATTCACACTGAGGCCACAACATATAGTTTCTGAATGTTGTTTCAATATTTCTGCTAGTTTCTTTAACAGTTTCTGTCATTCATTTCTTCCCTCTGCCTTTTTTTTGAACATTTAAATGACAAACTGATGGTTTTTCATAGAATTTTCTTTAATAACTTCATGATATCATTCATGAATAGTAATTGTCAGGTTAGGAACCATTACATGTGCATAAAATTAAGATTATTTTATCTTGTGTGCATTACTTTTACATTTTTTGTGTTGAATTTCATCTATATTTTATTGCCCAGCTCTTCAGCACTTCTAGGACTATTTTAATTTCTTCATAGTCAGTTTGGATCCATACTTAAATTAATAATGTTTTCATCAAACAGTCACTACAGATAAAATTAGGAATAGCTACTTAGCAATACTTTGATAGATGAAAAAAGCCGTATATATTCTCTGCAGCAGACTCTTTCACAGAGTTAGTGTTTTGCAGATGAAAACTAAGAATGAAGTGGAGCACAAACTTTCAGACTATGGGGATATGCTTTGGCTCAGCTTTAGTCTGTGAATCTAATCCAGGACATTGTGTTTTGGAGTTTAAAATCAGATTTAAGCATTTGGAGAGTTTTGATAACAATTTAATTTTCTTAATGGTTCCTTTATTGTTATTTTTTTACCTGAAACATTTACACGGGGTTGAATTTTTAGTTTAATGTATTTTTCTTATATTTTGCAAAAAACTTTTCAGTAACTGAGGAGGGAAGTGGGAGTAAGAGAGACTAGAATAATCTAGTATAATGTTAGGTTACCTAAGAACATGAAGGATTAAAATTCTTCATTGCTGTTTCAAGCTGAGGATAGATTTCCGTCACTCATTTTTCATTCAAAGTAAAACACTCCAGCATGGATTTGTGCACCGAGACATTAAAAATACAAGGGCCTGCTGTACCTTGCTTTGCAAGCTGCCTACTTGTATGTGTTTGCAAGTGCAGACATAGCCAATTCTTATGGGAAAGCCATCCCTTACTTACACAGGCTAGATTATAAAGCCAAATAAATCTTGCAAAGGAAAATTCTGATGATGCTTATTGAACAACATTGAAGACAATCTTTACATAAAGGAAAACACGGGGAACATATCCCCCTTTCATCTTTCTCCCCTCAGAAAATACACAACTGACTGAGAGAGTGCAGTCTCCAGAAAGGTAACCTGTGTGCCTGCAAAGTTGTACAACAAGCTTATCTTTATTTTCAGGGGCATCTCTGGTAAATGTATTCCAACATTGTTGATGAGTACAAACTGTATGAATTAATATTAAAATATGAATTACTCCTGCACTGAATATGAATCAGCATATTTACTGAATTTGCTAAAAGAAGATTTGCTTGGATGAAGGTATCTGATGAATTAAAAATGAAGCTGCTTCATTATAGCCCAGTACATTGCAATGGGCTTATCCACCCTTGTGGAAATTATTTATATTTTCCTATGCTATTGTGGAATGAGAAAAATTTCTTTTCCAAACTAACATTTTATTAAAAGAATTATGCTTGAGATTCTCTAGGAAAAAATAATAACAACCTGCACTTTCTGTTCTCTGAAGTATTCATGAGTCTTTGGCAAGGGAGCTAGCTTTCTCTTTCACATGCTGTTGCAGCGTGTTTGCTGTTGATTTGAAATCTTGTAGTGTCTTGGGCATCACCTGGGAAATCAAGGTCCATGTCAGATGTGTTGGAGCCAGGATGTTTCATAAAAGCTGATGACTGGATGTGACTGAGCTTGAGCATAGTCAAAGGCTGTTTCAAGATAAAACATCTCATGCTAAAGAACTTGGAAGATTAAATTGGTGCTGTCCTTACTCTAATTTCAGGAAAGATAAAGCAGAGGAGATATTACAAAAAAATTCATCTCTCAAACTCTCCATTACAGGGATGCAATATTATCAGAAGAAATATGTGTGTTTCTCAGGGAGATATACATTGATTTTCATTGCAAAATCTTAAGCATGTCAAAAGATGTCAGACTCTGGACAATAAAACAGTCACTCTTAGGCACTTTTAGCAAAAGAAATACAGCTAACTGGAAAAAAAAAAGAAAAAGAGAAAGGAATAAAGACATTCAAAGATAAATGTATGCTGATTCAGTTTCTAAAAAAGAAAGAAAAATGTGAAGTTTGCATCTAACTAAAAGTGAAGTGCTCTAACTTGTATCAATGAAGCAAGTAGAAGTTTCATTTCAAGAAACCATTTGAATATTGTCAATAATTTATAAAAATAAAAATCACCAGGGGCTTTGCTAGAGCTTTGCAATTTAATTGCCTGAGATTTTGTCAGTTACCACCATTGACGGCTCAAACCTGTGTTTGTATCTTACGGATTCTGACAAAGTCCATGTAAATTAAGCTGGAGAGTTTGTCCCAGTGTGAGTGACTGTCCTTGCAGGTTGCAAAAAACTGCATCATTGACCTTCTCACACACCTCCAGCACCTGACCCTTTTCTAGGGGGTTTCTTGGATGTTTTTCTGGTGGCAATTACTTCCTTCCAAAACTCAGCTATGTTTAAAAGTCATTCAACATCCAGAACATGATAGTGCAAAATTTAAGCCAGTTTTGGTTTGGTTTGTTTTTTTTTTTTAATAACGGTCAGATATGTTAGTCTTTTTCTGTAATTACCAATTGAAGGTTCAGGTAGCCTTTAAATCACAATGAGTTTTTCTGCTTGTGACAGGAACATATTTTCTGGCTTGCTATTTTCTTTCTGGTCTATTTTAATATATGATGAAAAGACATAAAATAGAAAAAAGTTCAAGCAACATGAAGTCCTCTTGTAAAACATAAGAAAAACACTGTGAATTTGATGTAAAAAAATCAGATAGCCTTTTTTTCAAGGTAGGTATTTTGAATGAAAAGCCATCTTTTTTAGTTTATTTTATTATGTCCCTGAAATAAAAAAAAGTAGAAGAAGAAAAGAAAAGGAAACCAACTCACTTTACCAGCTATGAGTGAAAAGGAAACCTATTTAACCACATGAAACTCAGCCTAAGAGTCTGACTTGAAAAGAGTAGGATCATTTACTGAACTGCTGACATATTTTCAAACAGAAAATTGTCCTTTCTGGTTTTGTTAGGAAACTATTATGGCCTGAGGCTAAGCAATTCCCTGAGCATTTGGAAAATGCATTGTCAGATTAGTGAGGTGAATATTACCTATTCTTTCTTCATTTATTTTTATCCAAAAAAGTATGTTATACCTTGCAGGTCCACTCCACTAGGGACAAATAGAAGTAACGTTTCAACAATAAGATGTAGGGGCAGTCTGTACATATGCCTTATTTCTAAGACTATAAATTGTATTATTCTTAATTTAGGATGATGATCTTAACCTGGTGAATAGTAGCAAAAGTCTGATTACTTATTTGTTTGCCTGTCTCAAGCTTTCCCTCTGCCACCCAGTCCTGACACACTAAACAACTTGCAGTTAAAATCAGTCTTAGTAGTGCAGTATTTTGTGAAATACCTAGAATTTTTCCTTCTTCCGGAAAATCGTCCATAGAGAATTCTTTTCGCAATGCATTTATCTTTTCATTCACTGATTTTTGCTGATGTAGAGAACATTATTCTTCAATTGACTACAAAGTGGACAGGTTCTGAAGCATATGGTGCCCCACTCATTGTTCATATTTCAAAAGGCTTCACATAGATGCCATACTTCATGGTGCATGCTGCTCCTTCTCAGGAGAGGTGACTTCCTCTAATTGCTTTCCTAATGCATTTTTTTTCTCATTTAAGTAATTCTAGTCCACCATATGGAACTTCTACTGAGCCAAGCTTAACACTGTAAAAAAGATTTGAGGGCTTTGTCTCAAAAGAATGTCTTACATGATAACATTGCAATACTTCCATGGGTTTAGAAATTGGTTTAAAATGGATTTTTGAGATGACTGCCTATCCTCATGGAGACAAATGATAACTAGAGTTGTGAAGAAGTTTCAGGAAACGTTAACATTTAGTTTAACAACTTTACACGCCTGAGGTGTTACAGTTCTGTGAAATTTTAGACTAATTTTTTTTTTTTTTTTGGAAAGATGAAATAGGAAAGTATTGAATTGTATTTTATTCACGCTAAGAAGATTTTGAGGAGAAGCACTACTCTGACAAAAAAATCAAATTTTGACAGTAGGGAGAAATTTCATGATCACATCCTCATATCGTAATATACCTGAAAATGGGTCCAATTTTGGATAAAAATTGTGTTATACAATAACTGCTACTGGTTTAGTTCCAAAGATAATTCTTCATTCACATTTCATCATATAAGCACTCATACACTCTGGAATGTGATAAAAGAAAAATGAGTAACCCTTAATATGACCTTGAGCCGATAAAACCTGTTTCTATGATAAATGCAAGTTTGCATTTAGAGTGTGACTGCACTTTCAGTTGTCAGTAAAATAGTTTTATGAAAGTTCAAGTGAAAAAAAGGGCAACATCTTGAAGACTTGCCTAATATTTCATTTATAGTAGGTATAAGATACATAGCTGGCACAGTTTTATATGTAAGTCATATATCATCCACATAAAAGCGTTGTTGGCTATTCATGTAACTATCAACATAAGAGGACATATCCAAGGTGAATTGGAAATCTCTCTAGTCACACCAGTTTATACACTGTAGATGCTTCTTTCAGGAACTGACAGACCTAATGAAAAGTTAGCCATTTAAGTATATTCATCAATTCATTCTCCAAGGTATTCAAGGGCATGAAATTGGGCTAAGAAGACACAAACTCCATTAAGTTTCTTATATAAAAGTATGTACTCTTTTTGCTGAACATTCTTATGTATCTTTTTGGGAGGAAGAAGGGAAAGAAAAAGAGTTAATAAACAAAATGATGTAGAAATATAGAATGATTTTTTTAATTTTTGGGTTTTTTTTAGTATCAGGATCCACTCAGGCTAGTGTGACACTACTTCTCATTACAACCTTAATAACTTTTTAAGTGGAATACGAAGTTATTTAACACTGCCTTTAAGGAAAGACAGGCTTACAGGAATCATTATAATATATCCCTGTAGCTCTGCAGCACAACACATACCTTGAAGAAAAAAGAAGCTATTAACTCACCTTCTGAACTGTTTGGGAAATAATTCCGTTGATTGTTCATACATCAAGTGGGTAACTAAAAGGCATGTGGCTTCAATAACAAAGGAATATATTACTTCTCTTCAGTACAGCCACATTGCTTTACCAGAAAAAAAAAAAGGAGGTATTCCAAAATATCTCTCTTTGAGGGTTGTGAAAGAAGGAGTCTTGCTATTTTATTGTGTGGCTTTAATTTTCCCTAAAGGGTCTACAGTGGATAATAGCAGTCTCCCATGCTGCCTTTCGCAGTATCTTTAGGCCCCAGAAGGAAATTTCTTTCCAGAACAGAGAAAAGGAGCTGAGGGGTTTGCACTATCTAGCCATCAATTCCCTGTGGAAATCAGGGAATGGCAAGGGAAGTATACCTTCCTTTTGCAAGAGCAGCCTGGGGAAAAAAAAAGAGGTTTAAGGGGAGTTGAAACTGTGACCCTGTTCATTTCATTGCATTTGCAAGCACCATTCCTCGTATGATGAACTACAGGCTATTCCTTTTGAATGGGCATAAATGTGTTCTTTCAGGATTGGAAAGTAAGTAAATTCAGGATATTAGATGCTCTGTAAGTTTATTTGACACCTTGTTTATAAAACACTTCAAGAAATTACTTTCCATAAGATGGTATTTTCTGCAGCTCAACGCTTAATCTTTGAATCGAGTATCTATTAATATTGAACATCTCGACCAAGGTATCTAAAAGTCAAATTGAGTATCTACAAACATATGCAAATACAGGGCCTAGTTATTTATTTATGGTTTTGTGACTGAAATAGATGGGGCCTGATACTTTCTCTAGCAGGCATACTGAGAAGTATTTTACTGCACAGGAATTCTAATTGTGTCTTTCAGCACAAACAAAGACAGTAGAACTGGATTTAGAAGTTGGATATCTGAAGGCTACGCTGCAGAGAGCTATTTTTAGTTTACAGAAATCCTTGGACCCAGTTAGCTTAAAAATAAACACCTGCAAGAAGCTCATTGAATTTACTAGGAAAGTAACTAAATAGAATCCCTTCATCTCACCATAATGAGCTCCATATCAAGTTAACCTAGTTTTATATGACAGTGTAAAATATGAATTGTTCCAGTGTTTATTTATCCTTGCAAGGCACAGGGAAGAAAAAAAATTACTTCCCTTACTTCGCAATCTTAGCTATACCAGGAAAATACTTCTCCCTAAAATTAACATATTGAATGAATGACTTGGTTGCTTTAAAAAAAAAAAAAAAAAACAAAAAACCACAATTAAAAAAATCCACTCTTTGTGGAAAACTTTCTTAGTGTCCTATTACCCCTAGGGACTTTTCCTACACATTAAATATCAGGGTATAGAATTCTACAACTCCATTATAAACCTATATAAAATAACTATTACATGCTATAGAATACCATAAATAGTTTGTGCTTTGTAAGCAGCTCTAGTCCTTATCTGTAAAAACACTTAGTTTAATTTCTTATAAATTTACCATATCTGTTCCACTCACAAGGAACATTCAAAAGACACTGACGTCTGATTTGCATTCATGCAGAGAAATAACTGAAATGCCAGAAACTGGTCAATGAAAATTGATTTATAAACAAAGCAAAATGACCTGGAAAGGTTTTCTTTAAATGTAAGTGCATTTTATGTAAATTCAGGTAGGAAAAATGCTGTAAGAAACATACTGTCCTAGTAAAATACACTAAACCTAAAATAGGGGCTAGAAAGATTATAAAGCATACAGGAGGGATAAAACACAGTTTTAGTATCATTTCATCAATGAGTGACTCGGCCACTTTTAAAACTTTTTGTTTAGTCACTTAATCCTTTCTTATGAATTACTGTAATCACACGAATAGACACAAACACACTTATATCCTATATTAAAAATATAATGAACACATAAATGAGCTTATTTAAGGAAGGCTAAAGCTGGTTTTTAGGTTTCCTTACTTATACAGTGAACAAATCTGACAAAGTCCAAGAAATAGACAGGCCATTAATATTTCATTATTTTATGTTATTATTTTATTATCAGTTTCAGAATGTTGCTGAAAGTAGTATTCCCCATTGTCTACTTAAACCTTGATTTAAATAAAAAATGCTAATTCCATCTAAGGCTCTTCTATTTTACAATATTAATATAGAGATCAGTGAAAAGTTATCATTTAAAATTTTATTCAACCAATTTTTTTTTATAATATGCACCAAATTAACTGAATAGTTTTCCCTGAAAACAAATGGAAAAAAAGTAAAATACACAAAAATTCTGTTTCAACTTTTTCAGAATATGGTAGTCCCTTTCTAAAAGGCATATAATTTCAGATATTTCTAGTTTAACTTACAATGAAATGTAAAACTTTTGGGGGGTTTATTGTTTGAAATGTAAAATCAGTATTTTGTACAGTCTCAGTGTATTCTTAAAGTGTTTCCTTAATCCCAGCTGTACTGAAATGAACGTTTGAATCCTGTGAAATAAAGAGAAATTACCATCCTCATTTTGTAAGTGGAAAACTGATGCATAGAGAGATTGCAGCCAAATACTTCCATCAGTTCTAGGTATTCAGAATAAGACCACTAGTAGCTAATTTCCCATAGGATTTAAGAGTGCATATCCCCTTATGTACTCCAGCACAGCTTGCTTTCTCTGGGCTGTAAATGTGAGCATTCAGCATGTCTAGAAATCAGGCTTTTGAACCTCAACACAGGCACCCAAAAAGTAAAAAAAATGCAATTAGTGGCTATCTGCAAAATGCCCGGTTTAAATGAATTGCCTATTATCAAATTAGAACTCCGTATCAGATGCAAAGAGATCATCCAATATTCCAAGTCAGAATTCCACTGTCTACATAAAGATATCCCTTTTTTTCTTCCTGATAACCCCACTCCTACAAACCTACAGATGGTCCAACTCCTTTGGTGGCTGCCAATCCACTGCTGAACACAGCACTGGAATGTTTGCTTGTAATCATCTTGGTATTTCTGAAGCATCAAAACCCCGTAACTTACACAATTTTCCAGCTCTTCAGACTTTTCACTGAGCAGTGCTGTATAGACCCTGATGTTTCTCTTTAATTCTTTTTTACAAAAACCTGAATTCCCTTTATTCCTATAGCTATATTAATCCCTTCTAGAATTACAGAACCTGAAAAACATTTAAAAATCAGTCAACTGAGTTCTCATCTATCTAAAATCAAATTGAAGGAGCATGGGTTTTTTTTGTATGTTCACTGGTAATCCTGATGATATGTACAAGGAGTGAAACTATGAAAGGAGACAGGCAATAGCCTTTTTCAGGCTCCCAGATCCAATCCTGGGCTATGAGTCTACGAGCTGATCTGATGAAAGGTGAGTCCCTAATTGGGCTGAGGAAATGGGGAGAGATATTCCTCCTAAAGTAAAAAGTTGCTTCTCACTGACTGCTGTAAATTCCAGCTCTAACTGAAGAAAGGTGTCAAGAATAGAAATGCGTTGTCTTATTAGCAGAATCTGAACATGTGGGACAAAAGCAGTTGGGTGAAGGTGATATAAAATCTTCAACTTTTGCTTAACGTTTATAGGAAAAATAAAACTTATTCCTTGTCATTGGATAACGTGCCTTAGCAGATCTCTTCAGAATTTTTTTACTAAATAATGGGAAAATGAACTCTTGGATGAAATATTTTCAATATGCTAAAAGAGGAAATACAGACATCTTTAAAACTGTAATTTTAAAGATTTAGCAGGTTTAAAAACAAAAGAGCTAAACCATTTATGACATGTCACCATGGCAGCTATCATTTTCACAAAACCAGTCATAAAGAATGAAATTTGCTGTTAAATTGCATAAACTTGTCAGACACAAACCCTGTATTGGGTTTGTGTGGCAAGATTTTTGGCAGCAGAGGGGCTACAGGGGTGGCTTCTATGAGAAGGTGCCAGAAAATTCCCCCGTATCTGACAAAGCCAATGCCAGCCGGCTCCAAGACAGACCCACCGCTGGCCAAGGCCGAGCCCATCAGCGACGGTGGTAGTGCCTCTGGGATAAGAGATTTAAGAAGGGGGAAAAAACCTGCACAGCAACCTGCAGCTGGAGAGAGGAGTGAGAATATGTGAGAGAAACAACTGCAGACCCCCAGGTCAGTGAAGAAGGAGGACGAGGAGCAGAGATTCCCCTGCAGCCCGTGGGGAAGACCATGGTGAGGCAGGCTGTCCCCCTGCAGCCCAGGGAAGTCCACGGTGGAGCAGAAATCCTTCTGCAGCCCATGGAGGACCTCACGCTGGAGCAGGTGGGTACCTGAAGGAGACTGTGACCTCGTGGGAAGCCCACGCTGGAGCAGGTTTGCTGGCAGGACTTGTGAGCCCGCGGGGGATCCACGCTGGAGCAGTCTGTGCCTGAAGGACTGCAGCCCGGGGAAGGGACCCACGCTGGAGCAGTTCATGGAGGACTGTCTCCTGTGGGAAGGTCCCCATGGTGGAGCAGGGGAAGAGTGTGAGGAGGAAGGAGCAGCAGAGACAAGGTGTGACGAACTGACCGCAATCCCGATTCCCCATCCCCGTGTGCCACTGGAGGGGAGGAGGTAGAGAGAACTGGGAGTGAAGTTAAATCCAGGAAGAAGGGAGGGGTGGGGGGAAGGTGTTTTAAGATTTGGTTTTATTTCCCATTATCCTACTCTGATTTGATTGTTAATAAATGAAACTAATTTCCCCAAGTCGAGTCTGTTTTGCCAGTGACAGTAATTGCTGAGTGATCTCTCCCTGTCCTTATCTCAACCCATGAGCCTTTCGTTATATTTTCTCTCCCCTGTCTGGCTGAGGAGGGCAGTGATAGAGCGGCTTTGGTGGGCACCTGGCGTCCAGCCAGGGTCAGCCCACCACAATCACTTTAAAACACAGCTTGCATCTGAATTCGACATTAGAGTGACTTTGAAATTTGTAGGCCAAAAAGGAAGAGATGTATCCATTGAAACAAACAGGTACAGCCAAATCCTTTATACCGCAACTACGTGGAAAAACACCCACCAGTGCTGTACACAGCCACCGTTTCTTTGAAGCTAGTAAAGTGCAAAGCTTACCATGTTGCTCCATAAAGCCTTGCTGAGGTTTTTGACACTCATAAGAATTAGTGGCTGGATTTAGGGAACATGAAGCACTATTGAAAGAAAAATTCTGCCAAATACTAAAAGAGTGCAAAAATAGCTTGATATGGCTGATTATGCATAACTGAGTTTTGCTGTGATCGTTGTCTACTAATTACTTTTTATAATATACATGGCTGAGGTATACTGGGATTTTTCACAAGGTCTCAGTGTATGTAGCCTCAAAGAGATCAATTGTTTGACCTCTTCCAGGAGAATGAATATAAAGTAGAAGTTATTCAGGTCTTCATTAATCTCTGGGATCTAGTCATATCAGCCATATGCAAGACCTAAACTAAACAACTTCCTTAAGTAAATGTCAGCTCCCATGGCATCCCTTGAAAACATGTGTCCCAGTGCCAGGTTTTGGCCGATTGCCGAAGCTATACACAACCCATTGGAGGCCCTGATGTCAGTTTGCCTTAGCTGAGCAAAGAGCAAAGGCATTGACATAGACAGACCTTGCAAGACTTTGTCTTTTCTCTCATAAAATTGAAAGTTGGTAGTCTCAGGATGGAGATTTAAAGTTGATCCTCTTTCTGATTTCGTAGTCTTCTACTGAGACCAGGTGACTAATTTGGGAAGTCTGAAAATACAAGTATCTTTCTATAAAAGCCACAATTTTCTGTACAAATCACAGTCCAGGCAAGCTGTAATTCTTTTCCTACTCTACTCTTCAGCTAAAAAAAACTTTTCTATTCTCAAAAGTTCAGATTCAAACTGTCTTAATAATTATACATACACTGACAGTTATATTTATATTTCTATTATTATTTATGCCTATACTATTACATATATTTGTATGTGTATGTGTATATGTATATTATTTACATATATTATATTCAGTTTTGGTAATCGAAGCCCTCTGATGCCAAAGGAGCCTTGAATGCTAATGTTTTCTAGAGTCAGTCGGTTTCCTGTATAGAATTGTTGTTTCCATCTACATAGCAAAAAATTGACTCACGTATGTAGTATCCCTGTATAGTTAGAGAAGCTGTAACCCTTGCCTGCACAATTGTAATGAAGTCTGATGGTTTTAATTGGGCCTATCCAGTCGCAAGAAAATTTACTTAGCTTTCCTGTGGCCTTTTTCCCAGTTTGATCTATTTTAATATCTTAATTTTCAAGAACATTGCTCCTTGCTTAAAATTCACATCTGTCAACACCAATAGGCATTTTGAGCCACTCTTTTAATTCCTTTCATTTATCTTCAGTAAATGATGTAGGTAGACACACAGGCATACACAAAAGGCTGCTTTAAATACAGCCATCTCACCTCCACGAATGAATATACTAAATAAAGCTTCCAGTCACCTAAACTGAATCTGAATAATTGAGGACTTCATTCAGTCTCTTAGTAATAATCTTCTGCTTAGCTGAATAATTTCTCCTGGCTCCATGAAAATAGAAAGCCACAAAAGCCAAAATGACATGTGCAGCCAACCCAGAGAGCCCCAGAGCTCATCCTAATGTACCCCATGACTCAATAATTACAGTTCAGGGATAAGCCCAATAGACCAGAAGCTTCCTAAATCTTAAACTATCAACTCACCAAAGCCCAGTTGTCCTTGAAGCAATGGAGTTTTAAAGGATCCACAATTTTACAAACACTGGGAAAGTATCTATGTTTTTTTATTTGACTTTGCCCCTTCATACAAGAGTAGCGAGACCAAAAAGTTGTTCAACTCGTAATTAGGTAATCTGACTTTGCAAGACCTCCTGACTGTCCAGACTTCTTGTATGCATCAATTTTCTCTTCTAACTACTCTACAGCTGGTTCTGTGTTGCATTCTTAGTGTTGACTGGAGCTCTGTTAAAAGAGAAGGAAAAAGCCTGAAGACCTAATTAACACATCTTCAGGATGGATTCACTATTCATCTTGGCTTTGATGCTTCCTAGATAGAGAATTAAAAAAAAAAAAAACAAACAGATGCTTTCATCTAGGAAATTTTATTCATATCCAGCTGCTGCTCCCACTCTCCCGTACCATGCTTCTGCTACAGGTGGATCCTCTCTCTCA
Source organism: Aquila chrysaetos chrysaetos (assembly GCF_900496995.4). Taxonomy (NCBI): domain Eukaryota; kingdom Metazoa; phylum Chordata; class Aves; order Accipitriformes; family Accipitridae; genus Aquila; species Aquila chrysaetos. The sequence continues at coordinate 13,915,597 of NC_044026.1, forward strand.
CGAGAAGCATAGTGGGACATGCCACACAGCCCACTGATTCTTCTACTGCTCTGATCTACTTTTCTTGTTTGGATAAGTGTTTGCAGATAATCCTAAACCAAAATCCTAAAATAAATGAAAGTTTTCTTGCAATACATTCCTGTGTAGCTCTGAAATACAGAGGGTCTCAGTTCCTCCATGTTAGAAAATAAGCACTTCTCTCCTCATCTCCTATCAGAATTCTGTTTCAAGAAATTCTTCCACATGTTCTCACACTGGCCCCTCTCCTGTGACGCACCAACAACGATGGGTTTGGTTTATTACTCAACCTGGAGCCCTTGCCCCTCTGACAGCCCTCCTACTTGCTTACCTCTTTTTCTCCATCTTACTGTCCTTCCAGAAAAACAGCCAGCCCATATTGAGTTTCCCCTTATTTGTCACAGTTTTTGCTACACCTGTATGCAAATTTGGTATTTCATAAAATCACAGGACCATAGAACAGTTAAGTTTGGAAGGTCCTTCTGGAGGTCCTCTAGTCCCACCTAGTCAGCTAGAGCAGGTTGCTCCAGGTTGATCCAATCATGTTCGGAATATCTCCAAGGACGGAGACCCCACAACCTCTCTGTGCAACCTGTTCCAGTAGTTGACCACCCTCAGAGTAGAAGTGTTTTCTTATGTTTAATTGGGATTTCCTGCATTTCAGTTTGTGTCTACTGACTTGTCTTGTTACTGAGCACCACTGAGCAGAGTCTGGCTTCATCTTCTTTAGACCCTCATATTAGGCATTTAAACAAATTGGTAACGTCTTCACTTAGCCTTCTCCTCTCAAAGCTGAACAGTCTTAGCTTTCTCAAGTCTCTCCTCCTATGAGAGATGCTCCAGTCCCCTGACCATCTTTGCTGCCTTTTGCTGGAGTCAATTCTGTATGTTCATGCTTTCTTGTACTGGAGACCCCAGCACTCCAGATGTGTCTCACCACGACTGAGCAGAGGGGAAGGATCATGTCCTTCAACCTCGTGGCAACTCTCTTCCTTATGCCACCCAGGTAGCTGTTGGGGTTTTTTGCTGTAAGGATGCACTACTGGCTCTTGTTCAGCTTGGTGTGCAGCAGGACTCCCACGTCCTCTTCTGTAAAGCTGTTTTACAGCCGGCAAGCCCCCAGCATGTATGGGCACATGAAGTTTTTCCTTCTCAGCTGCAGGACTTGGCAAATCCCTTTGATGAACTTTCTGAGATCCCTGCTTGCCCATTTCCCCAGGCTGGCAAGGCACCTCTGAATGGTGGCACAACCAATTCTCATACCATTATGTAGGCAATCTCAGCCTTTCGCGATGTTACTGAAATAGTTGCCTAGGCATTGATTGCTGTCCCTGCAAGATCAGACTCTGCAAGGGTCTTCCTGTGCTCTCTCCATTTATCTCTGGAGTTTAGCTGTTTCTCACATAACTCCCCTTCGGACCTGTGAGATCCAGCCCTCCCTCATGGTGCTATCTGCAACTTTTGTCAGTTTGTTATTCCATTGTTATTCAACATAAATACGATCAGCAGTTTTTCCTGCCTTCAGCAGTCTTTTTCAACAGTCTCTTCAGTTATCTTAACTTCAGGCCAAAGCCTAGTCAACAGAGTAGTCATTTTTTTGCAGTTCTAACATTACCCCTCTCCAAAAATGCATGCAACGCACATTTCCAAATCCCATCATTCATGTACTGCAGTTGCAGATAGTATTACACAGCATTTTAAACTTTTATATATTTAATCATCTCACAGTGACAAAAGGAAAAATGGTTCTGATTTCAATATTGAAGATTTCCATGCTATTAGATTAAAAAAAAAAAAAAAAGAATGAAATTATGACAATGCAGAGGACATTCTGTTCTGTTCTGCTCTGTTCTATTCAAAGCCATCTCACAGAATACCAAATGAAGTGTACTCAAATGATCGATAATATATGTAAGTTATTGTGATGGAGTGCATTGTTTTTACTTTAACAGAGTATCCTTTGTTTTCTAAACACCATCTTGTTATTGATTAAATGTGGAATTTATTTTACTCTTTTAAATTTAAATTCTTTCAGAAAAAAACATGACGTATAAGAAAACATGTTGGATTTTTTTAATGAATGTTAAGACATTTGTCCCTTCTAGAAGAAACCCACTACTAGCAGTATACAGAGAATGATTTGAATACCAATTACATACCATTTCCTGCAAAGTAATATGTTGAAGGTAAATCAACATTCAGATCACAGGATCTGCAATGTAAATAAGAAAGAAAATGAAATAGTCAACCATGGTTAACAATTTATTATGTTTTCAAGATCTCTTTGTTTTATTTTTTAATTATTTTATTTATCTATTTATTTATTTAGCCCCCTGAGCCAAGAAATTCTGTTTCAAAGGGCCAAACTTCTAGACATAGAAATGGGTTAAAAACCAAAGAATTTGCATCCACAGTGTTTTTAAGTCCATGATATATTACACAGTTGGACCAAATGCATTATGTAGTCACTATCAATATCCCTAAAATCTCCAAGAAAATCAGATCCATGACACCTTTTGCTACTCTGATACTTTTTAGTAGCTTGCTAATTTTCTCTGAGGAGGCATATTCAAAACTACCTAAGTCTTAGCAAAACTATTGCTACTATGGCTGTAAGGGAATATGAACTATAAAGTACTATTCATAGAGCTGGACAAAGCACAGCTGCAAGATAATCACGCAGGAGCTTGCTCATTATGGCAATGGGTGTGAGATCCCCAGATTCAGGCCCCTCTTTTGAAAAAATATTTACTTCTTTACGGACAACTGAACCAGAATTATTTTGAGACATTAAGATATTCTTGTTCAAGAATGCATTTCTTAGTCTAATCACAGAAACAGTATCAACAGGTTACATAAACCTTTCACAGAAGATTGTATGTAGTTCAATAAATAAATAACATTATGAAATTATAAAGAAATATAAAATAGTTTTATGTCTTTAAAATCATAGGACGAGAAAATGGTATTTGTTTAGCTGGTTTTTTAGAAGTCAGTTGCTAAATTATTATTTTGAATAATATTACGTAGCCCACCATGTGGCACCAAATAACAAATATCCAAATAAGTATTTTCCACTTCAGTTTAATAATAAAGTGTTCTTGGGTTTATTTCCTAATTATGAAAAAACCATACTATTAATAGAAACATATAGCCATAGATGTACCTAGTTGCACAGAAGTGATGGAAGGAGGAAAGCCTGTTTGATGCATGAGAAGGTTAAGAGTAATGACTAAAGAGTATTTTTTAAAAAATATACTCAGGCTTCTCAAAGTATTTGTATCCATACTCAACCATCTGGAAAATATAATGTAAGAATAATCAGTCAATTAAGTACTGCTATGTGTGTTAGTCGTGTCAAATAACACCACGCATTTCCAATGCCATGAAAAGAGAACACTTCAAAAATTATTAGAACTGAATGGAGTATTTTTTTCCCTATAGCTTACTGCGCCATAACAGATATAACAGATTTCACATTTGTTTAGATATTGGTTACTTGGGATCTTTCATTCCTTTGAGAAGGGCAATAATTTGTAATAGTTTAGGACACTGAGAAAAACTGCTTATCTTAATTTTCAGTTACTAGCCCAAAGTAAAAAAAAAAAAAAAAAAAAAAAATCTTTTGAGTCTTTAATTAATATTTTCTAATCAAATATGTGAGTTCACAAAGTAAAATAGTGGTTTTTTCCATTGCTTAAGGCTTATCTTAACATAATGCTATTCAGGACATATCATCATTAAAATGCAACAGATTACTGCATAGGAGTAATGTATACTTTAAAAAAAAAAGAAAACAAAAAGAAAAAGCAGCTGGCGGTTTGGGGGTTTTTTTGAGTGAAGTTTTTTTCCAAATTGTATTCTTTTTCTGGAAGACAACAAAGAGTCTACAAAGCTCCATTTGTAAAAACAAAAGACACTTTCCCATTTGGTGTTCCATTGAAGGAAAAATATACAAAAAAAAGTTGTATGAAGTACAACTTTTGGAAATCTGAGACTGAGTTTCCACACTCAGCTGTGGAAACAATGTGTTCCCCAGTAAGGGAACGTTGGGGTTTTTATCAGTTGTTGTTGTTGCTGTTATATTATTATTTTATTCTTTACATCTTTGACTGATGTAGATGATTGACAAGGCTGGATAAGAAGTAAAGAAAGGGTAATATTCCCAATTCACAATTTGTTCTTGATGTTACTCAAAAATTAGGAATATACAGCAATGTATAAGTAAGCTAAATACATTAGCAAAAATTATGATCTCTCTCTTCAATTTATCTATTTTTATACAGGCAGAAAACACCCTTCACAGCTTTGAAATTCATCTCCTTTTAGGCAACAGCTATGAGGATAAAACATTTGAGATATTATATTTGATAATAATTTTTAATGATTATTCCCATATTTCTATTTGATAGAGACCAAAGTATGACTAAGTTGTTACAAAGTGATTACACATGAATTCTGTTCATAAACAGAACTAATAAGAACAATTTAAAATTAAGTGCAGGAACTGCTTCTTATCAAAACTGTCAATACAAACTGTTAAGCCTCCAAGAATGCTTGAAATTAAAGAACAGAATACATATCCAGTGAATTTGACAATGTGTGATGGATGGGATTGATGTCAGTGTTGAATACAAGGTTCCTGGAATATACAGTTAATCAGAATATGAACAAGTGGATTAGAATAGCTGGGAGTGAGAGGACAGAGGTATATGAGAGCGGTGAGTGAGGGACCTCCCTCTGTAACGTGGGTCTGCTTGCAAAAATGAATAGAATCATAGAATCATTTACGTTGGAAGAGATCTTTAAGATCATTGAGTCCAACCGTTAACCTAATGCTGCCAACTCCACCACTAAACCATGTCCCTAAGTACCACATCTACACATCTTTCAGGGATGGTGACTCAACCACTTCCCTGGGCAGCCTGTTCCAATGCTTGATAACCTTTTTGGTGAAGAAATTATTTCTAATATTCAATCTAAACCTCCCCTGGTGCAACGTGAGGCCATTTCTTCTCTTCCTATCACTTGCTACTTGGGAGAAGAGACCAGCACCCACCTCCCTACACCCTCCTTTCAGGTAGTTGTAGAGAGCGATGAGGTCTCCCCTCAGCCTCCTTTTCTCCAGACCAACCAGCCCCAGCTCCCTCAGCCGCTCCTCATCAGACTTGTGCTCCAGGCCCCTCACCAGCTCGGTTGCCCTTCTCTGGACACGCTCCAGCACCTCCATGTCTGTCCTGTGGTGAGGGGCCCAAAACCGAACACAGGACTCGAGGTGCGGCCTCACCAGTGCCCAGTACAGGGGACGATCACCTCCCTGCTCCTGCTGGCCACACCATTTCTGATGCAGGCCAGGATGCCATTGGCCTTCTTGGCCACCTGGGCACACTGCTGGCTCATACTCAGCCGGCTGTCGACCAGCACCCCCAGGTCTTTCTCTGCCGGGCAGCTTTCCAGCCCCTCTTCCCCAAGCCCGTAACGCTGCACGGGGTTGTCGTGACCCAAGTGCAGGACCCGGCACTTGGCCTTGTTGAACCTCGTATAGTTGGCCTCGTCCCATCGACCCAGCCTGTCCAGATCCCTCTGTAGAGCCTGCCCACCCTCGAGCAGTTCAACACTCTTGCCCAACTTGGTGTCATCTGCAAACTCACTGAGGGTGTACTTGATCCCCTTGTCCAGATCATTGATAAAGTTATTGAACTGGCCCCAGTACTGAGCCCTGGGGAACACCACTTGTGACCAGCCGCCAGCTGGATTTAACTCCGTTCACCACAACTCTTTGGGCCTGGCCATCCAGCCAGTTTATTTACCCAGTGAAGAGTACACCTGTCCAAGCTGTGTACACCTATCCCGGCCGTGAGCGGCCAGTTTCTCCAGGAGAATGCTGTGGGAAACGGTATCAAAGGCTTTACTAAAGTCCAGGCAAACAACATTCACAGCCTTTACCTCATCCACTAAGTGGGTCATCTTGTCACAGAAGGAGATCAGGTTAGTAAATAGTGTTTATGAATTTGACTTGATAGGTTTCAATGGCCTTTTTGTATTTAACACATAAATTTTTCTTTCGGTTTACTCCTCTGTTGATCTCTTATGCCTAAAACACACATGCCAGTTTCATATCTTTCTTCTCACTTGCCAGATGCATCAGTTGGCTGAAAAATTATTGAGGAGTTGCAGTTTTCCATTATAGTCACTGCTGACCATTTCTTCTGTGCAATGTTACAACATACTTTCACTGTCTGTGTGTGCACTTCTGTGACAACAGACCAAGCTGTTAGGAAGCAATGAAAGATCAGTGTGTGAATTTCTGATGACAAGGAGCTGACAATTAATTCTTTTTGGTCTGTCCCCCTCCATCTGACCTCCAGCTGGGATGTTTACTCAAAGATTCAAGGTCTCAAAAACTGTGGCAGCATCTTACTACATTTTACTCTGAACAGCTCAACCCAACCCTCTTTATCTCAGTTATTGACACCAGTCTGACAAGCCTTAACCATAAAATTATGCATTTGTCACCTGGGACTTCTTATACTACTAGCAAGCCAGTAATAAAATACTTGCTTGACATCTAGCAATCTTTGATCTTTATCATATACCATAAGATATTATATTAGGTCTTTCCTGCAGGGCTTCACTGGTAGGACGATTACTACAAAATAGGATCTCATTGTTTGATACATCATCAGTCTAATCTTGTTTAATTCCTCCAAAGACAGGGCTAATGGATTTATTTAAGCTAGTGATTGTAGTAACTGTTGAGATTCTGATCTTTCAACCCATTAAAAAAGGCAGAAATTTTGATAGCATGTTTTACAGTAATTCTTATTAAAGCATGAATTCTTCTATTAATATGACCATCACCAAAAGAGAAATTTTGGAAAAGAGAAGATATCTAATCATCAGCTGCTGCTAATGTCTAAAGAAAGTTCCCAGGTAATATAACTTCGACAGCCCCTTTTTAACTGACTCCACCAGCTGTCGTGGGGAGAAAACTGTTAGTTGTCCTTGAGCAGACTGCAACATGAATTGGTTTTCTCTGGACGGAGACAAGAGAGCAATTGCTTCATTCAGGACTGTTCAAATCACTAACATTTGAATTTTGCCGTAATTTGTTTGGGTTGGGATTTTGTTTGTTTGGTTGGTTTTGTGTTTTTTTAATTGAGATCCATTGATTGGAAAACATGTTTTTGGCACAGCCACTGCACACTTTTCTTATCTGGAAGCTCTGGTTTTGTGCTACTGATACTTCCAGAAAGACAGTGAGAAAACTAAGATACTGTACATGTTCTATGGGAATAACAGAGAAAGTGCCTGTCATGGCTCAAATAATTTGATTGACTGTCATTTAGGTGATACATCAAAATAATTAGGGTGATTCACTCAATTACTAGTTCCCAATTAACTACTTTAAGCAAAATTTGACGCAAAAGTTTTGCAGGGAATAGCACAGTTATGTTAACACTCCAAATTCACATCAGCAGGGTCCTTAACTCAGAAATGCAACAAAAATTAATTAAGAAAATGAGAAAAGTTTTATAATACATAACTTTTCTTTTCTTTTCTTTTCCTTTTCCTTTACTTTTTGTAATGTAGATTAGGTACTAGATCCACAGACAAAGGATTTCATCCATATAATGCCATTGCTCCTGTGGACCTTTAAATATGTTAACGAGTTCTAACTTGCTAACAAAGGAAAAATAAAGCCCTTAATCCATTCAGGCAGTGAAACATTGTGACTATAAACAAGGAAACAATTTTAGAATTTATCAGTCCTTTTAGCACCATATAAATAAAGAAAACCTGTTTCTTCAAAGGAAAGCTGATTATCTCCAGCTTTATATTCAATATGATATATATCTTTGCAAAAATAATACATTTAAGTGGTAGCCTTCTACTTTCTGTACTCAGTTCTTCATCTATAGAAAGATGTGCAGACAGAGACTCAGTCGAGATCAAAAAAATCAGCTTATGTTAATACCAGCAAAATATTCAATACATGAGCATAACTTAACAGCATATTTAGCTAATTCCACAGAACTTTATGTTTCTCCTAACAACTCTGGCTTTGGTCTTTTACTTTATTCACTTGGAGCAAATTAGAGAAAAATCATATTTAAGGAAGGCAAAAATGGATAATGTCATCAAGTTGAGCACACTCTCACTTCAATAGTTGGAACATAATGAAAGATTTATAAGGTTACATTAACAACTCTAAAAACAATAGTTACTGTAGATGGAAGTAGACATTGATCTTGTAATAACTTTTCCAGAAAAACAAGCTCAAATTGATCTTGGCGATTACTATTGACATTTTTTCTACAGATGGTTGTTAACAAATGAGATCAAACACTTTCAGATCAGGAAGCATTACAAATACATGTACATCTGAAAAACAGCAGTAAGCAAAATTCAGTTACTGCTCTTCACGTTAAAGTCACTTAACCATTAAAAATTTCTTATACTTTTCAATTTCTAATGGGATTAATTTTCTTAGTGGCAAGTAACATGTAATTAAAATGTAACTACTTAAAGGTAGTTCCAAGATTAATTCAGACTTTATACATTTCACCTTGCATGGAAATGGATGAGAGGTGGTATATCCATTGGCAGCTAGAATCAATATCTAATTACCCACAGCACATTCCAGCAATTCAGCATAGATGAGAACCTGAAGCATTTCTTTCTAAGGAAATCCCAAGGGTAGATTCAATAATGTCCTGAAAATTACTTCTGTTAGTCATTTGCATGCTTGTTTTATAAAGATTCTTTACCCTGGTAATGTTTTTATTAGTTTTCCTTGAGGTCTGTTTTCTGAAAGTTGCACCTAAACTTATAACAATCACAACTGGTTTCTCTGAAATCAGTCTATTGAAATCTATCTACTCTGTGTACAACTACATATAAATTTCACAAAGTCATCAAAGTTTATATTTGGAACACTGCCATATTGACATAAAAAGAATTTGCTGAAGAGAAAACGATCCCTACAACACTACTACTGGCATACTTTAGTGCAAGTTAGAGCACAAGCACAAGCCACCAGGGTGATGCAAGTGACAGAGTAACAAGAGAACAGAACTCGGCGCAGGCAAACCACTGACATATTTCCAGCTTCTCAGGAGAGCTTTTTAGCTTGTGCTACATTGTTTTCCAAGCCCAAGCCAGGTATTTTAAAATCAGCTCATAGATGTCTCTATAAAATACAGGTCCAGCAGTGACATCAGTATAGAAATAGCCTGAAACAGTACTTTCTAGGTATGACCCACCATGCACATAAAGCTTTAGTATGTCGATCCTGGAAAGTCTTTTTTATTACAATACTGCTTTATTTTATTTAATTTTATTGAAAATGAATGTTACTATAATTTCTGTTCTAATATTTTTACAATTTAATAGTCTTCAATGACATTTCATCCCTAATACAATGATATATAAATACACTTTTTTAAAAAAATTTGAATAGTTTATTTCAACAACTAGAAAAATTTGGAGTTATAATGAGAATTTTCCTTTATAAATTTTGGGAAATATCCATTTCTTTGGAATGTCCGCTCAGAATTTCTGACTTTTTAGTTCAAAAAATTGATACAACACTTCCCTGTCATGGAGGCTCTTGTCAGTTTTACTCCTGTCCCATCAGGTAACACAACAAACCAGGGCTCTCTATTGATCCTACAGCCGAACTGTCTTTGTGGCAACTGGGTAGGGAAAGGGAAAGAATTTGGGTAGCCATCCCCTAGCAGTGTTCCAGAAAACTAATAAAAATCTCCCAGGTACATAGATGGAAAAACCCCACAGTTATGGAAAAGAAATTTCTTAAAGTGAATTAATTAATGCTCTTCTTCCCTGCACACTGTTCCCTTTGAGAACAAACAAACAAAAAAGAAGAAAAACTATTTTTAATTAAATGATGAAGTCAATTCATCTCTTTCTGAACAACAGCGAAAAACTCTAAAATAAAACAAAAGAAGAAAAGATAGGGTTTTTTTGCTAGACACCGTCCGGAACTCTTAAGAAGAAAGTTCCAGTTTCAGCAGAAATAGCAAATACTAGACTTCTCTCTTTTAATGTTCCCTTGTTTTATTTGTGTGATTTCCCATCTGGTATTGAATTATGCTAAAAAATAAAGTTTACTTCTGTTATTGTGAATTTAGATGCAATGAACATTGGAATAGCTTTAAAAAATAAAATGAATGCTTAATGCCAGAATATTGCTTCTAAGACTTCTCAAACTATGTATAATTGTGGGCATAAATTCTTTTTCCCTGCTCAGTACCATGTTCCTGTCATTCCTAGCTGTATGAAAATCCCACAGTTTGTCTTCCTGTTATGAGCTGTGTGGATTTAACTCTGTGCCTTTTTCAAAGAACTGAAGAGTCTTCTTTTACAATAGGTTAATTTCATCAAAAAGAAGTGTAAATAAATTATCCCCTTCCCACACTGTGTTATCTCATCTAAGACATATTCATCCCATGATTGCTTAGGACTGAATTAATCTACTGGGTCAATGCAATTGGGATGATTCTGTAGTCATACGTTGGAAAGAACTCACCTGTAACATGAATTCAATGCACAATTATTCAAAAAAGTGAAAAAAAAACCCAACCAAACAACAAAACAACAACCAAAGAAACACAAGTTATATTTCTGATGCAGATTCTAGGTAGGACTCAGACTATAATAACTGCAGCTTGTTCTAATTGAAGTATTTCTATTGTATTTAAAATATTTTATGAAAACAAAAGGAAGGGTCATGGAAGACTATTACAGAGAAAAAATTCATGCATATATAATCTATGTTGTAAAAAAAAGACCTGAAAAAACAAATCCCCTGAAATGTGTATTCGAAGTTATATGAAACGTACATTGCTTTTATATGAAAGTTACATTATTGGAAAAACTGAAGAAATATGAGCTAGTTTTCATCTATTATATGCTCTTAAATTATTTTTCCAATTTGAAAATTTTCATTATTAATATACTTTCAATTCTTACAAAAGTCACTCTTTTTTGAAGATACTATAAACCAAACTTTATTGTTCTTAGTAACAGCATAAACTTTTTGCATCTCTTAATTATATAGCACACATACATGCATACAACACACACATAAGTATATGAATAAAATTAGACAAATAAAATAGATCTGATTTTGTTCTTAAAAGGATAGGATAATTTATACACAAGTTATACAAGAAATTTGTCCAGGCTCCATGATCAATAATGCTCTCTCTCTGAATTAATTTGTCATTATTTTACTAGGTATCAAGTTGTTCTAAAAGTTGCATTTTGCAAGATTAAATGTGGACTCAGGTCTTAGATTCCTAATGCCGATGTATAGTCTTTCCCTAATTCTGATCAGATATCTATTTTCTCACTCTTAAAAAAAAAAATGGGCAATGGAGGGGCAATTCATAAACCCCTACCTATATACTTTCAAAGCAGATGCAATGGACACCTACCTTCTGAAATCCCAGGGAAAGTGATTAATTATCTTTTAGAGAGCTTCACCCAATCTTCTACCAACTGGTAAAAAGGTCTTTTTAGATCCTAAAATTGTTTGGGCCTACAGATGTTTTTATCTGAGACAGTAACCCTGTGCTACCTTTATAGTCGATGCAGAGAAGTATATGCTCCATAAGCACATTCATATCACCCATTTCAACCATTAGCCTTAGAAAGTGATAAATCTTTGTTTAAACTTGTCTGTTTTTCTCCTGGAAGTAGAATTCTAGCTCAGGATTTAGCAGCTATATTACAAGTTTCTAAAGTTAGGGGGGATAAATTCCAAAACAATCTCAATTTTAGGGTGATCAACACTGGAAATAAATGAAATGTTAATGGAAAATTGCAAATAAAGTAATAATTAAAAAAAAAAAAGAAACAGACTTTCATTTGTCATTACTATGTACATAAAAGATGTGTCACAATGGCATTTCTTTTGAAAATATAATTTTTTCATACTAACAAAATACCAAAAGATTCAGTCTATAAGAGCCTGAAGATGGTGAATGAAAGTTAATTGAACTGAAAGGCAAGTAACTGAAAGTTTATCCCTACCTGGCATTTACATAAAATTTAGTCTTAGCTACAAATACAGACACTGACTGCTCTCCCTGCAGCCCTCCTGTAACTCCATGGTCTCCAGCAGACATGGATGTTTTAGCATACATACAGGTCTGTGGCTGGTCGACCTCTGTTCCAAAAGAGTTGGAAGACCTGACTTCTGATATTTAAATTGTACTTGGAAGCGATGACTGGTGCTGTTCACAGAACACTTTTTGGAAAGTTTTCTTTCCCTGTTTTCTCACCATGTAGCTTGGTAGAAATCAGGCCTATTTTAGTTTTCCTTGTTTCTGTGATCTCAAATTTGTGCCCACAGAGAATCAGACATAGAGGAGATCAGTGACATCAAACCTTCAACTTTGCTCTTCAACCTTGGCTTAATTCACTCCCTTTAAATACACAGGAAAGACTGACATGAAAACTGCTTTCCATAGCTTTCTGTGACTTTATAGTGTAAGAATTCCCAGGGGTCAGACTCCTGCCAGTTTAGGTTCCCTTTATACTTCTTACATGGGGTAAATTGAACTTGACATACCGGAGTACTCTGCCAAGAACATTTAACTTTCCATAAGATGCCCACAAAGCCCAGCATGGAAGAACTGGGATCAAGCTAATAGAAATTCATATAAAATAGACTCTGCAATTTTTTAGTTGCATTTATCAACAGAGACATCCTGGTTTATGTACTTTTTTATGATACAAAAAAATAAAAAAATTAAGAACTCTGTCTTTAGCTGCTATGTAGACTGAGCTTCAGTTGTGCCTCAGGGGTACTGATCTGCTGGCAAGGGCAAGTAGCAATACCAATGTTCTCCTTTTCCTGAATCCCATTTGGATTTGGGAAAATGCAAGCCTTTGCCAAGGCTTTGCAGGAGCTTTGCCAACTCAAGGTGCCCCAGAGATGCAGTGAATGAGCTCATCTCCTACATGTTGGCCACATGCTGTCCTGAACAGCTCTGCCGTCTTTCTGGGCAGCAAAATGAGGTTGTAATCCTTCTGGGGAAATTGGGAAGGCAAATTGCTTGAACAGCTATAACCACAACGTTCTTCATGTGCTTTCTGCCACTAGGGCCCTTAAGCTTGACTAACTCTGGCTTCCATTAGTAGAAACTATCTAATGATCCATGCACATTAGATTTATCTATTTTTGTATAACAAATTCCCAGTAATGGATTTTAGACCCAGATTTATTTATTTTTCTTAGTCAGGAACGAGTTTGTTTCAAAATTAATAACTAAGCACATGAATTTTAACATTCTTAAAGTTCTTCTCTAGGCCAACTGGTTATTGTTTAATGGGTCTGAAGCATACAATTAGTTGGGAAGTGGAGCTCTTTTTATGAACTGGAATAATTAATTTCAGGTTCCCTGAGGATTTTATCTTAGAGTACACTGTTTTAGCTATAGGTTCTGAAATAATTACACCTATGGGGGGAAAATGCCAAAGGGAATTCTGTACAAATAAACAAATCAGTCTTCCCTGCTACACCTTTTTTATGCATTGTGCATGATATTGTTTGAGAAAATCAGATCTATTCAGTGGACACAGTTATCTGTGAGGTGTAATGATACTCTCAAATTTTGTTCCACTACTAGATAATCATTCTAGTTCTTTGTGATGAGGAATTATAACTATTATGAGTGTCTCTCTCCTATTTGGAACACAGGTCTTCATCAAGCCTTCCTCCTCATGCTTTTCTCATTTCCTCTCATGAACAGAAAAAAGCATAGCCTCAGCTTAACCTCTTACTACCTCAGGACTAATCCCAGTGTTCCCTGAGAACTCTACCTTGGATCCCAAGATATTTTGTGTGGCAAAGTTTGGACTAAAAAACCCAAAAAGGACATGTTTCTTCTCTTTTTTGTGGGGCGTGGTAGTGGGGTGGTGGTGGTGTGTACCACAAATGAAATATTTTGTTTTATCAGAAAAATTTTAATGACATTTTAATATTGTCCCCAAACTGGATTGTTGCAGGATCATTCTGTTTATTTCCATCAACTGCCTTTTCTCGAACAACTGATTTAAACTGCTTTTCCACTTCTTTTTCCATTTTTTCCTTTCTTTTTTTTTCCTTTTTCCTCTTTTTTTTTTTTTTTTTTTTTTCCTGGGTAGTCTTGTCTGAAGATACAAAGAATCACGGTAAGAGTCTCAAAACACAAATAGTTACGACAGCCCATTTTACTTAATTCACTCTGTATTAGAAAAAGTCAGAATGCAGAATTTAGTGTGGATAGTTAGACCAGTACAAAAAACTGGTCCAAACCCAGTTTCAATAAACACAAGAATAACTACTCTTAACCCTCTGGCTCTTTCAGTGTCCTAGAATAGCTTTTCAATCATCTAGTACAAAACTGGGCACTCAAAGGATCTCAAAGGCCACCTAGTCTTTGTAGGCAATGTAGGTACAGGCAATGGGATTTGATTAAGAAGGCATGATTTCAGCTGGCAGATTTGAAAACTTTGGGTAAATCTAAGAAGAGGAGATTTTTTTTTTTCTGTTTTTATTTTCTTTAAGAGTAAAATGTTGAATGTAGGAGAGAAAACTATTTTTTTTGAAAAGATAGGAAGTCACTACTATATGCAAGAAGGAAATAGGTTATAATATTGATATAATTAATTGTTGATATTATTAATTCATGAATTGAGATCTCATTCTTTTGAGAAGATTAGATGGATTTTTAAAATTCTTCTTAAAGTTAGTTTTTGCTATTTAATCAGATGGGCGGTTCAATCAATCTGCAAGTGTGTTAGAAAATACATATATAAAATGTATATATAGCCAAGGCAGGGGAAGAAGGTTTAAGTGTCCTGATGGTTAAATGAAATGGACCTTATTGGCTTGAATTTAAGTATCTACAAATGCAGCACTAACAGTTCAGTGAAAGACAAACAGTTGTTTGCTGTGGGTTTGTTTTTTTTTTCTTCCCCCACGCGATAAGCCAGGAGGAGCAAGGACTGTTGCCCTGTGGTGAGGGCAATGCTTTCAATGTAGCAAGTGAGAGATGGGAAAGCTCAAGCTAAAATGAGGCTTGAGAAAGCCTCAGACATCTCCGTGGTCCTTTAGGTACATCAATAGGCTCTTATGTGGGACTTATGAAGGTAATAGTGATACAACATGGTTCAACTTCTGTGTCCTAACTGATGCAAAATATGTGGGCCTGCTAATGGTCATTTTGAAGGGTATGGAAACTTTGAAATATTATGTCAGACAGTGAACTAGTTTGAGGTACGATCAGTCAACTTTAATAGTAAGCCTAGCTTACAAATACCCCAGCAGTTGATCTTAAAATTAGCATAAAACTATTTGGTGTTGTCTGCACAAAATGATATAGCAGTTAAGAGTGCTTTCTGTATCATGCCTGAACCTTAATGTTAATTTTAATCTCAGCAATAGCCTTAGATTATTTATGGATGGGAAGTGTTTGGGAGTTTGAACACAATGTATGTGTTATACATGTACTTACATATATACATTGCACTGTCTCAGCTTTAGGAACCCTCATGGTATCAGAATAATTCATCAAAACTTTCCCGAGTTCAGAAATCCAATTCACTGCTTTAATGTGATAGTCCAATCATCTATACCTCTTATTAAATTTGAGTAAGCATTCCTTAAATTCTTATAAAATCATAGAAAAATAAAAAATCTGAAATTCTGTATTTAATAGTGAGTAATAAGTGCTGATCTAATAGCCTTGGTCTTCTGATAAAGTGTGGTAACAGTAGGGTTTTAACAAGTTAATAAGAGAAAAAAAACCTCTCAACTCTTTGTGAGGTTGAATAGTTTCAGCACTGCCTTTCATTATCATTTTTTCTTCCTATTTGCTGTTTTCAGTTAGGTGGAATTCACCCTTCCATACTGCTGGTGCAAGGTGTCATTCACCTCATTAATTGCACTTCTATACCTTTTATCTTGAGGAGAATGCTACTTACAGCAGACAGAGGATAAATTGTGTGTCTTTTGACAGGCACTTCTAAGAAGAGATCTTAGACTTCATTCACTACCCTTCAGTGTAAGGAGTTCACAGGATGACTCACTAAATATTTCTGGGATTAAATGTGAAGTAAAATCTTTTGACAGACTTCGGCTCTGAGGTATAAAAGGTGCAGGGACTCTAGTACATGTACCGAGCTGCACTGAATTTTCCTGAAGTAATAAAGTGCATACATCTATTATTTATTTTTCTGTCTAACCCTGTACTCCAGCTGAACAACTTTTCCAATTAGTTGATATTCAACCAAGTGCTGCAGGAAGATATTTGATCTGTTTTGTGTATGTGCACACGTGCCTTTTTTTATACTGACAAAAACTGTAAGATACTGAAATAGGAAAAAGACAGGTAGAGAAAAACAAGGAAAAAATGGCATTTAAGTTTCCTTATTGCTGAAAACAGACAGAAAAAACCCACAAAAGGACAGAATTATAATGCAGACAAAAAAGACTGCAGAAGGCTTATGTGTGTTAATATAGAGGATGTAAAGCAAACTAAATCAATATCAAAGTATCAAAACAAACAAACAGAGAAAAAACAAAACCCATTAAACCAAACCTCAGAGAAGTCCTAAAATGAGCATAGGAGAAAATAGCTAAAGATGAAATTATTTTTAAAATTTGGATTCAGATCAAGACAGGCAGAACTCCTTGAAAATCCACTCATTAAGAGCTGTCTCCTCTGGCATAGGTGCAAAGGAACATTGTGTCCCAGAAGTGACCCTTTAACAGGGATCCATAGACACAATCCTGTGTCATATAGGGAGTAGGAGAGCTGAAATGTAAATCACAGGACTATTCTTTTTCCTGGGCCTGTGTTGCAGCCAGATGGGTTGAAAACCAGAAATCCATGTTGCTCTACTGACATTTACTTGCTATTCAGTATGAGCAGAACCACTTTTCTCCAAGAAAAAGACAGAGAAAAACCAAAAAGTAGAAGAAAAAGAAGAAAGTTTGTTGTCTGGAAACTCAGCAATTTCCCTTCTGTAGAGCAGCTGCTCAGACAAATGTAGTAGTTAAATGGTGTGATGAGTAATTGGACTGTTCTGATCACTCTGGTTTCCTGCTTCAGGTTTGCACAGTGACTGCTGGAGGGAAAAAAAAAGAAAAGAAAAGAAGAAAAAATAATTTTCTTGTCTCTTTTTCTAGAGGTCACACATCTGGGAGGTTGCAAGCTGGGTGTTTCATTAAGAGCTAGAAATCCCCGAAATCCCTCAGTGGTTTTGGTAGAGGAGCACTCCATCCCTCACGGCATGTCATACCACATTTTTATGACTCTGTGTTCAGAGCCTACCCAGTGTGAAGAAATGAATGGCACTCACTCTCATCCTGGTACATCTGAACAGGGATGCAATGGGGGAAATATTTCTGCGAGTGGTTTAGCAGATAATTGCTGTGTAAACTTAATGAACAACAGTATTGATAGTTGTGGTTGCTGTTTTCAAGCATGTTTATAGGAATGCACCTAAATGGGGTGGTGGAAGAGAGGTGTCCTAGCAGTCAGTTGGATTAGCTACATACAGATAACAGCTACATTTTGATATGTCAATTATCTAATTAAAAACTTTAAATGTCATTAATATTTTTACTAAATATATGACTTCCACCTTGACAAGAGTGTCCAAGATTGAACAGTGCAGGAAAGCAGATCACATTTAGTTCATGATCTTTTTATTAATTCTGATTTCCTATTTTCTGGCTTCTAAATTATACTTGGCATAATTCAGGGAACCCTATCTACTTCTGTCTTAAATCATTGCCCTTAATTACACCATTCCTCATGATGCACACCTTTTTCTTAACATCCACAGTAGATCTTTAAGGAATCAACATTCATCTCATTTTCAGTTCCTACTTTTCCAAACTCCCTTTAAAAAGAACTAGCTGGAAATTTATCCTGGAAATTAACCTGTCTCTGTATTTCTCAAAAACTTCCAACAATCTTTTCTGACAGCAACCATTATCCTAGCCTGCTGAATTTGCACTGTACAAAGGGGGAAAAAAAAATCTACCTCTTCAGTCTCTGTGTCTTAATATTATACATAATTTTAGGATACTTTTGAGATTTTGCCAAGCTCTTCTGGGTTTTCCAGATCTTTGAACAGACCTTGCTGCTCAGTTACAACTGTTCCAAAGAATAAGCCTATCCTGAAATCCAGCACAGCCTTACTCTAATACTAATTTTATCTGTCTTGGCAGGAGTTCAAACACTCGGCAGAAGAAATACTTTCTCTCAAACTGCCACCAGCAGACCAGTCTGATTCTTCAGCAAGTGTATATCCCATGGCTACAATTGTTGCTTGGACTAGAGGGAAGAACCCACTTACTACCTTTCAAAATATAGTAGCTCCTGCTAGTCTTATTCATCACCAAGCTGACATGAGTCAGAGGCTATATGTGCCCTCATTTTAGCTTACAGCATTTCTAGAATCAGCCATAAATCTTAACTTTTCATCCACTACTTTCCTAAATCTTGAACCTATTTCAACATTGTCTCTACTCTTAAGGACAGGCAAGTAAATTTAGAAATTACTAAAGCTGAGCCATTCATCCCAGTCAATAACAATTTTTAGTTTAGTTCTCTGTAACTTGCAGGCTGCAGCCCAAAAAAAACTTCAGATCTTTCTTTCATGAACACAAACCATAATGATAACCCTGTTTTAAGACTATCTATCTCAATCATTCTACCTTTGTATCATCAGAGTTAATTTTCTTTCTCTAGCACTTAATATAATCTATGAATGAACTTAGCTACTTAACCTATAATTTCTGGTATAATATCCCCGACAATAAACCTAGCCAATGAATACCCCACCAATCCTTAGCTGACCTTAAGGTATTAGGCTGCTGAAGAAAGCTCATTACTAAAGAAAGGTCATTTAAACAGTTGTATAGTTAGGATCTACTAGTAGTCTAGATCTTAACCTCTTCCCAATCTTAAATCTAAATTTAGATTGAGAGTAGCACACTGATTCTGATTATACTCTCTCAAACAATTAAAAAAATTATATTTTTCTAGGGTCTAAAACTCAACAGCCATAAGGCATTTTGCTAGTTGATTTTGCATGTCTGTGCTCATATTGAGGGTGAAAAACATCCCTCTTGGATTCCATTCCCTCTGGAAGGAAGTTTTCTCCAGGGGGAAACACGCCAGTTGTAGCTACTTTAATAACAAGAGTTTAATTAATGAGCTTCTGTTTTCAGACAGAGGAAAGAGGCAAAGTCCTTAAAAAAGAAAAATTACAGAAGATTATCTGTAATCCTCCTCAATAAGACAACAGACAGATGAGAACCAAGGAAGACTTCTCTAGCTGCCTCCACGCCAGAGAAGCATTTTTGATGCACCATTTATCCAAAGAGAACTCAAATCCAAAGGAATTTTAATGACATCATCAAAGAAACAGAGAAAAGTCCTGGAAAAGTTACCCAACAAATAATAATGGAGAAGGACTAAATGAAGTCAGAAGCCACTGATGTTTCAGATCTGGGAAAAAATAAAGAGAAAAGAAATACTGGTGTAAAAATCAAAAGAAAATTGAATCATTGAAAATATTTCTCCAGGAAGGTATGCCTTGTTATAAGTGGCATGGATGGGGGGGGAATACTTTATTTGCAACTTATGAAAAATCAGGTAGTCGTTAGTATATTAAGTTTGAACAATAACTAGTTTGTTGTGAAATCCAGACTTATCTTGTTCTTTATTGAGTGAGAAAAACCTTAAATAAACACCTTCCCAGTCCATTTCCTTCCGATATGCCATTGTAGAAATTTTGTTTAGGCAATTCAAAGCAGTTTACATCTGACAAAGCTTGTATGCTAACAGATATACATATAACAATCCAAATAACCACTATTTCTGTATTTATTGCACAGAATATATTTCTCAACAGATTAATTTTATTTATTTATTTATCTAATTATTTAGAATAGAATAGAATATTTCAGTTGGAAGGGACCTACAACGATCATCTAGTCCAACTGCCTGACCAATTCAGGGCTGACCAAAAGTTAAAGCATGTTGTTAAGGGCCTCTTAAACACTGACAGGCTTGGGGCATCGACCACCTCTCTAGGAAGCCTGTTCCAGGGATTGACCACTCTCTTGGTAGAGAAATGCTTCCTAATATCCAGTGTAAACCTCCTCCGGCTCAGCTTTGAACCATTCCCACGCGTCCTATCACTGGATCCCAGGGAGAAGAGCTCAGCACCTCCCTCTCCACGTCCCCTCCTCAGGAAGCTGTACAGAGCCATGAGGTCGCCCCTCAGCCTCCTTCTCTCCAAACTAGACAACCCCAAAGTCCTCAGCCGCTCCTCACAGGACATTCCTTCCAGCCCTTCCACCAGCTTTGTTGCCTCCTCTGGATGCGTTCAAGGACTTTTAACATCCTTCTTAAACCGTGGGGCCCAGAACCGCACACAGTCCTCGGGGTGAGGCCGCACCAAGGCTGAATGCAGCGGGATAATCCCCTCTTTTGAGCGGCTGGCCGTGCTGTGTTTGATGCCCCCCAGGGTGCGGTTTGCCCTCTTGGCTGCCCCGGCACACGGCTGACTCGTACTGAGCCTGCTGCCGACCAGCACCCCCAGATCCCGTTCTGCAGGGCTGCTCTCCAGCCACTCCTCTCCCCATTTATTCCTGTGCCTGGCATTAACTCTGTCCTAGGTGCAGAAGCCAGCATTTGGACTTGTTAAATTTCATCCCATTAATCGTTGCCCAATGCTCCAATCTATCTAGATCCCTGTGCAAGGCCTCTGATCCCTCAAGAGAGTCAACAACACCTCCCAGGTTGATATCATCAGCAAACTTCCTAATGGTGCATTCAACTCCTGCATCCAGAGCACTGATAGAAATATTGAACAGAACTGGGCGTAGAATTGAACCCTGAGGAACACCACTGGTGACCAGTCACCAGCCAGATGTAGCCCCATTCACTGCAACCCTTTGAGCTCTGCCCTTCAGCCAGTTCTTCACCCAGTGTACCGTGAACACGCTCATCCCACAGCTGGACAACTTGTCCAGAGGGATGCTGTGAGGGACAGTATCAAAAGCCTTACTAAAATCCAGAAAAACTACATCCACTGCCTTCCCTTCACCCACTAGGCAGATGACCCTCTCATACAAGGATATCAAATTAGTTAAACAGGATTTTCCCTTTGTGAACCCATGTTGGCTATGTCTGAGGTTTGCATTATTCTTTAAATGTGTTTCAATAGTTCGCAGAATAACCTTCTCCATAATAATTCCAGGAACCGAGGTTAGACTAACAGGTCTGTAGTTCCCTGGGTTTTCCCTCACACCCTTTTTGTAGATTGGAACAACACTGGCTAGCTTCCAGTCAGCGGGGACCTCCCCAGACTCCCAAGACCTTTGGTAGATGGTTGAGAAGGATCCTGCCATAACATCCGCTAGCTCCTTCCGAACTCTGGGATGAATCCCATCAGGCCCCAGGGACTTGTGAACGTTCATCTGTTACAGCTGGTCCCTTACAATTTCAGTGTCCAGAAATGGAAAGTCACTGTTCCCACCCTCATGGTCCTCTCACTCAGGGGACCAGGCAGCCCAAGGTCTATTGGTATTATTAAAGACTGAGGCAAAAAATGCATCGAGTGCCTCTGTTTTTTCTTCAACCCTGTTAATCAGGTGACCATCTTCAACAAGTATCGGTCCAAATTTACTTATTTATGTTAGTGCAGGGACTTGATGTGTATTTTATAGATGGGAGCCAATCACTTCAAATTTTCTTCTCTTTCTTGTCTGCCATTTCAACTCTGATGCAACCAAATGCATATCCAGACCTCTTTAACTGTGTCCAAAGGTATGATGATCTTGGTGGATGAAAGGGTAATTGGAACGGCTTTCTCTTCTGCCAGAAATCCTCCCCAGAACTACCAAGCTGTAAATAGGTACATGGTCATTTCAGCTAAAGATTCAAAAAGGCTACCAAATATACAGTTAGCTACATCACTGATTTCTGAACTGCTGACTGATTATAGTTATGGCATAGCAGTTCCTGTGTTAGCTCAATTTCTTATTTTGTCTTTGACCTTTACCTGGTATTCTGGAACTAAGAAAAGAAAAGAAAAGAAAAAAGTGTCTCAAGCCCTTGCCATAAGAGTATTCTCAGTCTGGGTATGTGATAAGGTTAGATAGTCAGTTGATATAAAATCATACAGCTCCATTTACTTACTGAATCTTTGCTGATTTATGCAGCTGAAGACAAGGTATAATAATGTTGACAGGCATGTATTATCTTACAAACTTTATAGAAATGCTTTTGTGCAGTTAAGGTTGTCAATGAATACTTAACTGTCTGGACTGTGTAAATAAGCATACAAGTAGGCATATAGTAATATGCAACAAGAAGATACTTATTTTAAAGAAAAGACCTACATATTACACTACTTATACTGGTATAATTGATACTATATATCTTATTTCTGTAGTGGTTTTCATGAGATATCTAAGATTCAGTAGTATACAATAATAATGTATGAAGACTCTTTTTCTTTTTCTACTCACTTTCTTGCCCTTTTTAAAAACCCAAACCTCTTTTATATTCAGCTTGAATGTCTGCTTCTAATACTGTTCTAGAGCACAACAATTTACAGAGAATTGAAAAAGCAATTTTCCTTGGACAGCTAGCTATTCTCCCTAATTTTCACCTGCCAAACTCTTTTCTATGAATGTTGACTCAATCAGATAAAATGCAGGCTTTAAAGATGTTTGATTAGCTGCCTGGCTTACCTTTAGCTACTCACTTTGCATGTAAACTGTCTACATACCTACCACTCTTCCCTTATCACTGACACAGCTTTCCCCAGAGCTGCACTGAGCAATGTGGGCATGAGCTAAGACAATAAGCACTTTTCATTTATGGGCTATTGATGACTTACTTCTGTTTTGTTGACTGAAATAAGACTGCACCAATAGTAAAAACTATATACTACTTATATATATTATATATATTACTTAAAATGTGCACCTTCATTATTTTATATTTTAGTTCAATTCTTTATAGCAGTTCATTTGAAATCACTACAATAATGACTGAAGAAAGGCCTTTACATGTTTCTCCTGCTGCACCCCGAAATACTTCCCAACAAATGAAAACCCAGTGATATGCCACTTATTTTATAACATTCAGTTCCCATAGGCTTCAGGATTTTGCCACCATTAGGTACACTGAATAGTCTCTTGTTTTGTAATCAGTTCTCATTATCTCAGTGGAATGTCTCAAAACAATCAAGTATTCTGTCTAAAATATTAGAATCAATGACTCACAATTTTTTACATGCAGTATAAAGGGAAACTGAGGAACTTAATACCTCTAGCATGTTTTTATGGCACTAAGTGGAAAAAATATTACCTGCTTATACTGTTAGCTGGCAGCTACTAGAAAATTATGAAAAAGCTTTTAGGTTTATAGAATGTGAGCAAGCTCTTAATGTGATAATGATGAATGTGAACTTGTGTATATATGAATGTAATTGGACAAGTTTTAGACTTTGAAAGCTAAGTTGCTATCCGACGAAAGCAGACGTAAAATGAACTGGATAACTGAAGGACTTGAGAACCTAATAAACCAAAATCAAATTAAATAAAGTTGATGAAACCCATATTAAGCTTAAAGGTAATTGTGGCCTCTCTGTCTAGGAGCTGCTTTGAGCCTCAGGAATACTAGGTAAGTATACATTTTCAAATTAGTTTTGTAAAATTATTATCCGTCTGTTCAAAGCATTGCCTTACAGCTCCCCTGCGTTTTATGACCAAGTCAGGATATATGTGCTCATCCCCCCTGCATCACTTCTGGTGACCCAGTGAGTAACCACTATTTTTATCCTTAGAGCTAATTGAAAGAAAAAGTGTGGCACAACTGCCAGGGCAAGCCAACAGAAAAAACTAAGTTTTCAAAAGGGAATCTTAGAGACTTTATTGAGTTTTCATTTTTTACCTAATCAATAAATCATTCTGATTCTATGTACAGTATTCTGTATATTAAGAGAGAAAATAAAAATCACCAAAAATCTTGTAATAGAAAAAACTTATCAGGCTAACTATAACTAGAAATGCTAAAGAACCATGATTTTTGCTAAGTGAAAAGCAGATCTTACAAATTCATCGAAATGCCACATCAGGCTTCAGCAATTTTGATTTTTACTGATGACTTTTTAAGCTATATGAAATTCTTTTGTCAAATACATTTGTCTTTAAATGCTTGATGCTGCTTTTTATAAAGTGTTTTCCAGAAGCTCTTGTCTTCCTTAGTTTGCATACAATATCTTTCCAGGTTTTTGAAAGGAGTTAAAAGAAATCTCTGCAAAAATGTTTTTATTTCTGATTGCTCTGTGAATAAGTAACCAAGAACTTGAGAGGAAGGACAGTAACTCGGGACACTGATACAAGTTTCTGGCATGATACCATGATTTTTGATTCATCACTGGCCTACATTAAAAAGAAAATGTAAAAAAACCCAGATAAAATAAAAAAACCTGCACAGATAAGGCAAAATGGTTTTAACAGAACTTGAAATATGGGATTGGAAGGGACCCATTAAATCATCAGTTTTTTTATTGCAGGGAACTTGTTTGATGAAATTCTTGTCATAAATTTATTTAAACTCTAGCTTTCTGGCTTCACTTTGCCTCTACGGAGCATTGTTAAAGAAACTCACTGATCTAAAGATTAGAAGTCTAATTTCAAACTTAAATTTGTCACCTGCTAAATCCTGAATCAATCTTCCACAGGTATTCCACTTTTAATTTCACTTAATTTATTTTTACTCATTTATGGTATTTCAGATGAGAGTAATCATATTACCCCTTCAGTACCATTTTTGTAAGGTGAAAACGGGAGTTCTTTCAGATTGACCATTTCACTGCTCTGCCGACTGAAGAGGAAAGACCTGTCATGTCAGGAGAGACGCTGGAGCTGAGTAAGGCAGCCCGATATGCTCCCCATATACCAACTGGTGCAATTTAGAAAAGGCAACTGGTGATAGTAGTAGGCAACTCTCTTCCGAGAGGTACGGAGGCACCCATCTGTCAACCTGACACACTCTCAAGACGTGTGCTGCTTACTGGGGCCTCGTATCAGGGATGTCATCGAGATACTACCAAGCCTTGTACAGTCCACTGACTATGATCCGCTGCTGTTGCTTCATGTGGGCACCAGTGATACAGCTGGGAGCAGTCTGAGGAGGATCAAGAAGGATTACAGAGCCCTGGGAGCAGCAGTGAGAGACTCTGGAGTGCAGGTAGTTTTTTCCTCAATCCTCCCGGTCAAAGGGAAGGGGTCTGAAAGGGCCAGTTGAATCTGGTGAATCAACAAATGGTTATGGGACTGGTGCCACAACCAGGGGTTCGGCTACTTAGAGCATAGGACTCGCTTTGAGAAACCCGGTCTACTGGCGGCTGATGGGGTCCATCTGTCAGAGAAGGGGAAGAGCATCTTTGGTCACAGTCTTGCCAAGCTAGTGAAGAGGGCTTTAAACTAAAGTTGCTGAGGGAGGAGAACCTTAATCCATCCCACTCCTACCAGTTTGATGCCAGTGCCAGCAATAGATGCCCAGAGCCTGGAGAAGGATCACGGGTCAGCAGGAGATCACCTGAAGAGCAGCACAAAGAAATACCAGCCACTCCAGCCAGTAAGTCAACTTCATTGGGGGCCCAACGTAAATGCCTCTATGCAAATGCACCTAGCATGGGGAATAAACAAGAGTTAGAGACATGCTGATGCCTACAGCGCTGTGAACTTATTGGCATCTAGGAGACATGGTGGGATGGCTTCTAGGGCTGGAGTGTTGAAATGGAAGGATACAAGCTCTTCAGGATGGACAGACAGGGAAGTCAAGGAGAGGGTGTCTCCCTCTATGTCAGTGACCAGCTGGAGTGCGTGGAGCTCTGCCTGGGGATGGATGAGGAACTGATCAAGAGCTCATGGGTCAGGATTAAAGGGAGGGAAGGGACAGGCGACATTATAGTGGGGGTCTGCTACAGGGCACCCAACCAGGAAGACCAAGGGAATGAGGCCCTCTATAGACAGATAGGAGCAGTCTCATGTTCAGAAGCCCTGGTCCTCATGGGGGACTTCAACCACCCTGATATCTGTTGGAGGGACAACATGGCAGGGCATAAGCAATTCAGGAGGTTGCTGGAATGAGTTGATGACAACTTCCTTCTCCAAGTGATGGAGGAGCCAATGAGAAGAGGTGCTATGCAGGACCTTGTTCTTACCAACAAGGAGGCGCTGGTGGGGAATGTGAAGCTCAAGGGCAGCCTTGGCTGCAGTGACGATGAAATGGTGGACTTCAAGATCCTTAGGGCTGTGAGGAGGGCACACAGCAAGCTCACTACCCTGCACTTCAGGAGAGAAGACTCTGACCTCTTCAGGGATCTGCTTGGTAAAGTACCATAGGATATAGCCCTGGAGGGAAGAGGGGCCCAAGAAAGCTGGTTAATATTCAAGGTTCGCCTCCTCCAAGCTCAGGAGTGATGCATCCCAACAAAGAAGAGGTCAGGCAAAAACGCCAGGAGGCCTGCATGGATGAGCAAGGAGCTCCTGGACAGACTCAAACACAAAACGGAAGTCTACAGAGGGTGGAAGCAAGGACAGGTAGCGTGGGAGGAATACAGAGAAATTGTCCAAGCAGCCAGGGATCAGGTTAGGAAAGCTAAAGGAGCTAAAGGAATTAAATCTGGCCAGGGACGTCAAGTGCAAGAAGAAAAGCTTCTATAGGTATGTTGGTGATAAAAGGAAGACTAGGGAAAATGTGGGCCATCTCCGGAAGGAAATGGGAGACGTGGTCACCTGGGACATGGAGAAGGCTGAGGTACTCAGCAACTTTTTTGCCTCAGTCTTCACCAGCAAGTGCTCCAGCCACACTGCCCAAGACACAGAAGGTAAACGCAGAGACTGGGAGAATACAGAACTGCTCACGGTAGAAGATCAGGGTTGAGACCTTCTAAAGAACCTGAAGGTGCACAAGTCCATGGGACCTGATAAGATGCATCTGCAAGTCTTGAAGGAACTGATGGATGAAGTGGCTAAGCCACTATCCATCATATTTGAGAAGCTGTGGCAGTCCGGTGAAGTTCCCACTGACTGGAAAAGGGGAAACATAATCCCCATTTTTAAAAAGGGAAAAAAAGGAAGACCTGGGGAACTACAAGCCAGTGAGTCTCACCTCTGTGCCTGGCAAGATCATGGAGCAAATCTACCTGGAAATTATGCTAAGGCACATGGAAAATAAGGAGGTGATTGTTGACAGCCAACATGGCTTCACTAAGGACAAACTGTGCCTGACAAATTTGGTGGCCTTCTGCAACGGGGTTACAGTGTTGGTGGATAAGGGAAGAGCAACCGACATCATCTACCTGGACTTGTGCAAAGCATTAGACACTGTCCTGCACAACATGCTTGTCTCTAAATTGGAGAGACATGGATTTGATGGGTGGACCACTCAGTGGATAAGGAATTGGCTGGATGGTTGCACTCAAAGAGTTGCAGTCAACAACTTGATGTCCAAGTGGAGAGCAGTGATGACTGGTGTTCCTCAGGGGTTGGTATTGGGACCGGTGCTGTTTAACGTCTATTTTGGCGACATGGACAGAGGGATTGAGTGCACCCTCAGCAAGTTTGCCAACGACACCAAGCTGTGTGATGTGGTTGACACTCTGGAGGGAAAGGATACCATCCAGAGGGACCTTGACAGGCTTGAGAGGTGGGCCCATGTGAACCTCATGAAGTTCAACAGGACCAAGGGCAAGGTCCTGCACATGGGTTGGGGCAATACCAAGTGCAAATACAGGCTGGGTGATGAGTGGATTGAGAGCAGCCCTGAGGAGAAGGACTTGGGGGTGTTGGTTGATAAGAATCTCAACATGACCCGGCAATGTGTGCTTGCATCCCAGAAAGCCAACCATATCCTGGGCTGAATCAAAAGAAGCATGACCAGCAGGTCGAGGGAGGTGATTCTCCCCCTCTACTCCACTCTCGTGAGACCCCACCTGGCGTACTGGATCCAGCTCTGGGGCCTCCAACATAAGAAGAACATGGACCTGTTGGAGTGAGTCCAGAGGAGGGCCACAAAGATGATCAGAGGGCTGGAGCAGCTCTCCTATGAAGACAGGCTGAGAGAGTTGGGGTTGTTCAGCCTAGAGAAGAGAAGGCTCTGGGGAGACCTTATAGTAGCCTTACAGTACCTAAAGGGAGCCTACAAGAAGGCTGGAGAGGGACTTTTTACAAGGGCATGTAGTGATAGGACAAAGGGTAATGGCTTTAAACTGAAAGAGGGCAGATTTAGGTTAGATGTAAGGAAGAAATTCTTCACTGTGAGGGTGGTGATGCACTGGCACAGGTTGCCCAGAGAGGCTGTGGATGCCCCATCCCTGGCAGTGTTCAAGGCCAGGTTGGATGGGGCTTTGAGCAACCTGGTCTAGTGGAAGGTGTCCCTGCCCATGGCAGGGGGGTTGGAACTAGATGATCTTTAACATCCCTTCCAACCCAAACCATTCTATTATCTATGATTTCTTTTTCTCTTTCTTTGCTGACTACTTTTATTGGATTTCTCTACAGCAGTTTCAGACTTCCTGGAATATGGGGGAATAAAAAAGGCATAGGTTTACAGATGCAGTTTTACCACTGTCTTGTATATATAATTAATATTACAGCAGTTTGTCTCTATATATTATAGTACATTCACCCTAGGATTAAATTTGCCTCTTCATGGCAGCAATACACTGACAGTTATCTCATTCTTTCCTCTCTCTCTCTCATCACTGCCTAGTTCTCTTCTTTTTTGTCATCCCACAGTATGGGTCTCATGTTTTATAGAGAAATCTCTGACTGGCTGGTCCTTATTTTCTCTTCCCATTTCCAATTCTTCATACTTTATGGTCATACAGTTGCTTCTCTGAGAATATTCTGCTCCTCCCTCATATTGAAGACTTCTAGTATCACATCATCAATGCATTTCATTAAAATTTTCCCTTTTGCTGTTTCTGTTCATCACTAAAAATATTAAATAATGTGTTCCACAGAAATCATGCTTCAAACCCAAACTGATAGCTCTCATCTAAACCTGTAATTTTCCTCCTTTTACTTCTTTACCTACTATTGTATACCGATTTTTAACCTAATTCCTAATTTCTTAAACATAGTTATTTGACTGATGAGGTAGCAACATCAAAACCTTTAATGAAAGCCAGATGCATTAAATTTAGTTCCTCATCATGATTAATGCAATTAATTGGCTTGGTTAGCTACAGATATTTATCTGCTTAATGCTTTGTATTGCTCAATTTACGCTGAAGTAACACTGCCATGAAA
Organism: Aquila chrysaetos chrysaetos; assembly: GCF_900496995.4. NCBI lineage: Eukaryota > Metazoa > Chordata > Aves > Accipitriformes > Accipitridae > Aquila > Aquila chrysaetos. Next base: position 13,944,995 of record NC_044026.1, read on the forward strand.
TAGTGGGTTTTATCTTAATTAATCCAAAATATATCTAAGTCTTCTCCCTTCAAATTTAACGGTCAGATTTTGTATTAGTCACTCTAAAACAAAGATCAGAAATTGTGAATTACTTTGGGGGCGGGTGTTGTTTTTTGGTGTTTGTTGGCTGGTTGTTTTTTTTCTTTTTAAAGGGAACAGTCCAACTACTAGAAATATATTTCCTAACACTTAACACAGTTCTGGTTGGTTTAAAATGTCTTACATGTGCCATTTTACCAGAAGATCTAATTTATTTAAAAAAAGCCCAAACAACTGATCTACTGTTTTTGGCTGGCATAGAGTTAAATTTCTTCATAGTGTCTTGTACGACTCTATGTTTTGGATTTGTGGTGAAAATGTTGTTGATAACATAGGGAAATTTAGTTATTTCTGGACAGTTCTAGCACAGCATCAAGGCCTTTCTTGCTTCTCACACTGCCCTGACAGCAAGTAGGCTGGGGGGGGACACAGCTCACCTCAACTGACCAAAGGGATATCCCATACCATAAAACATCCTGCTCATCAAGAGAAGCTGGGGAAGAAGGGGGAAGCGGAGGATGCCTGGAGTGATGGTGTTTGTCTTCCCAGTTAACTGTTGCACGTGATGGAGCCCCTCTTCCCTGTGGATGGCTCAACATCAGCCTGCTGATGGGAAGCAGTGAATTAATTATTTATTTTATTTTGTTTGGGAATGCAGCTTGTGGTTTACCTATTAAACTGTGTCGTGGTTTAACCCCAGCCAGCAACTAAGCACCACGCAGCCGCTCACTCACTCCCCCCCCCACCCAGTGGGATGGGGGAGAAAATCAGGAAAAGAAGTAAAACTCATGGGTTGAGATAAGAACAGTTTAATAGAACAGAAAAGAAGAAACTAATAATGATAATGATAACGCTAATCAAATGACAACAGCAATAATGAAAGGATTGGAATGTACAAATGATGTGCAGTGCAATTGCTCACCACCCGCTGATTGACACCCAGCTAGTCCCCGAGCGGCAATCCCCCGCCGCCACTCCCCCCAGTTTATATACTGGATGTGACATCCCATGGTATGGAATACCCCGTTGGCCAGTTTGGGTCAGCTGTCCTGGCTGTGTCCTGTGCCAACTCCTTGTGCCCCTCCAGCCTTCTCGCTGGCTGGGTGTGAGAAGCTGAAAAATCCTTGACTTAGTCTAACCCCTACTTAGAAACAACTGAAAATACCAGTGTGTTATCAACATTCTTCTCATACTAAACCCAAAACATAACACCATACCAGCTACTAGGAAGACAATTAACCCTATCCCAGCTGAAACCAGGACACTATTAAACTGTCTTTATCTTAACCCACGACTTTTTGCACTTTTACCCTTCTGATTCTCTTTCCCATTCTACTTGAGGGGGGAGTGAGCGAGCAGCTAGGTGGGGCTGAATTGCCCACCAGGGTTAAACCATGACAACTAATAAAATATGTAATATGAATTTAAATTAGTTTGAATTTGTCATCTTTATTCAACTTTGGAACCAAAGACTATATTTGAAAGCAAATTTTGTCACCAGAAAGTATTGCAAACTTAGGATAGATAATGCAGTACATGATGTTATTTCTCACCAGCACTTTCTTGCTGTGTGAAATCTCTAGGTGCTTCCTCCTGTTGTATATTTCTCTTGCAATCTTATTTATTTTTCAGCAGGGATCTCCTTCCACTGCAGACACTGAACAGATTGTTTCTCCTCATTGGCAGAAGATAGGAGACTACTCCTGATAAGAATCCTGCAGGTAGCACTGGTTAGCATCATGGACTACTTAGAAGAAACAGAGGAAAAAAGTGTTGGAAGCCTAATGTGTCTAAACCAAAGAAATATAATTTTTCCACCCACCATCCTCATCATGGGATATTGAATGTATTTTTGTCTTTATTGAACCTTCTAAAATTCTACAGCAAAATAAAATAATTCTATTTTCCATTTATGCCTCAGCTAAGTAGGATAGTATTAATAATAGTAGAATTCCATTAACAGTCATACGTTTATGCTTAAGAGCTGAGAAAACTTTATGAACCAAAAGTAACATACACTTTGATTTGCACCAGTTAAGGTTATGATTGATATACCTGAGTTATGAAGTTGGTTTTAGGTTTTTTACCAAACAATGCAGAGTGTGAGAGGGAACCATTAGATCATAATCTAGATATTAGCTGCATTTAAATTATTCAACATCATTGTGTCTCCCCATTGTCTACTGAGAGAGATGAACAGTATGGCTCTAGAGTTTCCCAGCAAAAAGTATTGGGATTGAATATTACGAACATGTATCATAGTGCACAGAACATTTATCCCTCTGTAGAGCTTTCTAGGGTTCAGGTCCAATCACTAAACTCTTTTTAGAGTTTCCGACACAAAAACGTATTTAAGGAATTGTAGGATTGTCTAAAGAAGAATTAGGTTATGTTTCTGTGAACACATTTTAAACCATCTGGGAAAAATTCATACATCTTGGTGCTTTTGATGTTCATTTATAAACAGCGCAAAATATTTCCCGGATATTAGCTTCTAATATTGATATTCATGGTAACGAAACCCTCTTCTAGAGCTAAAAAATATGTCACAGAAAGGCTTGAGTAATGCAAGATTCATACTTGTGCCTTTAAGTCAAAATCTGTTGGCCTCCTATCACAGTACTTGTATTGTTATCAGGCAGAGTTATTTCTCATTGACAGATTAAGGTTGATGATCTCATATTAATGACTGGGAGGTCTTCTGCTAAAGAGTTAGACATATTAAAGTATGATTTTTTCTTGACCTTCATTAAGGAAATTATAAAGACATAAGAAAAAAGTGTAGCTTTGAAAACAGAAATTTTTAGTGATACAATATTGTCCCCCAAATATCATGACTTAATAGATACTACTCCAAAAATAATGTTTAAAGAGATTTAGGATATCTTCTGCAGTGAAAGTGCCAAATTCCATGTTTATATGGGGCACTGTAATTTGTTTCATGTATCTCAAGACTGAGCTGTCATAAATGTTTTGGCTCTTACGTATTTGAGAGATGGCTCTCTGAGTAATGACATTGAGTTTACTTTTTGAAAGGATTGGAGTTTGATGCAGGATCAAAGGTTTTCATCCTCAGAACACGCAGATACAGCAGATGTGGAAAAGGAAGGGGACATCACCTAACATATACTTACCTGAGATAACTCCTGAGGGAGTCTTGTCAGCACAGGGGGATTAAGCCACCCTGGAAAATAACTCTGGGTGAAAGTGGGCTGCCGCATGTTTTGGAAGTGTCTGAAAGCCACCTTACCTTAAGATAAACGTCTAACACAAATCAGATTAATTCTACTGTCGGAGTGCGTGCGTCTCTCCTTTAACCATAAAGGGACCCTCTGAGTGATTGACCAAAATCCAAGTGTCTACATCAGATAACCCTAAAATGAGTTGAACCAAAACTTCAAACACTAAAGTTAAGTTTTTTAAAGATCTGTATCTCACACAATGGGAAAATCCTGTTATGTTAATTTTATAGAACTCCTTCACACTGATAAAAGAATGCAGAAAATATGTACGCTTCAGAAAAATTTAAATTCTCACCACCTAATTCTTAAATATTTCTAATGATGATGGTAGTGCATTTTTGAAGGCCAATACATTATTTTGGATTTCAGAGAAGTGTTGCGGAATGTTAGAAAAATTAACAATTGATGGTCATGTGGTGTTCCTACTACCAAACAAAGATTTAGACAAAGCTGTAGCAGATAAACCAGGGATATGCTAAAGATATTTTTGAATATTTTATATAACTTCTGAATGATAACTTGGTCCAAGGACAAAATTAAGAAATATCGTGGATGTGGGTGAAAAGGTGAGATGCTAAATATATATTTTACTCTATTTTATTGCAATCTAATAGATGGTAGGTGGTATTCTGTCATATTGCCTTCCAATCGAGAGTTTCCTCTTTATACCCAATTTCTCTTTACACATGCTTGCACTCCCTTAGCAAGCTTTATTTATTAAGGATACCATATGAACTTAATTAGTTTTTCCACCTTACAGACTTAGTGATTGTGCTGCTAATGTTTGATAATTTTAAGATGAAGCCCTAGGTGGTTTTATCTATCTTTTTTTGGCTGCCAAGGCAACAAAAGCAGAAGACTTGAAGGTGGTTGCATGATTGCACCAGCTCATATCAAAAACTGTTATATCAAGAGCAAGTAAACATGCTTGTTTTGTGCCTTGTATGTGGTGAATAACTACATTAAATCAATCTCAACCGTCCATCAAAGTCGAATTTATTAAAGCACAACACTGTAAGGGAACACTTTTTGAAATCAATATGACTGATAGCTAACAGCGTGAGGTTTGCACCTACGTTTACATTTTGAAAGACTGACCTTTTCCACCATCTTTGATTTTTCTTTAATGGGCCCCCTTCCAAAACTTAGAAAGTAAGAATGAATAGCTTCTTATCATTATAGAGGCAATACAAACACTATGCTGTTTCTTCCAGAATTACATAAACCACAAATGAAAGAAGAAACAGAAAACAGCAGAAATAAACCCCCCATTTCTCAACCTGTCAGCTACATAAAAAAGGCCCATTAAAGCAGAGTAAGTGGCACACAGAAAAACAGCTACTGCTACAGGAAAACCTCATTGCAAATATACTGTAAGTCAGAGACATTTAATTTTTATTAATTTAAAAATACATCCAGAAAGCACACCAGATCAATCAAACTGACTCTCTAACCTATGACTTTCAAGGAACAGTACCCTGCTGGGTCCAAAATGCCATAAAATTATTTGACTGAGAGCTAACTTTCTTTCACCACTTGAATATTTAAGAGAAGGAATGTTTTCAGGGCTTGGAAAAGAATAGCATTTAAAAAATTAAAAATGCTTCTGTCTTCTTTTTTTTTTTTTTTTAGCATTTTGAAAATACCACCTGCTCAATGCAGAACTGTGTGATTTTAGTAAATGCTTTTCTCCCTATAGATTATCCTATTTTGGAGACCTGAAGAATGATCTCAGGTCAACTATGCCTCTTCATTAACCATGGGGAAAAGGGAAGTGGGAATAACTCACAGAAGATAAAAAATTAAAAACTCCCATGATTAAGAAAGAGATACAAGTCTGGACCTTGTAATGATGTAGCTATAGGACTTTATATTTTCTTTAGCTGTGTAACCACATTCAGCAATTTTTGCCCCAAGACATTTGTTCTTGCTTCTGCAGTGCAGTTGACAACACTTCCTATTGGGATACTGCAGCTGTTAAATGTACATCTAATTAATTCACTTCAGATAGAGAAACCAACTGTGTAAAAATAATTTAGAATAACTAGATTACTACAATATCACTGAGGAAATTATTGAAGATATGCTTATTGAGTTTTTTTAAAATTTTAAAGAAAGTATTTTTTCTTACTGTTTTCTTGGAGTTTTATTTTCTGTTTACCAGAAAGTTTATCAATATTCTAAAAGTTTACTGACAAAATATTTACTTAAGTTTTAATTTATTTAACTAGGAACCCAACATACATGAGATAAAGAGTATTTTGTTTCATGTTGTTTAAAAAATATGATCTGGCTTTGAAGTAGCTAAACGGGAATATAGAGAGAAATATACAAATAATCCCACATTTATGAAATAGTAATGGAAATCTTCTAAGTAGAATTTATGTAATATTAATCAAAAGACATTTGTCTTTTCTTTTATTATAAAGTTTTGTTTCATAAAAAATGTTAACTAGTAAATATAAACAACAACAAAAATTAAGCTAAGTATGTAATCAGAAAAAATGGTAACTTTGTCAGTATTTTCATTCAGAAAACCCTACTGCAAATAATTAATACTAAAGGAAAGAAAAAATATTTGAACCTAGGCTATCAGCTAAAAAAGTGCCACTTTCATAAGCATTTTGCAACCTTGCAAATGGTGGTCTTGCGTGAGCAAGGGGGTGGGACCAGATGGCCTCCAGAGGTCCCTTCCAACCACAGCCATCCTGTGACTCTCTGATTCGGGGATTCTGGTGAATCTAGATCTCCTCTTCCTTATTTAGATAAAACATTTTTTCAAGTTGGCCATGGCTATCCGCTGAGGGAAAAGAAACAATGCCATCTGATCTGGGTAGGTATTACGTCATACACCAAGGAAAATGATACTCAAAGATTTTATGAAAGTAATTCAGGAGCAGGCAGTGAGTCAAGATCTAGTTGAGCAATTCTGAATATGGAAAAAAAATCAAATGCTGCTCAGAGCTAATTTACAAATAAAAGAAAAGGATTATATACGCCAAATGTATTATACAGTGTGAACAGTTTGCCCAGTTCCTTCTACAAGTGAGTCTCAGCTGCTGTTCAAAAATGTTTTAAGAAGAACATAATATGCCTCCTGGAGCATGTCTACATGCAAAGTAGCATCTTTGCTAAAATAAAGCTTTTAAATTTCAAATGCGGCAACTGCACTTTTCTCAGAGGAGGGAAAAAGATCTTCTAAATATCAAATACACATACGATGAATAATGCTACATTTTGGCATATGACTAAATACCATGTAATGCAGAAGAGCAAATAACAATTTATTCTTATCTGACTGCTGAAAGTAATTTATTATTCTTATTTTTGTTATTATTTCATAGTACTCCTCTAGCTGCTTCACACAAAATATGAAAGGAGATGTGGTGCTTCCCTTGGATACTTAAGAGTTTAAGACAAGAATCTGTCATTTAGCACATGGTATAGTAATATTTGACCCTTTCCTGTTTATGCTTGGAGAGATGTTGAGGGAAGAGTATATTTTCCTAAGCCATAATGTCCCCTCCAACTTTCTGCTGCTCTAGAGAAGGACTTGAATTGCTACAAATATCCGTCTGTTGTAATGTACTTTTATCACTGCAATGTCTGTCACGGAGCTGGCAAAGTCATAATTTTCCTGATCAAATCCTATATAGTCCTGGGAGGTGGGATATAGCCGGTTTGCAGAGCCTGCCACGTCCATGCTGAGGAATCAGTGGTACAACACATTAAAAAAAGAGTAAAGGGCAGCTACTGCTCCCCCGACACACCTCACCGCCACTTTTCACCATTTCCCACGATGGTAGTGGTCTGTGCTTAAATGACAGTGGAAATGATAGTAATATGCACAAGTGTCAATCAGTAGAGGTGCAGGGAAATGGCTAGTCATTGCAGCTGTAAATGCAAACTGCCAAACAATTCAAATGCTGCTTCTACAATGCAGAGTTTCAGCACAATTTTGCTACATTTTAGCACGTCTGTTAGGGCCAGGGTTATGAAGGGGAGGTGATGGTGACTGAGCATTCAGAAGTTTTCTGAATGAGGCAACTACAGTGCAGCAAACAGGAGGACTGATAAAGCATCTGAAGTATAGTGGGCAAATGGAAGTGGGGGACAAAATAGACGTGGGATACTGACTTTCAGTGCAGTGGAAAGAGTATGTTGGAAAAGGGAATAGAAATACACCGTACAAGACTGAAAGCCAAAGAGAAGTTTTCTATAACTTTTTTTGTTTGTCAGTGTACATTTTCTTCTCCTACTTGGCCTTTATTATCTTCGATTTCTATTTTGAGAGACTTTTCCTCGTATGTTTCCAGAGATATAGCTTTAACAGAAAATCCCCTGATATTTAGGACCACTGTTCAGTGCAAATGTATTGCTATATAAGTCCTGCCTCCTAAAGTATTTAGACACCTAGTTCATTCATTCTGATAACAGTTAGGCATCCAAGAGTTCAAGTTTGTGTGTTTAGACAAATACTGTTTCAAGTATGGTTTTACTAGGATAAATGTTACCATACAAGGGTTTTTATTACTGCAGTTGTAATAGTTAAAAAAATTGCACTAGCCGACATAGTTATAGGAGTAAAATCTTGTAAGTGCAGACCAAGCCCTTGCCTATAAGAAACTAAGATGGAAGATTATGTCTCCCTTGAAAGCACTGTGTAAATTTACAGCAGCAGATAAATGATGCAATTGGAAAAGTATTTTTTTTGTAGATTGCTCTGAGAGTAATGCAGGCTGGCTGCGAAAGGAGTATTTTTAGAGGGTGAGAAGCTCATAAAGGGAGATGGTGGAGCTATAGGCCATTAATATAAGCAAGCAAGCATCCAGTACAGTGTGATGCAAATGAGTTATGAGTGACCTAGCAAGGCTTTAATCAGGCTGATGTAATAGCATAGATTTTGTGTAAAAGTAGGAACATGGTTTTGGACTTACTGACTTATTTTTATTTCTTTTTTATTATTTTTCCAGCTGGCTTACCCTTCTATCAACATAAATTAAAGCAAAGAAAAAGAAGAAACAAAGAAATATGTTACAGTATGTTAGGGCCCAAGTGCGAGCAATAAACTAAACAAAGAAAATGCCTTGAAATTTGCTTCTCAGAGGATTCAGGGACTTTACCCATTAGAAATGAATGCTCAGAAAAGGTGTCATTCTCTATGATACTGCTGATCCACAGAGAAGAAAAAGATTGAAGGGTAATTTGAAGACAGTCAGCCACCACTTTTCAGAGGAGTCAGATGAACTGCCAGTTTTGACATTCTGTCTAAAAGAAAACCTCCAGCATCACAGCAGTCTTAATATCCTCATGTCATTAGTAAGCGAGGAATCGAGAGACGTGTGAATGCTCAGATAGGGAATGATATTATACTTCTTAAACAAAATGAAATGTTCACAAATATTAACTGTCTGCAGAGTTGGATGGTTAAACAAAAAGATAAATATGTTCTTCATTTTACTATTTAGGTTGTACTGTTGATCCTGTACAGATAATTCCAACAAAAATTGTGCAGACCTATTGCATCAGAAAGAGAAATTATCTGCCTTCAGTATCAACACTAGCTGGTCCCTAAGGAAATCTTTACATAGGGCATGGTTTTGCTTTAAAAGGAAATTATTATTGTTGTTACTGTTGTTGCTGTTGTTATTATTATTAACTTGTATATAGTTGTCTGCTACTCTGCCCTCAATATGTTTTTGCTCTAGTCAAAAAAGGAGAAAGTCTGGGACTTGTGTTGCTTTGTCACTGCTGTGGGAATACTCCATAAAGAAAAGACGACATTTTATTACTAATATCTAAGGGATATTTTGCCAAGTACTACCTGGTATTTAAGAATATGCTTCTCTGCACTGTGTGGCATTTAAGCGTAATTACTGGGTTTTGCAACAGTAAGAAAAATTCTTGCTATGAACAGCAGGTAAGTTCCCATGTGCAATATTTACATTCAGATACCAGTATGGATGATCATAGAAAAAAAGTGAATAAGTTTGGACATATACCAGGTAGAACATGCAAACCTATAAACTATGAAAGGGCATAAACTGCCCCCCACTCCCACCCTCACGCTGTGCTGGGGGTTTAGGGACAGATTCCACCTTTTTGCTGGTCACTCTTTTCCATCCGCATGATGTCTTCCTTCAAGATGAGGTCTCTCTGGTTTGCAACTTTGTCCAATGTCAGTTAGTTTTCAGACAAGTCAAGCATTCAATCTGCAACTTGTACTTCCAGAATCAAGGCTTTCCATCACAGACTGGATGTAGATATGAAAGAAATCAAATCCTTTCATTTTCTCAGAGCAAAAGTGTTTAGAGGATGCCTGTAGGTGTTTGTGTCACTGACCAGAAGATGCAAAAATTCAGTCATGGCTTTCTATGAAGGCTGCTTGTCAGGTCCTGATTGTCAGAAATTAAAGTGAGACCAAGCTCATGTACAATGGTTTTCTCCTAGTCGAGGTTTTCTGAACCAGTGAGAGTGCACCACTCCATTCGACAGCTATCACTACATCTCTCCTCTTCAAAATATTAGTTCTCAAAAAGCCTGAGGAAGCTGCCTTGGTGAAAACGATTTGGTTTCTTTTCATGTGTTTTAAATCTGATGCCTCATAATCTCATTGGTTGTTCCAAATGAACTTTCATGTGGTATATTATTAGTATTTCCCCATGACTCAGTGTCACAGGATCTTTCTCCAAACCTTCACGGTTAGTGTCAAGGTTTAACCCTGGCCAACAGCTCAGCCCCACACAGCCACTTGCTTACTCCCCTGCAGCGGCATGGACGAGAGAATCTGAAGGGTAAAAGTGAGAAAACTTGTGGGCTGAGATAAAGACAGTTTAATAGGGAAAGCAAAAGCTGCCCACGCAAGCAAAGCAAAACAGGGAATTCATTCCCCACTTCCCATGGGCAGGCAGGTGTTCAGCCATCTCCAGGACAGCAGGGCTCCAGCACGCAGAAAGGTGACTTGGGAAGACAAACGCCATCACTCCGAACATCCCCCCCTTCCTTCTTCTTCCCCCTTCAGCTTTATCTGCTGATCACGACGTCCCATGGTCTGGCATCTCCCTTGGGTCAGTTGGGGTCAGCTGTCCCGGCTGTGTCCCCCCCCAACTCCTTGTGCCCCCCCAGCCTGCTCGCTGGTGGGGTGGGGGGAGAAGCAGAAAAGCCCTTGGCTCTGCGTGAGCACTGCTCAGCAGTGACGAAAACATCCCTGGGTTATCAGTGCTGTTTTGGTCACAAATCCAAAACAGCATCATAAAAGTTACTGTGAAGAATATTAACTCTGTCGCAGCCCAAACCAGTACAGTCAGTTTTAGTTTTAAGTATCTTTATATTGTTACTGTACACAGCTTTATAGCTGTATAGTTTGCCCACTTTTCAGATAAAATGGGTGCATCAGTGTCTCTCCCTTAGTACAGCACGCTCTGCAATACCAGGGATAACTTCCTTTTCACTGTAAGAAAGGATTATTAAAGCTATTCCTTAGTCAGGGAAGGTCCTCATATGGCTAACTGTGACTAACTGGTAGTCAGCCCTTATTTCATGACAGCCTGGATCTTGAGAAGAAATTCCAATCCACTTAGAGCTCTGACCACATCTCTGTGAAGTCTTATAGCACTGAAGTTGTTTGGTAATGTCTTTATTCATCTAAACACCCCAGTATTTACTAAATTTGAACAATGAATATTGCTGAAGTTGCAATAATAAAAAATGTGCATTGCATTAGAATGTAAAAATTTTAATTAGGCTTACAGTGAATTCTTGGGTCTACATATACAGGGTAGCTCCTTTTGCCAATAATGACATTTTGACAACAAAACAACATTGTTTTTCATAACTTGACACATGATAGGAAGTGAGATACATTTACAAGCAATGAGTCAAAGCAAAATATATAGTTCTAATTCTTAGCGTCATGTGCTGACCTCCGGATAAGTATTCATACACCCATAAACAAAGTGCCTTGGAAAAATTCAGTTGCTAGAAAATAACCTCCTTTTTGTAGGAAGTGGCATATGTTGTTGTTATTATGTAAACTAGCAATATAAATAACTGTCTTTTGGGGACCAAGGATATTACCGCTATCTCTCCTACTTAACCTTTTCATTTGTTTCAGAGTAGTTGATTTCACAAGAGGATTACTAGGCTTACATTCAAACTTCTCTGTGTGCATAAATGAGTGCTTTTCATAAGAAACTAATTGCAGCCTCAATAAATATGAATATGAAATTGGGGCTAGAACTGAAAAAGATCTCCATTAAGTCTTCAATATTGTAAACAATCAATTTTTGATGCCTCCCTCTAAAAGGACTGAGACTCTCAACAGGAGTTCGTACAAAAATCTTTGTTAGAGTTCTCCTAATTTCAGCGGGGGAGAATATTTTCAGGACTTGTCAGTTTTGAAAATTCTTCCAAATATTTTTAATAGCTCTAATTTTGGTGCAGAATTGCTGATCCCAATGTCTGGTGTTTATATCCATAATAAATTCGAGATGATTTTCCACAACTGAACCCATAGAGCTGCAGTTTCAACACTTTGCATCAGAATGCTTTTTTGGTAACCTGAAAAGGCAACTAAAAATATCCCACGGTCTTCTTTAGCAGAAATGCACTCTTTCTGATGACAAATCTGCAAATACACAAAAATATATCTAGAACATAAGTATTTTAAGTTGTAATATATGGGAGGGGAAAAAAATTGAAGGAAATTGTTGCTCAAAGAGAGTTAAAAAATACAACACTAAGGGAAACTGCATATTCAAGTTTGAGAATAAATTACAAATAAAAGAGGGAAAAAACTTGAAAAAAATCTATCATAATGTGCTGTAAGCACAGTTCTCAGAGCAACCATAATTGGCATTATTGCATCACTCTTTAATAGCTCATGTTGACTAATATTTCCTGTGTGAAACATGAAAGTGCAATTAATTATTTGAATTCTGTAAGGAAACTAGTTTCAAATAGATGTATGCCAAATACTGCACACACTGTTACTCAGATTTTTTTTTTTTTTTTCCTGAAAAACTATTTAAAAAAAAGCAGTGGAGATGGTACTGTCTGCTGGGAAGTCATCCTCCAAATGATTTTTTTAAAAAGTCTGGTAAACTTGGTGAACCTCAAATTAACTAGAGTCAATTTTCAGTTAAGATTGTGTAACAGATTTTGGTTGGATGACTCTTATGTTCTTACCAATAGAAACAGTAAAAACAATAAAGATTTCACAAGTGTCCCATAAGTTACTTTTTATTCTTTTTCGACTTTGTTACATATTTTTTCTCAATATTTCATTTCAGGTACCATACCTGCAAGTGTATACATGCACTAAATTAGTATTTATATATGCTTTAGTATAATTTTATATAAATTCCTCCTGAACTTTTAAGTGTCTGGGTACTAAAAGTGCAATAGAAAGAAAAATGGAATGAAATCAAAGGTAAAAATAACCTCTACTTTATTATCATAGTTCTTAGCTATGAAAAATGGCTTTTGCTGTCATGTTTTGAGTGGGTTTTTTTCTCCTTTGAGTCTGATGCTTGCTAACTGCTGCTATCCTGTGTAAAAAAAAAAAATAAAAAAATTAAAAATAAATAAATAAATTAAAATTAAAATTAAATCCCTTTACTTGCTTCCTGCTGCTCTGAATTTCCTATAGGTCTTGCCTGCTTCCTGAAAGTAGAGCTTGAGACCCACCCCTGCAATAGCTGAAACCCAGTAACACTCAAACATTTATGAAATCTTCTTGTAGGCTATTGTTTGACAAGGAGAACTTGAGATATTATGAATGATTTCTCCACTCTGTGAAAATAGCAGTTGACACTATGGATGTGGTTTTAAATTCTCAAGTTCTAACTTTTAGGAGCAAAACCAAGGTACTGTAAAGGTTTCTTCAAATAAGAAACATAACTTTTTTCTTTACCTGATATGTGTCAAAGAAAGGATGATCAGTATACTAACATAAATTTAATGAATGCGTATTTACTGCATATATGGCAATATTATAAATGCAATTTCAACCACCAAACATCAAGATTCCAATCTTTCATCTGAAGTCTCTGAAGAAGAAAAGTATATTGCATAGTCAGATGACTATTTACCCAGTTAGCTGGGGAGTACACCACTTCTGATGTGATGCAAGGTTGAACTTCAAAACAAGTAGGCAGTGATTCCAGAGACTACTCAAAGGCTTAAAGGCATTTCTATACCATTTGAAAAGACAACGTGTTTACTATGTTGTATTCAAAATTACATAGTTACTTTTGAAAACCCATAGCCTTCCTTTTCATTAATATTGATGACTTTTCAAGGCGATATTATTCTTTGTATTTTCTGAGGTTACTATCATAGTTCATGGAATCTACCTTAATAATTCCTTAATATCTACTCTGTACTGCTTCTGAGCCAAATCGACTGCTCCTGTGCCATCCCAAAAGTTTCTATGTAGTTAGCCCATTGCACTTTGTTAAGGGAAGGTCAATTTCATGTACTTTACATTTATATAGTTCTATTCAAATCAGATGACTTCTAATGAAAAATTCAGAATTCAATGAATAACAAATTTTCCTGTTGAACATTTTGCAGAAAAATATTTTCAATTATTTGCTTTTAGTTTTTAAATAGTCTACTTCATGTTTTCCTTTTCTTTCTTTGCTTTCTACAGTAAGTATAATGTAGGAAGTCAGGAAAGAAAAACAATATATGCAGGTTTCCCTAACAGAATCTTTTAATGAATTCTCTATGTGTGACCCACTCACCTATGCTGGGAAAGTTTCAATGGGCTGTTTGAAATGGATAATTAAATATCTGTTATTGTTTGCAGGACAAGTGGCAAATGCCACTACAGTAATATTCCTACTGTTAAGCTTATCCAATGAGATGGGAAATTGAAGAGGGCAGACTCTATTTATGAGTATAAAATGCTTCTATATTATTTTCCATAATAACAAAGAGAATCTCCTACTCAAATAAAATGAATTTAATTTTATCATGCAAAAAGTAAAAATCTTGCTTTCGTAAGATATAAAGTACTTGGAAAATTGACTTCAAGAGGACCCATGATATTTTTAGCATGCTGAGAAAACTCAGTTAATACTTAACTGAAGTTATTCTACCTGCATAAATCAAACGTGCATTGACAAGAGGATTTGGTTATAAAAATTCATTTTAAAAAAGATCAGATAGCAGTCTTGAATTAAAAGCTTTTTAATTTTAAATGTGTCCTGGTTTTGGCTGGGATGGAGTTAATTTTCTTTCACTAGTAGCTGGTAAGGTGTTATGTTTTGGATTCAGTATGAGAAGAATGTTGATAACACACTGATGTTTTCAGCTGTTGCTAAGTAGTGTTTGGACTCAAGTCAAGGATTTTTCAGCTTCTCCTGCCCAGCCAGCGAGAAGGCTGGAGGGGCACAACAAGTTGGGAGGGGACACAGCCAGGGCAGCTGACCCAAACTGGCCAAAGGGGTATTCCATACCATGTGATGTCATGCCCGGTATATAAACTGGGGAGAGTTGGCCTGGGGGGCAATTGTTGCTCAGGAACTGACTTGGCATCAGTCGGTGGGTGGTGAGCAATTGCATTGTGCATCACTTGTTTTGTATATTCCAATCCTTTTATTATTATTGTAATTTTATCATTGTTATTCTTATCATTATTATTTTCTTCCATTCTGTCCTATTAAACTGTACTTATCTCAAGCCATGAGTTTTACTTTTTTTTTTCCCCCAATTCTCTCCCCCATCCCAGTGAGTGGGGGCGAGTGAGTGAGCGGCTGCATGGTGCTTAGTTGCTGGTTGGGGTTAAACCACAACAAAATGACAGGAATATTTTTAAAAAATAATTGTGCCTTGAGTGCCTTTGCAAGGCAAGCACCTACTTAGAGCATAGTGGTCACAGTAGAGTTGCAAGCCCACTTGTTTGTAAATCAGCATAATGCATCTGCAGTGACAGATTATGTAAGTATTTAAATTCCCTTCAAGAACAAGATCACATTGTGTTGTCAGATTCTAATATGCAAACTGATTGATTAAATAAGGCCACTTTTACTTAAAGTTCACGTCAATCTTTGTACCTTGAGCATATTAGACCGAATATTTAGACTTTTTCCTCTTTCAGCCATACTACATGAAATAGATCCACATATGTGGTCTTCTAGACAGATTTTTTTTGGTCTAAATAGTGGCAAAGAAAAAAAAAGTAAGCATTTAGAAATATATATAATCTGAATTTTTCCTTCCTTTTGGGGATGAGCATAAAGTCATGTCACTGTAAAACATATTCTACTGCCAGTAGAGGGCTTGAAGAAAAACCAACACAAAACACTGTATTAAAAAAAGAAGCACTAATTATTTGAAAGACAAATTTGTTTTTATTATGAAACAAGGTTAGGGCTGTAGGAGTCACAAATGAACAAAACTATAGGTATTATAGAATTATAGCACCACACCACATAGGCATGAAGTCCTGCTTTTTTCTTGTCCCTTGCCTTGCTGCAATATGAGCAACAGTGTACATTTTCACATAAGTATATTCTTGATAGAGGAGTAGACTCTAGAAAACAAATATTTGTAGAAATTTGTTTGTATAAGTGTTTTCCTTTAAAATGTGCTTACACCCAAAAGCAACTGGATTAAGAACTTAGTCTTTTATATGGCATTATTCAAAGTGCTATTAATTTAAACAATTTCATCTATACAGAACCTCAGAAATTAAAAATATTATGTTTATTTTCAAGAAATATGCAAAATAAATTGAAAGAGCAATAATATGGTGATGGTAATATGTGCAAAATATATCATCTTCAAAATGTTGCAGCAATTCTGACAAAGATGACATAAAATATACAATTACAATACAATTAATTATATTTAAAGAAATGGCTTTTTAATTAGATGTCTTTTAGCATTTCCAAAAATCATTCTCCTATGTCCACACTCTCAACCTACACATTTAACCCATTTTTTGAAGATCAAGTTTGCAGACTGTTTACATGTTTGATAGGAAACTCAAATAAATGAGTAACCTGATTCAAAATTTCTCCAGGTTTTGCAATCAGCAAAATATGCTTGGTGTCAAGCACTCATTTATTTACTCATGTAAATGAGTGGTTATGCTTTCTCAGTAGATTAGACCCACTCCACCGGAGTGTATGAATAGTTCAGGTCTTAGTAAAGGTGAGCTGGAGCTAGGCTCATGGTGAAACAATGTGGTTGAAAAGAAAAAAATCTTTGGAATTGTAAGTTTAAGCCCTTCTCCATCTTCCAGTCTAAATAATCTCCTAGATAAATAAATGTAATGACTTAAAGGAGTAATACCCTTCCTACACCTTTCAATAAATGAATCCTAAGGTGTCGGAATGCTTCTATTAAAGCAAATCTACATCTGTCAATTTAGCAAACATGACCTGAAACACTTCAAATAAAATTTTGACTTCAAATAAAAATTTATATTTATAGCCCTAAATTCTGAGATATGAAGCAAAAAGCCAAATACTCATACTTTATCTTTTTAAAATTCATTTTGACTTGGAATGCATGCTTCATTCAGTAATATTTAGGCAAACAGCTGTACAGAAGCCAAGATAATTCAATAATAATAAAAAGTAGTTCATGTTCACAAATGCTTCATATTACTAGTGGTGCTGAAATAATATAAAATCCAAAACTGGATAGTGAAGAAACAATTTAAGTGTCAAGAAAAAAATGTGTCAAGAAAATAATGATGCATTGGCAAAAAAGATCCCTGGAATTTCCATGGATGCAACTGGTTAAGAAACATGTAAATAAAGCAACAAGTACCTCAAGCATGAATTAAATTATGAGAGAAGTTAAAGAAAAATAAATGGAAATAAATCAAGCATATTATGGGAAGGAAAAACAACAGATGGCAGAAGAATTTAAGATAGGTACAGGATACATGCCAGCAAAAGGAAAGTTCAGTAGCAGTAACCTGTATACCCACAAGGAAAGAAAGAACGCTAACATTAACAGTACTCATAGATGCAGCACATTTTAGTTGGGGGGGGCCGGAAGATAATCATGGTTACAAGTGTAATCATTTCTAACAGAAGCAGGCAGTTTCTGATATTGATTCTGGTGTTAGCAACACATTGGAATGTCCTGTAAATCCTATACATTTGGAAAACATTTCAAAATGTATCAAAAGTTAAAGACTAACTGATCATATGTGGTGGGTTGACCCTGGCTGGACGCCAGATGCCCACCAAAGCTGCTCTATCACTGCCCTCCTCAGCTGGACAGGGGAGAGAAAATTTATTAAAAGGCTCATGGGTTGACATAAGGACAGGGAGAGATCACTCACCAATGACCATCATGGGCAAAACAGACTCAACCAGGGGAAAATTACTTTAATTTATTACCAATCAAATCAGAGCAGGAAAATAAGAAATAAAAACTAAGTCTTGAAACACCTTCCCTCACCCCTCCCTTCTTCCTGCGCTCAGTTTAATCCTGATTTTCTCTACTTCCTCCCCCTCAGTGGCACAAGGGGACGGGAAATGGGACTTGGGTCAGTTCATCACACATTGTCTATGCTGCTCTTTAGGGGGAGGACTCTTCACACTCTTCCCCTGCTCCACCGTGGGGTCCCTCCCGCGGGAGACAGTCCTCCACAAACTTCTCCAAGGTGAGTCCTTCCCACAGGCTGCAGTTCTTCACAAACTGCTCCAGCGTGGGTCCCTTCCATGGGCTGCAGTCCTTCAAGCACAGACTGCTCCAGTGTGGGTGTCCCGTAGGGTCACAGGTCCTGCCAGCAAACCTGCTCCAGCGTGGGCTCCTCTCTCTCCATGGGGCCATAAGTCCTGCCAGGAGCCTGCTCCAGCGAGGGCTTCCCACGAGGTCACAGCCTCCTTCAGGCATCCCCCTGCTCCGGCGTGGGGTCCTCCCCGGGCTGCAGGTGGAGATCTGCTCCCCTGTGGACCTCCCTGGGCTGCAGGGGGACAGCCTGCCTCACCATGGTCTTCCCCACGGGCTGCAGGGGAATCTCTGCTCCTCCTCCTCCTTCTTCATGGACCTGGGGGTCTGCAGAGTTGTTTCTCTCACAGATTCTCACTCCTCTCTCCAGCTGCAGTTGCAGTTGAACAGAGTTTTTTTCCCCCTTCTTGAATCTGCTCTCCCAGAGGCACTACCACCATCACTGATGTGCTCGGCCTTGGCCAGCGGTGGGTCCGTCTTGGAGCCGGCTGGCATTGGCTCTGTCAGACATAGGGGAAGCTTCTGGCATCTTCTCACAGAAGCCACCCCTGTAGGCCACCCACTACCAAAACCTTGCCATGCAAACCCAATAAACCATAACATCTAACAAGCCATCATGGAGCCACTATAATTGAAATGTATCATGTTTTAAACATAAAAGATATAAATTCTAGTGATGATTTTATTGCAGCAATTCTTTTGAGTATATACTTTATAGCAATCAAAAGGAAAAATTAAACCACTTTTTAAATTTATGTATATATACATTCATATATATGTATAAGTGTATTTTAAGGTAGGTGGGAGGATAAGTTTTTATATTTGAAGAAAGTATCTTCCCATAAAGAGTAGAACACGTTCAGGGTCATTAAAGGTAAGAAGATGATTGGCGTCAACCAGTATGAGTTTATAACCAGTGAATGGACCTCTGTGATAAGAAGACTGGCTCCATGGATAAGGTAAGTGCAGGGGACATTGTTTACCTTGTTTATAGCAAGGTCTTCAACATAATCTCTCATAGATCCTTACAGCCATACTGATAAGGTATGATTTGGATAGGCAGACTCCATGGTGGGTAGAAAATTGGCTGAACTGCGGGGCTCCAAGGTTTGTGATCAGGAGGACAAAGTCCTGTTGATGGACAGTTACTTACTAGTGATATTCCTTGGGTTTGATATGGAAGCCAATATGGCTCTATGTTTTTATTAACTACCCAAGATGTCGGATAAAGTTCACTCACAGCAAGTCTGCTGGTGATGCTGATTTAGGGGAAGTAGCTGATATTTCAATCGGCAGCGGGACCTTGAAAAACTGGAGAAATTAACAACATAAATATTATGAAGTTCAATAAAGAAGAAGGTGGATACAACAGGTGAGACAGGATAACCCCATGTACTGGTACAAGTTGGGGTTGACTGTCCAGAAAGCAGCTTTGCAGAAAAGAACCTCAGGATCTTGGTGCACAAGTTGAACTTGGTGAGGCAGGAGTATGCCTTTGTGGCAAAGACCAATCACATACTGAGTGATTTTAGCAAGAGTGATGGCAACAGAACAAGGAAAGCTGTTTAGCCTGTAGTTTCATGCAATAGCCGTGTAAGAAACAGAAGTGATATTATGTATCTTGAGCTGGTACACCACAGTTTTCACATAAATATTCCACATAAATTCTTCCCATCTATTGACTTTAGCTGTGGTTCTGAAAATAATGAGATAAACTCCAGGATGACGTGATTTCACTCATATATTTTATGGCTTTTGCTGTCTACTCTGCTTTCTGACTGCAAACCCATTCACTTTAGCTCTTCAATCTTCCCGAATTTCTCAAATAAATTTTCCTGCATAAATCTTTACTTCTTTCAGCCACCGTGATAAACTTCTATGTATCACCAAGAATCTTTCTCTCTCCACAGCACCTTCCTTAATTCCCTGTCAAACAGTGGAATTTCCAAAGGATAACGGAATAATTATAATGAGATGAGGAGTAGCCCAAATACCCAGACTCCTACTTAATGTGATTTCAGCAATGTTTTCCTGGACTCATTTACCTGACACCATCTTGGCTAATAGTGATCTTGGATAGACAATGTGTATAGAGACTGTGGAGAGCTCAAGAGTATAAAACGTTTAATTTTCTTTGTGCTGATGTCAGAAAAACGGCTTCTCCTGGCACCAGTACCAAACCAGAACAAGGGACAGCTTCTGTGGCCCCTTATCTGAACTAGCGGCTAGGCTGATCTCAGGAAGAGGGTCAGTGCTTTGGAAGTTGCCTGTGGGAATGGAGGCCTTCAGGACTTCACCGGGAAGGAATCTAAAAATGCTATGTTTTTTTCTTACCGTTGAGGTTTTGATACAGTTCTTTTTAAGATGTTAAAAATTTTCTGTCATTTCTTACATGAATTTTATTTACATCCCAAGTAGATTGGAACCTGAAAGCACCTTAGCATCATTTAAATAATTTAAATAATTTTACTACAAATCACTTTGGTGAAACAGTGGATAATTTGAAGTCAATTAGAATACATTAAAAAACCGGCAAGGTTTTCATTTCAACAAGATCATACTGACTATATCTGTCACAAACCCCAATCTCCAAGAAACTGGAGACATTTACTTTTCACATTACTACTAACAATTTTAAATTTTGGAAGAGATGTTTTTCTTAATGGGAAGTGAGAGAATGTTCTGCCAGTCTAAGCCTGAGGTTAATAGAATGGGCAGAGAAACACACATGCACACACTCTCTGATTTCCTTTATGTAGGACATTGTATCTATTCATGTATAAAGTCCCATTAAGGTTGTGATTGACTACTTAGTATGAATTTAAAGAAAACACATTGTGATAGAGAATAGCAGGTCAGTAAATTGAAATAGCATATCAGCATATCTTTTTCCTCTCTTGAAATAAAAAATTGTTAAATTCATTAATAGCTGCAAAAATTAATTTTTACACAAAGAACTTAGCTTACCCTATATGCTGAAAATCCTCCTAAAGCAAAGATGAGTGCTGATGCTTTGTTACTGTGTGAGTGGCATGTGGTGCAGCAGTAATTCAATGTGCAATTCTTGGCAGCAGTAATTCATTCTTGACATGACATTTATAGCGTCAGAAAACATAAACAAAAAAAAGAAAAAAGGAAAATAACTGTACTTAGATAGTTTCTATTGTTATTGTGACTAATCATCCACAGTACATTTGTTACTTGTAAAAGAGAAGAAAAACTTTGAACACTGGGACATTTAAAGAGTACTTAGACAGCCTTTAATCAAAAAGATTATACAAAGACATTCATAGAATGATGGATGTTTCACCCCAGAGAATTCATGACTTTGTCTGGGATATTTTTACAGCTCTGAAACAAACATTTTTTCACCTTGCATTTTGTGGGATTCAGGAAAAAATCGAAGACTGTAGTGCTGTGCTAGCAAAATCTCAGTGACAGATATTTTTTCCCAATTAGAAGTGCATATGTTTATTGTAATGTCACAGCACTTTTTTTGTTGATCAAGAAAGAAAGATTTATCTATTTGTTTATTTATTTTTCATAAAAACAATTTGAACTAATGCCTATGAAAGCCACACACACATGCAGACGCTAATGTGCAGGATGGCACGCATGTTCAAAAAAGCATAAAGTTATTAAATATAGGCCTAGAGCTTTTATTAATTTCAAAATATGGAGAAATATATGAACCCAAATTATGTACTGTATATATGATCTTGGAGCAGAGACACAGTAAAATGAGTTATTGGACTTCAGTTTCTCCTCTGCAGGAAGGTGTAACTCTGTGAGAAGATGACTGCAGCATGACACCACCATCCCCTTCCTCTGGGCTCCAGACAGACTGGGATTTATACCCAATGTGGTACAGTTCGTAATGAAAGCCCCTAAGTATTCCAGAGAGGAAGCTGAGAAGAAGGAAAAACTGAAAACCAGCACTGTGAAAGCTGTGTCTTAACATCCAGAAATCCCATGGTGTGAAAAATTTTAGTAATGACTAAGAGACGATGAGAGATATGACACCCAGATGTGTCCAGCTGGATTACATCAGGGCATTTTGAATGGCACCAGGTGATTATTTTTAGACAACCAAACAGATCCCCAGCTTTTCATGTGAGTTCCCATAATGGTCAACAGAAATCTTGTAAATACCATCGGTGCGTCTTGATTCAGCTTAAACTTGGGTATCTAGGGCTATTAGAAATTTCAAATTGACTTGGAGTTAACTATAATGGCACAAAACCCACTAGAGACCTCTGTCTGTTTGGAAACACTCTCATGTTTTTAAAATGAAAGCAGATGATGGCATGAACTGATATGAGTTACGATGTATCAAATCTCCAATCCTTGATTCATCAAAAAGGGGATCAATAATACCATAGCTTAAGACCCATGATCTCTTTATTCAGGCTCTATATGGAAGAAACAACTTTTGGCTTCTATGTGCTCTCTGCAGACAAAAGTCCTACCTGTAGTAAAAATTAAAACAAATCCTGACAGAAATATAATACTTACAGAAGTTAGGAAAAAGTTATATTTCTGAATTTCAGAGAAGGAACATCTTGGTATCCTTGGTTTCTACATACAACCATATTTATATTATTGAGTATTTATGCTGTCGAAGAGTCTAACAAAGATGAAGACAGTCGTACTGAGGAATCGTACTCCTAATCCAAACTACATGCTAATACAAAGATGCACACTGCATACCAAAAGGAAAAAAATAAAGAGGTGAATTGCAGTCTTACCTTAAGGAAACATTATTTGTTACAGAGTGAGTGAAAGAAACTACAGGGGTAAGAATCAGCTACTCCCCGTGTTATCCCATATAGCAAAGACAAGACAGTGAATGATTACCTAGTGAAGGACAAAGGAGGCAATGCTCTCACATGGTCTGATACTACAACACCTTTCTCCTACTGCTTTCTTCTTTCTGTGCCACAGCCCTTCTCCAAGAACAACCAGTCACAATAATTGTGCTGATCATGTATGTGTGTATGAAACAATTAAGTAACTCAATAAATAAAGCAGCAGTTGCTATGTCCATTATGTGTATATATGCATAAGGTTGTTGCAGAAGGAATTAGATGCTACCATTGCTTCAGACCCTTACGTAACACAGAGTGACTAGTCAAAATTGTCAGATGAAGCATTACCACAAACACTGTAATTCCTCACTATGCTTATCTGAAATAGTGTTTATGCCATTGATTAATGTACTTTGTCATTGAGAAAAGCATCCACATACTGATTAGTGCATGAAGTAAGCGTCTAAGGTGGCTAAAGAGAACTGGCAATCAATCAGCTACGTATACCACAATCTCAGAATAAAAATCTCTGCTGGGAGAAGGAGGGAGAGCAAGGGAGAAAGAGAGAGAATTGACCACCATGATCCTCTTCACCTTGCCAGTAGTGCTGTGCTTTGACTAAGTTGATTTCACTTTTGCATTTATCTGTCACCAAGGTAACCTGTGACACTGCTTAAAGCTTACTAAATTTGTTGTATATGTGCAGTCTGTGTCTATTTAAAGCACTACAGTATCTCCGTCCTCTGTGACTGTTTTTTGGGTTTGTAACATGACTTCTGTACTTGCTACTATTTGTCTTTTTAATGACTTCATTGTGAAGCATTAAGCAAATAGAGCAAGTACCTGTCCCTGATTTATATGTTTCTATAAGAAAAGCTGGAATGTAATTAAATAATTAGATTCTGACACACAATTCATGACTGAAGAAAATCTAAAATGTGTCCTATCCTAAAGAATAGTTACAATTGCAGATGGATGTTGTAAGAACTTTTCATTTGTATTTGCACTTTTTTTTTTCCTTTTAGAGAAAATGAGAGTTTTTAACAACTGGAAAATCTCTGGAATGCTCAGGTTCTGTCCCTTTATCAATTTTAATAATAATAATAATAATAACAACAATAATAACGATAACAACAACAACAACAACACTACTACTACATAAAATAGAAAGAATATCCACTGGGATTAATAAAATAATATTTTCATTCATGCTCAGACTAATATGAAAAATAACAATTTTTTTGCTGAACTGGATTAAATCATTTCAGTACAGTCCAATACTGACTTGCATTTGTCTGCACTCTATGTTACTTCACCAGAATTACAGTTCTGATTGTATTGTACCATTTATTCTCCCCTTTAGATCAGAATTCCATGTTAACTGATTATCTGATGAAGTATTATAGCATTTTCTCTGCACAGAATATTGTTAGGTATCTCTGGAGTCCTATAACTGTAGAAATTGTAGAAGATATCATGTGTCTGGGAGTTTCTCACATGTAGAAGAATGATACTTTGAGAAAGCCAAAATAGAATATCCAACATCTCCAAAAAGAGACAGTTCAATAGTGATAGAAAAAAATAGCTTATTTGAATTATTCTCCAGCATTTTACTTCTCATTGCACAGACAAGTTTTTTGACTGAATTTCAATTTCTGTATTTTATACACTTTTGATTAAAAATATTAAAAATCATAAAGATATATGGGATCAGTTCTAACTAAAACCAGAGAAACAAAGATAGAAAAGAAGTTGTATTTTAAAAAAATAGTTTACTTTTCTTTTGTACTAATCCCCAAGTTCAGCTACCTTTTACCTAATACAAGCATTTTCAGCTTTAAATTATTACAAATTAAGTAGCTTTTCCTGTACACATAGGTTGCACCACTGTCATGATTTCATTGCAGTTCCAGGAGTGTATCAGTTTAAAGGAAGAGGATATAGCCTATTACTTAACAGGGAAAAAAAAAAAAAAGCATCATTATAAGGCAAATTTACCTTCTACCACAATTATTGTGTGGATGCAAGTATTTCCATTAAAAGTGTTTAAAAAAAAAAAGAAACAAACCCAAAAGAATTTAAAACCCCCAACAAAATGGCATAGAACTTAACTGTACATCAGGCAGAAAATAAGCAACATTTACATACTGAGTAGGGAGACACTTAAAGTAATTAGTTATTTTAAACATTAGAAATGTGAAAATGATCTTTCTAATACAGAGAAAAACAAATTATTGTTAAACTTAAGAAATAAGTATTTATATTGTCAGAGTAAGCAGTAGGCAATGTGTTAGAAGAAAGAAGCCTAGAATTAGAGAGACACACTGCTTTCTCAACAGATAGTAATTATACAATTAACTATGGGAAGATTAAAGTAGCACTACAGGGTGATTATACATCATGCTGAACTCCAATATAGAGACCTCATTTCTCCGTAACACAGCACTAAAACTGACTGACATCAACTAGGACACCAGCAAGGCACCTCTATGGGATCATTGCATTCCAGTCATCCATTCTGACACTATCAGTTTCAGTCAATTTTTTGCTCCCTTTTAAAAAAGATAAAAAGCAAATAACAATCATGGTCTTCTTAGAATCAAATTTTCTATCAAAACAAACAAAATAACTTTCGCATTTTCCTAATCTTTTTGATTACTGTTACCACAGATAACAGTATTGCTCATTTTCATTGTTATTAGCAATCTTACATGGAATAGATTCACACGATTTCTAAATCATTTATTTTAGTAAGGCACGTTGATAGTGCTATCACTTATCTCTAAGGATGAACATAGTTCTTTCCTCATGAGGCTTTTCCAATCATTGCTGTTGTTAATAGTATTTTGGGTTTTATTTGTCAACTAGTTTAGCAAACTTCTTTCTTTTTGGATACTCATTTTTCTTCCTTAGTTTTTCATCAGGGACTCAACTGAATGTCAAGATAGAAAAGAAAAAGAAACCAATGGCATATGGTCTGCCTCTTTACAGATTAGATATAAACCAGAGACTGCATTCAAAAACCTCTGTAACAGAGAGGGTATAAAAGGTAAATATTTATTAAGGTGTCCTGTCCTTCCTCTTTGTCATCCATCCATTTATATAGAAAAGAGTAATTAGTGTAACATCAAAATTATCTAATCTGTAGTTCCCTAGGCCCTCTAGTTACTTCCTTTTGTAAGATTATTTGTAAATTGCTTTGAAATGTGAACAAATGAGCCATCTTTTCATTTATTTGCAGGTAAATATGCTTGACTTGGAATTGGCGTTTATTTTTCAACCTGCATGTTTCAAATGTATATTTTCAGCATTTTTGTAAAGGAAATCCTCTTTTCTACTACCTCTACATTTGGCCTTTTTGGGTGTATTTCTTCGGTGTTGATTTCAGAATGTATTTTTATTCTGTTCTTATTTCTCATATTATATATTATTTCAAAAACTATTTTCATTTCGTATCATTATTCTATTCTGAAAACTCAACCCTGACACCTGAATCCTTATTTATTGTCTGCTCATTATAATAGTTTTTAATTTCTCTTCCTTGCCTTTGCATCAACTAATACATGGTTTGAGTGCTTTCTGCCAAAGCTCTACTTCTGTTGCTAGTTAGTTTTAAAAGGTTTTGTTATAGTGAAAATCACTTTCAAGGGCAAGAATTCTGACTCTTTTACCTTGAGAAGGTCAAAGCCGGATATAGCTTCTGTTGGAGAAGCCCAATCCATCAAGCATGAAAACTGAACCCAATATAGCAAAAGTCATTTTTTACCTTGTCACAGTAAAAAAGTGGCACAAGATAGTCACATGTCTACATAAATCTTCACTCATTGTGCCAAGGGGAAAAGCAACACAAAGTAATTCATCAATACTGGAGGGTGTGTCCACTTCCATATCAATAAACTAACTATGATGTTTTTTAATTAGACAAAGACATATAGAAAGACTTAATGTTTCCTGCAAAGACGTAATATTTCCTGCAAAGAGCTGTCTAAAAACAACCAAAGATATTGATTAACTGTGTCAGCACATCATACTTTGTATCTCAATGCTTTTAAAATGAAATTTCTCAACCATTGTCTTATTTCACTATAAACATAATTAGACACAGCACCAATTCTTCTTCAGAATACAGGAATACCCGGTACCCTTCTTTCTCCCCTGAAGCTGGAAAGAAGCATCATCGAGATCATCTAGAACAGTGTAAGTAAGACAGTATAAGAACAGCATAGGGGTGTTTATTTTGTTTTGTTTTCCAGGAAATCATTATAATAAACCAAAGATGAACATAAACTGAAAAAAACATCCCCCATGCTTCAGATTAATTTGGACCCATGTCACAAATTTACATAGTTTTTTGTTTAGATGGATAGGGATCTTATAGACTTCCTAAGTCCATCAGTTAAGAACCAGGGCTACTTATAGAAATATAGCTTGACTTGTCACATCACCTGGCAGACTTCACTGCTGTTAGCTAACATTCACAAAACTGCTGGAGTGCTGGCACAGACCTACAACTAATGAGACCTAGCTCAATGACAAGTCCCTGAGGCATCAACCTAGCAATTTCAAGTTTCAGAATAGTCATTGCGATGCTTTGCCTTGCTCATGGAAAGCCTTACTTAGTATCTGCTGCTACCCAGAAAAGATGGACAAGATGAAGGAAGGTACTGATCAATGATGCAAAATGTTATCACATACACAGAAATAACCAAAGCTGTCTTGTGGGTTATAATTGCGTTTGTAACACTGTCATGGAATTTGGGAAATAAGTCTCAGATTCTTCTTCTTAACTTGAAGCTCAGGCCTCAGGATAGTGATTTCATCGCTAACCGTAAATATCCTTCTTTTCAGGAGAAAAAGTTCTGCCCAAAATCTGTTTTTGGTGCTTTATTCAAGGGAAATATTTACATTTGGGAAACTCAAAAGAAAAAAGACACTGAAGATCTTTGAAGAAGCGTGGTATCCTAATCTGAAAGTCATCCTGGAAGTTGTACATTACCGTCTTCTAAAAATCTAATTTTTGGAATATCATTCATCCTTGGCTGTTTGGAGAACCTGATTGCAAAATATAGGACATAAGGCTTTAGGCACTGAATGTGGATTAGATTATGCTTTTAAACACAATAAATTCTAAGAGATTTTAGGCACCTCTTGTCTCATGACACTCTCTTGGGAGGAGAGTATTAGTCTGTACTACTGCCCTAGCAAATAGTCAAAGTGCGAGTCTACAACAGGATCTTCTATTTTATTCTTTTTTTTTTTTTTTTTTTACATTTAAAGGTGTCCTATCATTGATGATTCTATGAAACCAATGATAGAGAGAAGGTGATTGCAAATGTATGGAGTTAGAAAATTTAGAATGCACTTTTCAGAACTTTTAAACTTGTTAGGGTTATTACTTATATTTCTAGATGATGAGATTCATATCTGTGATTCCAAAGTTTTTTATAGATGTAGAACAGAGATGTTTCTTTCCAGGCATATAGACCACCCAATAATAAATACTGCAAATTCAATTATATGATAACATACCAGGTCAAAGTTAGACACAGCCTCTGAAACTAATAATTCGTGGTTTGTTCTGAGTTGAGAGTACGTGTAAAATGCAGATCAGACAGATTCCAAGCTATTAAACA
This sequence comes from Aquila chrysaetos chrysaetos, assembly GCF_900496995.4. Taxonomy (NCBI): domain Eukaryota; kingdom Metazoa; phylum Chordata; class Aves; order Accipitriformes; family Accipitridae; genus Aquila; species Aquila chrysaetos. The sequence goes on from NC_044026.1 coordinate 13,973,441, forward strand.
AACTTGTTATTTTCTTAGTATACAAATATTATCACAAAATACTTTTAGGAGTAAATGTGCCCTTTTTTGAAAACAGCCAAACAAAAAAGTGCTCTTGAAAGCTTGCTAACATGACATGGTCTGAAAGTCAAAAATAGAATATTCAGGTTTGATTAGAAAAGAAAAATAAAAGTTTAGAAATGTAGCAAGGTGGGCACAAAGGAAAGTAAAACACTTCATGAAGGCTGGAAATGAAAGGAACACAAGAAATAAGCCTATAGATCTAGATTAGAGCTAAACAGACCACTCTTCATTCAGTCGCAAGCCTTTTTTTGTTGCTGTTTTCTTGCTAGTATGGAACATATAGTTCCTTTTAGATGAAGCTAACTAATTTTATATTGTTCTTGTTTTAATGTAATCATTTTTCAAGGTAAATATTTCCCTAAGGAAAAAAAGTTTTCTTTTTTTACTCTCCAAAAATCTACTTTGTCACTTCTTTCTGATAATGTTTTTAAATGAAAGTACCTGAAGGATATGTTGGTGGTGTGCTTTAACCGCTGTCAGCAGCTAAGCACCACACAGCTGCTTGCTCATCCCCAACCCAGTGGGATGGGGGAGACAATCAGAGGGGTAAAAGTCATGGGTTGAAATAAAGACATTTTAATAAGAAAAAAACCCAAACACACACACACAAAAAACCCCAAACCCCCAAACCAAAAAAAACACAAAGAAAAACAAAACCAAGACAAACAAGTGCAGCCCCTGGCAAACTCCCTCCCTCCTATAAAATATATAAATAACATATGATATATATATATATATAATTATAAGATATATATAATTATAATTAAAGTACAACATATATAATTATAATGTTTGAATATATTAAACATTTAATTTCTTTATTTTTTTAGAAAACTGGGGTATATTTAATATGTAATAAGACACACAGGAGCAGCATTTTAAAATTGCATTTGATTGTAATTCACTGTATTTCTAAAATTTTGAAGACATCTCAATATATTGATGTTCTTAATGATTTACTATTCCTCTTAAGTGTGAGGAAGAGCAAAGAGATGATCTAATGAGATTTTTCTGTTGTAACACAGGCAACTGTCCTAACATGTTTCTATTTGACTTGCCTAAGTTTTGCTCATTTATATCAGTTCAAAGGGAGAATTCTGTAAAATGGGCAATCTTAGGATTTTTTTTTTCTGAAGTAAGACCTTCTGCAATGCAAGCTGTCTTATATACAGAAAAAACAATAGCGGAGACAAATTCAATGTAACAATAAAATGCCTACAAAACCCCTTAACATTTAAGTAGCATAATCCAGCACTTGAATATGACAATGTCCAAAGAACACTATGCGAATGTGTGGACTAAAATATACTCTTTAATTACATTAACTCATTTTCAGCATCACTGCTTTAGTGAGTGCACAGACTAACAGCGCTACATATGTCTCAAGCTAACATTCAGAATTAACATTCATGCAAATCAGAATTATTTGTGGAAACCCTGGCTTAAGTTATTTGGGTGACAAGTCCAAATGTAAGAATCTGTACAGTAGATATCTTAATCTGATCAAATTAATCCCACAGTCTCCATTTAGTATGGGGAATTTGCACTTGGAGGCATTCTGCTCAGGATATGCATTTTAGGGTACACTTTGGATACTGGCAGAAAATTTTTCATTTCACTATAAAAGACAGGTAACTGATTTCTAGATTCTTATGGTTTTAATTGGATTTTTCCCTAACTGCCTGCTACATTCATATTTTAAATGTAAGCTTAATTTTTTGAAAGTATTTTAGAAACATATTTAATTTTATTCTGTTTTCACAAATACTAGTTTTGCATTAAAATGTAGCAAAAGAGTAGTAAAAAGCCCATTAAATTATCATTTCTTGCCTTTGTAATGTATCTGTTAACATTCCAATTACCAGAACATTTGTACATATCATAGCTGTCTCCTCTATTAAAAGCTGAGTCTTAGAGATAGCATTTCAGTCTGAAATTTCACAGTTAAAAAGTTTTTTCTCACAAAGCTAATTTAGTCTTTCTGTGCATATTGGCATCTATATTTCATGTTCTATAACCCATATTCACATATCTGAATAGCAGGCAGTTTACAAACCAGGACAGCTAACAACTTCCTTGGTCATCACTGCTATATGTTAATATATTTGAAATGAGGTCAATGAGCTCCATTTCGCCTACAGTTCCAAATGTGTGCGCACAACATTTGACTAGATGGAAGTTGCAAATGTCCTCCAGGCAAAGAGAAGAGAAACTGGATGCTCCACTAGCCCCTACAGGCAGAATAGTGCTAGAAGATAAGTAGACCACCTTTCTTGGGCCAGCATGATGGCGCTAGAATAAAAAGGCCATATAAAGAAAATACATGGCAAGGTATGATAAAATCTGTTTCTTAGCAGCTCTTAAGGACACACAAAACCAAATTTTATAGACATAGCCTATGGGGCTACTGCATGTTTTATAACAATACTTTAAGATATATATTTGAAATAAAAAATTAAGAGATGACGAAAAAAATTGTATGTTTAAGCCATGTTGTGGGCAAGCACAAACTGTATCTACTTTTGCTTCAAGGCAACCAAAATTCATGTAAGTATATGTAAGTGGCACCTTGTCAGGGTCTGCCTAATAAGCCTGATTGAAAGCCTGATTGAACTACTCGTGACTTAGCCCCAAACATAACCGGAGTGGAATTCATATATCTGGCTCTGTGCATGACCCAAACTTGTACACATCCACCCACCATATACCGTATAGACCTACATGTCTGAAATGTAGTTGAATTAAAGGATTGGAAGAAGTTTGTATTTTGCATTCTTCACCTATTTTTTATTCCTTCATTTAGTCATTAGTATCCCAGGTAGTGAACACTGGGCTATTCACTGAATTTTGGTTCCGTTCAGAACCTAGCCTCAGCAGCACCTAATTCTTCAACAAAAAGAGCAAAGTGGCCTGTGCTGATGTCCATCCTGCCTTCACTAAGGAACTGAGATCCAAGTTGGTCCATCTGTAACTACCTCAGGTGTTACTTCATTATATTGCAGTCTCTTACTGTAGATAGACATGTGACTACACTTGTTGCTGTTTGCATATGCCCATTACTCTAAATTTATTTTGTCTTCTAAATATACAGGTATATCTTTTTTTTTTTTTTTTTAATGAGTTGTCTAAACATATCTGTTAATACATCTGTCTCTAAAAAAATGCTGTTCTTTAAAGAATCTATTACATTTTACAGTAGCGGGATCAGATGGTACAGTATTAAGATGTACTACTATCAAATCTAGATACCAGTAACTATACTAACAAGGTGTAGCTAAATATGTACCTGTGTTTTCATATAAGGGTTTCCTCCAAAGACTTCTACACCATTTAGGAAAGTCTTGTTGCTAATGACACTTATTACTACAACTGTGTTATTGAAGTAAGTGAAAGTGTGTAACAGCACTTAAGAGAGCAGATACATTTATTATGTGCATAGTTTTAAATCATCTGAACACCTCTCTTACAGGTAAAACAGCATATAACTCAGAGGCCAGAAAAGGAAACAATAAACATAGTTTCTGGCTGCAAAGAGTGTTTGCATCTTAGTTTTCTTTGTAGAGTATCAAAAAAACCAAGAGACAAAGGAATTTAAATATGATCAAAGAAAGTAAGACATCTTTTTTGTCAATTTGGAATTATATGGTGATATTGTGGTGTAAAACCTACCTGAAAGCATGTCTTAGACAAGTGACATCTTGACCATGTCTGCCCAGCTCTAACCCTTTAGATGATTCTGGCATCTGCTGGGAAAACAAACAAAGCATAGATAATTGAGGTTACCCAAAAGTACTTTAGACATGTGCAAGGAAGAAAGAAAGAAGTACAGATAAACTCTTAGCAGTTTTTCACACTTGTAACACATTTGGAGACCAGAAGGAAATAGCAATGCAGGTAATGACTACTCATTAGTGTTAGAAACAGGAAAAAAAGGTCAAAAAGGTTAGCCTGGAGAAATGTGATCAACGAAGCCTTGAGTGGCTTACAGTCGCTCTCTCAGGAGACAAAAAATAGTGAATACAACAGCCCCTCATGGGGAGCATCCTTGGAGAGAAGACCAAGGCTGTGCTGCAGGTGGAGCCCCCAGTGGAGCTGCTGAGCATCAGGGCTGGGCATCAGCTGGGACCTGGCAGGGCGAGCGGTGTGCCTCTGTCCTTGCAGCTGTATCACCCCAAATTTGTCTCTGATCAGTGAGATAAAATTGGAAGTAGTACTCTAAAAGCCCAGAGACAACTGAGAAGATGGTAATGCCTTGGGGTTTTCTTCCATATATAAATCTGCCTTCGTTCCACACCATTAAAGCTGGTAAAGTCAGATTGTCTGGAAAACAAGGAAATTAATATCTTGCTAAGAATTTGAATAATATCCAGGTACAACTGCCAGTGTCTTTTCCTTATTTTCTGGGGAGGACAACATCCAGTAACACCACCTGACAGGTCAGCAAAGAAGGAAGACATGACTCTCTGTGCAGAGATATAATCAGAAAATAGCTGAGCCAAATTCCACTGAAGAATGTAGTAAAATGAAGTGATACCTCAGTGTTAAATGTAGGAATCTTAGGTTATTCATCCTCAGGTGCATTAGCTATACAAGCAAATTATGAATATGAAGAATATGAAAAAGAAAATTCAACTCAAAGGCTAAGCTAAGAGTATGACTATTAAGTCATACTAAAAATGACAATATTTTTTGTCTGTGTCCTATTCTTTTTGTCATAGTCTCTTTTTCTTAGCATAAAGATTTATTTTGTTCTTTTCCACAAAAGGAGAGAATAAAGATAAATGATATTCCAATGGGTAGTATGCTGTCTAAATCATGAATTAAGAATTCTATAAATCTGATTTCTTAGCATATTTCTCAAATTGTTACTTTCCTGGTCACTAGTTATTTTTTGCACTACCTTGTTTCAGCATTTTATGGTATTTGTTCATTTATTTTCAAAACTCTTTTTTATGCACAGAGATTTACTCTCTGTACAAATCATGACAGCTGGATCTATACTTTATTCTTAGAGAACCAAGAGGAACACTTACTCATTATCTGTAAATTTAGACTGTCTAAGGGATCTGTACTTCTAATCCATACTGGCTCTAACTCACTTGAATCCTTGAGTGATAATGATAGGAAGCAAGCAAATGTGCTTCTTTAAAACATCTGTGTGTGTGTGTGTGTGGTTTTTTCTGCTCCAGCCAGTCAATTCTTTTGTTTTATCTCTTAATTGTTTCCCCCATCTGCTGTTTACACCACTCGAGCACCAGTAATTTATGTGGAGATATAAAATCTCATGCAACTAAAAATTACGGTAGTAGTAATCCAAAAGAAAAATCAGCACATGGTTCAATAATCTGGAAAATAAACACTTTAAAAAATGTTTTAAATTACATTTTCTCCCTTTTCTTCATGGGGAAACGTTTAATAATGTACAGAGTATACACAAGCTGTTTTTAATCAAGAAATACACTCAAAAATATATTGCAACACAAACCATCCTTCTTTTTAGAGATTCAGATTCATTCAGTTCCAGATTGGTTCAGTTAAAACTGAGAAAGCACCAAAGAATTGACATACAAAGATTTTTATTTCATGACAAATATATTTAAAGTCAGGACTCTGATATAAAACGTGGTTAAAATTTAGTCTTACTATATATGAAGAAAAATCGCAGGTATTCTATATAGTGGCACATGCAAATACACATGATCTTTGGTATGTATGCCTTGATATACACAAAAATGTAGCTACAAACATGTTGTGTACAGTAAGTAATCCCACGCCTTGAACAGGGATACTGGCATTGTCAGCAAATGGAAATAGGACCAAATGAGTATACTAGGATTTAAAATTGCTATGTCATTACCTATACCTGTTTACATCAATAACTCTGAAACCACCTTCCTGTAAATATTTATTATACATTTGCATAGCATATGGTAAGATGCAGTTATAATTAACAGGCAGATCATAAGCAGTTACTTGGAAGCAAATTATACAACAACATCACAAGACCAAATGATGCCATCATTCCCATATTTTTCTTGTTTTCAAAACATTGTAACTAAATACTTTATCTAAGACAGTTTATATATTTACAGTCAACATCTGAAATTATTTGGCATAGAAAGCTCTTTGAGCTGTCCACTTACATAGTCAGTAATTATGTAAAATCTAAGTGATTTAATGTTGATTCTTATCACAGTCAGGAACAAAAAGCCAAAACAAACAAAACCCCACCCCCCAAAAAAACCAACCAAGCAGACAAACCAACCAACCAAAAATAACCCAGAACATGAAGTGCTTTTCTAAATCTTTCAGGAAGGACAAGCTTTTAAGCTTATGTTTGAATTTCTGATTTTTCAATCCCCATAATTTATGTCCTAAAGAATCACAATACAATCTACACTGTAATGGCTGGATGAGGAGTGTTCTCAGTCACAGAAGAGTCACAACCAGTCCCACTGAGTGGGAAGGGGTGTAATAAGGCATGAAAAGGATGAAACATCACCTACCAGCACAGGTAAAAAGGAAATATAAAGCCTGGTATTTCAAAACAAAACAAAAACTTTCCTATTTAAGGAATATGGAGAAAAACACCTGTCTCCACCAAAGCCACACAAACACCATATAATCAGTAAGTTTTACATCCCTTCTGTCCTGGGGAAACACAGTTATGCATTGCTTCTTATACTGCTTAAGTAGCAAGGCTCAAGTCCAGTCTTACAGGAGTAATAATAGACGAAAAGTACCTGTAAAATACTAAATGAACACAAGCGTTTAGAGGAATGTAATTTTATTTGTTAAAAGAAAGTACATGAGGTACATACAGGTGTTTATATGGCATATACAGTAGCAAATCTCTTGCTAGTAGAGCAAGGATGGTTTTGTCATAATGCAAAAACTGTAGACTTCCAGCAGAAAAATGTTCCTGCCAAATGAGGATAAAAAAAACATTTTAAAAAGTCAGTTGAGGTCAATCAAAATGGTTTAATTTAATTAAGTTTGAATGTTTCAATCTCAATTTTTTCTATTATAATTATCTTTGAATTACCTTTCAACAAAAGGTTCTTTAAAAGTACTTTATATGCAGAAATGAAATATTTTGACAGTTTTAAAATGTTTTTCAATTGTATTTCACAGTCTGATACTAAAAAACTGATACTTTCTCTAGAAAGTTGTAGGTTATGCAAGTTAGAATTTTTCAGCAAAGTCCAATAAATATAAGTCTCCCGTCAGTTTTACTGTGTAACACACAGTTAGCAATTGTTCAACAGAATCAAAATAAAAAACCAGTAGGGTCAGTATGGCTTGGGATTTTTCTGATTCTAGTTCTTTGTGTGAAGAAACCCCTTTCTGATCCCTTCAGTGAAGAATTCTGTAGTGAAATAAAACAGCAATTCCCACTGAGTTTACAGTCAGTTGATAGCGGGAGCTCTAGTACCATAGCTACATGAAAGAGATTCCATGATAGCTGCTTATTTCCAGATCTTGAGATTCTGATATAACTATCTTTGGCACTATATTTTTAAACCTGCTGGGGGCTGATCCAAGTAAAATATGACCCTGCAAACAGTTTGGTTTTTTTTGTTGGGTTTTTGTTTGTTTGTTTGGTTTTTGTTTTTGTTTTTGTTTTTTTTTTTAATTTCTCAAATGAAGAATAGGAAATAGAATAAAAAGCAAGCATTAGCATTAAAATATACCCAGGCTGAGGTCCTTAAAGAGTCTTAAATTAATTGCTTTTCTTGTGTGTAGGTAGAATCAGAAAGATATATCAAATCTGAGTCTTTCAACAGGGTTTTTTTTACAATAGCTGCCTGTACACTTCCCCCCCCCCAAAAAAAAAAAAAAAAAAAAAGGAAAGAAAAAGGAATAATACTCTTTGGAGTTCAGGTTTGCCCTTCCAAGCTGAACTTTCTTCAAGTTAGCTGACAACAACTGTAGAATGGAATTCAAGGTTCATTTCACAGGCTTTTCTAATGCCTGCATCACTTACCAGCCTATTCACAGGCTTAATTTAAGATCTAAAGAATGGTTTATATATTTTTGCATCCAGCTAAAACAATTATGGATTTATTATTACAGTCACAGTAAATTACAAAATTTTGTTGGGGAAAAATATGACTTCTAAAAGCTCAAGATATTTGCATTGGCACAAAATAAGCGAACAATTCATGAATAATCATAAATGCAAGTTTTGACGGAAAAATGACAACGAGACCCCTTTCAGAAGGACCATATCTTTCTTCACACTTCAAGCAGAATTTGCTTTAAAACTTGTACTTTTCTTCTTAAAGAATATATGCAAAATCATCTGGATGCATGAAAAATAGGCAAAAATGTAAATCCAAAGTGAAATTCAGAGTGACTACTACTCATTCAAATCTATGTCAATGTATAGCTTTTTCAAAGTCTTAAGTATTCTTACCAGGCTTATGAGACTGTTGTAGAATTTAAATCATAGTACTATTTTCTTTACAGGACTTTACACTCATACATTTCAAAACTCTACATGTCATTTTTCTCATTACGCTGGTGAGTCTAGTGATGTAGTGCACAAAAGAAATATTTGCTAGTATTGTTTAGGCTTTTCTACAGTACCCGTGGTCTTTCAGCTATAGTTTCACAAGATGGAGTTCATTGAGATCTATCTTTTTGAGATATATATACACAAGATAAATCTGCTTTACAGAGCTTGACACTGTCCAAAGAGGAATGTCCCACTCCCTCCTTCATCATCTTTCCCTTCCTTAATCTTGGCTCCATGATCTCACTGTGTCCCTGCAGTCATTCCTGGCTCTCAGGAGATACCACTGTGAGCTGATTTAGTTGCAATCCTTGCAGAAAACTGACCTACCCAAAAACCCCAGAAAGACAGTTTTCATGGCTTAGTGAGCTGCATTTCCTCATACAATGAGATAGCATAATGGAGAACACAGATCTCCACGGCAAAAAAATAGAAGTGGAAAGAAGTAAAATCTGGAAAGGTAGGAAGAAAAGCAAGGCGAGCTAATTTAATTTCTTATTTTGGAAGCACCAAGCCATCCGGTTGGCTGAGTTCTTCATGGAACTTCAGCCTCTTCACCATTCCTGCAAGATTTAGTATCTGAAACAGATGCTGTACCTTATACTCTCATCCCGTAGTTTTCCGAAGTTTGTCAAACAATTACTTGTCATTTACAGAGTAGAAAATCATGTGATGACAGTGTTTCACAAGTCTTTCTTTAATGGACATAGTAGTGAATGAGCCCTTTCTCTTTCCTTAGGGTTCCTTTTATGAAGAACATATGATAAGATTAAATGAATAGGAAGACATTGAACTCTCTGAGAAGTGCCAGTACAACTTCTGTGTTATCAAGATGGATTGAGTTTGAGCTGTACTTGTAACAGCTGTAGTACCCATTGAGTTACTGTTAATCTTTGTTTATGGCAAGCATACAGAAATCCCACCTAACCAAATACCTGATTTACATAAAGACATTCCACAAGTTTAAAAGCCTGTTAAACATTTAAAGCTACAAAATAGCTTTTGTAAAAAACAACATAGCAAGTTTTTACAGGAAAAAAATGACCTAGTGATTTACTTTGTGGAAGTTTTTATAGAAGTAGTCTAAAGGTCTTTGGACAGTAAAAGAGAAGATAACAGCCTTGAATGTGTTCTTCTGTTGAGAGCAGGCAGTAAATTGCCACACCTATGTTCATTACCTTAGAAGTTTCAGCCAAATTATGCATTATTTTAATCTTATGTATATCATTTAAAATTGAGCTAGTAGTTCACAGAGTTGGGAGAACATCATCTGACTTATGTTAGAAGTTTACATTCGGACAAGAAGACCCCCATTTCTGTGCATTAACTGTAGAAGTATAAGGTATCTGGCTCATGTGTACATATCTCCAACATGAAAAGCTACATTTGGCTGTATAAATCAAGTCCATTTTTTTCCTACACTCACAGAGCTGGAGGCCTGAAGGCAATTATATTACCAAGCCTGACCTTTCTATATGTCGTAAGGACCGATGTTCTTTGCATTTTCAGTGTGACAAATACTGCCAGGATTACTTATGAAGCATTGATGGTCCCTCCTTGCTCTGGTTCTTTCCTTTTTTTTCTCCTCTCACATGCACATAAAGTGTTGTTCATCTTCTCCTCAAGGAGGATTTAGTCTATGTTTGGAGGAAAGAACTAGCTGAGGCAACAAGAAACCTCTTTTACTTCATTTCTACTTTTAGGTCTATATCAGGCCGTATACAAACCCTCAAAAGCATTATATTTCCAGTTTCCTACTTTTAAAACTTTTTTTTCAGCTTGTATTTTTCACACAATGAAAGAAAACACAAATGGTTTTTCTTACCATTCAGTTAAGCAGTTGGCACCAAGATAATTATAAGCATCTCCATAGGTGCAGACACTACAACATCTAGAAAAATGTAAGGAGAGGAACTGGTAGCATATGATTTAGTGTCCATGAGAATCAGTGGAATGTCATATTCTTTAATCTGGAACATAGTTAATTTTAGAAAGATTCTAAAGATGCAAAGTGGTGCAGATGCAGGATATTGGCTATTTTTAGAATCTGCCAATGAGAGAGAACATTTGAAACTATGAATTTACATGGGGACACTGAGAATCAAACCAACAACAAGTTATTAGTCATGGTTTTGGAAGAATATGAAGTTTGCATATACAGTAGATTTATATAATTAATCAGCTTCAGGATCCTAAACCCATCTCTTTTGCAGCCATGTTTTAGCTTTTTGTGGTTTTCAAATATAATGCAATGTGAAAATATATTTACCACATAATGAAATTTCAGCTGAAGGTAAAATTTAAAAACTTATAAATAATGGAGTCTTTAACGCTAAGACATAAAAATGACAATTGCATGTTTCAAGAAGTATTTGAGAGAAATATGTATAAATTCAATGGCATATTAATGAGTTAATTTGGATTATCTTGGGTTTTAATATTTAAATGCCCTCCCAATATTTGCTTCTGATTAAAAAAAAAAAGTCATGTAAAGGGGACAAAAAATAAGGAAACTGGAAAACAAGGAACTGTTTTATCCTGCTTCCGGTTTTTATCTTACAGTTAATTGATTTTGCCAAACTTTGGCTGTTAAGTGTTTAGACTGAGCTACTGATATAAGCTCCATGTGTAAACAAAGGGAAGGAATCTTCCATAGGCAAATGATTCCTCCTTAAGGCAGATAGCTAAGGTAAATTGGATGCAATATTCGCTTGTAGATAAGAGGCACAGTCTGGAGGAACCCACCTATGTTCTCTGATGGCCCAGGAGGGCTAGACCTCCACCCTAGACTTTTAGTCAACTAGAACTCAGTCAGATGACCTCTAGCTCTGGGTTTTTTTTTGCATTTAAGGGCAGGAAACTGTTTAATTTGGAGTCCCCTCCCAAAACTGAGTGATGCTGCTTGTGTCTCCTAACCTGTTCCCTTTCTGGTCTTTGTGAGGATAATGTCAGAACTAAAGCTCCTTATTTTAGAGTCTGGCCAGGACACTCTTTTTGCTGTAATTCATTGCCAGTACTTTTCATAAGGTATTCCTTGGGGGTAATAGCTCCAGTTTTGTATTGCAGCGTACTGACAGTAGGAGCTACTGAAACCATTAATTGCTCACTGAGTCTAAATGCAGCAGGTCCTTGCAAAAATCAGGTTTTTATTAAGTGACGTAGCCAGCAGCACAAATAAATGAAGATTAGTATTATTCATAAAGCATCTCTGTCTCCTGTTTTTCATAACTCTCTGGGCCTAAACTGGTTGAGAATGAATCATATGGCAAACAGGGTAAAGGTAGCTGCAAGGACTGCCATAGAACTGGAATGCAGTAAATTAAAATCATGACAAATATACAGTTAGACTAAAACAACGGCGTCTATGTGAACAATGTTGCACAGTCTAATGCTAAGTTAGAGTAAAATCTTTAAAAGACACCTCAAGATTTCTAAAGCTAAGAAATAAAAGAAGGAAAATGTCTTCAGCCCTTCTGAAACTGTCACTGTATTCAGTCAACCTTCCTTCTTAGTCAAGTAATCAATTTTTCAACCTTCATGAAAGCTGTGAAACTCAAGGCATCTTGAGGAAAAGGTCTGGATACAGGTAAATGGCTATGAGGTATTAAAATCTATAGGAAGAGACACTGAGACTTAAGTGCCCTAACTGACAGGCATACGATAGCAAAAAAACAATTAAAGACTGTATGTTGTATCCACGATATCATTAGACCAACCTTCTTGCTCTGAAAATCCAAACTTGATTTTGATATGCATACAAGAAGTAATTCCTGTTTGTATGGCATTCACCAAATTGTATTTAAAATAACACTGTAAAAGTTTGAATATTAATGTATACAATGGTAACAGAAGAAGGAATCTATTGCTTCACCTCCAATGCTTTTCCAATTTTCAGCTCCTATGTTCCCATGGGAAGCAAAATCTTATATGCATCTTTTATATTGTCCTGTAACATTTACCCTACTACATTTGCAGCTTATCAAGATCTGTTTCAATTTATAAAATATGATGATGATAATGATGAAGAAATTTTGCCGTTCCACCCCACCTTTTCCTCCTGCTTGAATCTTCAGTGAAGTTGTAATGATTAATATGTGATAATGCCACCCTTCCAATAGCAACAGCTTGTGCTTTCATAAACAAAGGATTTTGAATTAATTCAAGGTGCAAGCAGATGGAGAAGTTGGCTCAGGACTCAGAAAGCTGCCTTTTCATCAAAAAGACATTGAGTGCTCTTTCTCTTGACAGTCTTGCATCCCTAACATGAAGGTTCTTAGAAGGTATCTCTTAATTGTTCATGACCCAGCAAAAGACTAAATTCTGCAGAGTTAATTAAAAAGCCAAAACCAAATAAATAAAACCCCTACAACTAAGTGCTTTGTACATTTACATCTTGATTGTGCGCAGTTATGTGACAGCAACAGTCAGCTATCAAATAACCTGCCTTCAGCAATGGAGATTCAGGATATTGTGTGATATTGAATTGTCATGATGTATACATAAATAAAAAGATTCAGAAATAATAAGACACTAGTAAGACAGGCTGAGAAAGACTGACATTTTGTTACTTCCTGTTATTTATTAAGATCTCTTCAATACTTTGAATATCTAAGAACTGATTTCTTTTATTTATTTTTTTTTTTACCTTACAAAACCATTGCATTCATTTCAGAAGAAAAATATCGAGGTGAAATGTATTATATCTTCTGCATCTAGACCTCCTAAGGTCTGGATCTTTGGAAGGTGATTCTCTCTGACCATAATCAACTTTTGGTTAATTATGAATTAGTTTAATTGAATTATAAAATGTTTAGATTTGCACTGTATGTCTAAGGTGATGATTTTGCATACATTCATACAGTAATAATAGGTGTGCTACTCATTCTGTTGAATTTAGTTTATTATCTGTGTTTAAAGCAAAGCATACACAAAAGAATGTGCATGTTCTTGACCTGTTTCTTACTAATAAATAGTTTGTTCAAATGCCAATTTAATTTAAGAGCAGACTATCTAATTTTTCGTCCTTAAGAACATCTTTTTTCCTTGTGAATCCAACTGTTATGAAATTATTTAATTACCTTGAAATATTGTCTTTGTATCCCTTGCATTAGTTTTGTCAGTGAAAATCCCTGAGCAGAAAAAAAAACCCCAAAACCCCAAAAACCTGACTTGGATAAAATAGAAGAAAGACTACCTGTTGGAGAGTCGTCACAAACATAACCCCATTTGTAACAAATATACTGTTATTATCTGCATGATCTAATAGCCGAATGCCTCTAGAAAATTTCAGTAACAACAAAGAAAGATATCCACTGTCAGGTAATCAAAATGCTCATGTCATTCTGCATTTGTATCCAAAAATAGATAGATGAAATTATTTTATCCATGGCTACTGAGTATTATACTCATTTCTGTGGATGATATGGGAATGGCAGAGCATAAGAACTTGCAACTAATCAAAAAAATCTACTATTTAAACAGATTAATTTGCACTCTGCCCAGTCTGCCTGAAAATAAACAAACAAACAAAACTAACTAACCAACTAACTCTAGGCTGGAGGTATTTTAAAAGCACTCTTTGAAGACAGACAAATTAAAAGGAAAATGAGGGACTGAGTTTGCATAAATTATTTGGACTGTGTATTCACCAATACCACATTTCCTTACATTTCTAACAATTCACAATCAACTATCAATAGAAAAAGACACAGACACAGGACAAGCGTGTGATTATTAACCTCTGGACAAGACTTTCTGATGCTGTGCCTGTGAATGAGAGTTGGATAGTTCGGTGACTCTGCCTTGGCTGGTAACAACTGATGCACTGGATGGAGGGTTCTGCACTGTCCTGCAAGGAGGTTTGTTGCAAGCAGATGTTTCTACTTTTTATGGCGAAAATGCTTTGTCCCTAAAGGCCAACAATGGCTTGTTTTACTTTTGAAAATAGTTGTATTAACAATAGTGACAAAATTTATATGTGTAAATTGGCCTTTTGTGACAGTATAATATTTTTATTCCCCATAGTTTAAAACACAATCAGAATATGAACCAGTCTTTTTCAGTAGTATGGGAAATGGAAACTGTAAAACCACACTGTCTTTAAAAAATGCAATTGCTCAAAAAAAAAAAAATCTCTTCGGTGATGTATTATTTCAGATTAAATCACTGGAAACACTACAATTTTGAACAATAAAAGAAAAATATGATCAAAGTGCATTTGTGATGTTAGGCAAACAATGCATGATCTCCTTGCGAGATAAATGAGGCTTGAGAGGACCAGAATGTTCTTTAGGAAAGCATAGAAACAGAGACAAGGAAGAATATCTTTTACATTCTCTTTGCACCACACCTTTGTAACCTATTGCTTACATTTATTTACCTACCATCTTGAAAACTGTTTCATTCAGTTAGTTTTTAAACTGTGTACTGAACTCCTACTGAAGCAAAGGTAGACGAGAAGCATAGCACATTAAATAACCAGCTCTCTTGCTTCTTTGCAGTTGCTGCAAACAAGGAGAAGAAAACAATAATAAAAATCAAAATAGTATAAAAGCATTTTTTATTCCCCCATGACAGAATAAATGCTATTAAAATCACAAAAAAGCTTTGGCTTGACATTTCCATAACTGAAGAATGAAGGAGACCCTGCCCAAAAGAAGTGAGTAAGCAGTGAGTATGAAGCACTGCCTCCTACCAGCTGTTGGAAATGGAGATGAAGAGAACCGCTCTGTTGGAGATAAGCACGAGAGTTTGCACGTGACTCTGTTGGCTGCATGTCTTTCCTTTTGACCCTTACGATACATGTGTTGTGAGGAGGAGCATAATTATCAAAGAAGCTCTTTGAAAGTATTATTTTGAATGTTTAGTTAGAAATGACAATACTGGTAAAGAGATGGCCACATACCCCAGGAGAGAGAGAAGGCATAATCATGTATAACTGTGGTTGAGGATAAGGTAAGCAAAGGAAAGAATACATGATAAAAATAGTACTAAGGGGTTTAGACAGTAATGTTTAGTTGAACATGAATTTGCTTTAAATCCTTTAGGCAATGCCTCAACCAAAACCTTTTGGAGGCCTTATGAAAAGACTTCTTTGGATTTTTGAAGAATTTTGGATTAGGCCCACAGAGTCTCTATGTGAATCTGCCCAGCTGTTGAGCTAACAGCAACTCTAGCTCAGTCAGCTCAAGCAAGATGTAACATAATACAATTTAGACCTACTTTTATTAAGCAAAGATTGAAGAAAATAAAACTATTTGTGCAGTTATTGCAACCTACTATGATTTGCAGACATAAAAATAAAAGAAATTAAGTTGAATTTTAAGCCTATTATTTTGGATGAATATCTCATTTTGTTTGTAGCATAAGGTTTCAGCAGGAATTGGTGGAAAGCGTGTTAATCATAGCAGGCACACAAGAGACTGGCCCAGTATAGATAGCAGAGAATTCCATAAATTTTCCTGGCAAAGAGTTTGTCAGTGGCTATGCAACATAAAGCTGCATTTATTCTGATTAGAGAACAGATTAAATTAAAGCAACAGGTTTTAGTTTAATATAGATTCTGGCTTAGAGAATAAATGTTGGAAAATTTGCAGTTGAAAGTGAAACTCCAGACTTAGCCCAAACTGCAGTGTGAGTATACAACACATAATATATTAATACAGCATTTTCATAGTATCCTGTGGGCATTTTATGGTTTCAAAGTCTTAATTCAAGGAAGCATTCTGTGTATAACTCCATGTAAGTGCAAGAATTCAGAATTAAATGAAGAAATGATAATGCTGCAGAACAGTGGGTCTCCATGGAAATCCATTGTCTGTACCAAGATCCCCTGGAGATCCCAAGTTCCACCCCTCTCGTAAGAGCAACAGTGACTCAAAGGTTAGAACATTATGATTACTACAGATTTCTACAAACTGTATATATCTCTCTGGTAGTATACAAATGAAATATTGAGAAGGATTTTAGACATCATTGTGGAAGAAATAGAATAGAAAGAAGCAAAGCTCAGGTTAAAGCAGATAAATTGGGTGCTCACGATGTTGAATTTTTGTTCAATGGCCTTTAATACTGATAAAAGAAAAAAAGGGGTTGTAATCTAAGTTTTGTTATATGGAGAATAACATCAATTAATATCTTTCAGTAGAAAAGGTATTTGCAAGACTTTTGAGACATATTTGCAAATATTCCTTCACAATAAATGTCACATTCAATAATCATGTTCCAAACCACCTGGTACTGTTTTATGGGGGTTTTTACAGTAGATTATGGCACATCTATTTACTGCTCAATAAATGATTTAGCTGCTTTAAAAATCAAACCCCATCTACGTGAAACCTGAAGTTCTGACATATATCTAACTACATATACAAAATTTCACACACACGCACACGCGCGCACACACATATATATCACATTTAAAAAAAAAGACTTCCAGAGTTTAAAGAATTATTCGTGTTAAACCAAAATAATCCTATTTGCTGATACAGCTAGAATTTTTATACTTAAAATTGATATCTGATAGAAGTTATAAATTGGAAAAAATAAAATTATTGTCTGAAACCAAAGCTTTGACATGCAGAAAAATATCTTCATTATATTGTTTTTGACTACTGCATCAGATGAGATTATCATATACTAATTTCTCTATTTAGACATTGGACTATAAAGTAGTCTAATACTCAAAGGTAGTCTCATACCTATTGATAGTGTATTTTTTCCCTATAAAATGCATATAAAAAAGAAAAATTTGTATCTTGCATAGCTTTATCTTTTTTGTTTGTTTGTTTTCGTTCAGGAATCATATTAAACACCTTGCATGGTTTTGTGGTCAGCAAGCATGCTAACAACTTGCAGCATGCTATCACCAGTGTCTATTTTAAAGCAATTTTGCCCTGCAAAGTCATTCACAAGCAATTTACTTGAGACAGGCAAACATAATCATTAACACTCTGAAGCCACTCTGACCTAGGTCAGACCTGGTAAAAACAGCTGCTTCTTAATGATATCCAATTTCCTTGTAAAGCCCGTTCAGAGAAATTCATAAATCACAAGTTGCTATCAGGCCATGGCAAACCTCCGTTTCAAACGATAGCCCTACGGAGATTATTTGAAAGCATATTATACAACCATCTGAAGGGTCAGGTGTTACCAACTGGAGCATTAAAAACTCATTTATACCTGTTTACAGCTAGCTACTGTCAAAGGCCCATGAGATGGGAAGTAGAAATATAATGTACCCATAATTTTTTCGAGTCACCTTTGACTCTCACTGTTCAAATTAAACAAGAAACCTACTGCCTCTAAACCACAGGCAAACAGTCTAGGAGAAGGATTCAGGGGGCTACATATACAGCAACAGTTAAGATACTCTGGAGTATCCTGCCTGGCCCTGGTCTGCTGCTCCAGAAAGATGCCAGCATCCCGTGTCTCACCTGCCAGCCCTAGGCTTGTCTTAGATGCCTTACATCATCTAAAATGGCACTAGTCAACTATGTTTAGGCATTTCCATTGCTCTTTCCTTCTACCTTAAGGGTAAAAACTGTTTTCCTCTGTTTACTACTAATCCACAGACATGGTGTGTGTCTAGAATATTATTCATGAACAAAAAATATAGCTTTCCCTCTGTTCAATAAATGTACAGATCACATTTACAGTAAACCAAAGAGTTTAAGTGTGAGAATAATACTACACAAAAAATAACACAGCAGTTAGCACCAGACTGCTTGCTGTCTTAAGACAGGTACCTGAGGAAAAGTTAGGAAGCACCAAGTACATCAGAAGATGGTATAACTTCTGCATTCTCCCCTATGCCTATCCCCAAGTAAAATTACATGCTCAACAGCTCCTCAAAACCCGCCATATAACTACACAATACTCCTAGATTGACCAACCAGGATAAAAAAGATCCTACAAGCAGGAGCAGGCTGTCCCTATGTGCTGAAAGACGAGCCGGTAAGTAAGACCAGCCAGGCTGAATAGAGAGCTTTGTTTGGAACTCTGGAAAAAAAAAAGAGTTTATGACATTTGGAAGAAGGGGCAGGCAACTCAGGAGGACTACAAGGTGAAGTTATGCAGGGAGAAAATGAGAAGGGCCAAAGCCCAGCTAGAACTTAATCTGGCTACTGCCGTAAAAGACAATAAAAAATGTTTCTATAAATATGTTAACAACAAAAGGAGAGCTAAGGGAAATCTCCATCCTTTATTGGATGTGGCGGGAAACATTGTGACAAAGGATGAGGAAAAGGCTGAGGTACTTAATGCCTTCTTTGCTTCAGTCTTTAGTAGTAAGACCAATTGTCCTCAGGTTACCCAGCCCTGTGAGCTGGAAGACAGGGATGGGGAGCAGAATGAAGCCCCAGTAATCCAAGGGGAAATGGTTAGTGACCTGCTACACAACTTAGACACACAAGTCTATGAGGCCAGATAGGATCCACCCAAGGGTACTGAAGGAGCTGGCAGAAGTGCTCACAAAGCCATTTTCCATCATTTATCAGCAGTCCTGCCTAACTGGGGAGGTCCCAGTCAACTGCAGGTTAGCAAATGTGACACCCATCTACAAGAAGGGCTGGAAGGAGGATCCAGGGAACTACAGGCCTGTCAGTCTGACGTTGGTGCCGGGAAAGGTTATGGAGCAGATCATCCTGAGTGCCATCACACAGTGCGTAAAAGACAACCAGGTGATCAGGCCCAGACAGCATGGGTTTATGAAAGGCAGGTCCTGCTTGGCTAACCTGATCTCTTTCTATGACAAGATGACCCGCCTAGTGGATGAGGGAAAGGCTGTGGATGTTGTTTACCTAAACTTTAGTAAAGCCTTTGACACTGCTTCCCACAGCATTCTCCTGGAGAAACAGGCTGCTCATGACCTGGATGGATGTACTCTTCACTGGGTAAAAAAACTGGCTGGATGGACGAGCCCAGAGAGTTGTGGGGAATGGAGTTAAATCCAGCTGGCAGCTGGTCACAAGTGGTGTTCCCCAGGGCTCAGTACTGGGGCCAGTTCAATAACTTTACCAATGATCTGGACAAGGGGATCGAGTGCACCCTCAGTAGGGTTGTGGATGACACCAAGTTGGGCAGGACTGTTGATCTGCTTGAGGGTAGGCAGGCTCTACAGAGGGATCTGGACAGGCTGGGTCGATGGGCCAAGGCCAATTGTACGAGGTTCAACAAGGCCAAGTGCCGGGTCCTGCACTTGGGTCACGACAACCCCATGCAGCGCTACAGGCTTGGGGAAGAGGGGCTGGAAAGCTGCCCGGCAGAGAGAGACCTGGGGGTGCTGGTCCACAGCCGGCTGAGTATGAGCCAGCAGTGTGCCCAGGTGGCCAAGAAGGCCAACGGCATCCTGGCCTGCATCAGAAATGGTGTGGCCAGCAGGAGCAGGGAGGTGATCGTCCCCTGTACTGGGCACTGGTGAGGCCGCACCTCGAGTCCTGTGTTCAGTTTTGGCCCCTCACCACAGGACAGACATGGAGGTGCTGGAGCGTGTCCAGAGAAGGGCAACCGAGCTGGTGAGGGGCCTGGAGCACAAGTCTGATGAGGAGCGGCTGAGGGAGCTGGGGCTGGTTGGTCTGGAGAAGAGGAGGCTGAGGGGAGACCTCATCGCTCCCTACAACTACCTGAAAGGAGGGTGTAGTGAGGTGGGTGCTGGTCTCTTCTGTCAAGTAACTAGTGAAAGGACGAGAGGAAATGGCCTCAAGTTGCGGCAGGGGAGGCCTACATTGGATATTAGAAAAAATTTCTTTATTGAAAAGGTTGTCAGGCATTGGAACAGGCTGCCCAGGGAAGTGGTGGTGTCACCATCCCTGGAGGTGTTCAAAAAAAATGTGGACCTGGTGCTTAGGGACATGGTTTAGTGGTGGAGTTGGCAGTGCTAGGTTAACAGTTGGACTCGATGATCTTAAAGGTCTTTTCCAACCTAAATGATTCTATGTTTCTAAAAGTTGCATGGGTTCTGTTAGTGTTGTAGACTCCACGGGAGAAAACAAATCAAATCAAAACAAAAAAAGACTCCCTTTTATAAATTTATTTGAAATGTCTAAGCTTTTAAATATATGCAAAACTCTTTCAGATTTCAGCGGTATAGACTTATGTAAGACTGCAATGCCTGATATTGAGTTGTTCCCTATTAAACTATATGTGGTTTGTTCGGTATTAAACTATATGTGGGATAATGTTTGTGGATACATCACCACATTTATATACTGCAATAAAAAGCTTTTGAAATACATATCAATTCAGTGTTATCCTGCAATCTTTGTATACCTTTCTTTTCTGGTCTTAGCCAAGAAATCCCATTAACCTCAATGTTAGCAGACTTAAAAAGCAGAATAGTAGTCCTCAACTTTATTTCTGTGTACAACAGACACCAGACAAATGTTTAAACATTTTAACTCATTCTATATTTCTATCTGGTATTGAATAGCCTTAATTTCTTAATTTAGAATACTACTGAGTAAAGAACAAAGGTATGAAAAAGTAGTTTGACCTATTAACATGTGCTTGCTAGTATTCCATGTAACCTTTTAGGAAATCATTGGAGGTAACAGGTTTCAGAGGAAGTAGAGGGAGTTTTTGGGGGAAGTTTAGTAGTGCAGATCATTATATTAATTACATCCAATACAACCAGGCTAATTACATGTTAGTAATTGACATATATTGTTAATGATAGGTGTTGCGTTTTCAGCTTGTTTTTCTTTTTTTCATAAATAAGAAGAATAAGTGGTTTAGGGTTAGGGTTTTTATGTTGAATTTTACTTTTAGAAGTTCCTTACTTTTTGAACTAAGCAGTCCTTACTGAGAATATAAATTAAAATATGTAAGTCTTTCATCATGAAATTTATGTGAATGGCTAGGCAGATTTATCTCAGTGCTTTATCATGCTACTCACAAAATTAAACTCACAACAGCTAGTCATCACATTAATGGAGGTTGACTTTAAAACAAAAAAACAATCAAAGACCTGTTATCTGTGGATCAGTTCAGTTATTTACTAGAATACGATGTAAAACATTTTAAAAAAGTATAAACCAAAATAGGATTCAGGAAAGCCAAGATTACATAACTGGTAGGAAGATGGTAGATAATTAATTCAGAATTTACCATTAAAATTTTGCTGAGCTTTGAGGAATAAAACAGTTTGGACAGATTACAATATGTTTTGATTAAATTGTGGTTAAAGATGTTTCACTGTTTCTTCACATCACTGACAACATTTCATCCTTAGCAACTTAAAAACACACAACCAAAACCCAACAGTTTCCCTCTAATTCATTATTTACAAAAAATCATAGATAAACTAAGACATCTAAACTAAGGTATTGCCAGGCAATAGAGGCATAGTCAAAATGCTTGGATACTTTCAATGAATTCAGCCCATTCAGTGGAATGACACAGGCAGTGGGATTGAGTGCACCCTCAGCAAGTTTGCAGATGACACCAAGCTGAATGGAGCAGTTGGTTCACTTGAGGGAAGGGACTCCATCCAGAGGGGCCTTGACAGCCTTGAGACGTGGGACCATGCGAACATCATGAAGTTCAACAAGAGCAAGTGCAAGCTCCTGCACATGGGTCTGGGCAATCCTCAGTTGCGATTCTCCCCCTCTACTCCACTCTGGCGAGACCCCAGCTGGAGTACTTCATCCAGCTCTGGACACCCAACCACAAGAAAGATGTGGACCTGTCCGAGGTGCAGAGGGGGGCCATGAAAATGATCAGAGGGCTGGAACAGCTCACCTATGAAGAAAGGCTGAGAGAATTAGGGTGGTTCAGCCGGGAGAAGAGAAGGCTCCAGGGACACCTTATTGTGGCCTTTCAATACATAAAGGGGGCTTATAAGAAAGATGGAGAGAGACTTTTTACAAAGGCCTGTAGTGATAGGAAAAGGGGAAGTGGTTTTAAACTGAAAGAGCGTAGGTTTAGATTGGACCTAAGGAGGACATTTTCATGATGAGGGTGGTGAGACACTGGAACATGTTGCCCAGAGAATTGTGGATGCCCCATCCCTGGAAGTGTTGAAGGTCAGGTTGACTGGGACTTTGAGCAACTTGATCTAGTGAAAGATACCCCTGGCCACGGCAGTGGGATTGGACTAGATGATCTTTGCAGGTCCCATCTAACCCAAACCATTCTATGAGTCTATGATTCTATGACTTATCTGATAAAGTTCACATTAAAAAGGATATAGGACAATTATAAGTAATCAGAACCTTAACCTATAAAGTCTGCAATGTATCTGTCGCATTTTGAAGTCTCAGATAACCTTGGGCATGTGAAATGGCACCAGACATCTATGATTACACAACTGAATAACACCATGATATGCAGGCACCTGTGTTGTAAACCTAGATTTATGTATCTCAGTCTGAAGATAAATACCAATTCAAAAATTGGCAGTGTTAGCAATGATATAAGCCAGATCAGTGAATGCAACCACTATTAAGGTGAAGTATTCTATGATTAATTTCTGAAACTGCAGAAAATGCCGTTCTTGTTTCATTATCGTATCAATCTGTTCTTTTACTATATTCTTTAAAACTTCTAATTTTGTCCTTTAGTTCCCTCTTCTCCAAGAGCAGTTTTCTTCCCTGCCTATTGTAATTTCCCATTTGGTGTCACTAACTCAACTTTTTTTTTTGCTTTTTTTTTTGCAGCTATTTAGTTTCTTTCTTCCTAATTAAGCCTAGAAGAGAGAAGACTCAGAAAAATAGCGTATTATTCTCTGTCATCTGGTTGTGTCTGGTTCCCCTCTCTTCTTTTGCCTCATCTCTTTGGTTTATAAGTTTCTCACAGCAGTAACAAAATCTTATTCCACCTACACAGTAAGCAACAACTCTGATTGGTTCTAAGCACTCTATTATTTAGCTTTTTTTTAGTATAAATATTATATAACAGTACTTAGAATTATTTACTGTACTATATAATGTTAACAGACATTTGAAGTAATACTTTTAAAAAATACAACAGATTTTAGTTTCTATTTTATTCAAAGTATTTTATGGGGGCTCATTTTGTCTTAAATACGTGATCATAAGCAGATTCTGTATGCTGGTACTAAGCAATATGCAGAGGAGGAAGGTAAAATATCATAAAATATATTGACCAGAATTGCAATTACAATTGTTTTAGTTTTCTTATTTATATTGAATGCTAGTGCATTTACTGCTTCTGATTTATGAACCATAAGTCATATAAGAAGTAAATTACACCAAAAGAGTTACCTGGCTAATTTATTTCTGAAATTTTAAGCAAATATTGACAATGGCAGTTAGTCATCAGTCCAATAAAAGCCTTTCTTTTTCAAGGAAGATAACTCTTTTTCCCTTCCTCAGACAAGAACTCATTAAAAAAACAATTTCTATTTTCATTCAGTTGGTGCATATTATATTCTACAGTAGTGATGCTATTTTTCACCTTGTTCAACTACTCTTTTGTTACTTCAGTGCAACCTATAAAGTAGCTTTTGTTACTTATCTGCCATCTCCTTCATCAATCAGTTTGGTAGGTTCAGCTCTTCTGATCACAGAATTTCTAAGTTTAGAAGAATTGAAGAAAATGTTTTGATCCATGGAGGATCAAAAAATTTAGGTGACAATAAAGCACCTAGCTATTTTCAACATCTAGATCCTCAAAAATACTGTTAATATCCTGAGATTCTGGTAGATATCTAAGTTTATGTTCCCAAAGTTGCATGTTTAAAGACCCTTAGGATCACCTGCTGTATCATGACCATGTTAAACAACTAAGACTGACAGGGTCATAAGTCCCATTCAAATTTACCATATACATACTTCTTTTCCTAGGTTGCCTCAAACTTGGTCGTGTTGGTATATATCCTTATTGATCTCAAGTGTCACTAGACATTCACCTTTGCCAAATTAATTGAGCCCTATAGGGCTATTTTTAGAAGACATGAAATATTTTCCAGACTCTATTAACTGTACAGACTACATAGTCATCATCTATAGCAAGAGATTACACAGTTATCTGACATACAGCATCTACATTTAGGCACATAAATGTTGGTGCCTTAGTCTGTCAGCTGACTTCTGTTTTACATGTTTTAATGTTTTACTTTTTTTATCTTTTATAATTAGAAAATTTGGGGGTTTTGTTTTTGATCCATTAAAGCTTAGCACATTAGAGTGTGGTGGCTTAACCCTGGCTGGACTGCAGGTGTCTACCAAAGCTGCTCCATCACTGCCCCTCATCAGCTGGACAGGGGAGGAAAGGCTTGTGGGTCAAGATAAGGACAGGGAGAGATCACTCGCCAATTACCATCACGGGCAAAACAGACTCAACATGGGGAAAATTAATTTAATTTATTACCAAGCAAATCAGAGTAGGGTAATGAGAAGTAAAACCCAACCTTCGAACACCTTCCCACCATCCCTCCCTCCTGCCCGGCTCAACCCCACTCCCGGTTCTCTCTCCCTCCTCCCCCAGCAATGGGGGTTGGGGTCAGCTCGCCACACCTTGTCTCTGCCGCTCCTTCCTCCTCAGGGGAGGAGGACTCCGCACTTGTCCCCGGCTCCGCCGTGGGGTCCCTCCCGCAGGAGACAGTCCTCCACCAAATTCTCCAACGTGGGTCCGTTCCATGGGCTGCAGTCCTGCAGTCACAAACTGCTCCAGCATGGGTCCCCCGTGGGGTCACAAGTCCTGCCAGCAAAACTGCTCCAGCGTGGGCTCCTCTCTCTTCATGGGTCCACAGGTCCTGCCAGGACCCTGCTCCAGCGCGGGCTTCCCATGGGGTCACAGCCTCCTTTGGGCATCCCCCTGCTCCAGCGTGGGGTCTTCCCTGGGCTGCAGGTGGAGATCTGCTCCGCTGTGGACCAACCTGGGCTGCAGGGGGACAGCCTGCCTCACCATGGTCTTCCTCACGGGCTGCAGGGGAATCTCTGCTCCGGCGCCTGGAGCGCCTACTCCCCTCCTTCTTCACAGTCGTAATTTAACCTCAGCCAGCACCTAAGCACCACACAGCCGCTCACTCACTTCCTCTCCACCCAGTGGGATGGGGGAGAGAATCAGGAAAAAAGTAAAACTTGTGAGTTGAGATAAGAATAGTTTAATAGGACAGAAAGGAAGAAAGTAATAATGATAATAATAACAATACTACAATGACAACAATAATGATAAAAGGATTAGAATATACAAAACAAGTGATGCACAATGCAATTGCTCACCACTCGCCGACTGATGCCCAGTCAGTTCCCAAGCAGTGATCCCTCCCCACCCAACTCCCCCCAGTTTATATACTGGACATGACATCACATGGTATGGAATACCCCTTTGGCCAGTTTGGGTCAGCTGCCCTGGCTGTGTCCCCTCCCAACTTCTTGTGCCCCTCCAGCCTTCTTGCTGGCTGGGCATCCAAAGCTGAAAAATCCTTGACTTTTAGTCCAAACACTACTTAGCAACACCTGAAAACATCAGTGTGTTATCAACATTCTTCTTATACCAAACCAAAACCATAACACTATACCAGCTACTAGGAAGAAAATTAACTCTATGCCAGCTGAAACCAGGGCACTGACCTTGGGATCTTCAGAGTTGTTCCTCTCACGTATTCTCACTCCTCTCTCTGGCTGCAGTTTTTGTTGCACAGTGACTTTTTCCCCCTTCTTAATACATTTTCACAGAGGCGCTACCACCGTTGCTGATGTGCTCGGCCTTGGGCAGCGGCGAGTCTGTCTTGGAGCCGGCTGGCATTGGCTCTTCTGGTCAGAGGGGAAGCTTCTAACAGCTTCTCACAGAAGCCACCTCTGTAGCCCCTTGCTACCAAAACCTTGCCATGCAATCCCAATACATGGAGTTTAATAATATACAGCAGCGTTGATTATTAATTCAATTAACTAAATTAGTAGCTATCCGAAAGATTCTAAACAATTTAAGGGACCCTGAAAAACGTTGATCTATTAGGTGACCTGCGCCAGAGTAAACTTAAGCAAACACTACATTTCATGGTATTCAGGTTAATAAAAATATGTATTACTGTGTGGTATTCCTTCTGTTTCCTCTACTTGTTACCTGTTCTCATATCTGCTGTTTGGCTGGTTGTCCTCTTCGTTGTATTTGTAGAGTACTTTGGCAGGGGGATGTTATGAACCAAATCAAGGAATTAATCCAGGTGAAAATAACCTGGTGTGTTTTTTCTTTTTTTTTTTTTTTTTTCCCCTGTTCCCTGATTTAGACCACAGTACAGCTCAACAAATTACACCAGCACAACTGAACGAGTGCAACAATAAACAAGAGTTGATTGGGTACAGTGGTAGCTTTGACTGTTGAAGCTGGCAGTAACCCTGAGAAAACACATGTGGAAGAACAAGGTAAGTGGGGATGACAAAAAAATTTGATCCTAAAGGACAATTAACAAGAAAAACAAACAACTGCCCTCATATCCAGAACATAATTTGATGAGTAGACCACCCCCTTACAACACTGAGCTGTAGGGGCAAAACATTTTCCTGTTCTGTGTTTCTTCAGGTGCCAAGGATAATCGCAGATTAGAAACTCGACACAACCTTTATTGATACTGCCCTAGGGACAAAATGTAAGATGTTATGATTTAATGGAAACATAAAATGTTGAAAGGATACAGGTAATGTCAGGGTGGATGATAATTTTATGCACCACACAGGTGAAAGGAAAAGAGCTAACACTATGTAAAACAAAAAGGTATAAGTGCAGTTCAGGTTGAGTGCACACAGTGAGAGGGAACACACTTTCACAGAAAGAATAATAGTCTTTCACAATGGTCCTGCTGAGCAAGAAGATGATTTAAAGATACTGAAGTCACTTAGGAAAGGAGAGACTACTTACCTTGCAGTTCGGCTTTTCTGAAGATCCCCTACCAAATCCAGAGTCCCATAGAGTGAAAAATTTGGAAGTTGTCAAACCTTTGGTGCTGCACAAAGCATTGCCGGGAACTCACATCAACCTCCAAGTACAGCTGTCAGGTTTATGGAGTGGAGGGAAATGAATCAGCAAATCTAAACCACAGTTTTCAATTCTAACTTTAACCATAGGTCAATATGCAAGTACTATCTCAGCATGTATCTTCCAAAACAGCACAGAATCTTCTTTAAGGATACTTTTTGTTATTGATGATCATTTCAGGAGAGCTAAACTGTAAAAGGCTGCTATAAATTAAAAAGTATAGCTGTAACAATCTCTGCATAAAGACAGAGAACAAAATCAATGTCAAAATTATTATATGAAAATAAAAGTTTACCTATGTATACAAATAAGCTGAAAACCACAATAACATCTCATTTTCTTTTTTAGGTATATGAGGTACCAACACTGCTTATAAAGTGCATTCTCTGCAAATCCTTATGTCTGTATTAAAAAAAAATCAGCAACTTTAACAGGTATTTTGAGTTCTCTAATTTCAGCATAATAACATTCCTTTTGAAAGGCCATTCCTTACAATACTGTCTGGTAAATCCAAACAGTGAGATTAAATTAAGTGTCTTGAGGCAGGCAGAGATCCAAATCAGGCCACTCTGCTCCTGCTAAATGACTCCTGTGGCATTCAGCTAGCTTTGTGTTTGAAAAAGATTGTTTCTGTCTAGGAGGTGGAACCAGAAAACAGTTCAGACATTTTCTTTTAGTGATAATGGTGCCAAGGAAAGCAAGTCAATGAATGGCAGTAGGAATTGTACATGGATTTGCACATAAGGTTTTGTACACTAAGCTGAAACACCAAAGTGACTGCTGAGGTTTTGTGCAAGCATCCTTATTGAGAAGGGATTTGGGACTTAGCAGAAATCCTGGAAGGTTATTAAGATGGAGAACAGCTGCTGCCTAGAATACAGAATCCTGAAAAAATCCACAGCATCATCTTGATTTTGTAGCATCTGGCACAAATCAGTAATGCCTTGAGCACTGTCATTCTGTGAACTGAATACTCCGTGTAAGGAAAATGGCCTTTAAGAAATAAATATGCATTGTGTCAGAATGATGAGGAATATGAAATAATTATAGGAAAAGAATCAATATACAAATGTATGCAGTTAATTTTGTCTAGTTTAAATAAATTGCAATAAAATTTGGGATTACCTGAAGGTAAGACTGATAAATCCTAAAATGTGTAGGAATAACTGTTCCCCTTCATATCCCTTTAACATTTTCTCAGCAGTATTGAGGTATTTCTTTAAGTTCCTGGGGGCTGTACACAACTGTACCACATTGTCTTTGATAACAAATTTTGCTTGTGTGTCAAAAGCAGTGTTTGGACTGTAGTTCCTTAGACTAGCAGAAGAAACTGGACATGTCTCTGCTGTGGGATGATAATTTGGCTATGTTGGACACCTTGTTCTCAACAGAGAAGAGAACAAGTAAAATTTGGCACTTGACTTTTCTGGCTTCTGCAAGTAGTTCTCGTGCTTGCAATTTGTGGGTTCCTGGGATCAGACTAGATTAGATCACTGTTGTTATTTATTACTGGCAACATATCTGCAACTGCTTGCCGGCCAGGATGCTGAGAGTTCTGACCAGAATTCTCCCTAGAGGAGAAAAACTGGGCAAAAAAAAAAGAGAAATGCAACTTTTCCTCCCTGTCCCTCCAGTTACCTGTTCAAACATGTCAAACTGTACATGAATTTGTATTCAAGGCTGTGTGGTTTCCAGTCTTCTTCTAATCCTTTCTCTTAAAAAAAACAAACAACAAACCACAAAAAAACCAAAAACACAAAACCAAGATGTTCAGACTACTTATTTTTAATTAAAGATAATCAAACATCAAAGAAGAAAATCAAAATGAAACCATTTGTTCAAATCTACATCCTGTCAAGAGAAGGCTTGTTTTTACTGGTAAAAAATAAAATAGCTACACTGAAATCTTCCCCCAATTTAGTTAGAAAATAACTAAAGGATATTACCCTCAACTTCAGCTGCATTTATAGCTGTATTAACTGTATATACAGAAATTTTCTTCAGCTTTCAAGATCAATAGATTGAAGATTGTAGCAGAAGTAATTCAAGTAATTGATATCAATATGGAATTCCTACATATCCTGCCTGTAGTATCTCTATGTTATCACTAGTTTAATAACATTTGAGTGTTTTCTTGAGATCCTATTCTTACATGAGTACGATATGCATTTGCGTTCCTACCTTTTCAGGGTGGGCTTGTTTTTATCTTATTTTCATGTTTCGTCTTTTCTTTTTTTCTTCTCCTCGGAATTCCACAGAAACACTGGAAATGCAACATGCACTGAACAAAAAAAACTTGCTTGAACAAAAGAAAAGAAACTGAAGTTGCTTACGTTGCTAACTCTGTGCTTAGAAAAATGGTGGGTAAGTACTTTTAAAAGGTAATAGCAGTACTGAGGAGGGAACTTGTGCTCAGTCCTGGGCACGGCAGAAGCAGCTTTCATCGTTGGGTTTCTCAAGCACTGCAACAGTCTGGGCAGACACATTCCCCGTCGTGCAGATATCTGTTCTCTTTTGAGAGTGGCAAATAAGTTGTTTATTAATCTATCTGAAGGAAAGTAGTTCAGAGCAGCTGCCTTCAAAAGACAAGACGCAGGACCTGAATCCCAGAAGCCTGTAGACCGAGTACAATTTTAACAGTATTTTCCTATTACTAACATGTTCATGACTCCAGACTTGTCAATGATTTAACCTTTCCAGCACACCGTACTCCATAACAACTGCAAAAAGACACTGACCCACATATGACAACCTGGGCTTTGTAGCAACTTGAGCCTCTCCTAAGCGTGATCAGAAGGTCTTGTGGGTTGTTGGCCTACGCTTGGTAGCGTCTTGAAACTGCTTTAGCTTAAATTGGAGTTGATCAAGGGAGAAAGTTGACTAAGCAGTGCTTTGTAAGAAAAGTAAGAGTGTAAACGAAACATCACAACCACCTTTCAACCTCTCCAGTTGCTGTTGCCACTGCAGCTTTTGTCGTTTGGGAGGCTGCAGGGGAGGCTGGGGCAGGAGACGGAGGACGCAGCGGGCAGAAAGCAGGAGCTATTGCAATGACCCCACAGAAGCACCTTCGAGGCCTTCAGTATCAAATGTGTTGCTTCAGCTTTGGTCACATAAAGTTGCTTTAAGTACTTGAAAATCTTTCTTTTCATAGATTTTAATCTTACTGTATTTTCAAAAAAAGGCTATGAGACTTTTTTACAGTGAATAATTTTAGAAAATATTTTCTTACTATGTACTTATTAAAAGCACGGTTTCTGTTGGTTCTAGACTCTCCTTGAATTCACCCTATTTTCACCAGTTAACCTGATTTCCTATTTTTTTTTTTTTCCTTCCACTGACAAGATCAGAAAACTAATAAGCATGCCAACTTCCCTCTTTTTCTATGAGAATATAAAAAAAAAAAAAATCATTCCAAATAAGGTATGTTTTGTATATTTATTTTTTGTGTTTTTCACATGTATTTCTGTCAGTAACCCCACACTGCTGCTTTTACAGACCTTTCATTAAGCAATTCAGCTGAGTACTGTGAATTTCATGGAGATTTATTACTAGACCAGTTGTTTTCCGAATTTCAAAATACATATCTCTGCAAACTATTTTTTTTTCCTGTCAAATTGTTTCAGATAACAAGATCAATTTGCTGGTGGAGGGATCTTGGAATGGTCAAAGAAGGACATTGAAAGCACTTTTCTCCTCTTTTAAATGAAGGTTGATAATCATTGTCTTCTTTTTCAAGTCCCGTATTCTACTCATCCTTTGGCTTGTCACTCTCCCCTGGTACTTTCTTTTCTTGCTGCAATCCTTAGCAATTTTGCATAATAATTTTCCTGTGCTGCTACAGGGACTTGTGTGAGGCTTAGTGTGTTCAACCTTACTTTAATCCTTCAAAAGGTTGAAAAACTTGTTCAAAGACCGGTCTTAGGAATGAAAAGGAAAGGAGGGAAAGGTGAAAATAAAAGCACAGGAAAAGAAAAATATAAAGGTGCTCTCTTCTGATGTTGTTACTTCTTCTGGAGGAGATAATGGACGTGAAGGAGTGATAATGACTTTTGTCTCTGTTGTTAGTAGATTCTTTATGCCCTCTGCAGCTCTTGAAGCTTCCTGCTCAGGATCATGGTATAGGGTTGGGAGGAATAAAATACCATCTAACAGATCTGCTACTGAAATTGTCAGTGGAACAAAAAGTAGCTGCTGCTTGCTCCCTGTTGCTTTCATTCTACTTTGTTCTTTAATATTAGGATCAAATTCAGCCCTGTTGGAAAAAAGGGTGCAATAAAGGGCTGTGTATTAACTTCTAATAGTCATTGTTGGAGCTCCACTAAGTGCCCAGGACTCTGCTGTGCTTAGCATTACATAGAAGTATAATAAAAGATGGTTGCTGCCTCAAAGACATTTATAGTCTCAACTACAAGACACAACAGGCAGGGAATGGGCGAGGGTGTATGAACTCATTTTAAGGTAAGCTGCTTTGTGCACAATGTCTGGGTGTAATGAACCATCAGCAGCGCTCAGCACACTCTGCACTCCCAACTCCAGGAGTTCAGCATCATCACTGGCACGTCTATACCGCATTGCCTTTGGTAGCAGATTGATGATGGTGGTGAACTCACTGTGGCAGCAGAATTGCTTCTCTGTGTTTTATCAGACCAATATCCCCAGCCCAGCTTCGCACTTGTCATCACCCTCATCTCCTGGGTAAATGTGTACGATCCAGTAGTGTGTACCCCAGTAGAGTGGGGTAGACAGGCAGGTAGATGGTATGTGGGAACAGCAAGTGGACCTTCCATCTTTTCTCCTTTGTGGAGTCAGGGAATATGCTACTGCTCTCAGGCACAGCTATGGACTGAGAAGGGCCAAATGGGAGGAAGGAACAGGCTTTCCTGTTGTTTGGCTGTGGACTAGCTTTAATTCCGCAAGCCACATGGTCTCTCAGATAATTAGCCAGTTAATTAATCATTGGTAATGTTGCAGTGATTGGTGGGAGGGTTTTGACCCAAAGTTAGCTCATTCTCAGCATGATGCTATGCTTTGGGTGTTTTGCCTTACTTTGCTGACAGCTTAGTTGTCTTTGTATTACACGTCATCACACAGGGTACACATATGCTCCAGTTCTGTCTTCCCAAATAAGGAGTGAAATTTTCTGATTTTCTTTCATGAAAATGTCACATTTGCTGTTTTCAACTAAGATTTCTCTCAAGAAGTTCAGACAATTTTGGATTGTTCTATACTGATGTCATTTTCTGGCAGTGACAAATTTTCTCTGACAAATGAGCTTCGTGTTCCGCATTTTTCAATGACTATTAAATGTTGACATTCGCCCTGGATCATACAATAAACTGAACAACATGAAGCTGCATCTACATTATTATTTTAATTTGGAACTGCAGTTTGGTTTTGGCAAAAATCCATCTGTTATTTCCATAGGCTCAATTTGCAGAGTGGTTTTAGTGCAAGCTAAGTATATTCCTTTTTAGAGGAAACTAAACACGAGATTCCGTTCCAGCTGCATCCCAAAGGTGCCCTAAACTCTAACAGGGACATACATATTTTTATTCCCTCCTGTCAGGTGTCTGTACACATTGATAAGATCCCCCTAAGTCTTCTCCAGGCTGAACAGCCCCAGCTTTCTCAGCCTCTCCTCCTATGTCAGATGCTCCCGTCCCTTAATCATCCTTGTAGCCCTTAGCTGGACTCACTTCAGTTTGGCCATGTCCTTCTTGTACTGGGGAGCCCATCACTGGATCCAGCAGCCCAGATGGGTCTCCCTGGGACTGAATAGAGGGAAAGGATCATTTCCCTCGACCTGCTGGTAATGTTTTTCCTATTGTAGCGCAGGAGATTGTTGGCCGCCTTTGCCAGGAAGGCACATTGCTGGCTCACGTTCAACTCGTTGTCTACCAGAACCCTCAGGTCCTTCTCTGCAGAGCTCCTTTCCAGCCAGTCAGTCTCCAGCCTGTGCTGCAGCAAGAGGTTATTCCTCCCAAGGCGCAGGACATGGCATTTCCTTTTGCAATCATTATCGCATCGTTACTACATTCTGGGTAAAATTCCATGTAACTAGTTATGGTTTAGAATAATTTTTATACCTGTCAGTCTTAAGTTTCTTTACTTTGTTTTCCTCTTTACTAGATTACAGGGGTTTTAGTCATTCATAAAGCTGCAAGCGATAAAATTTACTATACTGATTGTTCAATATATGTTTTCAGTTCAATGTTTTCCTAGACAGAAATTATCAATACGCATTGATTTAACTGTAAATTCTCTATATAGCAATACCGCAACGCTTTCACAGAATGTGGATAAATAAATCCTTTAGGTATTAAAAAAAAGCACATCGTTTTTTCTCTGTAGAACATTTTATAGATTATACTCTATGTTTTACACACATTTTAGGGTATATTTCCTAGGATTATGGTTATCCCTTAAAATATACAGCATGGCTTCCTCATTTTTAACCTTTCTTTCATACTGTCTTTAAAATAACTTATATCCATACCTAACTGTTTTATTGTGCAGTTTACAAGCCTGGCACGCTGACGCAGTAGATTCTCACTTGGTTTGAACACATACTCAGCTTTTCCTTTCCTTTGTAGTTCAAGTGCCGGTGTTCTACAGTCTTCATTTCCCCCAGGTTTTGTCATCCTTCCTGAGAGCTATCTAGGGCTGCTCTTTTATTCCTCAGGGAAAGGTGGAATTGCTGGCAACAGTTTTTCTTTTCTTATCTTGACCTGGTGGCTGAGTGGCTTCTGTGATGTTGCCCGATGCCTTTCATCCTCACTCCTGCTGCGCGAGCAACGTGGAGCCTCAGCAGCAGCATCCCTCCCCAGTCAGTTGCTTCTGTTCTTTCAGCAGAGTGAGGATAATTACTTCACTGGGATACTGTCAGCTCCGACTGAAGTCAAGGGAGCTAATAGAATCTCAAATAGCTAATAGAAGTACGGCTTTGTTTCATGTGGGGTTAAATAAGATGAAGTTGGTTCAGTGTGATATCCATTTCAAACCACAGTACTATGACCAAACTCAGCTTCTGGAATTCAATTCTCATTTTATTTGGACCGTGTGTTCCTAAGGAATTTGTCAGCGTTTGGGTGACATTACTACAGTTTGATATACCAAATTATTTAGCCATGTGTTTATTGGAGGTTCATAATTATTTGGAAAATACTAGTGTACTATTGAAAAAAAAAAATCTTTGTTTTCCATCTTTGGGTTTGGTTTTTTTTTCCTTTACTCATTTACAGTTGGGACTGTCATATCTTTTTGACTGATCACAAACAAAATGCATATACGCCATCACATTTTTCTTGCCAAAATAAAATAAATATAGAAGCAAATAAACAATAATCTCCTATTTCACAATAAAACTAAGTAAAATAAAATTTGTTTTTCTTATACCCCATCATGTCATACTCAGACATAAAGATTGACAAAGATCAAAAAATTAAACAATGGCACAGTCAAAAAACAAATGCAAGGTTTATTATTCTGATTATTTCTACTTCTAAGATATATTCTACCCTACTTACAGGAAATTATGTACAAAACTATCTATGAAAGTAAAAATGGCTAAGGAATGGATTTGTGAGATCAGATAAACACTATTTTCTTTTTATACTTTTCTAGCTGTAACCAGAGTTCAAGCTCTCTATGTTCAGATATGTAGAAGAGGAAGAAAAAAACACAGCGAATTATTTACTAGCAGTAAAATATCTTGTGGGGTTCATAATCCAGAAACAAATATAATCAGACCTTCTAAGGCATCCTCTCCTGTATCAAAGTTCATAACTTCCATTTCCTCTTGAAAGCATTAATGTGTGATGCTGCTTTGCTCCTGTCACCAAGAATGATCTCTGGATGTTGGCTTAGATTCATTTCACATGCAATTAGCAAGTGCTTCAGCTTTTCTAATCAAAGTGGACTGAGGGACTCAGAAGCACACTGCCTGTAAAAGAGGTGCAACAGCACAAAAATATTTCTTTAGTGTTACTATCTGATGCCTTATTACATTTTCTCTTTTTAATTCTTCCTTTTCCCTTTAACTCATTAAAAAACATTTTTCTTTTGCTCT
Source organism: Aquila chrysaetos chrysaetos (assembly GCF_900496995.4). NCBI lineage: Eukaryota > Metazoa > Chordata > Aves > Accipitriformes > Accipitridae > Aquila > Aquila chrysaetos. The sequence continues at coordinate 14,009,026 of NC_044026.1, forward strand.
GTATAGGAATCACTTAAGAAAAATTCATAGCAAATTGACTACTACATACCTATGGGAACCATCCCTAACAGTGGATTTTTGCAATTAAATAATTTATTTCTGTATGTGAAAAAAAAACAATTTCCTTTCTCATTTCATTCTGCTTTTTCAAACTGCTAAGCTTCATTATGCTCTTATATGGCAGATTTTTTTCATAGTATGTGTAACCCTGATGGAATAACTGTTTAACACAGAGTAATGGCAAACTATAGATTGCTACTAAAATCTCAGATGTTTGGTAATGAACTAAATACTTATGGCCATAAAGTTGTGAAGGATCAAAATGTCATAAGAATAGATGACTTAAAAGTTTTTGTTTTGCTTTGCAGTACCATATACACATACTACATAGAAAAATATCCAGATAAAACTTTGCTGGGAGCTATGAACTGGAGAAAGAAATAGGAAGAACAACTCCTTTACGAACCATGCATATGACCACAATGAATTCAAGGAGAATTTACTAGATTCATGTAAATGAATAGAATGGTAAACATATTTGAGGGGAAAATATTCCCACGGGAACACTGTGGTTGAGGTTAGAGGACACTTCTGGAGCTTGCCTATTCCAACCTACCCACCCAGAGCAGGGTCAGCTAGTGCAGGTTATTCAAGACCATGTCCAGCCAGATCTTGCATATTGCCAAGGACGGAGAGTCCACAACCTCTCTGGACAGTCCACTAAAGTGTTTGACCACCTTCACAGTAACAGAGCTTTTTCTTATGGAATGCCTTGTGTTTCAGTTTGTGCCCTCTTGTCCTGGGCTCCACTGAGAAGAGTCTGACTCCATCTTCTTTACTCCTTTCCATCAGGTATTTATACACATGAATAGGATCCCCACCCCGATCCTTCTCTTCTCCAGGCTGAACAGCCCCACCGCTCTCATCCCCCCCTTTTATGTCAGACGCTCCAATCCCTTAATCATCCTTGTTGCTGTTTTCTGGACTCCAGTTTGTCCATGACTCCCAACGCTGGACCCAGCACTACAGATATTTCTCACCAAGGCTGAACGGAGAGGAAGGATCCCCTGCCTCGACCTGCTGGCAATCCTCTACTTACTGCAGCTCAGGAGGCCGTTGGCCACCTTTGTCACGAGGGAGCATTGCTGGCTCATGGTCAGCACGTTATCCATCAGGACTCTCAAGGACTTTCCAGTGGAGATGCTTTCCAGACGGTCAGCCCCAAGCATGCACTGATGCTTTGGGTTGTGTCCTCCCGGGTACGGGACTTTGTACTTCCCCTTGCTGAACTTCATGAGTTTTCTGTCGGCCCATTTCTCCAGCCTGGAGAGGTCCCTCTGGCTGACAGCATGACCCTCTGGCCTATCAGCCACTCCTCTGGATTTTGTGTCCTATGCAATTTTGCTGAGGTTGCACTGTGTCTTATTGTCCAGGTCACTAATGAAGATTTTTAAACTGTTGTGGCCCCAATATCAGCCACTGCAGCACACTGCTGGCCTCCAGCTGGACTTTGAGACACTGACCTGGACTTTGTGCCACTTTTAGGCTGTCAGTTCAGACAGTTTTCATTCCATCTCACTGTCCATTTATGAAGTTCATACTTCCTTGGTTTGTCACTAAGGATGTTTTGGGAGACTATTTTGAAAGTCATGTTAAAGCCTTAATATTTTCTACATAAAAAATTGGGTTCCATAATAAGGCTGAAGAACACCTACGATATAAAAGTCTCTTTGAATTGTGAAAGTAAAAGAAAGGTTCCTGCTTCTGTGCTTTTAATAAGACTTTTTCCATTTAGCAATTTTATAATATATGACTAAAGAGACTGCAACTAAAGAAAGACTAAAGGGAGTCTGCCTGTCTAGATGTTCACATAGATTACCACTACAGGGATCTATTAATTTCTGAAATAATCCTGAAGTGTAGGTCAGGCAGTCCTATTACCCTTGTTTTACACCAGATGAATTCAGGGTAGAAGGGACTAAGAGAGACAGAGAGTCAAACCCAGCGACCCAGCTGCATGAACAGGCTCATGCTGGTCTATGTTCACTTAGTATGTGCTCCAGGTCAACTAGAAATGAGAAACTTAGTTCCATAGAATTTTAGTATACAATGAAGCTAATGTACAGGCTGGAACAGTATTATGGCTGCTTATCTCAAAACAGAGAGAAGGAAGCATTTCTGTTCCTGTATTCACCATGTTCCTGTATTCATCGGTAAATGTCTCCACTTTAGACAACTCAAATATCAGGTAAAACCTAGAGCTAGCCAATAGGCAAGCTTGCAGCATGGAAATATATTTAAACTCCTAGTACTTTCTAGAGCTTAGGGACCTGAATTAGTGCTGAAATTTTCTTTTTTTTTTTTTTTAATTACATTACCATTAGGTATTTGTGCATTACCAAAATTACCTCAACCTGTACTACTCTGAAAAGAGGCATAAACCACATGATCAGAAATAGTTTAATGTGTTTTCTCATTGAAATAGGGAATAACAGGAGTTCCAGTAATTTGTAGATGGACATGTATCTACATGAACTGGAAATAAATATTAGAAACATGCCACTAGAATATTATGAATATGAATAACATTCTGAATATGAAGAAAATTCTTTAAGTATGCTTAAAAAATCTTGTGAAATTCCAGTTCAGTCAGGCTTTTTTCATTATTATTCTTGTTCACTAGGTCTCTTGAAACAAATGCTAGTTATAGAATGAGATGAAATTAATAATCCAGACAATATTAAAATTTTAACATAATGTAAATAGCATACTTATATGACAGCTGTCAAATTCATTTTTCCCCAATTTTTTTCTCTATGTGAAGAATAAAGCTTGTGTTCAAATAGTTATGTTTACCCAAAACCTGATATTTACATCAAAATCTAATTACTGTGAATAAAAATAGATTGAGAAGAAAAAGGCACCTGGAAAAAATAAATTTTAGTCTTCATTAGGGCAATATCTATAACCATACAAATTAGTATTTTCATGCCTGGGAAATAGTGCTCCAGGATTGAGCCATTCATGTGCCAAGTTAAGACTAGAAGCAAAATTTGACCAATAGCCTTTGAACTAGCTGTTAAAAGTGGGAGTTTAGCTGTGAAACTCTGACACAGCTAGTACTACAGCATAAAATTGCTGTAATATGTTTGTTGACTTTAATGTAATGTGGCAGTAAACTGGCAAAAAATGACCTTGTTCAGTAAGCAGCAGCTTTGATTTAATCTATGAGACAATGACAGAGAGGTGGATACAAACATCAGAAATGTACTTGTTCATTTCAGTCCCTGTGAAAGTTGAATTTTACTGTAGAATCAGCAAGTACATACTAAAGCACCGCAAGGAATAGGGGATGTCTCATCTGCTGGCTGCATTAAGACTTAGTGTCCCCTTTTCACCCGCTTTGCATCGGCCTGAACAGCAATATTGAGAGCCATTATCATGATCAATAATAGCAGGGAAAGTCAGTTCCTTTTAACATTTGCCTCACTAGACCAGATTTCTTGTGCGTGAAAACAGTTCACTTTCTAATGACAAATTGGTTTGGCATGAATAGTTTCAGGGAATCTTAGCTTTACCAGCATACCTTCTTCTAATGGTAAATGCCTTCCTCTGAACACTTTCTTTTTCTTCAATTCATTCATTGACTGCCTTTGCCTTAACTTTTTTTTTTTTTTTTATCCTTCTAATTTCCTTGGCAATTTTTTCTTTTGCTCCTAAAACTTTATAGTTTTCTAAGCAAAAAAATGAGGCATTTGTTTCTGTTATACTAATACCATTTTAGCACATACTATCGCTCATGTGACAAAGCTGCCATAGTTCTAACACATTATATTTATTAGAGTCAAATAAAAAGATGTAAATTTGTCACTGTGATGCCCCACATCACTTGACTAAAAATTAGATTCCTTGTTCTGGGCTGGAATACGTAATGTTGGGTAAGATACCTACGTTGTCTATAGTTAGTGGTGCAAAATCATTCTTTTGAAAATGGTTTACTGCAAAACCCAATGTGAAACAGGAATGCTGCAACTGTCAATAGAAAATGCTAAAACAATGTGTGTGTGATATTCTTCTCAGTAACCATTTATGTAACAAATAACAGACCTATAGGTATCTCTCTAGGTTAGATGGAAAGCCCAAAAGCAGGTAGTGAATCTAGTCAGAAGTTCATCTGAATGCAGACAACGGCTATCACAATTTTGAAAACCTTTTTAACTGTTGGATTACAGAATCATGTAACTTTTAAAAGGGTCCGCCTTGTTTATCTTGAGATGCACACATTGGAGACAATTATGGTCCAGACCTGAGTTGGTCATACTAAAATACGTTTGAAGCTAATGAAAATAATTGGTATTTCAGACATTGGTTCTTCTGATCTGGAAGTAGATCAGTTTAATTCTCTGCTGAAGTCCTTATTTTCCCCATTTCCTATAAACACAGTCTAGGATGACAGGTTTAGGTCCAGGTATCAGTTGAATCCCACCCTGTCTGTCTGTGAATGTTTCTGATCCCTGAATCGTACGTTGAAGAAGGACAAAGAAGGGTTTCAGGTATGGGGGGGCAGGAAAACAACCCACTTGTGCTGATTAGTGATGTGATCCTTTATTTTTTCTGAGAATTTACTTCATTTAAAGGAAACAAAGAATGATAGAGATACATAATGATGCATATCTAGCAATGTATTGTCCTCAGGAATCCTCAAAGATATGGATACCTAGAGAGGAAAAAAAAAGAAAAGAAAATTAGGAGTATAGCATCTTAAAACAAAAAAAGAAGAGAAGAGAAGAGAAGAGAAGAGAAGAGAAGAGAAGAAGAAGAGAAGAGAAGAGAAGAGAAGAGAAGAGAAGAGAAAGAGAATGAGAAGAAGGAGACAAATATCATCAGTTAGAAGGTTGACCTAAAAACAATCATCTTGTCCAACTGCCCTGACCAATTCAGGGCTGACCAAAAATTAAATCATGTTGTTAAGGGCATTGTCCAAATGCCTCTGACAGGCTTGGGGCATCGACCACCTCTCTAGGAAGCCTGTTCCAGGGTTTGACCACTCTCTTGGTAGAGAAATGCTTCCTAATATCCAGTGTAAACCTCCTCCGGCTCAGCTTTGAACCATTCCCACGTGTCCTGTCGCTGGATCCCAGGGAGAAGAGCTCAGCACCTCCCTCTCCACGTCCCCTCCTCAGGAAGCTGTACAGAGCCATGAGGTCGCCCCTCAGCCTCCTTCTCTCCAAACTAGACAACCCCAAAGTCCTCAGCCGCTCCTCACAGGACATTCCTTCCAGCCCTTCCACCAGCTTTGTTGCCTCCTCTGGATGTATTTAGGGACCTTTACATTCCTCTTAAATTGTGGGGCCCTAAGCATTTGCCTTGTAGAGTTCAAGTCAAATATATTCAGTATATTCAAGAAGCATATTCAGTAACATTCACTGGATAGCTCTGTGTGTGTGTGTGTGTGTGTGCGCGCACGCACGTATATGTATGTGTGTTTGTGGGTTTGTAAGAGACTATCATGGTAAAGCAGCATAAATTTGTAACTATCATGGATTTGCATATTACAGCAACAGCTATGAACAGGATCATATACAAAAATATGTGTGTATGTGCACGTTTTCTTGATGAAAAAAAACTGTATAGAACAAACCAGGGTAAATTCTATGAAAATATTTAGTATCATGATAATTGTATGTTGTATTACACTTATAATTTCAAAAGCCCATTCTAAAGCATTACTTCTATTCTTGTAGAAAGATAAACAGACAAAAGTATGTTTATCTCTACAGACAGATAAATGCTCCACAGTATTAAAACAATATCATTGGCTCTCTTATATGTTCTGTATTATTGTCAGTATGAAATGTGAATACTAGAATAGGCTCGCCGTCTTTATTTTTAACTGAATAAAAGAGCTTTATGGATAAAAATTCATTGCTGCAATACAAAAAGGACACATATTTAACATGTCCTTTTTTAAGTACAATGTTTTGTGAAGAAGGACGATATAGTCAAGAAATTGTTCTCTTTCACAGATTGGCAAAGCAACTACAGCATATTCTGAATTGTTTAAATAGGGTACTGTATCATTCAAATGAAATCTGATTTTGGTAGAAAATGATCTCACTCAAATACTAAAAATACTGTGTTTGGTCTTTCAGTGTTATTAATGATTTTATTGAAAAAAAAAATTCAAAGCCAACCAAAAAAGAGAATTTTTACAGAAAAGTTCATCAAAAGCACAATGAAATAATCAGGAAATTAAATGGTTTAAGAAGTTTCTCAATTAGCAATGTTAGAATAGAGTCCAAATGTGTCAAAGAGCAGCTAAGGAATTTGAACTATTCTTTCAACTTAATTTGATTTTAAACAGACAATTTAGTCATGGTGTTTCTGTAATATTTTTTTTTAATTGACACTTCAAGTAATTCAGACTATTTGAAATAGCAATATAATACACACCCAAGACATTTAAGCCAAATCCAGAATAAAGATTTTATTTAACAACCCTAATAACTTTCATAAAAACTCAGTAAACTTGATCACTGATTGTGATGAAACTGCATTTAACAGAGTAGCTGAAGGTAAAGGTTGCTTTTGGCCTCTTAGTGACTTAAATGGTCAAGGGCAAGTTATGCCCCAATGCGATTTCCAGTTTTTTAAGGGAACTTTAGCTTATGTATACCTCCTGACTCCCAAACTGTGTGACCTCTATAGAAATGAATAGCGAGCAGCTTGTGTCTGAAAGAAGAGCCAGGAAGGGAAGGCATAGTGGTTTTATGCTGAGTAGGGTAACCTCTGGCAGTTGTGCTAAGGTTGTATCTCATATTCTGTTTATGGCACAGAAAGAACTGGAATTTATGGGTGTAGAGGAATGCTGAACCAATTCTATACCATTGACAAAACATTTAAAAAGTAGGATCAAAGCTGCAGTTCAATTTAAAGATGTATTTTAACAAGGACTTCTAGAAATAATAAAATGTACAAAATAAATATTGAGTAGCAGTTTCATGGTCTAAGAAGAAAATATGCGTGTTTTTAAGAACATTATTTCTAGCTGAACAATCTTTACACATGCAAGCATACATGTGTACTTGTATATGTACATATACATATTTTATTTTTAAATCCTGGTCTGATTACCACAGAATTATCATACTTGATTTTTGAGACATCTGGTTAATTTATTGGCAAACCTGAAGAATACTTTCATGTTTTTATTGGTTCCATGTGCTGAAAAGTCTGATTAAGTTTGTACTTACAAATGAAGAGAAAACATCATGTTTTATTTTCTAACACAGGTAAGGCACAGTCATTTCACATTTCCTCTTATTTCAAGGACATGACATTGTGTTCTCTGATGCTTTGAGTAATTTGTTATGTAGATATTTATACTCCTGAGCTGGTTTTCACAAGATTTTTTTTTCAAGCAACACCCTGCTGCTCCGTGTTAGTCACTTATCTTATTAAAATGTAAGAGGTATTACCACTAATGTATGAAGTGAATATCTATGTCACACGGTTGTATGAGTGTCATCAATAGTTTGCCAATATCTTTAGGGCCAGTGTCCTTCTAGAAAAGCATCTCCTGGAACAACTGTTCTTTTTCATAGGAACTCTTATTTCATTTCTATTTAATACAAGACAATAACTCCCATTGTTTATTTTTACATATTTTTATGAAGGGCATCTATGACATTTGTTCACATTTCTATTATATGTTCCTTGCACAGGACATGTGCATACTTCTACACTCATACATATTTTTTGGTTTAGGAGCTAGGCATAAGATTTATTTTCATCACTCTCCATGATGATTTAAATGGAAACAAGCTACTAAGTGAAGATGTACACTTCTTTCATCATCATCTGTTAGTAATGTCTTAGCATCCTTTGAACACGGAAAAATGAGAAACCCTCTTTTTGATACAGATGCTGCTCAGAATATTCTGAAATTTTTAATCTGTATGGTGCAAGGATTACTGAATATTTTCTGAGTTTAGACACTGACTAATACAAAACTGTTTAATTTTTGCTATATAAATATTAAGTGATTATGGAAATCTGAAGGGAGAAATCTACAGGGTCAGATTTACAGTAAGTAAAAATTGGCATAATTTTCCCATTCCAAAAGACTGTACAAATTTATATACAAGGACCTAGTGAATGATCTTATTTAGAGCTACATGGTCTAGCTGGATATTTGACTGTGTGTTCTGCCTCTCTAAGAGTAAGTGAAAACTTCATATATGCATTGTTGTTATACACTACTCATTAGCCAAACTCCAATTTCAGGAAGGAATAGGTCACAAGTCAGATTCATTATTTGGCACTTTTTGGTTTTCCTTTCAGTGTAAGAGGATGTGGCTCACTTTACAGGTTTGTCCAGTAATTTTCATTCAATAAATTACTAGTTATTTTGAAACATAAAACTTTGCTTTGATCTTTCTTTCTCTTCCTCTCTTTCCTTCTTTCATTCTTTCTTTGTTTCTCTCTTTCTCCATCTCTCTCTCTCTTTCTTTCTTCTTGCAGAACCTTATAGAGTTTTTGCAGGGGAAGGAGAGAAAAAGGTTGCTTGTTTGATTTTTGTGATCCACAGGTCTTACACATACTTTAAGCTGGTGAGAAATATTTTATGTCTTGCTGTTTATGGGTATGTTTGAAATAGTTTTTTTATAAGCCTTTCTAGACTAAATGTCTATTATCCAACTGCTTGTGACTGTAGGACACTGGACTCAGATTCCTAAGCTTCTACCATGCCATTTCTTAAGACCCACATGTTGCCTACTTCCAGGTCTCTGGAGGGATTGAATAGTTTGTCTGCTTCAAATTACTGGCATATTCTTATTTTCAAAGGAAAAGCAAAATGATGTTGAACATACTGTCTAAACCCAGGATAGAATCTTGTTCCCTTAATTCATGTGCCTGACCTACTGAAATTTCAGGTATCTGGCCTTAGAGAAAACAGGGATTTCATGTAGCCTACCTCAGAGAGTAGATACATAATGGGAATTTAAGTTATTACTATATTAGTCACTTCTAAGACCATTAAAAAGAAGAGACTGTGCATCTAAATTACATTATTTCTCATCCTCGGATCTTTACAGATAGACGGGAGTCATTAAGGTTTTCACAAACACTGGAGTGAGCCGTCCCTATTTTGTAGTACAGGGAACCACTAAGAAATATTTAAATGCCTACAACCGCAGGGAATCTAATTGTGCACATTTCTGCACAATAAGAGATCAGGCACCCAGTGAGCCTCCAGCGGGAGCCTTTGCTTTCAGGTTCTGGCCAGCTTGAGAGGAGTGACTACATCTCTCAGATGGTGCTATGGGGAAGTAATTCTCTTTAAATCTGCTCTTGTAAATAAGGCTTCTGAGGCTACAAATTTGAGAGCTGCTGAAGCCAGTTAAAGCACAAAGATGGTATAAGATAAAATACAGACAGATTTCATGAGACATGGTCTAAAATACAAAGTCTCCACGCTCCTCATAGATGGCCTAACCAGGAAGGTAAAGGTAGGATTTGGTTGTTTGCTACCTTTCTGACCCAAAGGCTTTTGCATTCCTAGGTGCAATACCTCACCTTCAAATGAAGGATAAAGTTTTCTGCTGCTTTTTTCTCCACTAACATTTTCTCCTGAAAATTAAAAAATTGATTATATCTTGCACTGAGTAATCTACCTACATGTAAAAGATGTGCAACATTCCATAAGAAATTGAGTCCCTAAATTTGTAGTGTTGCAGAGCTATAAACATGACATAGCTGCTCATTTTCATAAGACCCTTCCAAGCACTGGTAGTCAGCAGAAATTAACTACCAACTAAGCTTCAAGCTAAGTAAAAACCTTAATGACATCTTCAGGAAATCCAAATTCCCATTTCCTTCTTCATATACTTTACAGATCAGAATAATCAGGTAAATCATGGTACTCCTAATTATGTGTGAGCAAAAAAAGATGCAACTCTGAATGCAGCAAAGCATCAATAGAATGATGTAATTCAACACTAAATTTCGTTCATGTTTATGCCTGACTTCCTTTATATAAAAGAATGCTGAAGTTTCCAACACACTATTAAAAATTTGGCAAAGTTTATATATAACTAAAAATTATGTGGAATACAAAAGGAATTTTTAAAACTCATGTCCTTAAACAAAATTACTGAATAACTTTCATCCTCTTTATCCAAGATCTGGCCAGTATCCTTTGCTTTAACAACTTCCTTTATGATTATAAACAAAACAATAAAATAACTTAGTTGTATGCTGTTATATTTATTTTATCTTTCAACACTTCTTTCTATATAGTTCCAAGAAATATTTGAAACACATCAGAAACTTCGCTGAGCTCTTGTAGCCAGAATATTGATTTGCACCATTGCCTGCTCAAATCTGTTGCATTTTTATAGATATCATGCTTGCCGCTCATGATAAGTAAGCCTGGTTATGATTCATTCTCATTGTTTTTTTCATTTTCCTTTTCTGCTGAGAGTAGTCACGGTTTTCTTTGGTTGTTTATTCAGTAAGAACACTCATGATTTAAAGAGCTTGATTTTATATTTCCTGAATAAGTCTTTGAGGATATATAGCTTGGATAGACAGTAGGACTATAAACAATCTCTATTATCATTGTCTTAACCACTAAAATTTAAGCAGCCGGCAAAGAAAGTTGAAGAAAATGTCATTTGCAATTTTTATAGTATTACTATGAAAAACTTTGTATTCTTACATGCCTTTGTGAGAATTCATTATCATGATGTATCTGATATATTGTTCTTATTCAACCACACAATTTTTTAGGAATGAAATCACACAGGACTGAATGGATGAGGGATTGGATTCCCTCATATAGTCTAGTCCCTATCTTCTGAAATAACAGGCAACCCCCCCCCCCCCATATATTAGGAGGACCCATAGAGTATTTACAAACACGGGATCTATAAAGACAAAATAATTCTCCGCACTTCATAAGAAATATAGAAACCAAGGTAAAATATAAAATCCTGCATATATAATGTGCTCTGGGTTTTTTTTTAAATAACAGGTTGACATAGGGGAATCATCTATTATTATTGCTAAATATAAAATAATGATAAGAAATATTTTTAAAAAAAATAATTCCAGGGAATCCTGAATGTGTCCCATCTGCATGTGTGTTCAGTTTCCAGTGTTTTAAAGGAAGGCAGGAAAATATTCACTTTAGTATGAATCAGGTTTTCTGAGCTTGCAAGAAGGAAATTAGAAGAAGAGTATCACTCTGGGTTTGGTACAACTTTATTAAATCCAGCAAAATTTTTCTGTGGACTTCAGTTTAGGATACTTGAACATAGAAAAACATAACATTTTCTCAGATGCTTTACACCGCCAGGAACACTTTTTTAGCAAAAAAAAATATCTGCAATATTCATGGAGGTCCTTATCTGTCCAACTGAATGCAAGACAGGGATAGAAAATCTCACAGGTGGACACTTAAATCTTTCCTAATCACAAGCATCAAGACACATGTGTATAAGTGGATTACTGCTGTGTGGTATGAGAATGAGAACACTAGTTACTGAATCTTCCGTGTATTTCCCATGTTTGCCTTGACTGATTTTATTAAGTGTTCAGTGATACCAATGACATCCAGTGATCCACTCCAGTTAACAGCTGTTTTTTTCTTATATTGTGAGAAGGCCCACTAGATTTGCCCCATATAGTTTTCTATTCCCTTCTTCCAAGAAGCAGATTGCTTGGTAGCAGGCATGCTTATGACAATAATATTATGAACTGAGCTATTATGAGCTGAGACGAATGCCTCTTAGTCTTCCCTCCACCCTTTATCACAAAATACCAGATAGTTTCTTTGTTTTCCACTTTCTCCAGTTCCCTCATTTCCCAACAGTCAATTGTGATTTCTGTCACAATGATTTCCAACTCTGGTTCTCAAGGAAGTATTCATTATTTCTGAATGCTCTGAAGTGATGACATTTAAGCTTCTATCACAGATATCTTTACATTAAAAGTAAGATTCATTGTGTTCTATGTTAACTTGCTTTATCTTTTGGGAGTTTTAAATGACTTGCTTTTTTTTTTTTTTTCATTTTTACATATATTAGTATACTTCTTAGTTTAATCTCTATAATATAATAACAAAAAAAGAATTTAAAAAAATAATAAGTGGGCTTCTTTCTGAGCATGCATTTGCTCTCCCTCTTGTTTCATTACCATGAAGATCAGTGTGTTCCAGAATAAAATTACATAAACCTTAAAATATAAACAGATCAGTGTTATATGAAATATTTCATACTGATTATATTACTTCTGTGGCTTTACTAGTTTAATTATACTCAGTGCTGTAAAATAGTAAGTCTAGTTAGAACTCCTCACAATTCAATGTAAATATGACTATAAAATCAGTTGAGAAATACACTTTAAAAGTTCTGCAAGAAAAATATGGTACATACCAAAATAAAATTCTGGATTGCATGATCCTTAATATAATTCTCTAAACAGTAGGACATTTCAACCAGTTTAACTAGTAACAAGGTGGACTGGAACAGCTTTGTTTCCAATAATGTGCTTCTGAATTTGCCTTTTACCTCAGCTCTACATCTTCATAACTGGGTAAATATTGACTGACTATGAAGCCATCTATTGTTTGAAGAAAAGTAATCCACTCCTATCTACATTGGCTTACAATTAAAATTTATGAAACAAACCTCTTTCAAGTTAGTTCCATAAAACTTCCATACTACAGAGCCACACCTCTATCCCACTGAATTAAATGGTTTTATTACTGTTTAGTCTGCAAGACATTTTCCTGCTAGTACCTGTTCTATTAATTCCCTTGGCCATCTAAAAGCTACAGTGATTCCTTAGGACGTAAAAGAGCACATATAATCATACATTTCGTAAATTATTTTTCATCTATCTTTCAAATCAGCTAGACACACATCAAAATATCTGTCCCTAATATAGGTGTTTGTCTACTGCAGTTTCCTGATTACAGGCACTAGTGTTGAAAAGCAGTAGAGTGCAAAAAAGATACGAAGAAGATCATTTTTTTAATGTGTGTATTATAGAATTCATTCCACTTAAACATTCCTCTCAGAGGAAGCAAGTTTTTTAGCATCTGTAGTTCTACCATTGTCATGGTTTAACCCCAGCCAGCAACTAAGCACCTCACAGCGACTCACTCGCTTCCCCCCACCCAGTGGGATGGGGGAGACAATCAGGGAAAAAAAAAGCTCATGGGCTGAGATAAGAACAGTTCAATAGGACAATAAGGAAGAAAATAATAATGATAATAACAATAATAAAATGACAACAATAATGATAAAATAATTGGAATATACAAAACAAGTGATGCACAATGCAATTGCTCACCACTTGCCAACTGACACCCAGTCAGTTCCCAAGCAGCGATCCCTCCCCACCCAACTCCCCCCCAGTTTACATACTGGTCATGACATCACATGGTATGGAATACCCCTTTGGCCAGTTTGGCTCAGCTGTCCTGGCTGTGTCCCCTCCCAACTTGTTGTGCCCCTCCAGCCTTCTTGCTGGCTGGGCAGGAGAAGCTGAAAAATCCTTGACTTGAGTCTAAACACTACTTAGCAACACCTGAAAACATCAGTGTGTTACCAACATTCTTCTCCTACTGAATCCAAACCACAACACTGGACCAGCTACTAGAAAGAAAATTAACTCTATCCCAGCTGAAACCAGGACAGCCAATTCTCTCTGACAAAGGGCAGCTTTTAGACCTAATATCTTATTATTAATTCAATTACAGAAACATTTTCACTTCTTATTCTAATATGTATTATCAAGGTAAGTTAGAAATGCCTTTTTTTTTCATTAACCTGTAATGATATAACTTTCAAGATTCATAAAATTGTCAATAGCAAAAAGATGTCATGAGGAAGAAACATCCAAAATAAATTATCTGATATGCTTTTTAGTTTGTAGTCAATAAGTATTTCCAATGTAGTTTTAACACGATGAAACTATGTTAGAATCGGTCTCTGAATGTCTGCTTGTATTACTCAATGTTGTTTCTAGATATATGTTACTCTTTTTGCTCCATACACATTCTTTTCTCTCTGCATGGAAAGAACTTGTAGAACCTTCTTATTAATGGATTATTTACCTGATCATGTTCCAAAGTGCTTTTTTCTTTCTGCAGTTTTGTCTTTTACTCTGAAATTCATAATCTTCATAAATCTAAGTATTGTATTCACATATCTGAAATATCTTTTATTTTCTGAGCAGCTCCCAAATATTCACCGCCAGTCTTACAAGTAATAATAAGACTGTAGCAGAACTGCTTACCTTTTGTTCATCAATTCAGGAAAGGACATGTTAACATGTTCTGATGACAAAATACTTTACACCTCCGTTTGTATCAATACCAGTAATTCTTCTTAATTTAGTAACTTAAACAGATCTTTCATTTCCAGGTATGGATAGTACAATCAGTACAGAAGATGTGAAAATGAATCAGGATATCCAATTATTTTCAAAACTTTTTAGCCCATGCAAAAAAATGACAAATAGATCTTATAGCACAGAACATGAAATGCCCCAAAAGATTGTGTTTGTTTTACTGATGACTACTAAAAGACCGTAAAACACAGTGTAAGATTAAGGTGTAGACAGAAATAGAGGAACTGTTTTTAAAAACAGTTAATAAAATAAGTAAAATTACCTGAGGATAATGGGGGAGGGGAGAAACAAAACAGAAAATCAGCTCTCTTTGAAGTTCAAATTATTTCACATAAAAAGCTTCTTCCATGCATTTTTTCTCTTGCCCTTTCAGGTAGTCTCTCCTTAGTATCTGCTTCAGTAGACTAGGTAGGATTCTTCTCCTGCCTCCCACTGGTAGAAACCACTGTTTTCTATATGTGATAACTGTTACACATTTAACAGTGCTGAAAAGAAGTGAAGAATGTTGTCACAAAGTATATATTCAGTTTCAATGATAAAATTTCTTTGAAATATTTTAATGCAGTTTTTGGCTACATGAACAGGTGCAATCACAGCAGCTTACCTTGTTATTTAAGACGAGTACTATAGACATGAATACAGCAGTGAGGGACTGTGCTCCAGTTAAAATAGGTACATTTAGAAAACACAAGTGTGTTTAAGTTGATGAGCAGGGGAAATATGTCCAAAAAAGAAATAAAATTATAACAAACAAAATTATATACATTAGATTGGCTCCAAAAAGCAAATAAACAGAACATTAAAATCTGCTATGAACTTTTTGATTGTTAGCTGAAAAATGTTTAGGAAACAAATAATTGCTTAACATTTCATATGCATTCAGAAAAACAAAACAAACAAAACAAACAATAGTAAGATGAATACTGAATAGAATGAGCAACTTTTCCTTCACTGCAAGTGACAGTATCAGAGTACAACCGTCTGTGTAAATCGTCCATTGTTTATGGGTAGTTCCAAATTATGTGATACTTACTGCGCACAGAAGTAATTCCTGGATTTAAAAGTGCTGACAGAAATGGTCTTGGAATAAACAAGTAGGGATAGGGGAATCTTGCAAAATTTATGTTTGTGAAAAACTTGAAGTTTGAAAATCTGTGGTTTTGAGTTCTCTCTTGTCTGCAGTTATGATGCACCTTAGTTGGGGGAGAGGAGGGGGGGCAGAAACCAAAACAAATAAACAAACAAAATGCATGAGATATTTGCTCTTTCCTCACTTGTGCCACCACTGGAATAAACAGGAGAAATCATTATGGTTTGTGTTGAACAAACTGTGCAGTTCTCCTTTCCTTTTTACTAGTCTGGATCTGTAGACACCACGTTCATTAAATCCAGTGTGCAATTAAGATGATGAAAAGGATTCAGTAAGGAAATATCAATTTTTTATTACTGAAGGACCATGTAGTGTTTGTGAAAGAGCCAATCAACAGAACAGTTAGAAAATTACATTTAAGTTCCTTTCATTCAGGTTTCACAACAACAATGTGCAAAAGGAATCTTGAACCATACCGGTTTTGTTGTCCTTACTCTGATGTGATCCTACCAGCCTCAGTGAACTCCTAAATTAGCAAGGTCCAGAAATAAGTCTGAAGATGTAATATTTAATTTTCAGGTACTCCAAAATAAGTATTTTATATTTTCATGAACTCTGCAGACTGAATATATGACAGCACAAGCTGCCCATTAAGTGACACAACATCTAGAAACTTTCAAGTAGGAAGCAATGTCCCACTTTCTACTCAAAACAGGGTCAACACTGAATTCAGACAAGGTTGCTCAGGGCTTTGTCCAGCTGAGTCTAGAAAATGTCTGAGGACAGATACTCCAAATGCTGTTTGTGCAGCCTGTTCCAATGTTTAATAAAACTCATATTGAACATTCCCACACCACACCCCCCCTTATAACAAGTTGGAACACCAATTTATTGTGTCTCATTCCTCCATCAGGCACCACTGGTCCTGGATCCAACTCCTCAATGACCTCTTGTAGGCAGCGGGGGATGACTGTTAGGTTCCCCCCCCCAGACCATCTCCTCTCCAGCCCAGCTACCCCAGCCTTTCCTTGCAGGGCAAGTTCTCCACTTCCAACTACCATAGGGGACCTTGGTTTGACTCAGATGAGTTTACCCTTTTGGACTGGACGCATCCCATTAGGTCCCATGGACTTGTAAGGATCAAGATTTCTCAAGATAAACCTTAATTGATCTTTTACCACCATTGGGAAGTTCTTCTTGAACCCTATCTCTAGGCCCAAAGACCTGGAAGACCTTTCTGATAAAGACTGAGGCAATGAAGGCAACAAGCACCTCAGCCTTATCTGCATCCGCTGTCACAAGGTCACCTACCCCCTCCTCTTCATGAGGAACCTGTGCCTGGCCCAGAGCACATCTCCTGCCATCCTGGCCTGGGTGGCATTACCCTCTCAAGCACAGTGGGAGTCAAGGTCTTCTATGTGCCAGGGGCCTTCTCCAGCTGCTTGGAGAGGACTTTCTGGGCCCCTTCACAGCCACCACTAGCTGCCAAGGCTTGTGTTAGCTGCACTTGTGTTCACCAGGGAAAGAGGTGTCACCCCTGGAGGTGGGCAGGAGCCTGATACACCCTGTGCAGCAGTCAGCTGTAGTGTACGGGTACCCACCCTGTGCAGTCAAGAGTCATCTTCCTAGCAGGGAACAGCTCACAGAAAACTGGGGGCTGCAGAAACCCTAAGGAGCTTCCAGAGGTAACTACAAAGAGAAAAAGTGATTTAGGGGGAAAAAAGAAAAGGAACAAAACAAGTAAGTAAACAAACAAACAAACCCCACAAACTGCAGGGGGGAAGGAGGGAAGCCAACCCCATCACCCAACTCCCCCAGCCCTTGCTTAAATAAAAATCTGGAAAAAAAAAAAAAAAAAAAAAAAAGAGGAATAAACTCTACACAAATTGCTACATGGAAAAAAGTGTTAAGCCACTAGAAGAACAAACAAAACAAAACAGTGTTGTATTGGGTTTGTGTGGCAAGGTTTTGGTAGCAGGAGGTGTTGCAGGGGTGGTTTCTGTGAGAAGCTGCTAGAAGCTTCCCCTATATCCATAGCATCTCTAACTAAATATCTAAAGAAACCCCATATTAAAACTGAAATAAGTAGAGAAATAAACAACTCCCCACAAGTAACTGCTAGAGGGGGAAACAAAAACCACGCCCAGCAACCTCCAGCAACAAAAAATCCTTTGTCTAAATAAAGAAAACATTAAAAAGGGAATACAAGAAGCTACCAAAAAACCACCCCCTTCTAAAGTCAGAAAAATAAAAATGGTAAAAAACAGCTGTCAAAAATATCTGTATGTCTCCAAAATGTCTATTACCTGCCTGCTTGCTGCATTCTGCACAGCAGGGAGCTGACTATAGGAGCCGGCAGAGAATGAAATACCAGTACTGAATCATGTTTCTTATGCAAGTGTACTTACAGGTTTCTTATAACCCTAAAAGGATCATAAGAAAGGAGATCATAAATCTCTTCAAAATGTCTTCCCTTGTTCCACAGTATGGGAATAAAGCCTGACAGAGTGCTTTTAACATGTGTCTGCTAGGAACTTACTATGCTTCCATAATAATTCTGACATCATCAAAACCTTTTCATTTAAACAAATCCTGCCAGGGATTTATCTATCTCAACTAATTTCATGGGGGTAATTCCCTTGCCTAAACTTTTGCTACCAGTGGCATTTTAGACACTGTAGGGTCTCCCTAGCTTCTAGGTGTTCCTCAACAAGAAAATGGATTTCTTCTAGGTTCTGTGTAGTATCTGCCTATCCAAAATACAGACAGTTAAGGTCAGGGGTAGAGTTTGGAGGTCAGTTGGAGGCAAGTTAGGGTGTGGTGGGTTGACCCTGGCTGGACTGCAGGTGTCTACCAAAGCCCCTCCATCACTGCCCCTCATCAGCTGGACAGGGGAGGAAAGGCTTGTGGGTCAAGATAAGGACAGGGAGAGATCACTCGCCAATTACCATCACGGGCAAAACAGACTCAACATGGGGAAAATTAATTTAATTTATTACCAAGCAAATCAGAGTAGGGTAATGAGAAGTAAAACCAAGCCTTAGAACACCTTCCCCCCCATCCCTCCCTCCTGCCTGGCTCAGCCCCACTCCCGGTTCTCTCTCCCTCCTCCCCCCAGCAATGGGGGTTGGGGTCAGCTCGCCACACCTTGTCTCTGCCGCTCCTTCCTCCTCAGGGGAGGAGGACTCCGCACTTGTCCCCGGCTCCGCGGGAGACAGTCCTCCACCAACTTCTCCAATGTGGATCCTTTCCACGGGCTACAGTCCTGCAGTCACAAACTGCTCCAGCATGGGTCCCTTCCACGGGCTGCAGTCCTTCCGGCACAGACTGCTCCAGCGTGGGTCAGCCATGGGGTCACAAGTCCTGCCAGGAGCCTGCTCCAGCGCGGGCTTCCCACGGGGTCACGGCCTCCTTCGAACATCCCCCTGCTCCAGCATGGGGTCCTCCCCGGGCTGCAGGTGGAGATCTGCTCCCCTGTGGACCTCCCACGGGGACAGCCTGCCTCACCATGGTCTTCCCCATGGGCTGCAGGGGAATCTCTGCTCCAGCACCTGAAGCACCTCCTCCCCCTCCTTCTTCACTGACCTGGGGGTCTGCAGGGTTGGTTCTCTCACATATTCTCACTCCTCTCTCCGGCTGCAGTTTCTGTGCCCCAGCAACCTTTTTCCCCCTTCTTAAATCTGTTCTCCCAGAGGCACTACCACCATCACTGCTGGGCTCGGCCTTGACCAGCAGTGGGTCCATCTTGGAGCGAGCTGGCATTGGCTCTATTGGACATAGGAGAAGCTTCTAGCAGAAGCCACCCCTGTAGTCCCCCCAACTACCAAAACCTTGCCACACAAACCCAATACAAGGATAAATTAATTTTACAAAAATGGCCTCAAATTCTTACATTTTGGCAAATGAATCATGCCTAGAAGTCTATAGTGAGCCTACATCTACCTCTGAGAAAGTTAGCTTAGTATTTCATTAGACGGAATGGAGAGAAACTGGGCATTTTAGGGCATGACTCGTGAACTATTTTGGACATCTGCTTTATGAGATTCCACAGAGGTGCCCATTTCTCCACTGACTGTAAAGCAGTGACAAAATAAGGTGCAGTAATCAGCTGTAGGAATCTAATGTCAGGTAAGATTACTTTTTCAAGGGACCTTCATGATCTCTATCTGGCAGTACCTACACGTATTCTGTACCACATTTGTTAAACCTAAAGAAGCCAGATAAGCCCCACTTCAGTAAGTATGAAGGCAACTCCTACGTGGAAACTTGGTAGGTTGTGTTCATGACAACACGGTCACTGTTTTTTCCAGATGAGGAGACAAAGAGAGAAATAATAAAAACTTCTGATACATTTTCCCACTGTCTTTTCTAGAGAGTTCTGAAATTACAGCTATTCTGACTGTGTACCACTCTGCCTAGCTTATCAAATTGGAGATTTTGTCACAGGGTACAGGGTCTATGATGAACTCATAATTGAACCAACAGATCATTCTCAAACTAAAAAACATACAAAGCAGCTTTTGAAGTGACTGGGCTGGCTGCAACACTCTGATCTGCCTGCATTTTATCAGAGAAAAATAATGATGTCAAAACCTGTGGTGAATCTTCTTTAAGAAATATTTATTCACAGATCACACAGCAACCAACTTTTAATTTAACTGTGAATAAAAAAAGAGTACTCTGTAAGCAACACATCATAATTTGTTGTAGACTTGGAAGAGGCAATGAAGAGCCTGCCCCACATTCATGCCCTGTTTATTTGAAATCCTCTGTTTAAAGCAACTGAAAACTACAGGAACAGAGAAGCGAGCCAACATTTCTTCTTTCCTTGCTTATATCTGCAAAGTTGCTGACATTTATGCTGGCTGGCTACACAAGTTTTAATCATCAGCGGATTTCAAAAGACCATAGATGCATCTACTTCAGAAAACTTCAATAACTTTCCACTAGTTGTTTCACTGGTATAAGTGTGTGTAAGGCACTAGATTCCTAAAAATTCACTATCAGGATATTTCTGGCAGAGTAGCAAAGTAATATTTATTCAAAACAGTAGGCTTCAGCACCTAAATTTACAGTATGTTCTAGATATTTCAACTACTATATTGCTATTTATGTTTGAGCAACACTGGGAGATTATTATTTTTCCTACATGAAATGTGAAATGGTAGAGGATATTAATTTCCAGCCAAAATTTTGACCTCTTCTTCCTACATTTCTAGAATAATTTTTTGCTGATAGCAGAGTCTATTTCAGAAAGCATTCACAGCTTCCTCCCAGGGCTATTTTACTTTACACCATGTCATAAAACAGCAAGCAGTTCTCTGTGATACATGCTGGGAGCACTAACTAAGGGGTTGAAGGAATCTTAATTTCAGTTACTTCTTGTCCAAAGGTAGTTCTGTATTTTAATGCTTTGTAATTTCGAATATATTGTATTCAGTAATGTTTTCTGTAGAGAACCATTCCACAAATATGAATGGGAATCCTAGTTATCTTCATAGTTGAGTGCTTAAGCAGAAGGGTCCAGTGTCATGTTCACACTTGTTTCTTTCTTGAGAACCTAAGATTTTCAAGCTACACAACCCCTTAGTAGCAGAGTGGAAGGTATCTTTTTCCACAAGAGATGATCGCATACCTACAGTTGCTTTCTCCCAGTGGTTTAGTGACCTCTAGGTACCCACGAAATAGTTCTAAGTTGTTTATGAAAGGTGATTAAGAAAAGGGAGTTCAAATATGTAATACATCATTGTGCATGCATATTTTGCGTCAGGAGTTCGTAACCCAGTCAGGGTTTCTGAGCAAAAGAAAGGTGTCTTGAAATGAAATTTTACCTTCTGACCTCCCCAGATCTGGGAAGGAAAAAAAAAATATACTGAATCCTCACATTTTTAAGAGTGGTTTAAATACTGTGTAGGGGCAAGCAGGAAGCAAGCTAACATCCTACGGTATACCCTGACAGGAAGGAGACATTGCCAGTTGGTAACAAAGCTCAAAAGACATAACAAGCATCCCTGAGAGCCATCAGGGTATTTTCTATTGGTCAGCCTAAACAATGAATTCTATTTCTAAGTTTACTTTAATGAAACAATAAGTAGATCCAATATACATAATCAGAGTGATAATTTTGTGTATTTGTAACAACCTATCTAAAAAATAAATACCATTTTTAACTCCATAACGATTGTTTTTCCTGCATTTAAGTAAAAAACATTTTTTAAAACACAAGATGTCTATTCAGCTGACCACTGTAACACTTTGACCAGTTTAACAATAGATATGAGTTTATTCTAATATATCCATAGATATGGTGTATTAAATGAAGTAAAATGAGTACAATAAATCATAACTTCACTAATTCTAAGTGGATTTGCATATATGTGAGGCTTGGGCGAGCATGCAGAATTGAATGGGTACATAAACTTTACATGAATAAGAATTAATGCAGATTCTAGTACTACAGAATTACAGTCACTAGAATCAATTCACATACAAAAATTGAAATAAAAGACCAGCTTCTTTCAATCTCTGTCACAAGGACAGAACCACACCAATCAATGACATGAAATCTAAGATTCACTTGCTAAGCAGGATGGGCATAGCAGGTGGATAGTAATCTCTGTTCTGCCATAAATGCATACACAGACACACACATGTGTCCTGTAGAAAACTTGTTGACACCAACCGCAGCCTCCAGGCCAGTCGTGACCAGCTGCAGGAATTGTTTGGACAGAGGACTCCAGCAGGTCCAAGTGTCTATGTCCTGTCTGCCCACCTGGCCTTTACACAGAGCAGTGGTGGACGTTTATGGACATGTTTCTCCAAGGGACTGTTGCTCTCACTATTTATTGCTTTCTACGTTAAATCGTTGGCATAAGCCACCAATGGCCTTTTTTTCATGTCACCCCAAGATAATCTCTTTGATTATTATTATTTTTTTAATATTAGCTGTTGGTACATAGGTTACTATCACCTTTTGATCTCCCACACCCAGTGTTTTAAAAGGATTAAAGTTGTTAAGAGCTCATTTGTGCTGCTTTGTTTCTTTCCTGTGCATGCCTAGAAAATGTAGTCTAATGTTTTTAGCTAAGCCTCACCTATAACCATTATCTGTGTTTTGGTTTGTTTTCCCAACACATATCAGAATCACCTGGTGAGTTAGAGCTAGGCAGATGTAGTCAAGGTCACACTTCTCTCAGCAGTACTTCTGGGTAATCTTCCCTCCATTAAGTCTTAGAGCAGGGCAAGAATAGTATAAAAGTAACCCTTTTATACTGGTTTTGTTGCTATCCCCTTAGTTCCAGCTAAAAGAGAAACACTCAGAAAACACATTTCCAAATTATATAAAGGCTTAAATCGAGGTTTAGCAGTGGTGAAGAAGTAATTTTTTGCATTTGCTTTGTTTTAATGCAAACCAACTTATGTTTGGTTATAAACAGCTCTTACAGAGTGACCAAAATTCAGGCCGCTCAATGTCAATTCTGAAAAGTGTTCTATGGACCAAAGAAGGTCCTCGTACATAATTGCCACCAAGGAAGACCATTTAGTCTAGCAGATCCTCAAAACCTTAGGGGGGCAGAGGGGCTGGCTTGTACATTGCATCATCAATGTTCAGTAAGCACTCCACATCGATCGCCAAAAAAGCCAGATCTGATTACAGTGTGGGGTTAAGGAATGCAGGCTCAGTTCAGCATCTAAATCTCATCAAAAAGAAGCTGTAGATTCCAGACAGGCCAGTCAAATCTCACTGGAAGTCCAGCTAAAATAGACAGGTGATTGCTTGTGGAAAGCTGTAAGGAGTGTGTTTTTTCTTGAATTTCACACCTGGATCAATTTGGAATAACTGAAAAAGATTATGGAATATACTTTCATATATTGTAGAGAAGTAAATTGCAATAATAAAAAAAGAGTAGAATTATTACCTCTAGGCCAGAAAAAAACCAAGTAAATATCAAGGCTTGAAGTCTAAGACATTTATAGTTCTTGTAAAAAACCAACCAACCAAAAAAAAAAAAAAAAGGTAGTAATTGGCTACTCTTGGTAAAATGGTCTAAATATTCAAAGCACTGTATAAATACTAGCTCTTATTCCACCAAATGCTGAATGTGAACATTGTACTTTTATTTTATTTTATTTCTTGTAATAAGCTACAATACTTGTTCTCAAAACCTGTCTTTTTAAGCTTTGAAGAAGTAGTAGAGGATTTGACCCCTGCTAGGAGACTGTTTTCTGGCCAAAATGACACATTGCTTTAATTTGCTAGGGCCAAATTATGATTTATCATGCACACCATGCAGCTATCCAACACATGTCAAGGCAGAGCAAAGCTTATATTTCCTTCACTTAACATACTGAAAAAGATTCCAGTTACATTACTTGTAGCCTACAGTAGGATAAGTATATTAAAGATGTTAAACCCTTTATTACAAAATCAGTTCTGCCTTTAAAAAAAAGAAAGACAACAACAAAATTCTGGTAATCACATCTTTCTTGAATGATAATTTAAATTTATATGTCAGTTATTATCATGTTCTGTTGGTCAGCAACCTAATATTTACCTGTTCATGAACTATTAATTTTTGTTATGAAGTTGGTCACAAGCAGGTGACATGCTTAAGAGAAAATTATTTCTTTTAAAAGATTCTCATGATCGTGGAGAAAACTTCCATGTCTGTGCCATGACTTGACAAAAACCAGCAGAATTCCACTGACTAAAGAGATCCACAACAATTCATAGCAGGGAAAAGTCTTGCCCGTTTTTTTTTAGCCAGGATTCTGTAAGAACATACAATACTTGGCAGAGGAAGGTTAAGGGGATCCAGTGAGTTTTATTTTCAAAACAGACACCAACAATTTCCTAAAGAAGAGTAATAAATATGAAATGTGGTTGATATATGTTAGAATATACTCAGTAAATGAGCTACTATTTACAAAGATACGTCTTAAAGCATTTTCATGGATATATTATGAAGCAACTAACAAAAGAAGGATTCCCAGCAAATCATTAGCAAATTTGTTCAAGAAAGAGTTCCAAATCTGCCACACGTTTGAAGGCAGTGGAGGGATAATAACTCTGCACCGCAATTGTAGCAGTGGTACAGATGTTCAGCTAAGCTCAGTCTTTAAGTTCAGATATGTTAACATTGCTGTTATAATATGACCTGTATCTCAGTTTTACAATTAGTTCATACTGAGAAAATCAGTATAATCTATGAACACACACTTTTTTCCTATAAAACTGGCCAGCAGTCTCTTAAGCCTCCTCTCAATAGTTGATCTCTATCCTAAATTTACTACTAGAAAAGATTTAATTGCAGCCGAAGTTTTAAACCACTTATAGCACCTAATAGGGGCACAATGCATACATATGTTGAGATCTTTCTTTTGTTGCTTGAGGTAACACAATCTAATTACTGTCAACACAAAGCCTGCAAGATTTAAGTCGTTCTCTTTAACCTCTCATCTTCTCTGAAGTGATCATTTTTAGTCAATATTTTAGGATTTTGTCAGCAGTTGGCAATTTATCTTACTTTTCATTGAGATAATGCTGTCTTTTTTTTCTGCCCTCCTACCCCCTCATTTTTGTTCTCTCACTCTTCCTCATTGTTTTTTGCCTCTTCCTGTGTCTCATTAAATTTGTGGCTTCTTCTATAGGGGCAGAGACATTAAACCCAAAGCAACGAACTGTGTGCTTTCAAAGTTATTTAAAATGTGTTTTTACAGAGAGAGGCTGCAAAGATGAACTGTCTTTCTCCCCAGTAGAAACAAAGATCCTCGGCCATGCTAGATGACACTGATAAAAAATTGCAAAAAGAGGAAAGCTATTTGCAGGAAAACTCCTGGCAGGAAGACAAGTCTCCTCTTGTGATTCATATCTTCAAGGAAACCACATAAATCCAGCAATTCACAGGAGACACTAGGATATTAGCAATGCTATAGTTGCATGTAGGACAGGCAATTTAACATCAACTTATACTTATTAAAGGCTTTTAAAAATACAGATATTTGGATCTTATAGTAAAGAATATGCTGAAGTTAATTTTACACTTAAAGAATGTAAAAGGAAAGGTATTTTCTTT
The DNA here is from genome assembly GCF_900496995.4 of Aquila chrysaetos chrysaetos. Taxonomy (NCBI): domain Eukaryota; kingdom Metazoa; phylum Chordata; class Aves; order Accipitriformes; family Accipitridae; genus Aquila; species Aquila chrysaetos. Next base: position 14,034,616 of record NC_044026.1, read on the forward strand.
TTTGTGTGTGTTGAAACTACACACCTAAGATAGTAATAAAGTTCAAATCGCATTCAAAGCAATCTCTTTTGCATAGGTATTGTACATAAGACAAAATGTCCTAACAACCTCTCAACTAAATTACCACTTCCCTGCACCAAGACTACATGAAGTCTTCAGGTTCCATAAGACAGAATTTGCCTAAAAATTACTGCCAAGTACCCTGTTGGCTCTTCTTCTTCCTAATATTTTTCAGACAGCCTATGGGATTGATAAGGGGAAGGATACCTATAAGAGTAGGAAAAAAAAAAATCTATTTGAATGCAATGTGAAGAGATGGCCTGGAGATTCTTACAGAGGAGTAACGGGACACCGGACCCTAGGCTCTGTTTCTCAGGTGAGGAGTGCTTCTCCAGCAAGAAGCAGCAATTTGTTTTTTCAGCTGTGCACATACTTTGGAGCACCTCTCCAGCTGCTACATTTACTGTCCATCTGTATCTTTCACAGCCAAGAGAAATCCCTTTAGTTTTTTGTCCAGGTGTCAAGATGATGAATTGTCATTCAGAATTCATCTCACACAGCTAGAGACTATTAATCCAGAACCAAAAAGTTTTACATGTCCTGTAAGTAGTAAGGAGTACCAATTCTGAAAACTTGTCTAAGACAGTAAAGCCAATTGCTTATCATATTTTTTGTTAATATGTCTTAACTGTAGTATAAATTCTCCACTATGAAGCCAGCATGAATAATTAAAGGTCAAATTATTTACATACTCTAGAGGAAGTCCTAATGGACTGTTGTTTGTAATGGACATCTAGCATAAATTGTTTAATAGAAAACTTTATTTTTCCTAGACAAGTCTATTGTAACACAAGTGCTGTGAAAAATACTCACAATATATGACATTTCTTCTCTTCTTTCCTGTAGTATCTATCATAGGATAATTCAGTTTGGAAGGGACCTTAGAAAGTCTCTAGGCCTCCCAAAGCAGGGCCAGCTCTAGGGTCGGATCAAGTTCCTCAGGGCTTTGTTAGCTGAGTCTTGAAAACCTCTGAGGATGGGGAACGCACATTGTTCTATGAAGGAGAATAGTTAACACTATCAAATTAAAATATCACAGTTATTATGCATAAGTATTCTAAATTATAGTTATACAAATTGAAGCTTTGGCAGTGCTGAAAATATATGAAACTTAGTCTTTCTAATTCACAGGATTATCAACCTGTTTTTCAAAAACCACAAAAAAAATACTGAGATTAAAAAAAAAACACAGATGTTTGTTCTTTCTATGGGGAACCATAATATTCCCTTCCTTGGTAAAGAAATTTATCAGTCCCTTATCGATCCTAATATCTATGTGCATATATACACCAATCTTAATTTTATCTGAATCTGACAGTGGGTGACATTTTCCTTGAATATAGGCGACTCAGTGAGAAGGCACAGGGGCTAATAGCTGCTGGACTTCCTTTTTTTTTTTTGCAGTGGTCCAGTTGTTTCATCTATTCCAAACCACACTTTAGGAAGTCAGCTGTTCCTAAGAACTCGTGTGAACAAAAGGGCTACGATTGGTTAATGAGGTTAGTGAGAAAACTTTAACACTCAGACACACTTTTCTCCCACCTTTCTTCTTATCACCTGCTCTGATGGAACTAAATAAAGAAGGAAACCCCAGTCTGCATTTCCATGAATACAAAACTTATTTTTACATATACAAGCTCAGTAAAATAGTGATGTAAAGAGAAAATTTTTGCAAATGTTGACTATTTCATGATAGTTGTATTCATTACATTAGGGATCAAGCAAAGATTCTATTTTCCCATACTTTTTTTAAATGGAGGCACAGTCGTGTCCTGAAGAGGGAAAAACTTTTTTTTTTTTTTTTACAAGATATTGTAAAAATTTTGTACAATTTTACAAGATATTTGTCTATAGGACATGAGAAATGAGTATAAAACGCGCCATTATATTAATAATTTATAGAGTTCATAAACCTGTACTAGATGTCTTAAGTATCTACAATGAAAGGTAAGAACATAAAGAAAATCATGCTCTCCCCAGCTCTCAGTGGCTCAGTATAGAGGTCTGTATTGATATGCATCAAAGATTTGGTAGAGACATACAGGTGCTGGGTCCATTTACTTTAAGCCCTATATAAGAAATGCTATAATGATGAAAGAGCTGGTGGCATACAAGCCATCTTGGATTAGAAAAAAATAGAGCTGTCTTTTCAGTGTTTTCAGGTTCAGTGGTTCACAAACACAACTATTTCAAACACACTTGCAAGCTTAGCTGTGTGGACAGCTCATGTCTCTTCTGTGGTACTTCTTTTTGCTCTGTATAAACACGCCTTATATTCTAATGGCTAGAACAAGTCCCTGATTGTTGGAAACTCCTGAAAAGCAGTATTATCATATGTTTTTGAGTTTCTGTATGAAAGATGCACTCCGTGGTGATTAAAACACATATGCATATACATAAAAATATATATATATATATATATTTTATTTTCTCTTACTATATTTTGAAAGAGGAATGGGAAAAATCTGTGAAGAATTCCATCCTATATGTTGCTAACTTCAGGTATAAATTGACATATAAATAATTCTACAGCTTCTAAGTACCTGAGACACAAATTTTAGAATAAATATATTACACTGGCACCTTTTTACAACCCCACATACACATGTGTGTGTGGGAGTAATGTATATATAATATATATTTATATGTATGCACATACAGATACATTTTGCCTCTTTCTCCCATTTTCTCCCTTTTAACTCTCTAGGCAGATGAAGAAATGTACATGTTCTATTTAATTGCTGTATAACTGAATATTATGAATTACTATTTACTGACTCTTGGTCTGGAAGGACATACTCTGATTTCAGTAACTAACCAAGGGGTCTGACTCCATCTAAGCTCTTGGCAGGCTGTGATGAGGAAAAGCCAAATTCAACTGCAGTTTCTCTATGGAAACAAAGCAAAGAAAGAAAGAAACTTCTAAGTTGTTTCTGCCTAATTTGGCTAATGTCTTCCTTGTGGTGTATATCAGATCTGTATGGAGAGAGCAAAATAAAATCATTCCTCAGGCAACTGGGATGGGTTGTTGTTACTCTGACTTGATCAATCCATATTGCTGAAGGGAGCAGGGAAAATGGGATTATAATCAAATAACCTTGTTCCTTATAAATAAAAGTGTTAATTAGCATTTTAATTGCAGGACTTGTGCACTCTGAGTGGTATGTTATATTGTTCTCAGCAGCACAGCACTGTTTTATTTTGAAGTGCCCAATAAGTTAACATTAAATTTAATGACTTACTCTTCTCATTATGCTCATTAGTATATGAAAAAAATGAACAAAAGATATGGATAGCTCAGGGCAAAACACATTCTCCCCGCTTGTGAAACAGCAAGCTTCTCATACATTTCCCATACATACTGTGAGAACTGAGCAACTATTCCAGCCTTTAGGTGAAACTCAGTGTCTTCCTTCTTTACCTGACAGTCCTATGCTTTTCCAGAGAGGATCTAATTCATCTCTCAAAGACCTCCTCTCAGAAGTCAAACACAATCAAAAGACATTCAGTTCAGTGTACCTATAAGTCATACATCTAGACATGGCCTTCCAGGTGAAGATCTCTTTTCTCCACTGAGAAATTATTCCAAACAGAATTCCTTAGCACAAATCAGCCACAAAGGGTGGTTTTGTTTTATTTTGTTTTTTTTGTTTTTTTTTTTTTTTTTCCCAGCTTCTGAGATCTTAGAATAGAAATACAAATAGTACAGACAAAAAGACAGAACATCTTCTCAAAACAACTGAGGTCACGTTGCTTGAAAGGGGGTTGAGGTCATTTACAGTAAAATATATAATTATCTGCAAGTTAAAAACTAAAGTTATTATCAAAGAAAACATTTCTAAATCTGTTTGCCTTAGTAGGCTTCGGTGTATAAGTAAGGCTCCTGTCTCCATTTACTAAGATGTATCTCAGTCTTAGCCTGAGAGTTGGCACATATTTCAAGTAATGTAGCAGCACTCCCTTCCCACAAGCATATTAGATTACAGTCAAATGAATCTATACAACTCGTGAATGATGGAGATAAACAAAGGTAAACCTTGTCCTACTCTGATTGCAGTGAACTTCACTGTACTGACCCCATACTAACAACTATGGAGTAAGTTTGTGAAAGAGAAGTGATTGGAATTCGCGGGGGCTCTTAGACCATTGAATGGTTCAGTAACTTTGGCATTAATTTATAAATTGCTTTTGCTTTCAAAATACCATGCACAGAAGAGAGACTATTCAAATAGCTTAGGGAATACAGGTGCTTTCACCACCACTCTTTATTTAAAAAGATCTGACCTCACTGTTTTGAGAACCTGCCATTAGTTAGTAAAGATCTATCTGAGAAAGGACAACAAGGATAAACCCTGTTATATAATTGTGAGCCAACAGAAGTGTTGATTTATTTTCTCAGAAAATAGATTTCTATTAGACTATAGCAACCTTTTCATTCAACCCCTTTAGACTGTGCAATAAGAAACTAGTATCTTATTAGAATGTTAAAATAAAAGATATCTCACTGTTACTTACATGTTACAGCCAGAAGTAAAAAAAAGAAACTTGTATGGAAAAGCACTGATTCTAACAAAGAACAGTTTGGAAAAGACATCGAAAGTCAATCCATGTGAGGTCAACTGCAGACGCAGCATCTCTGGAAACGTTTACTTAACAAGAAGTCTCTGTCCGTGAGTGGAAAAAACCACAAAAGAACATAATTTAAGGAGTAAAAGTAGAATGCAGATATAGGCTGGAAAGAACCTCTGCAGGTCATCTGGCCAACCTTGTTTGAAACCCAGTTAAATTTAGTGTTAGATCAGGTTACTCAAGGCCTTGTCCAGTCAAGATTCGTATTGCAAGATTTCCATAGGTCCCTTCTAGACTAGGACTTCCCTGGACTTTTCTGTACCTTTTATCACTGCATTCCCCATCCTACTGAGCTTTGGCCTAGTTACTTCAGTCTTCCTTTTCTGCCAATGTATTTACAGATGCCCTTCTTGCAGTCTCCCACATTCCATACCAAACCTAACTCCATCCCTGCGTTCTTGAGTAAAGTTTCTGTGTTCCTCTCAGGTGGCGCATCTCAGATTCTACCTTCTCTGCACTCCTTTTTCCCATCTGAGCTCAGTCAGGAGTTCTCTGTTCAGACCACCTTCTGCTACTCCTGCTCAACTTCTGCATATCAGAATGGTCCCTTTCTGTGCTCTGAGGAAGCTGTCCAGGAAGATCAGGCAGGTTCCCTGTGTCCTTTCACCCCTGCAGGTGCCCTCTCATGGGATTCCAACAACTTGTTCCCTGGAAAAACAGAATTCAGCTCTCCTGAAGTTGGGGATTGTAATTCTACTTGACCTCCTAGTTTCTCTCATGATCTTAAATTCAACCGCCTTGCTGTAGCTGATGTTGCTGTAGCTGAGGCTGTTAGGGACTATTCCTAACCAGCAGAAGTCTCAAGTCATCTCACTGAGTTCCTGTATCAAGAAACTGTAATCAGCACACCCCAGATATCTACCGCCTTGCTTGCACCCAACCTTTTTGCCCACCCAGTAAATGTCAAAGTGTTTAAAGTGCCTTGTGAGTGCCAGGGCCTGTAATTGTGAGGCTTATACTGGTTGTCAAAAAACAACTTCCTCCTCTTTTTTGGAGGGACCTGCCAGCATTTCACCGATGCTGGTCTGTCCTCTAATTTCAATCCATAAGCCATTAATCAGCTCACAACCATTACTGGAACAAAAATCCATGTTTTCAGATTGCTTTTCTGTGTAAGATATAACTCTCACTTCCCAGCTTTTCTGCCACCTGTATCCATCCATGGTAGCACTTCAGTTATTTGAGCTCCATGTCTCTTTGATCCTAGGATTGTAGCTGCTGTGGGAATATGTGGATCAGACTCAGCTGACCTGTATGCCTACCCTGATGGAAACTGTTCCTTCCCAGCTGTCAGCAGGGCACTACACCTTTTCTGTAAGTGCACATCTGCAGTGGGATAAGTCTTTCTTGTTTAGCCAGAAGTAACAAGTTTCCAGCCTCTGCCCGCCCACACATAGATGTTGGCCATCTCTCTTCCCATGCAACATTCTGGAAGTTCAGCAACTCTAAATAAAGGTAAACATTCTGGCTGTAATCAAACAGGATATTTAAAGTAGGTAAGAAATTTGATTTGCATCTCTAATTTGAAGCTGCAGGCCAATAAAACAAACAAACAAAAATGCAAAATAATCAAATCCAAAAAAGCAAAATAATTTGAGATGGCTGATCGGAGCATACGGAATACACACCACAGCATGCTATCCCGTAATACCATATGTACACTAGATGGGGGATTGCTTAAAGGGCAAAATCAGTGGATTTTATTACTGAAATCATGAGATTAATATACCTGTAATAGAAGGCTGTAGAAAGAAACTTCTGATTGAACAAGAATATATAGTGGTCATATATGAACAATAATTGAAATGCACGTAGATATATATATGATATATAATGAACATTGTGAAATGCTGCATTTAAGTTCCCATTCCTCAAAGCAATTCTCTCCTTCTTGGGACTTCAGACTGAAGAAACATGGTCCTTTAGAGGAAAGGAAGAAGGAATTGAGAAGAAAAAAAATTTTGCTTTGTCAAACTATTTAGCTTGACAAATTCAAATGTACCAATTTGATTTGATTTTCAAACACGTCAATTTCAACTAGAATTAAAACAGTGTTGTTATGCATAGAGGCATGAATTTCTATTCACAAAGAAACTCATAACATAGAAGCTGGTGAGCACAAAGTCGGATAATGACAGTCTTTTGATATACATGATTTGAGCATCATGTACATAACTGTCTGCATAATTATTATGTGTTTGTGTGGCGGGGTTTTGGTACCGGGTGAGGGTCCGCAGGGCCGGCTCCTGTGAGAAGCTGCTGGAAGCTTCCCCGGCTCCGAGCCGGACCCGCCGCTGGCCCAGGCCGAGCCCCTCAGCGACGGCGGCAGCGCCTCCGGGAGAGCGGAGTGAAGAGGGGAAACCTGCGGTGAGTGGGGATTGGGATGGGAGAGGAACCCTTGTGCCATGGTGAGGCGGCAGGCTGTCCCCCCCAGCCATGGAGGGGAGCGGGGAGCAGAGACCCCCAAGATGGCCGCCACTCCGTGGGGAAGCCCGCGCTGGAGCAGGCTGGGACTGAAGGACTGCAGCCCGCGGAAAGGACCCACACCAGGGGAGTTGGTGAGGAACTGCAGCCCGCGGGAAGGACTCACCTTGGAGAAGTTGGTGGAGGAAGAGTGTGCGGAGTCCTCCTCCCCTGAGGAGGAAGGAGCGGCAGAGACAAGGTGTGGCGAGCTGACCCCAACCCCCATTGCTGGGGGAGGAGGGAGAGAGAACCGGGAGTGGGGCTGAGCCGGGCAGGAGGGAGGGGTGGGGGAAGGCTTTCTAAGGCTTGGTTTTACTTCTCAGTATCCTTGTTTTGATTTGATTGGTAGCAAATTAAATTAATTTTGTTTTTTCCCAAAGTTGAGTCAGTTTTTTTGCCCGTGCCTGTAAGTGGTGAGTGATCCCTCCCTGTCCTTATCTCGACCCACGAGCCTGCCTTTATATTTTCTCCTCATCCCACCAGGGAGAAGGTGTAGCGGGGGGGTGAGGAGAGAGCAAATGGCTTCGTGGTGCTTTTTTCCTGGCTGGGTCTAACCACAACAGTAACAAAAGATTAGAACACTGATAAAATGCTCCAGTTTTATTTTTAATTTCCTTTTATTTCTTTCTTTGGGAAAGAAGGATCTCACTAGCAGGAGAGCTATGAATGTTTTAAAAGTGATGATCAGGAATTAAGTGATCAGAGTTATGATTAAGTGTTAACACTCCTATAGGCTAAAAAACCCCAAACAGTACCCCATCCTTCTCCAGGTGCAATACTTTTTTTTCAGTTGACTGTAGAAATCATGCAAACCTCTGTTTTATCTAAAGGAGTCAGAAACTTCTTTTTCTACGATAAACATTAAACTGTCTTACCAATACTCTAGGATGCTTTCTACCATCAATTGGACTGTATGTTTTGGGGGTACCGCCTTCATTTGTATTTAAATTACAATTAATTTATAAAGACAATACACTCATTTTATTGCTAAAACCTATCTTACATATACGTAACAGTATGCACACACACACATATATATAAAATTTAAATTACCTTCACTAGATTACAATTATTATATAATTTAGGGTAATCACAGAAATCAGGTTTTTATATATACATACCTTGCAATTCTAAGAACGCAAAAAATAGTAATTAAAAATATAAACATCTTTGCAAATCATCCTTCAGTTTACCAGAGAAAATAGAAAATATTATTTACAATGTGATTTATCATTAGTTTCTGCATTCATTACAGTAGATTGTTATATGGTGCATCTTCAGCAATTACAAATATTTCCTAACTTTTAATCTCCAGTGGAAACACAAATAATTTTTTGTTATTTTCTAATTGGAGTTATTAATTTCTCATGAATCAGATGAAAACTGAGGAGGGGAATTATTAATTTTTTAAGGAGCTATTCCAACATTCTTGGTTTTTTTCTACCTCCTCTAAAACATTAATTTTTAACATTTATTGCAGAAATTAATATTCACAAAGCTTTGTGGGAAAAAAAAAGAACAAAATTAGATGTTAATATCTCTCATGTAAATTTACAGATTGCAAATATTTCCTTGAAAAGCTAAATCCAAATTTGTTTTCAAGAAAAAAATCTGACCTGCGTTAATAGGACAGTTTTTCACTCAATCACTAATAACTTCAAATTATATCTCATATATAGGGAAGAAAGTAAAATATTCCAAAAAGTTTTCATTTAATTAGTTAATTACCATTTAAATAATTTTGTTAAATCATCAACAAAAAAAGTTGGAATTTTAAAAAGTTTAAGTAAGTATTCTTTCATTTTTATTGAACACTTATTTGGTGACTGGCAGATTCAGTCAGAGGATCTCATTCACAAAAGAATGTAAAAGGAGTTTCTATGTCTTTTATTGATGTATATGGAAAGAGAGGAAGAACACCACTGACATCAGGAAAATTATTCTATTAATACTAGCATAGCTAATGATTTATTTTTTTTTTTTTTAAGGGGGAGGTCTGGAATACCAAACCCCTTATTGATTTATCACCTAGAATTTTAATAAAAATAGTACTGCTGACCACATAACATAAAACGTGATGTTTTCATCTCAAATAAACTGCCGTAATTTAAAACCAAAGCAAATTAGCAGTAGAAAAGGTCAGTATAAGCAACATGAGGTGTTTGCAACTGGGAAAATAAGATTTCAATTGCGTTGTTAGATTTCGTCAGCTAATATTCAAATATGTTTGAAAACAGGTTCACTACTTGAAGTAAAACAACAAACAAACAAAGAAGCAGAAATTTATTTCCAAACCATGGTAATTCTTTCTACATCAGTTCAAACTAAAGAAAAATATTACTTGTTTCTGAATCTCACTTGCAATTTTGCTAATTTTCATTGAGTTTTTTAATAACTATTGCTATTTGTTTTCCTTATAATCCCTCTATTTCCCTTATATTCCTTATATTTCCTTATTTAAACATGTTTTCTTCTTGTACAAGCTTACATTTTTACATCTCTGACTTATTTGTATTATTTTGATTTTTATTCTATTGATATATGACCACAACCTTCTATGGAGGTGGGGAGGTGTTTGATCAGCTCAATCAGAACTCAATCTGATTGCTTATCTTCATTCTTAATGCTGGAATAAACACAACTGTGCAACACAGGGTGAGGAACAGGTACAAAGCAATTCTGTAACGAATTGCATGCTAGAAGTCAAGATGAACATATATCTAGAAATGTCAAAAAAAACCCAAACCCCAAAATAAAAAATATAACCACTATATTAACATGTATAAATGGAAGTCAGCCTTGCAAGATGTATCGAGTGATTCTTTCACATTGCTCATCCCTGGTTAGGTTTTTGGTGAAGGCTCTCAACAAAAATGGAGAAATGTTCCTGTGGATTTGGAAATGTCTTATTAGTAAATAAAATATTTTTTTAATGTTACTGATCATAAAGGAGGACTTGGCATCTTTCAAGTAGGTGGAGATCTCTCAGGTGTCAAACAACTGTCAGGTTTTTAGTTTCTAAGGACGACAGGCTGAAGATGAAATGATCTGGAGGTTTACTTCGACCATCATCAGAAAAAGCTAAAAACATAATGGCCAGAAAGCTGTCACTCCTAAACTACTTTGTGAAGAGTCAGAAACCAGTACAAATTTTTCACAAAGATCTTATAAAGATGTTTATTCTGATACAGCATCCACTAACAATGCATGCAAATGAGCATGTATAAAATGTGTAAAATACATCGCCCTTCACTGCTAGCTATTCAAGTGAGAACGCCTGTTATTTAGTGTCCAGGGATCCCACCTGACAAAGTCTTATACTCATGAATAATCTTACATGTGCATGCAGCCAAACAGGCTTAATTCCCATATCAGCTATTTGAAAAGAAAACAAACTGCTGGCTAGGGCCTTCTTCGTATGTCATGTAGTTTGTGACATATAGATAGCCTGTAATTTTATATTTGTTCAAAATCTTTGTATGACTATGAAAGAACTGCTTCATAAATAGGGTACTGCATAGGACATTTCACATAGCCTATAAATAAGTTAAATATAAAGGTAAGGTATATAAGGTAAATGTAAAGTAAATTGGTATCATTGATCTGGTCTTTAGCTCTAAGTTTTTCAAGTTTGCTGGATGCTGGATGCAAAGTAAATTGAAAAGCTAAACTGGAGTGAATAAGCATGACTGCACTATGATTGGTCTTAAGCTGTAAGGCAGCCATGAGAAATGTCTTGAGTTCCCAGTCTCAGTTCCTTTATTTGCCTGACCATCAAAGATTAAATTTAAGAGGATTTTTTCCACTTCAATTATCTTTCTGTGGAGATTGTTTCAGGTCTTAAAAAAGAGTATCATGTTCTACCTGCAGGCATTGTCACTTGGTAGTGATAAGCATAACCCATCTCTTGACAAGATTATAGAATCATTTCCTAAGGGAAGGAGTGGAAAACCAAGTTCTTGAGGTGTTTAAAACTAAAATACGCCAGACCAAATTCTGAAAAATACTGTTAAGTCTAAACCTTGATTGACAAGAAAATATGATACCTGACATATATTTATCACTAAAGTATAAAATTACCGATTTAATTGTAGTAACTGCTTTCTAATTATATTTTTGGTTTGTGTTTGTGGATAGGGTAAAATGTCCCAGAAGTATTATCTGAGCATGCTCTTCTACATTTACAGTACTTCATTTGTGAAGAAACAGGACATTTTATTTAAAAAGCTGGTGAGAAAATTTACATTTCTTCTGCATTACTGTTACATATTTTCTGAACTTAATGGGAAACAATTCTTCACACAGATGAGAACACATGAAATACCTCTACCGCAGGCTTTGAAACATTTATTGTATAATCAGATCAATCATAGGATGTACTGTGCTGAAAAGCATTACCTCTGGCCTACAATCACCAAAAATGTGAAGAAAAGCAAGCTAATGCATGTTAAACAAGAGTAAGGATTTCTAAAGGGTGATCTGTTCCACAGTAGCTATTTGGATAATTACTCTTTTTTGTTTATGAATATGACAATAGTCTCCCTCTCACTGATTATTTAAAAATAATCTGATTTATAGAATGTTGTTACTGGCAGTTGAATAGTGCTTCTTCTAAATTATATTTTACTGCGTTGACTACTGAACCATAGTGGGAGTTTCCTTTGCTATTTAGGCCTTCTGTACTAGCTTAATATTTTATCTTCATTTTGTGTGACTGAGATGAGATACAGAAAGTAGCATATACTGCATAACACAACAGAGACATCTGCTTTCTTACCTGACATGCTTGGAATTCTTCACTGGAACCTTATATCCAATAAATTTATAATGAAAGCACTACTCTGCTTTTTTGTGTTGTTCCCAGAAGGAATACTTTTATAGCCTTGTGCCTTTAGCAGTAGATAGTGCTCTGTATTTTCACTGTATTTGGTTGATGTCTTTCAGGTGAGAGATATCTCAGCAGGTATAGTCCCATGCAGTAATGGCTTCTGAGGAAAAGACTCTTACAAAATTGAAATTTTGTTGGTATTTTTTCAAAAATTTATTTATTTTGGAGGATCATATACTTGTGAAATCATACCTATTCATTACTGAAAAATAAATAAATAAAAGTAACATTGTTTTACAAGGAAATACCAAAGAGTAGAGGTTAGGCTTCTGCCTTCAGTGTTACCACTGAGTGATCACATACATTTGACCTTCACCCGATTCTGGAGAAAGTTTCAGATCTAGTGTTTCAGCATGTGCTTACTGATAGACCTTTTTTTCCAGTTCATGGTACAATCTATCTGTAACTGCTCATAACAGGTGTAACATATACAGTTATTATTTAATTGTTTCCATTCATTTATTCTCTGTGACCCATGTAATTTTCTCTGTTTCAGTGACTTGAGGCAGTATTTTTTTTTAATCATAAGCAATCTACAGGTTGGAACTTGAATATTGTCAAACTCCCATGACTGGAATTTGTTTTATTTTTTATTTGAAGATGCAGGTCTTCTCTTGAAGCGACAGTCTGCCTTTTCTTAAAAGTGCTGAAGTTTTGCAGCTATCTTAAACCCAGGAGAGGATTTTTGGGGATCTTGTTTGTACATTTGGCTTTGTGTTTTTCCTTTGAGAAAAACATAGTAGTTTTGGATGACAATATGTTTTACAGTTGAATAACATTGTTAGTCTCTGCAAGATCTCAGTTTCCAAATCCAAATATTTGTATTGTAAAGTACTGTATTGTATTGAACTAATTTTTGTCTTGGGAGAAAAAGTCAGAACTTTAATAGTTGTTTCTTACTTCAGTACTTACATGACTTCTATAGTTTAATGATGTTAAAATGTCCATAACTTCACCTTAAAAGAAAGCCATGAAGAGGAGAGGTATGATTTACTTCAGACAAGCAACATGAGCAAATAATCGTTTCAAAAGACAGAATTAGGTATATCAGGTGGCATAGCTTGTAATACAAATGTGCATAGTGGTCCAGTCCATGGAAAGTTTTTCATTAAAATGATATTTTTTTCTTTTCTTATTCATAATATTTTCCTTTATTTCATTTATGAAAAATCAAAATTGACTGATTCTAACTGTGGCTGTCCCTCAATCATCAGGGAAACAAAATTTCAAAATAAATGCATGATCTCAAGGAATACAAAGCGAGAACCAAGGGTAGTTTTACTAGTGGCTTTCTTGCAAAGCTGTCATTGATTGTCTTCCTGTATATCTCTTGGCAAAAAATCAATGCTTTCCTTTAAGTAAAGCAGTCTTTGGAGGAAAAGAATACATGTTTTGAATATTTTAAGAGTCCACCTAGCTGATGCGCACCACCACAAATGACAATTCATTGCTAAATTCCTGATCTATAAGACAAAATTTTGTGGTTGTGAACCTAAATGTCATTTTAAGTTACTGTTGCTATTATATGTGTATAGAGTAGTATGCATGTGCTTATGTGAAGACATTTTTTTTGGTTTGGAAACAATTGGTCTGTGGTTGGTCCATGAAGTTATTCTTTTGTAAAGCACTGAAATATTTACTGCTCTGAAGAAGACTAATGACCTCCCTGCCTAGCATTTAAACACTTGTTTATTCAGTTAGCAGTTTTATGCTATTGTTTGTTTTCTTTGGATTTTTGCATGGTATATATTTTAATACAACGATATTCTTGTGAAACCTTAAAAAAAATTTGAAAGGAATATTGATACATATGACAAAATATGGTAGTCATTTGTATGTCAGATTTTCAGAGAGAAAGCAGTAGTTAGAATCACCAAATTGATAGAGTAGCCTGACCTACCACTGCACACCATCAAAATTAAAGACAATAGAGGTTAGGCATATAAATAATTTTTAACCTGCTCTTTGGCTATTAAAAACCCATTAGCTTGTTGTTGTATCACTGGAAAAATATTTATCCTAGGATTAATATATATCTGAGAGCCAACTGAAACTACAAATAAAGTAGGGTATTATAAATATGCTTGGGTATTAAGAGTAGAAGATTTGGCAAAATACTGTCAAAGAAACAGAAAAAAGAGCAAAGCTATGACGAGGTCTAGAATATCACAATGTGCACTTTGTTGGCATCAGACCTTATTTTCTTGGGGTTATTTTCCATCCTATTGTTTTATTGTTTCTGGCAATATGGTATGTTAAAGTATTATTTTCCCCACAACTATAAATGTAACTGAAGAGAGACAGTTGCAGTTTGATCTAAAACTAAAGCTTTGTGTTCCCTTCTAGAGAAGGACTCTTGTTGGGTACACTTTGGTTAACACACCTGCCATATGTGGGGATCTGAAAATTAGAAATTCTTTTTAGACTAATTAATGTTCTAAGTATTTCATGGAAATATAACAAAGACTCATTACTAGTCAAAATAGAATCAACCAGTTCTACCACGGATCATTATTAATACAATAAAGTCCACCAACACAACTATTTGCTGTTTTTCTTTGATGTTAAATTTTCATCCCTCCTATGTATTTTTACAGAGTCATCAGCATTCCATCTTCTTTTCTGGGAGGATAAAGGGGTTTTCTTTCTCAGCCTTGCATTTTCTCAGGGCTATTTTTATACATTTCAACTCTATACTTGTTAATAGATTACACTCTTTTCTCTCTGATTCGTTCACAGTAATTGTAATGAAAACAAATACCCTCTTTTTTTTATGCCATTGAGTCTATTTTGTAATAGGAAGAAGTACCTAAACATTTTTTTTTATTTTCCTTAAATATTTAGCCAAGCAGCTTAGTTCATTTTAGGTCACTTTACATTCTTCTTAGGTTTAGATTCTTCAAGTGTTTTAGAACTGTTCACAAGTTTTCTGAAAATCAACAGTGACTCAAGTTTCCTCTAACAGAAGGAGATATAAATTATCTTACCAAATACATGTGCTTCACTTAAGCGTAAGTGCAGTGCTTTGTTGTATAATGACAAAATTTGTAATTGATTTTACAGTTCCTAAAATTCAGTAAGCATACCTCTTTCTATATAATATATTTCATTTTTAGAAGTATTACTATGGATACAATTCTGAATTTTTCAGTGGAATCTCAGTACATTTCCATGTATACTTCAACTCCTAAATAATTTTTAGATGAAGAAGAAAATTTTTAAAGTAGTGGCAATTACTTTTTGTTGATACTGTCTGTACCAAAACCATCTAACAGAAAGTTTCTTAAGATAAGTTTTTTAAAAACATATTTCAGACTAAGCAGATGAGTCATTGCTTTTGTAACTTTTTTTTTAATATTGTTTAATAGAGGGCAGTTTATTGCTAATACTGGATTAGCAATTGCAATAATGAAGAGAACAGATTCAAAACCTTGATGCTAGCAAAGTTGTTCTTTTATCTTTCAATCACTAGATGGTTCCACAGAACAATTATGTTATGACACCTGTATAATTTTTTTGATTCAGTCAAATATCATGATTTAGTATGCCTTTTATAGCAGTCAGAAAGTCTTTTGACTTCCATGTCAGTGACAAATTCATAATATAATTAGTTTAATATTAAATAAAAATCCCCAAGAAGAGAGTTTATTAAAAGGCATTTACATGCATAATGTGCACATGCAATTATATTGAAAAATTACTGCTTTTCAAGTTTATTTTTTGCATTTAAAGTGTTCAGGAACATTCAAAAGAGAGTAGCTATAAATTATCACTGACTATATGGCTGTGTATGAAGTGTAGCCAAACAAACTATAGGGCTACAAAAATTATTGTATTCAAGACAGCCACTTTGTGTAGAAGTGGGCTTAATATATTGTACCAGAAAGATGCATAACTAGTTGTGAGGCTTATGCAGGTAGTCAAGAGTTAACTCTTTCTATTAATTAATAAGAAGAAAAACACTGGAAATTAGATGTGTCTGGAATAAAATTTAGTTTGATACTGACTTAAAATCAAAAAAGGAATTTGTATGTTTTCATTTTTAGTAGTAAGAAAGAGGCAGACAGTCTAGAGCACAAGACTCAGCATCACTTTTCCAGCATGGAATGCTGCTGAACCATTAAAAATATGGAGAGAGCATATGAGGTGTACGTTAGAGAAACCTTATCAACAGGATCAGTTTCAGTGTAGGTTTATTACTTTGTTAATAAATAACGATACTCAGCAAAACGGATTAAAAATGGTTCTATTCAGCTGCATAGACAAGTGAGAAAATATTCCACTTCTTCCCTATTTCATATTATCTGGTTAATCTCTTCTTGCTTTACACACTGGAATTCCCATGGCTTCTAGGGTTGAATTTTGATCTGTCCGTTCATTTGTCCACATACAGAAACCCTAAAAAAATTTGAGATGCTGTAGTGAAGCACCTGTGCAGGGATGGAGACTGTGACCCAGGACACGCACCCAACCGAGGCCCTTTTGGAGAGGTAGCTGAACGTTAGGTGGGATACAATAAGGCATCATAAACAGCACTAAGTTTGCATGAGGGCAGTGAGACTGAGCCTGCTCTGTCCAGGACAGCCCTGTGTTTTACCTGCAAGGGGAGAAAAACAATTGGAAACTGCATAGTAGTTAACAAAAACAGTCTGCCAGATTTTGATCTCAAACATTCAGTGGGATTTTCAATTTGCTCATCTTACATCAACTGAAAGTTAGTGGCAGTCTCACTGTAACAGTTTAAGCCCAACCAGTAACAAAGCACCATGCAGCCACTTGCTCATGCCTTTCCCCCCAGCCCCGGTGGGATGAGGAGGAGAAAATATAAAGAAACGCTCATGGGTCGAAACCAGGACAGGGAGGGATCACTCACCAGTTATGGGCACGGGCAAAAGACAGGCTCAACGTGGGGAAGAAACAACATCAATTTAATTTACTACCGATCAAATCAAAACAAGGATACTGAGAAGTAAAACCAGATCTTAGAACGCCTTCCCACCAACTTCTCCAAGGTGAGTCCTTCCCACGGGCTGCAGTTCCTCACCAACTCCCCTGGCGTGGGTCCTTTCCCCGGGCTGCAGTCCTTCAGTCCCAGCCTGCTCCAGCGCGGGCTTCCCCACGGAGTGGCGGCCATCTTGGGGGGCCTCCGCTCCCCGCTCCCCTCCATGGCTGGGGGGGACAGCCTGCCGCCTCACCATGGCACAAGGGTTCCTCTCCCATCCCAATCCCCACTCACCGCAGGTTTCCCCTCTTCACTCCGCTCTCCCGGAGGCGCTGCCGCCGTCGCTGAGGGGCTCGGCCTGGGCCAGCGGCAGGTCCGGCTTGGAGCCGGGGAAGCTTCCAGCAGCTTCTCACAGGAGCCAGCCCTGCGGACCCTCCCCGGCCACACAAACCCAAAACACTCACAGATAAAGATACCTACATTTTGGATGCCTGCATGTAAGCTAGACATCCATTTGAATAAATGGAAATCTATTTAGCTCACCCTCTAATAGCTACTTGAGTATGATTAGTTGAATTGTTCTCCATCAGGCAGGATTCATTTGCCCATAGTCAGGTATCTAGTACTGCTTTCCAGATCCTGCAGTCTAATCTGTCCTAAAGTTTCTGTACCAGAAAGAAGTCTCCTGTGGGTCCTGGCTTTTAGCTGCTAGTCCCTTAAAATTTCTCCTAAAATTTAGGGCATTTTAAATGCTATTACATGTCCCCTTTTAGGGACTTGAATTGCTACCCAGGTATCTAGTTTGTGCTACATACTTATGGAAATAATAACTAAGATTTTGATAGCTGGTACAAAAATTAAATTGTAAAAATAATTTTTATTTGCACAAGCATAAATCTCTTCACAAGGTTCACTGCCATTCTTCTACAGTCTATAAGCACACAGAGGGATGCCTCAAGGTTATTTTTTCCTCTTTCCAAGACTGTTGTTTGACATGCATAGGTGGAAAGAGTCAGTTTCTGGAGATGCTTTGATCTGTCAGATTTTGTGAGGTGGTAAAAGAAAGTACAATATTTAAAATTATGTGAGAGGAATCCTCTCACAAAGATGTTCAGGGTTTTTCCCACAGAACACTTTTTTTTCTGAGAAATTATAAACTCATGAAATACAGGTAATTAAAAAAGTTGCGTTTCTGTAAAAGTTCAAAAATATTTTATTGGATTGTTTTTATTAGTTTAACATGCATTATGTAATGGTTAAAACATTTCAGACTGAGAGAAAGAAAACACTTCGGGGGTTGTGGGAACACGACAAGAAAGGGCATGGAGAATTGTCATACGCTATTATAGGCAATCACTGCCTTTTCAGAAATGGATCAGATTTCACCTCAAAAGTATTTAGCTGCCCCTCATCCTCTTTCATCTAGGAAGGCTGTTCAACAATATAACTACTCTGACAACTGGAAAATGCTAGTTTCTTTCTCAGTTATGCTCACGATCAGTTTATAGCAATTTATAATTCTAGTGACAGTGTTGTTAAGTTTAATTCTTCCCTACTGTCTTTCTCATGTCAATTTGACACTGCAAATATTTTGATGTTGCAGCCTAGCATTCTTTTTTCATATTGATGTTTCACAGTTACACAACAGTAATCAACAGACCTAGGGTTTTCTGCTTCCTTTTTGAAGACTGCTGAAGTTTTCCTATTTTACAGCAAAATTTCTTCTTATTAATCTTTACATACTTGATCTTGTACTACTTCTACTCAGTTTAATCATTCTATTACTAACATTCTTACTGTCATGAATTTTCTATGTGACATTTAGAGCTTCTGGAGTAACAATAAGTGCTAGTTTTGCCTCATATCCACCAGTATCATCAATGGTTAATTAAGAAATGCATCTTTGAGGAACATGATTTGGTTTCTTGTCTTCCCTCCTCTCAGCACCATTTGCAGTTGCCTTCTCATGTACTAGCTCTGAGATAATGGTATTTTTCTACCCTTGCCTTTCCACTCTTGGTATACCATATGGGATAATAATTCTGATCTAGGCAAATTCTTATAATTTTGCTGATGCAGAAATCAGTGTATTCTGTTGTCATTGAAAGTTAATGTTTCTGACTTGCATCATAAATTAGAGGGCAATTGTTTTCAGTTTGTTTGGAAGGGATAGTTCAAAAACCCTAGTTATAGAATAACCTTTTCAATATGAAAAAATCTTGTTCTTTTTTTTCTAGTTGGAGTACATTTCTGTCCAACACCTGTGATATCTATACGCCAGAAATTTCAAAGATTTTTCAGAGACATATCATGAATCCGAGGACCCAAACTAGTCCATTGTATTAGGAAAACAGGTTCATGAAGGGCAAATACTATAAGCAAGCTGGATATAGTTTAATAACTGTAGCTAATTAATAAAAACTTACAAAGTGTCTGGCATCCAGCAAAAGAATTGGTTAGACAGCATTTTAAGAACATAGTTCTTAAATTTCTACCCCTTTTTCATTCCATTTAATGGCCACCAGTCAAAGATGAGTATAATATTAGCCAAAACTAAATATGGTAGTTTGTTGGCACAATCAGAGAAGAAACATCTACATTTCTACAATATTCAGGTGTTAATTGTCATGGCTCATCTGAATCATAATCTTAGAAGTATTCCCAAGAAAACAGATGTGAGATCATTTAGAATCGTTGTTAACCTCTGACCATGGAAATTAATGAAGAAATCTCATTAAAGCTCATTTATATCAAAAGATATCTTGACACCAAGATCTGAAACAAGGGTTGTGCTTTAAACGAACCTTTTTAATGTCTACATCTCCAAAACATTGTCCACATACTTTACTTTTCAAGTGTGCTTTTTTAACATTTTGAGTGGAAACCTTCAAAGACCTACAGAGAAAAATAATAGTTGAGGAGCTGAAAGGAACCCCCCACTGACATTAGAGAAATAATTTCTATCTTAGTATCAGATGCCATTTTGCCATTCATGGAAATCTTCCCAAACAAATGCTTCACTGTTCTGCTAAACTTTACAACTCACAGCATGGTCTAAGCTGGTTTATGGAGAATAGAAAAGATAGATTCCAGAGAGAATATGGTAAACTATTTGTGGCCACATCTAAAACACTGTCTTTGGAAAGACCTTGAAATTTTTGACACTAAAAAATCAGGGGTGTTGTTCTGGACAGGAGTATCAGAAGCACTGCAAAAATCCGTTCCTCATGAAGCTGTCAGATGCGACATAGATACTGTGAAATATCTGGAAAACAAATCTGTAGTACTATGGGAGGTAAGCAGTATTCATCAATTCATTTTTCAGTGCCAACTTTTATATATCTCAGAAATTATGACACTATCATTCATTGTTCCTTTACAGATGATAATGGAATAATAAATTCAGTCACTGATGCTAAATACTTATACAATGGAATCTGCCAAAATCCTGAGTTAGCTGAGCTAACATCTGTTAAACTTGAGGCGTAGGATGGATTTCTCAAAACACAAATAAATATAGCTCTGAATATGCTTGGAATAAGTATGCTTTATATATGCTTCTATATTCAGACAAAGGTTTCAACTTAAAATTGAGCCATAGTCACACAATACTCATTGCAGTCTTGTTTAAGCTGCTTAATGATAAATAAGATGCTTAAGCTTCACTCACTGCTATTTGTCTCCTGTTTATGTTCATTGTTCCTTTTTAAAACTCATTGAAAGCAGGTGATAGTGATGCATTCTGCATCAAACCATAAAGCTGCATACCTCTTAACACAAGCCAATTTTAAAGAAAACTTTTTAAAAATCTCTGCAATGCACATATCATGTCCTTTACTGAACTATAACAATCTTTATAGATTAAATAAATGCTTGAGAAGCAGACTTACTTCTCTGTGGTTATGTCACAATGAACAGTAATTCCATTTGGATTACAACTTTGTCTCTGAATGGTGTTTTCTTTATACCAGTAATAAAGTGTAGTATAATCAGTTAACAGAATTTTTATGCAACACCTTTAATTGTCTATCATATACAGTGTTTTACACAATCATCTTTTCAAAATCTTGTAACATTGACTGGATCTTGGTTTACTTAAGCATCAACTATGGCAATTGCAGGTAAAATGATTGGGTGAAGGAGCTGGTACCTCTAGTGGCAGCCATGAGTAGTGCCATCATAACTGCTGAGAACAGAAGTAGTTCTCATCTGTATAGACGAGGCATCCATGGATAAGACACCTTACTCCTCCCCAGCACCAATAGTCACAAGCTGAACAGCACCCTGCCTTTTCTCAAGCATTCAGGAAATGGATTTCAGGTTTTGGCAGTGCCTGACGGACAAACAGAAATGGAAACTTTTTCTAACTCCTTCCAGAGTGTTGCACTGATAGAAACTGTAAAATGTCTTCTGACTACTATCATGTTTATCTTGAATATCCCTGATATAATAAGAGTAATTAAAATGATGCCACTGAGAACGCAACAAGAGAGATTAGAGTGACTAACATTGCAGATTTCTCTACATAGGCATATGAATTAAACTGAAACATTACAAATGTGATTATCAAAGCATTCAGAATTCATAGAAGAGAGTAATCCTAAGATGGAAATGTATCTAATATACAATAAGGTAAGCAAACCCCCTGGCAAGCACAAGCACCTGCCAATTAGTAGCTAAACAGCTACAACAGCTATAAATTCCATCTAGCACACACCAATCAAATTTGTTGTTATCTTGAACCCCTCAAGACCCCCACTGGGCACCAAAAATGGCTGGTGTGGCTTAACCCCGGCCAGCAGCTCAGCCCCACACAGCCACTTGCTTACTCCCCTGCAGTGGGATGGGGAAGAGAATTGGAAGGGTAAAAGTGAGACAACTTGTGGGTTGAGATAAAGACGGTTTAATAGGTAAAGCAAAAGCTGCATGCACAAACAAGGGAAAATAAGAAATTCATTCACTGCTTCCTGTTGGCAGGCAGGCATTCAGCCATCTCCAGCAAAGCAGGGCTCAATCATGTGTAACAGTTACTTGGGAAGACAAATGCCATCACTCTGAACTCTGTCCCCCCTTCCTCCTTTTTCCCCCAGCTTTTATAGCTGAGCACGATGTCCTATGGTCTAGGATATCCCTTGGGTCAGTTGGGGTCAGCTGTTCTGGCTGTGTCCCCTTCCAGCTCCTTGTGCACCCCAGCCTGCTCGCTGGTGGGGCAGTGTGAGAAGCAGAAAAGGCCTTGACACCATGTAAGCACTGCTCAGCAATAACTAAAACATCCCTGTGTTATCAACACTGTTTTGGTCACAAATCACTATGAAGAAAATTAACTCTCTCCCAGCCAAAACCAGTACAGGAAAAAAAAAAAAGAATCATAATTCTTATACAATATGACAGAAAAAGTGTTCCTTTTCATCATCCATGAGAGAACAACTTATATTTAAAATTATGTTCTTAACATAATAGAGCTAAAGGAGATATAATTTTTCTTTCTAACTACTCAATGCACTAAAACTGATGCATCATACTGATTTGATTCAGAAGACAGAGGAGAACTACACGGTTTGCAAAACAATTTTTGTCTCCCCAGAGGTGACTGCACTTTGGAATTAAATAATATGACTCTTATACAGATGCAATATACTCGGCAAAAGTTGTGAAATGATCCTATTTAATGAATAAAGACTTCTTATATGCAAGATTATTTTTATTATTCAGACATACACATAGCTAACAGTGTTATTCCAGATTTATTGTGATTCTAACCATCACTATTTATATGTCATAACACCCTTCAACTGTCATCACAAAGTAAACTTTGATTAATTCACACTTCAGAAGATATAAAAAAGAACCCAATAAAAGAATTCATCCTTCTGGGTAGCTAGATACTCCACTATAGCTTGATCTTTATTTTTTATTTTCTGGTCCTTGTTAAAACCCATTTGATATTTTCCTTTAAAATCCTACCTTTTACAAGCCCATAGTTGAATATTATGACATTCCATATGAATGATATGATAGTTCATCTGTAAAATGAAAAGAAAACCAAGGAAAAAAAACCCCAAACAACTCCAACACCCGTTATGTAGATAAAAAATTAAAATTGTTGCATTTCCCATTTCAGTGTCACTTGCTTCATTTCTGCAGTTGTTTCCTTTGTTCCATGAAGTATTTTGGATACTCAGTATATGAGTAAAGGTAGGCTTATATAATCACATTTATCATTATTACTTGTTTACATTCATTATTTATTAGTAATTATTAAAATACCAGTAAAAGTAACATAGTACAGTTCAGTAAAACAGCAAAACTGTCAAGTAAAATCAGTAACTGATAGAAATGTATTACAAGTCTAAGTTTACTTGACATATTCTGGTTCTATGAGTTTGAAAGATTTTGTAAGAGTATTTTTATGACACTACGTTTTCAGAGTCTCAGTGGAAACACCGAAATCCGGTAGAAAGTGGAACATGAATTAATTTTCCTCACTCATCTATAATCCTGAATTTACAAATCACAGAATTCAAGAGTGACAACAGAAAAACTCACTGCTGCTTTCCTCTCAGTAGAAAGGAACAAAATTGTAATAAGTATTCTCTGTCTAATACTGGAGCAATCAGATTTGCAAATATTCAGCAGGGGCACTTTAGTGTCTTGAAGGTATAGTTATTGTAGAAAAATTCAAAGAAAATCAGCAGAAAGCATAAAGGGACCAACATAAACCAGATCAGTTTATCTTGCTCATTTTATCAATGAAGGAAAAACAATATTGTAGGATTGCAACTGTCATTGATGTAAAGTTCACAATAAAGTGAATGTAACTAGGACTGGTGGAACATAATTAACTATTGAAAAACAAGTGTTTCCTAGTTCTCTTTTAAGTATACAGAGGTTAAAAAATTTAAAAGAATATTTGGCAATTTACAGTACAACTGTGACTCATGCCATCACAGGATTTTGGAAAGACATAAAGGTTCTATGTACTGGTAGATTTACATTGCCTGTTGCCCTGTTTGATCAGGATATGCTAAAGAAAAGTGGGAAGTAACAATATGTGTAGCAAGACAGAAGGTTAGAAGTTTCGGATAAAATTTGGAGGTCTGAAAAGTTTTCCAAATCCTTTGTACCATATGTGTAAATTTACATTAGGAAATAAAGTTACAAAATAAGTACCCAGATCTTAAGAAACAGTAGTAAATCAGCTGTAGAGGTCACCTCAGTTCAAAGTTTTCACATTAGAAAAACTACCTGTCTTCCCAGAACCCTGTTAGAATTAATCAAAATGGTCTGACTGAAACTTTTTTAAAAGGAACATTTGCATAGACACACAAAACATGGAAAATGTCAGCCCAAACAAATATTTTTTGAATGCTATATACACACATTTGTTATTATAATATAATATTGCTAAAGAAGTCTGTTTACTCTCTATAAATATTTCCGTGAAGGCCTCCTAATAGCTATAACTAAACATGCTGCAGACAAAACTACAGAAACTAATAAAAATGTTAAATCTATTTGACTTTATTTATATACACGATCTGAACAGTGTAAGAATAATGCCACTATCATCGGAGATCAACTACAGGAATGATACTGACAAATGTGACCTGCCTTTCACTGACACTGAAAAAGAATAGATTCTTAACAGGAGGGTTTGGTTTGATTTTAGTCTCATGTTCTTGACTAGTCATGAGATTTTTTTACTCCATTTTCTTTCCTTTCCCTGTAGGAAGCAACTTATATGGAGCTGATCATTAGCTATTGAAAGATATTGTGTTCCTCTGTTGATGTAAATCTAATTGGGGGGAGGGGAAGTGGGGAAAAAAAAAGCATTCCTGTACATATTATATGCAAAGCATTCCAGTATAAGTTATACTGCAAAGAATACAGAGGTGGAAAAAAAAAAATCTAGCTGGTCATTCAAGAAGTCATTCAGTGCTGCTTAACTTCTATCCTAATGAAGATATGAGCTAACCTTCGGAAGCTCATTCACCTTAGATTTACCTCTATATCTAGATATGGTTTTTTTAACACTTTTTTCCCTTTCTTTTGTTCTTTCTTTTTTTTTTTTTTTTAATTACAAAAGTCACAACAATTTTAATAGCTTCACTTTCTTTCTATTTAGATAAAACTCATGAGATCTTAATTGTGTTGTCAGGGAAAATGAAAAACTGAAAAATTTGCCCTTAAAGATGATACCACTTTGCATAACGTGTGTAACCAACACTAGCTTGTTCAATGCTTACTGCACAGTACAACAGAATGATAGCTGGCTGCCACATCAATGTTATGTAAGTTTTCTTAAAGTAAATCCAGGTGCAATTTGAGAAGTGCCATATAGGATACAATATAGTTGTGTATATGCTGCTAAACATGTCCGCTTAGTTACAAATTACACATTTTTCTTATAGTTCACAGGTTTGATATTTTTTTTAAGTTGCAGATAAGTAGGTAAACTTATTTTTAGGCTTCTTACATTGGTTAGCATGTCCATAGAGCAACTGCAAAAGAAAATGTGTTCCCTAAGTCCAGTGAGCTATCTAAAACCTCTTTAGCCATCTCTGTTGTCTGGAGGTAGACTTGTTTTCAAGTGCTCAGAGTACAGTGTTGCTATAACAAATTGGCTGGACTGAGCACAATTTTGTTTCTACATCTTAATGAATGCAGACTAGCATCTAGAAAGGAAAATAAATATAACAATATATTTTTATTTTCTGAAGTAAGATTATACTTTTGGATACAATGTGGGTTTTCTTTTGCCTGGCCTTTGTAAGGACAACATTATTTCTCCTCCTCTGCTCCTTCTTTAGCCTTGCTGAGAAACTAATTCTATAGCAAATCTGCCTACTGTCCTGCTGTCTTTGACAGCACTTGTTGCTATTAACATTATACAGTTTGCTTGTTGGCTACTGGGTTGTGGTTTTTTGAGGTCTAGTCATAAAACACTCCTAAAAATCTTGTCCCACAAAACCCCTAAATAGCTTTTTACTTGACAAGACAGCCTGCACGCATGGCTGCTAGTAATACTCTTCTCAGTGCAATTACAGTTTATATGGTTAGAATTTGAGGCTTAGATTCAGAATATAAATTCAATAATTACTGAAAAACCTATGAGAAATATTATTTTTCTTCTGGGATAATGCAATAGTTGAACTGAGTAAATAATAACTTTCTTAGTGGAAAAGTGTCACAAGAGGCTTCAGTAATTTTATTCTTCAGTATAGTCCAACTGATAATACAATCTTCTCTAAATTTTAAGTATTTAAGAGACTTCTACAGATATACTTAGCATGACTTGAACTGACTTTCTACCACCCCTCAGCTGATCAACCTTAATTTCTACTGTTAACAGCTATGTTAGGAAGTGATAATTACATGTGTGTTTAATAGAAAATGTGATATCCAGATACATGGTAAATCTAAAAAATGTCCTACTTTCTGTGCAATCTACCCATAGAAAATAAAATCTGTACACTCTCTAGAGAATTTTACATTCAGAATGGTGCAGGACTGTCCTTTCAACACAAGACTTCACTTTAGAAGACTGTTTTCAGCTACGTATAGAATTGTATCACTATCTAATTATTCAGAATGTGATTTTCCATGCTTGATATCTCCTTAGGTTCAATTTAGTAAAGCTCAGGGAAAAGTGGTTGAACTACTTCTAGGACCAAATGAGCAAGCAAATTAGGTACAAGCAAAATACATCAAAGGAATCTAGCTCTGCCATGGCTTGGAGGAGGGGTAGGAAGTTTTGCAGAGGGATCAGCTACCTATCAAGAACGGATCATTTATTTTGCTGGTGAGAAAAGATATCATTAAGGACTGGCTTTTAAAATTTTAACTCTGAGCATGTTGCTAGTAGCTCATTATAGTGCAGTAATCAAACTTTCTTAAGATTGCTAGCAAGACAAGTTCCAAGCCCAAGCTGTAGGATCTAACTGAGATTTTCCCTAAAGTTTCCATCCCACTAGATTGCTGGTACTGCACCAAGACTGCAGAGTGTTGCTTCTGTGCCCTGAGAACATTTGGTTTCTGGTATAAGCGAGTAATTGCTTGACTTGCCTATCCAAAGAGCCAAATCGAGATGAGGATGATAATTTTTTAGATAATCACAAGGAGTTTAGGTAACCACAAGGTACCACAACAACATCTGCATTATCTCGCAGATGTGATAGAGAAGTAAGATGTGACAGAATATCTATGCCATTTTTGAATTGCACCTGTAAACCAGAAGACGACACCTTAAAAGGTACAGCATGCTTGCGTTCAGATAACTAAATCAAGACCTCATTGTTAAGAGTGTAATGGCAGCTTAATTTATATTTTATTCATATTATTCACATTTATAGTTGAACTTACACTCTCACTAAGGTTCATACAATTGCCTCATTTACACCTAAATCTGTATCTTAATCTTGACCCAAATTCTGCCTGAAGAATAGGATTCAGACTCCTAAACAGAGGTATGAATTGCCATTTTGGATGCAAGATATCCTGTCTAGCCTCTACCTGTTGCTCCAGAATTATTCTGATTTCCTTTAGACCCTGTATTACATTCATACAAATGTCTGGAATATCATAGGTAATAATGTAATTAAATCAGAATGTTTACTTTAAGAGTTCCCTTGATAGCTTGAAGCATGCCAATTTCATAACATAGTGCTTCACATCAGTGTCATGTCTTTTTTTTTTCTCTTTTACTAAAAATAACATTACAGCTAATACTGTACTAATTGTTCGCCAGCCTTAAAATTTGCCTTTACAAGATATACATGAATATTTTGCTGAATAACTAATTGTTCTCAAATGCTCTTTTTTTTTCTTTCTTTTTTGGGGGGTCTTTTTTATTATACTATTCCCTACTATTCACTTTTGTTTACTTAATCATAATGATTGTTTTCAGCCACAGGTTACACAGACAAGATTGGAATTCATAGCCATTTAAGAAAAGACTCTAGTGTACATTGAATTATCTAAACCATATATGTTCTCACTTAACATACATAGCTATGAGAGCTTCATTTCATACATGCACAAAGAAAGGAATGGATTACTCTGCTAGAACTTATATGCAGCAGACATAACTCTTGAGGGCTTAGACACATAAACCAGTAGCCTGAACATCAGCAACTAGTGTTCCTTGAGAAAACTCCTTTGAGCGTATCACCTGACCTCCAGGAACTGGTACAGGAGGCAAGACTACAGCAGGCCTCCCATGCCGTGTCTTTTAACCCAAGCAGATCTCACGGCTCCTATCTCAAATGATACAACATATTTATAACTAAGCAATCAAATTTCACCCATAAATCTAGGCAGTAACTATTTTTGTAACTTTGTGCATGTTTTTACACAACAGCAAAAGCATTAGACCTGTCTTAGACTTACTTGAATTAACAGTACAGGTTTGCCTTAAATTTGTATTAGATTTAAGTTTGATGAGTGCTTAGGTCTCTGAATTGGCTGTACACCTGGCAGTTCTCTAACAGAAGCTGAGTGTTAATATGTCACTAAAACTTAACTAATATGTCTTAACTTTCAAGGGCTTTATTAGATTGTGCTTACTGACTATTCAATTTAGAGATTTTAACTGGCTAATGCACAGCTTGAAGCGCAAGTTTACCTATTCCTGCAATCTATCATGTAGAGACACTTGGAATTCCTGTGACAAATACAGACATCTACACTGTGACATATCTATAGCTAATCTGGTCATTTAGAACGTCTTTATAGTTAAAAGGAGAGAAATGGGTACTTCTAGCACATAATTAATTTCATCCAGGTGTCATAACCTGAAACAGATATGAAATGTGCCTTAAAGGAATTTGTTTCTTTCCATTGACTAGCTCAGGTTACTGCTACTCTCCACTGACTAACCAGGATACCTAGGCTTCGATTCATTTCTATGCACAGGCATCTCTGCCTTTTAAGGTAGCCTGAGTTATTCAAGCAGCCGCACCGTGCTGGCAGATGCGATCCTACATCTGCATTGCTTTGGATCAGCAGCTGGAGACAAGGCTGTGAAACTTTAAAACACTTAAAACAGAGGCCCCTATTTTTAGGTAACTGAATTGTTCCCCTTGAATGAGAGTCAACTTCTGGTTAAGACAGGTAAGTTCAGACATCTGCAATATAGATACCTATGTGTCAGCTACGCATGTAGGTCCTCATCGTAGAATGGAGGATCTATTTGGTTGACTATGCTTAGATGTCTAGTGCCATGTGAAATATCCTACAATATGCAGGCTGATCTTCAGATGCCACTTAGAAGTGGCTTGCATTTCCCCCGTCTCACGTCACAGATGATACCCCGAGGATCTTCTGACACTGCAGCATCTCAGATAGTACCAGCTTCCGACAGGGCCTTGCTGCTTGAGAGCACCTTGCTGTCCGCCTGCTCTGGGGTGGCTTTACCTGCTGGAGAATCTCTGGGTTCCCCGACGAAAATCCTCCCACACCTTCCACGTCTGCCTCGCCTGAACCTGGGAGTTTCACCCACTTTAGTAACTGCTGTGTGGTGTGGTGAAACGGAAGGTTCATTCAGTCTGTGAAAGAGCACGTGTTTGCTTGAGGTGTTTCCTCCTCTGACACAATGAGAAGGTCATGACAACCTCAGTTATGTCCTAAAGCCAGTCTATGTGTTTGTAATACTCACTTGAGGATACCACAGAGAAGGGTGCTGCACATGGTAAGTCTAAAAATAAGCAGAGGAAATCAAATACCCTTCTGTCTGTATAATAACATGTCTTTGACGAAGAAGGAAATTTAAAGCATATTCAGAAGAATGTAAATACTTCAATTGCCTTAACATGATCAGTTTTAAAGTTATCTAAAAATTGATTTTGATGTAATTTTTCAGATTAATTAGATTTGTATAGGTCTTTCCACAAAGTAAGGTAATTCTTGAGTAAATAATTCTTTTTTTTTTTTTTTAATTAAAGCTCTGGACCACATTAAGCTGCTATGATCATCTCAAGAGGAAGATAAACAAGCAGCTAGGCATAAATTATTGTAGGCAAATGTTAAGAAATGCATTTTCTGACACTGTATACAAATAATCAAGAGAGCTGAGATATGTGATCAGGAAGTCCAGTAGAATATACCACATAAAATTATTTCTTCAGAGGAGATGTTTTTTTAATCAGAAATTTTTGAAATTAAAAAAACCCAGAACTTCGATTTTTGATATTTTGAGCATTTGACTCTCTTTAAACCCATTTTAAGAGTTAAAAAGGCCACCAACAAAAAAAAATTGAATTTAACTGTTTCAGTGATTTAAGAAACAAAATTAAGAAAAGATTTTACAATTTAACTTTCATTGATTTAAGAAACAAAATTAAGAAAAGATTTTACAATATGTACTCCAGCTAAATGATGACCAATGAAACAGAATTTATGAAGCTATTTCAACTTATTCATGGGTTGTAAACAAGAAACGAGTAGAGTTGTTAAAGTTGATATATGGAAGTATAATTGAGTGTAATCAGACAAAATGAGAAAGTAAAATTAAGATTGAATGAGGAAACATTTGCTAACACTCGATCTATTAGACTGTGCAATGGCTTCCCAGGGGAAATTAAAGAAAAATAATTGTTTGAGTGGCTTAAAACCAAAGTGGACAAAGCAATGCAGGTAAACCTCCATTAAGGTAGTGACAGTGTAACTTAGTATATTGGAATGTAAACAGTGGTGTGAGCAAAAAATTTTAAGAAGAACTAAGGTAGTTAAAGGTGTCCTTCACACTGACATCCAGGGAAGCGCTGGTTCAGACACTCCATAATTACTTCCTTATTTCAATTCATCACCTTTTTATGACTACACCTTGAAAATTCCTGATATGAAAGCAAATCATGAGGCAATTGTGAAGCAAATGCTTAATTACAAACACCTGTTTACCTCATAAAGGTAAAACTAATTTAACATAACGCATACTTAAACTCTAATAATATCTGTAATAATACCAGATTTCAATGTTTCTAAAATGCAATTAGAATTCTAAATTCTGAATGAGACAGGAGTAGTAATTAATGGAAATGTTAATCTTTCCACTAAACAAAGCTGAATTCTGGCTTTGAGGAAAAAAAAAATCAGGTTAAATATATAATTTAATTATTAAAAAAATACTCTATCTATGCAAAAAAACAAATTTAGGATTATTTGGTTTTGTAGTCCCCTGATAATAATTGTAACAGACCTTTGTTAAGTACCAAATAGAAGCTAAAGAATAGTCTATCAGTTCATAAAATCTCTCTGTTAATGACAGAAAGCAAATGAATTTTCCCTTTTGTTATCCAGTTTAACATAAACTTTCCCAAATATGGGAACAACTAATGGTAACACTTCTTCTCAATGTTAGGATTTCTGTTTGCATATCTATGCTTATTCTCATAACAAGTCAGTTATTAAAGTGGTTCTTTTCCATATGATAAATACATCTATGATAATCTTCAATACCAACAATTTTTCAATTTCCAAAGTTGCTGATGCATATTCATACTAACAACAAATATTTCTATTTAATTAAAATACTCCCATTTAAATTCAGTGATGAGATACAGATGAGAATGCAAGGGAGAATTAAAAGACACTTATTTTTCAGGTCTCATGGAAAGCATTTGAACATAAGCTTTTATGTGCAACATATGATTACATTCTATTCAAGTTTTTCTTGGAAAGGAGTAAGAATTGTACTCTTCTGCAATAAAAAAAAAAGTATAATCACAACTGAAAAACGATGGACAGTGGAACTGCAAAAGAGGGAACTGAAATTATAGATACTTGAATGGGAAAGCCATGGAGCTTCTTGTATTCTCCATGTATGTCAATGGACTGAAGAAATTCATGGGCAGGAGACATTAAACAAGAAACAAAGCTTTAGGGTTTATAAATCCTGAACTTGTATCCAGAAATGGCTTTCAGAAAGCATGGTTCTGCATAGATAAATTCTGACATTTTTTTCTCATTCTAGAGAAAAAAGGTTGAAGCCTACAGAGATATTCAGAGGTCTGAAACGTAATTTAAATCCAAGTTAGCAATCCCTTAAAACAAATCCTGTTTAATTATTCATGACCTGGGAGTTCATGGGGATCTGAATTTCTGCCTATAATATTATAATTCTTTTATAATGCTTCTATTGTTTTGACTGCTCATTTTGGCTCTCACATCAAAAATATGTATATAAAAATTCCCAGGAGAAGGTATTTGTTGAATACAGGTCTTCCATTCCCAGAGTAAATGTTGTGACAGCTTAATTATTAGATAAAAGTTAAACAGCAGCACTTTTTTTCCTTTTATAGCTGTGTTTTAAAGGGAAAGAATGAACAAGCCGTTTAAATTGTTAGGTATTAATGGAAGCTTTAGTTATTTAACTAACTGAGTAGGTTTCAGCTTCCCAAATATGCCTACTTCAGGACTGGAGTAGGAAACAAGATTCAAGACAAATTTGGGCTCCCTCTTCCCTTTGGTGTTTCCTATTGGCTAACTATGGTCATTTTAGGCATTTCTTTATGTGATGTACCAGCTAATAAAGATCGTACTTTTGGAATGTTGTAAAAGTTGTTCCTTAACTCGGTATTTGCAGTAACTGCTATGGATCAAATGCCATAAATGCAATGCATTTGATATGGATATAGTCCACGAGTAATAAATCCCAGGGTTGTGAGCCCTCAACACCTGCAGGAAGGGTAGACTTCCACCTCAGAGTTCCCATCTCACCCTCTAGGTGAGAGGAAAAACAGAGAGAGCTGAATCTGAGTTTGGATCTTTCTGTTGAAGAGTCCATGTGTGCCCTGGTGTTTCTTGGTCTTGCCAAGCACAGAGCAGATCATGCATTCAAGACTCTAACTGTGTTTTGAGTGTGGGTGGATAGAGGGTCAACTTCCAGGAAATAACACCTTCTCGCACTGACATTTAAGGTTCTCTGATCGGGAAGGAAAGGAGCCTTAAGATGGCATGAAGTGCTCTCTTCTGCAGGAGCAGTGTTTGTTAGGCTGTAACTGATAATAAAGAAGAATAGATATCAAGCTTACCTGTAAATTCCAGCATCACTAAAGGTATCTTAAATGGGAGTCCCAATCCCTTGTAGTCTGGCTGTGGGCCATACATCCAGTGTTCTCTGCGACCACTTAGTGCATCCCATCTGCTGCTCTGCAACGTGCAGGTTCCTTCTGAGGTCTCTTGTGAGTATCTTGTGAGGACTGCACGCTTTTGGTTTGGATATCCTTGTCTGTCTGAAGTGGCATGTATGTTCAGGCAACTGAATCATGTCCTTTACATCTCCTTGATGTTTTGAAAAGGATTAAAAATGTAGAATACCAAAGGACACAGTTAACTGATACTTTAACTATCCAAATCAATTGAAACATTTAAATTTAAAATAAAGTGCATTTAAAACAAAGTGGGTGTATATTCTAAACATGAAGCAGAAGATATTGAACTTGGTGGAAGTAGTCAGACTGGCTTATAAAGCAATTCCAGCTTTAAAGCCCCATGAAATTCTTGCTTTCAAGAACACTTATGGAAGTAAAGCACTCAGGTTATGGATACAAACTCCTTTTTTTTATGTTCTAAAAGCATAACCCTTACTACCAAAGGTTTTTTGTTATTATTGTTTTCTTTCTACCTGATTAATGAAATAGTATAACAAAGAGTGAAAAAGCATAAGAGAATATAAATTTCTTTCCCCTGTATTCTAATAGTCTTTGAAATTCTAATTGGCTGCATGCCTCTAAGACAGAGTTAGGTAGGGGAAATCATATAAAAGAAATTATAAGCCACATGAGACAGTGTCAAGCCTCCTCGGTATGCATTCCTGGGCTAAGACAACCCTCCAGGCACCTGGCAAAAAAAGTATGCTTTCCATCACACTTTGTAAAAGTCACCAAGTAGTTAGGAATATTCCAAATTTACAGTAATTCCAACTGAAAGGAAACATAGAAGCAAAACCTCCAGAACCCAAAATTTCTGGTAATGGATGGAAGGTGAAGATACACCATGTAGGTGCTCAGTTTAATTAGATGGGAGAGCCTCTTTCAGATAACAAAATAGGTAACAAACATGAAACTCATTGGAAAGATTTGTAACTGGAGTAAAGACGAGGCTGAATTAGGAAATACAAGTTCCTGTATGAACTTCATTTGAACATTTCTGTCTGAATAATTCTCAAATGACCTGGCAGTTTGACGTTTGGAAAAGAGAGAATGGAATGAGAATTTCTTTCCAGTCTAAGGCCTGGTTTTTCTAATCAGCATTGCATCATCATGTTTATTATAGACATCAGTGTCCCAGTTTGGAAAATGGCATCAGATGACAAACACAGTGGAGTAGTAAATTAAGAAAACTTGGCAACTACTTCTTGTCAAAGGGCTATTGAAGCGATCCTTACACTACCTTTACTCAAATATTCAGAACTGGCAGTAGAGCAAACAACCATACAAAGCAAAGATCTGCCACCAGTAGATCCTGCTGAAAAGGATCACCAGGAAAAAAAAGATTTTAGTTAGAATATTTGAGGGTCTTCACTCAGAATCCAAGAAAGATTCTCTCTCTCTCTGGCTTGAGAGAACTGGTACCAGTATCTAAGCTGGAAATAGCTACTGAATGTTGTAGAAGAGAACAAACAAACTGGAAAAGGCCTTATAAGAAGTCTTGCACCTGGGATGAACTCCTGGAACATTACGGGCTGGGGTATGACGGTGAAACTGCTCTTCAGAAAGTGACTTGTGGTCCTGGTGAATGTGAATCAGCAGTGTGCCAATGTGGTGAAAGCAAACTACACGCTGGGATGTATAAATTAGCAAAACTGTAGCTGGCATGTTGAGGGAAGTGATTACTCAGCATTGGTGACGCCAAATATCAAGTATTGTCTACAGCTTTGCTCTCCCAATACAAGAGAGACGTTGACAAACTGGAGTAAATCCAGCAGAGGCCCACCAAGATGCTTACAGGGTGGAAGCTCTTGCTGTGTATGATGACAGAGAGGGCCAGAGAACTGGGCTTGCTCTGATTTGAGAAGGGAAGACTGAAGGGAGATTGCTTTCTACAACTATTTAACAGGGGCTGGAAATAATACAGACTCAGATGCCAAGCTCCAGGTGGCCCTGGGTGCCAAAAGGATGACGGGCAATAGCCACAGGTCACACGAAGGGAAATTCTGACAGGATGTAAGCAAAATATGGATTATGTAGCAGTGATTAACAATTGGAACAGGCTGCCCAGAAAGGCCGTGGAATCTCTCTCCTTGGAGAAATTAAGTGCTTAACTAGACAGGGCCCTGAGCAAGCTCTTCTAGTATTTTAAGGTTTGTGCAGAAGGTTGGACTAGATACCTTCCAGAGTTCCCTTGTTATATGATCATATGATTCTAATTGGGAAGGGCTTAAACAGAGCTATAGGCTTTTATTTTTTTTTCTCAGAAGAAAAATAGTGAATACTTCAAATAATTACAATGTTTTAGTAAGATCTGAGTTGAAGTCAGGAAAAGCTAAATAAAAATAATGGGATACCTTGCTGTCAGATGGCCTGCACCAAACAGCCAGTAGCTTTCCTAAGATTGGAAAGGTCACTTCAAAGCTTCCAGACTCTGTTGTAGTGCAAATGGTTTCAATATAGCTAATACTGATTTATACTTAAGTTAAAAAAAAAAAAAAAAAAAAGATTTTCATAAACATATATGATTTTGATTTATGGAAATAAAAAAGCATTTCATATATGTAAGAAAGTTCAGTGGTTGAGCTGGCTGAGCTCTCAGGCTCACTTGTCATCATTATTCATGTAACAGGCAATTTTAGTTTGCCATTGAAAGTGAACTGAGCTGGTGAATGCAAACCAACTGTAGCTCTACTTTCAATATTAATGTAAAGGCTCTTCATCAGATCCATTATTCATGGGAGAATTTAATCAGCAGGACTTCTCCAAGGAAAACTGGGTGCATGGAAGAACTGCTAAAGAATGGTCTACACTTTGGAAAATATGAAGCGAGGACACAATACATGGATTTTATGTCAAAGAATTAGACAATGCTCCACATTGGTGTTGTGGTTTAAGCCCAGCCAGCAAAAAAGCACCACGAAACCACTAGCTTGCTCCTCACCCCCATGCCCCACCTCCCCGGCAGGATGAAGAGAAAATATAAAGAAACCGTCATGGGTGGAGACAAGGACAGAGAGGGATCCCTTGCCACTTACGGGCACGGGCAAGAGACAGGCTCAACCTGGGGAAGAAACAAAATCAATTTAAATTACTACCAATCGAACCAAAACAAGGATACTGAGAAGTAAAACCAGATCTTAAAACACCTTCCCCCCATCCCTGCCTCCTGCCCGGCTCAGCCCCACTCCCGGTTCTCTCTCCCTCCTCCCCCAGCAATGGGGGTTGGGGTCAGCTCGCCACACCTTGTCTCTGCCGCTCCTTCCTCCTCAGGGGAGGAGGACTCCGCACACTCTTCCTCCACCAACTTCTCCAAGGTGAGTCCTTCCCGCGGGCTGCAGTTCCTCACCAACTCCCCTGGCGTGGGTCCTTTCCCCGGGCTGCAGTCCTTCAGTCCCAGCCTGCTCCAGCGCGGGCTTCCCCATGGAGTGGCGGCCATCTTGGGGGTCTCTGCTCCCCGCTCCCCTCCATGGCTGGGGGGGACAGCCTGCCGCCTCACCGCGGGCTGCGGGGGCATCCCCTCCTCCCCGCTCCTCCTCCCCGCCTTCCTCCCTGCCCTCGGTACCCGCAGAGGGGTTCCTCTCCCATCCCAATCCCCACTCACCGCAGGTTTCCCCTCTTAAATCTGCTCTCCCACAGGTGTTTCCACTGTCCCTGACGGGCTCGGCCTGGGCCAGCGGCGGGTCCGGCTCGGAGCCGGGGAAGCTTCCAGCAGCTTCTCACAGGAGCCGGCCCTGCGGACCCTCACCCGCCACCAAAGCCCTGCCACACTAACCCAATACATTTGCCTTCTTTTGGTTGCCTTTAAAATAAATGTGCATGTGTGTATCTGTATATACACGGAAAGATACATAGAATTTTTTTGGTGAATTTTTGGGAGGCTTTTTTTAAGACTGTCCTTTCAGAAATTTGCTATGATTTGGGAATTGACTACAATTTAATTGTGTTGTGGAAAACATTTTGTGTTATAAACCAGGAAATAAATATGCATTCTTTTCTCAGTGTAATTTTAAGAAATAGTGTACGACTTTGTTAAACTATTCATTTGTGTAGCACAGACACAGTCCTCATTGTTTTCTGTATCTTTTCCCTTCAAATACTCTGAAAAGTAAGGCACTTTTGCCTGTGGGAAATCAGGACATATTTGTCTTTATCACTGGAGAATTTGCTTGTGAGCCTGTTCTTAGATAAAATATTTTCGACTATTTTTCCTTTGAGGTCCAAACATCAGTGGACATTCTGTATTAGAAAGGAACAACAAACACCACCACAGACCGTGGTATATATCACTGTGCCATATACTGGTTTTTGATTTTCCCTTTTCACCAGGTCTGTGTATGTTTTCCTGAACTGCCCTGCTTTTCCTCTTCCCTTTGACTTATTCCATTATTATTGCAAGTGATATTTCTCAAAGTCATTTACAAAGACAAATCATTGTAACAAAAACATTTCTTTTGTCTACTCCCTGATTACTTCCAATCTTGAATGAATGAAACATGACAGAGCAGTTCAGCATGAGATAAAATGAACATACTGTGCTGAAATGACACTAGATATGAAATAGGTAGAAAAATAAATGGCCTGTCTTTAGGTCTGTTTTCTGGGGAAAAAATCATCAACACCAAACCAAACCACAACAAAACAAAATAGAACAAAAAAAACCCCATGCTATACAAGATCCTGATTCTTTCAGGGAGAGAATTAGAAAAAAACCCACCCTGTTTCTGTTCCTCACTCTTAGATTTCAGTGTAAGTAGAAATATTGCTAAGAATTCCTTTCACTCACATAATATCTTTATTTCTGGATTATTGCTAGCACATTAAATTTTCTTAAAAGTTGAGCTAGTAACAGATTTTTTCAAATGTTTTAATAATTATTTGACATTTCAATATTTTATTCTAAAATGTATTTTTTAATTTTAAACAATTATCTTCCTTAATTACTTTTCTAATACATGCAATATGTCTCAGTTCTATAAATTTAAAATCAATTGATGTTAAACTCAGTTAAGCTACTCCAAAATGTTCAGCTTACATTTTTGCTTGATATTCAATAAATCTTGCATCAGAATGAAGAATTCTGTTGCACTTATTCTTTTTTATTTTACACCTTTATTAGACTCTGTAATCTTTTCTTGTTTATTTTCAATTTTTCTCTAGGTATAAGAGTTTGAACTTATCATTTTTCATGCATAGTTCAAGGATAAGATGTCTATATACTGACGCACTAAATGATGATAGCATTAAACTGGGTCTTTTTCATTACAATTTTTTTTTAATCCTTAATATATTCAATCATCTCAGTCATCTGGAACCATTTGCAAATGATCCCAGACAAAAACCTTAGAAATCTATTTATGGCAATGAATTCCACAAAACTCTAAAATTTTATTCTATAAGCAATCACTAAAGAAAACCTCCATAATTGTCAAACATGCCTTAATTCTTTAAAGCAAGTTAGAAAAGAAATGGAAAAAACCCTGCAGTTTTCAGTGACAGAGGAAAACTGAAGACTTGGGCTTGTTGCAGGTATGCATAAAGATTCTGACTTCATATTTTAATTTCCTAAATGTACAGCCTGTACACTGTGACACTCAGTACATAGGTAAACACAGTTGTATGCATATACCATATCCAACTGATATTTTTGTTACTTTATTTCCCAGATAACTTTTCTTTCAGGATTTCCTAGTATTTAATTTCTTCAGTATAAATCTAGGAATAGGGTTTTTCTTGTTTCAGAAATTCTGTCTAGGCTCATTTAGCTCAGATTCTGTCTTGATTACATCATAAACAACTTATACCATTCAGGCAATTTTAATCCTTGGGGGAAGGACTGAAGCATAATTTTCTTGTTCTTTACTAAGTTCTGCCTAGTGAGATCCAACATAAATTTCTTTTAATTACCACTTTATATGTAGCATGGATATCACAGCTGAAAACATTTCTTAAAAATAAATTGAGATCATATATCAGCTAGACAACTTGTTTCAGAAAAATCTCATTTTAGGTTTCTCATGTTTGTTCTGATTCTTCAACACTAAAAAAAAGAATGGACAATGCACTTTCAGTAGATAAAAAAAGTAAATTAACCTGGGGATCCATGGGGATTCTTTGACATGCTATTTGACCTCTAAGAAACTACTTTTTTTTTGGTATTTATACTAAGCAGCATAATGTTGATGATAACTCTGTCCTAAGAAGTTAGGCCCAGGCACTATGCTGTAGGATGTATTTTGCATATCCTTTGAGCTTTGAGAGGTGAACACAGAGGTAATCAGGTAGAAGTGCACCAGCTTTCCTCTTATTCCCTCTTTCCCCATTACACATTTGTAGAAAAGATGGGTGGGTGATGTCTGTGCTTCTGAAAGAGCACAGAACATCTATTAAAATGCAGAAGAGTAAGTGAAAGCAGTAGTTCTTTTAACTACCTAAAGTTCAATACAGCAGTTACTAAGAGATGTTAGCATCCTGCTCTTGAACAAAGCAGTTATAGTATTTTGGTCTGAAGAAATTCTGAAGATACCGTCGTGCTATTTTAGAAAGTTCTGGTCTGAACAGAAGGATCTAAAAATCCCTATGAAATTACTATGCATAATGATAATGTTATTAACTTGGTCTTAGAATTTTGTGACTTCTCATGTAATTCCAAATTCAGCTGGCAATGAGTTAGATGTAGGATATGGAGAACATGGCTACTATTTTAATTTTAAGTTTCTTCAAAAGAAGACAGTCTCTGTGTCTATGCCTGCCTTGCTAGAGGTAGCCACAACAGTGAGTAACACTTGGCTCCCTAGCCTCATAGTGAAGGTCCACAGGTAGGTATTGAAATGTAGGTATCTTAATCTGTGAGCTGGATCCCACATGGATGCTTACAATGTATCCGCTCTCAACAGGAAAGCAAGCTGCCAAGGATCCTATAATCAGTTACCCAGTTATATACCCAGATTATTAGTTATTGCAGAGCTGAATCAGTTATCCAGTTATACATCTAGTGGAGCTCATGGGGTGATTTAAATAACTAAATATAAAAGAGTGGGATTCAGTTACTTCTAGCTGCCAATACAAGATGGCACACTTGTCTTGTCAAATCTCCAGATTCCATGTAGGTGCTAATAACACTTTGCAGCATTTAGAATAGCAACTCCTCTAAATGTCTACATAGGGTGAGATGAATTGTTCCCTGTTCACCTCTGATTATATCGACTAGAGCAGACAGTTAGTCTGCACACTTTAAGCATATTTTTCCCTTTTTAAGTGAATTGCATGAACACAGGTGACTATATGAGATAAAAGAATTCAGAAAAATGTCATATATCTATGGTCTTAAATTTTCTTCAGAGAATTCAGTAGAATGGAGTTTTTTATTAGCTTGAAAACATTTTCAAAGAGAGGAGAAGTTAGTCATTTGTCATATAGTTATTCTGGTAGAGGGTAGGCTGAGTTGATGAATGATGTGAGTATACAGGGATGTCTCAATTTAGCAAATACAAGTTGCTTAATAACTCTAAGTTTCAGTGCATGGCACTTAAACTGAAAACTGCAAAACAGCTCTTCCAGCTGTTTCCTTTAGTTGATATTGAAGTAGAGAAGGCAAGATGTGTTTCAGCATGCTGTTCATGAAAATAAGAATACAGAAATAGCATTTTCTTAACAAGTTAGAATGACCTAAATAAACAGTTCTAGACAATTCCAGATGCTACTTAAAAGAGCAGTAGCTACTCTTCTCCGTCACAACAGAAGTCCTTGTCTTAGGTGTACAAATATATTCAGGGTGTGTATCTCTGAAGGAGAGCCTAATTTAATGAATTATAAAATCCATGTTCTTTTAAAACATTTGTTCCCAAGTTTTAGAGAGTTTCCTTTTATCTCTCCCCCACCCCACCCCCAGTAGGGATTTACCAAGAATATTGTAGCTGCATATTAAATTAAGTGGCCAAATAAGAATTTAATTTATAATTAATAAGAAAGTTGCTATGTGCTAAGTTAGTTAAAATATATTCTAGATAAATATTGGGAGGTTATTTTGCTAAGTAGGCTCTTCCTTGCTAATTTTCCAGTCTGAACATCTTTTTTCACATCAGCAACCTCACAAATAGCATTGAGGGACTGTAATTTCCCGTACCTTTTTTTGACAAATAACAGTTCCTTCCTACTCCCATATCCCTAAGATTACTCTCAGACAAGAGCATGTAACTATCTGAACAAAATAATAACATGCTGTTTCAGGTTGTTTCCTAACCTCATGGGTTTTTTTAAGCATTCATAAGGTGTTCTATGCTTTAACCTGCTTAAAGCCAAAGAATAGAGTTCTCAACTCTTTTTGTATGAATCTAGCATCAGATTACAATATGCTTACTAAGAACCCTTTGATGTTGTAGTTCAAATCTCATAATTAGAAAAGGATATGATGAGTAACAATAACCAAGGTAATTGTGGCGAAAGAAGCTGGAAACTATGAACTACCTTACTTAAACATGATTCATTCCATGTTTGCATGTCATTTTTTACATATTCACAACTGGCCTAACTCATCTGTTACCAGTGTAAATAGTTCCTCTAATTAACTTTAGTAAGAGCAGAAATAGTCTTCAGGAAGAACAGAATTAGCAGCATAAGGGTGAAAGTAAGTTCTTTTAGAAAAAAAAAAGTCCACAATTAAAGCAACAGCTGTTAGGGAGTAAGGATTAAAGCAAAGAACTACAAAAGTATATCCCTGTACATTTTCTTCACCATATAACTTCAGCCAAATTCCTAAATATTCTTCATTTACTTTGATATCTCCATAAAGTCCGATATCTTTTAAATAACTGATGCAGTTAGGCTAATACAAAATCTATACATGTTATCATTTGACTTTTTTTGTAGTCGTTTCTTATTTTCTGAATGAAGTTGGAAGTGTGCTTCTCTAGGCTGCTTAATGAGATTATCTAGCTGAAGATTATTAATTGTCTAGCATAGTTATGTCCCTTTCTTTGACTTTGTGACATATGTCTTAGGATGGAATGAAGATAATGGAAAATCTTCCTTCTCTTTCTCAAAGGAAGCTAGATGAGTACCAGATACTATGTGCCAAAATTAAAAAATGTCAAAAGCAGGTAGCATGAACACATGCATTCCCTAGGAATAATAGCTCTGGTCTCTAAATGAGTTATTGTAGCTTATGAGATTCTTAAAATGAGATGAAGAAAATAATGCATATGTTTCTGGTATGGCTGAATTTTGGTGGATGTGAAAACATATTCATAACCCTTCAGTTTTCCTAATCTATTGCAAAATCTATTGCTAGCACATACTACACTTCCTCCTGCTGATAAAACCAGCAGCTTGCTCCATTTGATAATTTACTTCAAGGCATTAAGAATAGTTATGAGTAATTGAAAAGCACAACAATCATTATTAGCCATTTACAAGATATATGTATTTTTATGCCAGATCTGAATAGTGGTGTGTTTTGAAATGACTTCCTCCTTCAGAAAGGTCTTGAGATGGACAACACTTCTTGTAATGAACATAGTTGTTTGGAAATGAACTAGGCAAGGTTTTAGAAGGTTACTGACAAGCAAGGAAGATGATGTAACTGTCTCCTTATTTAAGAGGTTGAAATGGTTAATTATCTGACTTATTAAAGAAGTGGATCTTATTCCCGTGTTGAAGTTTGCAGGTAAACACATTCAAATGCTTGGCTTTCCCTGGGGAAATTTAGTAATCATATGTCTTCCTAGTTCATTGATACCACAAGACAGATAAAAAAATAAAAAAAAAAAAAGAAATGTAAATCCAATACAACATTATGTAGAGATGATGTTAAAAGATAAGCCTTCGGTTAATGAGGGAAGGTAACAGAAATTTTAATAAAATAATGAGTTTCTTAACACCTCAGTAGTCCATGGATGACTTTTTCCTCATGCTGCCTGTGAGAGTATTTTTGGGACACATACAGTTCAGATATCCAGCTATAATGCATGTATAGCAAAATTTTATTTAAGGGTTTAGAAATCTCACCTTCTAAATTCATAAGCTAGAGAAAGGTGAGGGGGGGATATAAAAACACCATTTAAAACCTCTTCCTTACATTTGGGTCTGCACTATTATAACAAGGAAACAACGATAGCTAATATCCCCAATAGACACATCAGGTAACATTAAGATGCACAGTATATTGTAGTCTTATATACAGATATGAAAAAAGCAGGATAAAATTGGCCATACACAGCTCCATGTTTCTACAGCTTCCAGGGTCTACAGTAGCATAGAAGCTCCTCACTTTATTGCAGTTTGCAGTATAGCTACTTCTCACTTCCTCAGTACAATTCTTTTACTATTCCTGGGCAGAGTTTATATCTCTTGCAGTCTTTATTCCCATCGGATCTAATCCAAAAGTTGTTTGTTTCCACAGACCTTTCTTCTTTCTTGTGCTTATACCTAAACAGACAAAAAATCTTTTTCAAGTTTTCAAATTAAATTACAATTAGAACATTTTTCATGTTTGACTTTGTTTCTATTCTTTTCCTTGCTTGCTCTTCCCCTTTTACAGACCCCAATGAAGGGAGTAGAGGTTGCATACCAGAATGAAGAGGGTTGTTGACCTCCCACTATTTTGACATCTTCCATTGCAAGACCTGGAGCTTCTTTTTTCAGTATTGCCTAGCAAGATGGTTGTAACATTCATTATTGTTTGTGTAGAAGTAAATAATAGATCCTGAATAAATAAGAGATACTGTTGCAGGTAAAATGCAG
Source organism: Aquila chrysaetos chrysaetos (assembly GCF_900496995.4). Classification (NCBI taxonomy): domain Eukaryota; kingdom Metazoa; phylum Chordata; class Aves; order Accipitriformes; family Accipitridae; genus Aquila; species Aquila chrysaetos. Next base: position 14,078,483 of record NC_044026.1, read on the forward strand.
AAGAGGAACATTGTTCAAAGAGTGAATTAGGTGTTTACAGGGAGAAGGTGCATGTGTGTTGAGTGGAGCTCTGTTGCCATTGATCTTTATGGTAGCTTTCCAGCAGCACTAGACTGCATATGAAAGAAGATCGTCTGAGCCTGAACCCTGGAGTTCCGAATATTCAAGTGTAAAAGCAAAATTTTAGTTAAGATTTCTCAAAACATTTTTACACTCATTAAATTCAAAATGGGTCATTTTTAATAATGAGATTTTGCAGCTACTTAGTCACTGATCATTTTGCCAGTTTTAATCAATTTCAATTTTTAAAGACGAAGTTCCAAATACACATGGAAGAATTGGAAATGAGGCTTGCCTTAGCTTGGTTTACAGCAGTAGTTTATATGTCAATGGTTATAGAGAATTAATCCTCCCTCAGAAAGTTTAGAGTACCATAGGCTGAAGACACAATCCAGGGTAATGCTGTGTGTTTCCTCTAGAGATGACTGGTACTTCCATTTTTCTTTGAGGATGCTCTGAACCTTCCAGGATTAGCCCTTTACTTTGAAATTCCTCCTACATATTGAGAATAATCTATTGAGAAACAGAAACAGAGATGGAACACCATATGTGATACTATGCCACCTATATACGATGTCACTATAATTACTGTCTTGCCCATGATGGCTATAATGAATTACTGTTTTCAATACTGTCCGTAGCCCAGTCTGCCAAATACTGTATATGTGTTTCTCAAAGCCTAGCCCAATAGTCTACAGTTATTCAGCATAGAAAGGAAATTTTGTACCAGCCCACCAGCTTGGTAATCAAAGGAAGAAGACTCTGCCTTTACAGGGTAGTTTCTACAGATATACCAGATAGATATACCAGTTTCTACCAGATATACACTTCCCTTCCAGAAAAGAAGTATTGACCTACATATCCTCAAAGATTATGTGGGTGAAGGACAAAATCTTCTTCTCTAACTAAGGTCTATGTTTCATCAGCCATGGGCAATGACAGTGATCCTGTGTGTTCCAGGAAAGACAAGATTAGGATATTCATATAGATTGCATTGTCTCTGATTTCCTTTAAGAAAATAGTTTCTATCCCTTCAGACTGCAAAGATAGCTTTGATAAACACATTCTGAACTTTCTGAGTCTGCAGATTCAGAGGCATCACCCTACATATCAATGCCCATCTCTTACCAGAATGTAGTTTTGAAGTTCAACTATAATGCTAAATTACATTCCCGTGTCTCAAAAGAAGAAACAAAGTATTGTACTCTGCATGAGCAGAATTTAAATTAATGGATGAAGGGATACAAAATCCCACTTTGTGAATGGAGAAATGAAATCTCATCTTGAATGTGTTTTATTTACTACTGCTGTCCTTACATATTCGTTTTAGTTGTGCATATACTATGTCAGAATACAAGATAATTCCTGAACTTAAAGTGAGATACAGCGTTAAGGAGTTCAGAAACTAAATTGTATAGATTAAAAGTACTTAAAATAATAAATATGTTAATGTAACAAAGCAGAATTATGGCAATTTTTTTTATCAGACAAGTGGATTTTAAATAATATTTTAAATTGAGATTTTTTTTTTTTACTCTGTTGTTCACCTCCAGTACCATGCCCCCTATTGAAAAATCAGATATTTCCTTGCTTCCACCAGGGGTTTTATTCTAGTACAGCACAATGTAATCCAAGGAAAAAAACCCCACACAATATGAATCTCTAAATGTGTTTCATTCTACTCTCAACACCGTTTCTATTGCTGAGCTTTGCTGTCTGTTGAACGGAGAACAGCAGTGTCCCCATTTCTAACTCTTGGCTGGGCACAGAGTCCTGGAGTTCTTTTTATGTGTGTGGGTGGGGAAAAAAAGACGGTGCCTATCTTCTAAGGAATGTCACATAATCTTTCCTGTGCAGCAAATTGGTTGCCCTTGATGGCATACAAACAAACCCTGACTCACCTAACTTGCTACCTTCTTTCTAATTATTTGCTCCCAGAGAAATATTTATCTTGTAGAAAGCATCAGCATAACTTTGCAGGCTATAGAGATTAATAAAATTGGAAAAGCAGTGAGATGTCTTTGTCTTCAGATTTTTCAGAAACAATATGAATATTGACAGGAGAAGAATCTTATTTAAAAATGTTGGAGTTTTTTTAGGATCAGGAATAAAGTCCAGATAGAATGAGGTAGGTAGTATAAAAGAATTTTGTCAGCTGTCCTTTTAAAAAAAAAATATTATTTTATATTTTGCACTTGGGCAGACTTCATGAGCCTATGCACTGCATCATTTTCTGTTCTGGCTATAAAGTAGCTGGAATCTCTGGCACATTTGGAATGGAGCTGGTGTTTTCTTTCTCGAGAAGGTATGGCAATATCACTTTGTGGGCTGGAGGAGCAGCATCACTTTAATGTCTAATAGTATGAGAGAAAATTAATAGAAATAGTGGCTATGAAAATATGTTTTAAAACTGAAAATAATAACCTTACAGATTACTGACCTGAAAGACAGTTATTGTATAGTCTCAATATTCATAACAATCAAGAAACTATCTAGGAACAATCCATAAGGCATTTATGTCAGTCTTGACAGTTCCCTTCCTCCGCTAATTCTGGTATGCATCTTTGCCTTCAGGCTTCCTGTAATATTCATTTGGCAAAATGCCAACAGCCTAATTTCTGCAACCATTCATAATATTGTCAAAACGCATTAATTTTTAAAGTGCTTCCTACGCAGGCCTCACAAGTAATTAAAGTCATGGTCTGAAAGAGAGAATGATCCAGAGATCTTAACTTAAGCCCAAAATTTTCATTTGAATTCTCAGTTAAAGGTTTGTTCACATGATCTTTCTCAGATGGACATCACTGAGCAAGGCAGACATGAGGTAGCTCCACCCCACAAAGAGTGGCATTTTGCTTCAACTGATATGCTAAGCCTCTTAGTGGGACTTTTTATTTTGGGCTCAGCCATATGCGTTCAGAATTCTTAGTATGGAGCTGGCACTTTGCTTTCTGGTTCAGAAAACAGTTCAGTTGTGTCAATCTGAGTAACAGACATATCCAGAATTAGAACTACTGTAAGTAGATTTACTTACGTGATTTCAAAACCTATAATAGCACTGGTCCTACCAGATCTACCCAAAGAGCCGAGGGCGATTGAAAAAGTTAGCAATAACAGATAATGACAACAATTGCATTTTACTATCTTGCATTATTATATTGGGGAAGGCAGCTTAGACATCCTAAATTTGAGTCTAATCAGTATAATAGCAGTCTTTCACTCAGAATTAATATAAAACCAGCTGAACCTTATTAGGAAATAATTAACCAAAACAACAGGTCATATGCTAGACTGGTGGAAGAGTAGAATTAGTTCTAAGATTTCAAATAACTGATGTGAACATGAGGCACTGATTGTGCTTCTTTTTGCATGAAAGACAAGGGTCACAAAGAGGAGCGCAGGTTAAGGGAGCAGAGCTAGAGGATATGTTACTGACTGGAAAAAGGTGAGAAGAGATTTGTGGATGAAGTGATGGATAAATTTATACTTGGAATAATAAAGGAAACACAAATTATAGTGTTTGATTGTCACTCTTTTAAAAAGGAGTTAATTTACATACTCTTCATTAATAACTACAATTTCACAGATTCTTAACTTCGTTAGTTTTGTTTTTCTTCCCTTTTGTTTCTTTGCTTTTCCTTATAAAGTATATTCATGGAGGCAGAGTTTTTGGCCAGGTGCACCAATAAATCTCTAATAGCATTGATCCTACGCACAGTGAAAACAGATGTAGAATAATAATGGTAAATAATTATAGTATAAAGACTAGATTAAAATCATAACATGCTTAAAAGTCATGTGCAGTTCAAAGTTGAAGGCTGGGGAAAGAGATTATTTTTATTTTAAACCTTTTTTTTTTTGTACTGGATGTTAGAAATTCCAATTTTAAATTTGTATCTATTGTTATATAGGCAGAATTTAATATGGAACAATCAGTCTAAATTCTGGTTCTGCAGGCTTGTCTGACAAAAGATCAACCTATTTCCTCCTTAGAAAACTGCAATTGTACCCCCCAAATGCAAACACACACAAACTATTACTGTGTTCTTAGGATATTTGCTTTGCATACTAGAGAATACAAAGACTTTTTTACGATAATTTTCAATAATTCCTCAGCTAGTATTACAAGAGATTTCTGTCTCTCAGTGAAAAATAAGGCCGTAAAAAAGTAAGGTTTTGCTCTTAATTTTTGTTCACCTTTCATGAGGGACATTTACTAGAACTTCTCTTAGTCTTCCGTTTTCTGAAATACTCTGTTTGTAATTATTCAACCTCTTTTTCTGTTCAGTGGTGGCATGCAAACACAAGCTCAACAGGTCATCAGTTTTGTCTTTTTTAAAACCCTCAGAGATAGCCAAAAAGAAAGAATGTTACATGAACCTCTCTGGTGGCTGTACGTACTAATGCAGCAGCTTCCTTAAATAACATTCTTCCAGAGAGGCTGTCTGCAGACTTGCTGTCTTCCCTGGAAAGATGATGTACTTTATTCTGGGTTGATTAACAGCTAGAGGATCTATCAGGCTTTTAGGGCTAATGGCTTTAGAAGAAGAATATAAACTGGCTTTGTGCTATTAGCAAATGTCATTCAAATTGCTACTATTACCTGCGCACACACTTACGGCTGCAGCCTGAGCAGATAGCTGGGTTCTTCCCGTCACTCTGTCTTTCAGGCCAGTTACTTGAGCTGCCATGCAGACGGGACATAGGTCCCACAGCAAAACATTTTAGTTCACGAAAAAGGTTTGAGTCCAGCTAGGGCTGGTAAATCTACTACCAAAAGAGTAGTGCCATTTTAATTGAAATTTAAATAGAACGAGTTATTTTTTAGCATGTTCCAAAGTACCTTTATCTAAAACATCATTTTTGAGATGCATATAAGAAGCATTAAAGGAAATATTTTCTTTTTATTATTAACAACTGCTATTATTAATTAATAGTAATGTTAACGGGCATCTTTAAAATATGTAAGGAGATATCATGTTTAAAATGCACTGATACCTTGGGATTTGTTAAACCAGATTGTTGCCAGCATCATTGATTTCTCCAAAACGCAAGTGGGAAGTGGCTGTTTGGGAAATAATAACGGTAATAACATTTTTCCTTTATTTTCCCCCAAGTAATTATTGAGAAAATCAGATTTCTATTTGAAACACAAGACAGGAAGATATATGCAGGGTACTTAAAAATTTAAATGTGGTTTGGTTTTAGTGAAATGTAGTTTTCACTAGAGAAACCAATTTGTTCGTAAAGATTACCTCCACAAAAAGCCAACTGTTCTCAGAATCTTGTTTGTGCTCAAACAGGAAACACATTTTATATATAAAGGCAAGAATTCATGGTTATTATTATTTAAAGCTTAAAAGCCTAATTGAAAAATCATTATCAGTCTAGATCTAATTATTACAGAAAAAGGGTGGATAATAATACTTAGAATATTTCCCTACAGAGAAGGTCTCAATAACAGTAATCATACAATTAAAATTGTAACTTGCGTATTTATACTTACTATTCCTTTTCTTGAGGTTATGCTCACCCTTCCATTGCTCTTCCAGGTCTTAAAGCCAGTAGTTTCAGCTGCTGGAGAGGGAAACATCGTGCTTCTGGAGTTTTTCATCAGAAGATATAACATGTTGATGTACGTGATTTCTTCTGCACTTCAGAATCAACTTGGTGTCGCTTTTAAATGTTTGCTAACAGACTTTTACATCTTTGCTTTTTCTTCATTGGCCTGCAGCTCCACGTTACATCTGTCTTTTGCATATGTTAGATACTATTTCTTCCTTTTCTTTGTTACACCTAAAACCAGTTTTTTCCACCTTCATCTACATTTCTTTAGCTGAACGTTTATGAATTACTTTTACCTGTGGGCTTTCCAGTGCCAGATCTATGCCCCGTGTTTTATCACTCTATGCCTGTACTCCCTGCACTCCGTGTCTCAGCTTCTCAAGGCCTTTCCTATTGTACGTACCAGGGCAGTATTTCTGCATACTACATCACTGTGTTGAGAGTTGTAATTATCACTCATAGAATAAATGTGTATTACTGCTGTAGAACTACGGTTGTACCACATGAAGATAAACAAAAATAAAACAAATAAGCCAAAGATACCTGGTCAAGTAGAGAAATTAGTGTCACACCTACACCAAGTAAAACAAAGCTGCAGGCAGATCAAGAAAAGTTCAGACAGAGCAAACCTGACAAGACTCAGTCCTGAGGCCTTGCAAATTCAGTACACCACATATGGCCCGTCACTAGCAGTGACAATACTGTATTACAGGGCTACATGGTTACACAACACACAGACTACATATCACTTCATTTTCATTTGAGTCCTTATTGGAAAAAAAGAACTTTTTCAGGACTTCTATATGGTGAATATTACACTGTGAGAAACCAAGGTGTCTTAAAATAACTTCTCTGTCATGATTCTTATCAAGTGATCTCAAGAAAACAGGTACATTTTTTCCCAGAGGGAGGAAGAATTAATGAAACCAGTAACTCACCATAGATGAAAACTGAAAAAATCATTAGGAATAATTGTACCACTTTTGATGGAAAGCTGATAAAATAAAGCAAAAAAGTCATTTTCACTTAAAGCACTTGGGTACCTTAACAGATGACACAGATATTAGTTACTCCATTGCTGAAAAACATATTCTGATGGCTGAGGTATTGCTTCTGAGATATGGTAGCTTTACACATCTATAGTACTGTCAGGTGAACAAAAAGATTCTAGGGTGATGGTAAGAAGAGAGTACTGAATTTTATTTTTTCATCATGTTTTAAAAAGACAAAGACCATTTGTCCAGGTGCAGCATGGGCAGGGTTTGCTAGACTGTCAGATATGATTAATAAGAAGATGGTCATGCATCACTAATTTGATTAATTTTCACAGGGAAATGACAATGAGACCTGACAATAACAAAGCAGTATATATAATTGACTTAGACTTCAGTACATCTCATGGTACATAACAACGCATAAAATATTTTGGAATAAAAGATTAGGATATGACATATTTTGGATTAAGTTCTTAACTGAGTAACTGAACTCAGAGTGTAATAGAAATTGTATACAAATAGAGTAGGGGTGAAGGCATAGGCTCTATGCAACCGTGATTGATGGGAGACTTCAGTCATGCTACACAGTGTAGAGGACAAAAGACCAGGAGGATATGGGGATAACGATCACACTTATGCATTTAATAGAAAAGACAGAGGAAGATGAAAAGTAAGGTTTCTGAGCAAAAATGGACAGAGGTGAGAAATAGTAAATATCATGTGAAGTTGGACTGGCCAAAGTTGTGCCCAGAAAATTCAAAAGGTACACCAGTGGGCCTCATCCTGCTGATGTGATAGGGACTTTTTTCCACTGAATTTAGTGACAGATTGTATTGATGGTGTTCTTATTACTACTTTACATTTTATCTCTAAAATTCAATATTAGCTAACACAAAGAAAAGTAGGAGCCCGCAAAATCTGTCGCAAACATGATAATCTGTTCTAGCTACGTGTCTATCCTTCATAACAGGCTTTGTCTATTGCCTTCTTCTGTCACATTATTTTCTGAATCAAGAAAAGACTCTGCAGGTACAGTACGGTCTTGTATTAAGGTAAACTGATGTATTAATACCAACAAAAAAGTATTTATGCAGAGTGGTACATGACAGAAGAATGGGAAGAAACAGTCAGGACTTGACATCACAAAGATAGTATTGGCAATTGATAGCTTTTATGAGTTACGAGTCAAAAATGGGGGAAGGACAAGATTAAAAAAGATTAGTATATCATGTACATGCACACTGGTGTGCAGGCAGAATGAAGTGAGGCAGTCCTTGGTAGTCACAGAACAGGATGAACATGCTTCAGACATAATACAAAATGGCTTCATAGGTGCCAAGTTTAGTCAGGACACAGTTCAGCTACAGTAAATTTTCTATCTGAGCTAGAAAGCATAAGTATAAAACAAACCTTTTACCCTTAAGAGTTTGATTAAAAAAACCTATTACAGGCACTTGGCAAAATGTAATGGGATTTATCAATTCTGTGGAAAAAGGGGGAACATTCTATTTTGTTGGAATATGTAAAATAGGGCATGACATTTTAAAAATGTTTATATACACAATATTATAAGAGCATGGAGGTGCTTTATCAGTAGTTCTATTTCTATGGGTATTAACAAAATATGTACAAAATTATCCAATGTCCTTCTTTGGACAGTTAAAATATTTTCCATGGTTACTTTTTCTGTCCCTGTCCATTATGTTTGGTCATTATGCCATATTTTAAATTCAGCAGAGCAGACAAATTTTCTTCAAAAAAAAAGTTTTAATAACTAGTAAAATTTATTTCATATATATCAATACATCCTAAAGCTTTGGTACATTGAAATGGAACCTAAATAGATCTGGCCCTACCTTCTGCGATCTAATTAACTTTTACTAGAAGAATTCTTAAAAAAAGAAGTGATGCAGGCCAACTGCCATCAGCAGCAGAAAAACAAAAATTTTATTCAAATTCTCCACAAAAATGACTGAAAAATGAAACTTTGTACATATCCACTGTTTCTTATTCAAAATAAATTACTTGTTTCTCCCTTATTACTTTAATGACCATGGCCACTTAGAATCCAGTGCCTAATATTGTAATTTGGAAAACCTGATTTGGGAATTAAAATTTGCAGTAAGACAGGCTTTGTGGAATGGTGAGTAGATATATTTGACAATTCAGTAACAGAAAATAATCCATCAGATGACTTTTTGACCAGCTGTACTCCAGAATTTACCCATCAATGACAGGAGAACTGAGAGCCTCCTCAGGGATTCAAGTTCACAGATTTTTTTTTAAAAAAAAGCCCAAAACATTGCATTTGGCTTTGAGATTCTGTAGTGCAAAAGCTAAAGCAAGAAGAAATGTATCTAAGTCAATAGATTTCATCTTAACTGATTTTTTTTTTGATACATCCCTATCTCTTGATAAGGCAGCCCGTTGTCAGCCTTTCTAGAGTACAGTGCCAGAGCATGCCCCTTGGGTAGCCACATAGTCGGAAGGGGGACTGGTGCCTAGAGTCTTTCAGGGTTCCATTAACAGTTATAAAAACCATGGCATCTCACTAAATTCTACTAATTAGATTTTTTTTTTTTTTATATGGAATAATTTTCCAGGACCAAACTATGCTGTCCAGAGATAAACACTTTAGAATCTTTTATTAAAGATACAACAGCAAGCAGTGCTCAGCTCTAAGCAAGACAAATGAGGCTTACCTTGATCTTTTAAACTTGCGTTTGATGAAAAAAGCTGTTATTGATTCATGCAGACAATTCATTTCAGCCTCACCACACAAAATAATTTCAATTTAATCACTGTTTTTATTGTAAAAGGAATGCAGGTCCTGAAAATCAAATACTGATTGCTTACTGTGTTTAAAGCCATCACAAGCAAATTCAAAGCTATAAGCACATATTTTAATATGGTATATTATCGCTGATATTTTGCTCATATTTTGCTGTATATCTGAAGTTAGTGCAGAGTTTTCTTCTGTGTTTAGAACTTTTTATATCATGTTAATCCAAAATGGGATAGGTAACAAAAGTACCAAAAGTTAAGGATCTCCACCTTTTATTTACTTTTTATTGTTTTTCTTTGTGTAAATTCTCTTCTAGTGATACTAATGATGAAGTAACTCTTCTAGAGGCAGAATCCCTAGTTAATGCATCATACAGACTTTCTGAATACCAAATATTGTATCTATAGCTTATTACCTATTAAAGACTCAGCTGCCCTTTTCCCCCTGTAGAAATAAGCACAAAAATCATCCCATTACTAGCACTATTTGCATATACTTTAATTCATTCTGTAGTGTCTTGTTGAACTGAAGCATTAATATACAACTTTTATATCAAAGAATTTTGGTAGTGGAAGTACCTCTTGTTACTTGTGATGTTAAGTTCTTCAAACATTACACCTCTTGGATCATCCAGTCCAGCCCCTTAGAAGCATAGACAATCATAATTTATTCATAAATTTCTCAAATATAATTTTAAAATTTTACTTTAAAATCTATTTTTACAGTTATTATATTCCTTTATTTTCCATCCTAAATATATTCACAGACATATTATACTAGCTTTTTCCTGTATCAACTTTGTTCTCACATAGCTCTTCACTCACACTTTTGTGAAAAGGACTATTAAAAAAAAAAAAAAAAAAAAGGTGCCCAAATTTACTGAAGATTAAAATGATATGAGCACTGAAATATAACCTGACTCCACTGTCATTAATTCTTTTTTTCTCTCTTCCTCTCTTTCTCTTTGTTTTTTTTATTCTCTGCTTCGTCTAAGCAGACAACTTACTTTATTATTGACACATACTGCTGGCAAAAATCTCAGTATATTTACCTATGAGTTTTTTTAGACATGGGATGAGAACCAGAAGTAAGTTTGGAATTGAATTTGTCTTTGGGAAAGGATAAACTACTAATCTTCATCCCTAAAGTAGAACTTTAGTATTAGAAACAGATATCTTTTTTTTTTTTTTTTCTGTTCTTTCACAGGGAAAAAGGCAAAGCTGTAGTGATTCAAATGTTTTTCATAAAAGTGTGAACAGTATGAACCACGACTCATCTGGAGTCATCACCTGATTAATGTAGGATTGGTTGTTTATAATTTTGTTCTGATGAATATGGCTTTTGGAAGGAAGGCTGTTCTAATCTTTCTTGTCTGGGCAGATACATATATAAATAACAGTGTCTGGATGAAACATTGCTCAGGACTAGGGAATAGCAGCAAAGGTCAGGATATTTGCAAGCATTTCAGAGTTTTGTCCTTACTGTTGCGTCTTTACTCTGGTGCATTTTCTTACATTTGTGGTGATACCTGATATCCAAGATATTACTCTTCCACTGTGTATATGTAAAAGCCCCATCATAAGTAATACTGATTTTTTAAGTCTAGCAGGAAGGGAAATAATGTATGAGGACCAAGTAGACAAAAATATGATTGCTGATTTGATCACAATCAGTGATCATTGTCTCTTGTTCACTGCTACCATATCATATAAATGCCAGAAACTATGTTTATAGTATTTTGAGAAGATCAACACTTTATTTGCCAGAACATATAGATTGACTTTTTTTTTAATTTCTGAAAATGTAATACTAAAAAAGGTTGGGGGTGGGAAACGCAGAAGAATTTTGGAAACAGTTAAAGACCTGTTCCAAATATAACACACATGCAAAAATAAAATTTTAAAAAATCAAACAACTAGCACTCATCTATTTATTGATCATAGATGAAAATAGTATTTTAGCATCAATATTTCCATTAAGATATACTCTTTAAAAGTACATTCTCATCACAAATCAAGTTCACTGAAGCAAGTATGAGTGAGATCTCTGATGTGTCATCTCAATTGTTCTTTGCCTTTAGAGATGCCAGGATCTAGCCCTCTATTCCTATCTGTATCCCTTCTCTCTGCAGTATCTGGGAACCTACATTAAACTTCATACTACTTGGGCAATACTCTGCTTGAAGTAGGCTAGACCTCTAATCTTTACGCTTTGCATAACACCCCTTGTTTTCAACAAGGCACTCAAGGATGCTAGGTGAGAATAAAATTCTTTAGTGTTTATTGACTTTATTAAAAAAAAAAAAAACCCAAACAAAACAAAAAAGACCAAACAAAACCAACCAAAAGACCCCCAAACCAAACCAACTGTGTTCAGGGTATAGTCTGAAATCGGATTTGAAAGAATGCCTTGATTTTGCTTACTGTGAAGCATTGTGAATTCATTTCATTTAAGATCTTTAGAAGTCAAAAAGCAACAGCTACATAACTGGTACAAGAAAAAGCCTGTTACCAAAAAATCTAACCCAGCAACAACAACAAAAAAAATTAAAAAAATCTCTTGGACTTCAACATGCTCTTTTCTTGTGCTGGGTACATGAGTGAAATGTAGTAAGTAGTGAAAGTAACTGCTGGTATCAAATGACTTAGTAAAAAAAAAAATCACTGGAAATTAGTTCTGTTTAAATACCAAATGCGTTGTGATAGAACAAAATAAATATAAAATATTCTTGAATGAGTCTTTTAATTTTGTGTAGATGTCGTGGTTTAACCCCAGCCAGCAACTAAGCACCACGCAGCCGCTCACTCACTCCCCCCCCACCCAGTGGGATGGGGGAGAAAATCGGGAAAAAGAAGTAAAACTCATGGGTTGAGATAAGAACAGTTTAATAGAACAGAAAAGAAGAAACTAATAATGATAATGATAACACTAATAAAATGACAACAGCAATAATGAAAGGATTGGAATGTACAAATGACGTGCAGTGCAATTGCTCACCACCCGCCGACCGGCACCCAGCTAGTCCCCGAGCGGCGATTCCCTGCCCCCACTCCCCAGTTCCTATACTGGATGGGACGTCCCATGGTATGGAATACCCCTTTGGCCAGTTTGGGTCAGCTGCCCTGGCTGTGTCCTGTGCCAACTTCTTGTGCCCCTCCAGCTTTCTCGCTGGCTGGGTGTGAGAAGCTGAAAAATCCTTGACATTAGTCTAAACAGTGCTTAGCAACACCTGAAAACATCAGTGTTATCAACATTCTTCACATACTGAACTCAAAACATAGCACCGTACCAGCTACTAGGAAGACAGTTAACTCTATCCCAGCTGAAACTAGGACAGTATACAAAATAATTTTCATACTTTCTATTTTTGCCATATAATTCAATAATTAACAACTTTTAAACACAGGCGGATAGTTCCCTGGCCTCCTTTTCACCTTTTTTATAAACTTTTACCCTATATAATTAGGAAAATGTCAAGTGCATGTCAAGTGATCCAGAAGCATTCATGCTGCATGAAGTATTATCAGTGAGTGACCTTCTCTACACATTTCTCTCTTCTTCCACCCCATCTCCCAAGGATATCCATGCTTGAGGGGGTACTAACTTTTGAAACAATTTCTGCACTTTACTATGCAGAATGATGCAGCTAAACAGATCCTTGTAGTCTTACCAGTTATGTACTGCTATAGGGTTTACACATCAGAATTCTCAAATGGATAATCTCCTAGGGACAATGAATGCTTTATTTGGAGAAGAAAAAAAAAAAAAAAGAAAGAAAAAGAAAAAGAGGAAAAAAGTGTCCTGGGTCACGTAAATAAAGGGGATATCTAAAGATAAGATCAAAAACAGAGGAAGTTGAATGGGAGTGAGAGGAATGACTCCTCCTTGAATAAGTATATTCCAAATAGTGGAATATGTTTGAGAAGTTCCTTCCTCCATATGACACTAAGAAGAACATGAAGTTTACACAGAAAACATTGTAAGATGTGTATCTTGCTTTTTAGGCAGTGAGTGACCATTTTAAAGGATTAATTAGAGAAAAGAATATATCACAACCAGAATTCGACCTGAATTTATTCATATTTTGGGGGAATGTAAATGCATGGTAAGATTTACTCTAGACTGTGTCTAGCTGGTATTAGCTGTCCTTTATCTTTAGGGTGTTGGAGCTCAGGGAAATGCAAACTCTTAAATAGCTCTCCAAATGTGCTAATCATTTTATATGTTTCCATAAAGATAAAAGGAGGTAGATTTATAGAGATATTCAGATAACTGAATTTCTTTGAAGATGTGAGTTCAATTTTCCATATTTGAAAGTTACAGTAAACATTATATAACTCTTTTTAAACAACTAAATGCTTAATTAATCTACTACAACTTTTTTTTCCTAAAGATCATTAGATTATAATGTATATGCCTAATATGATACATTTGATACATATGATATTATGAAATAACTACAAATAAAGTTTAGCTCAGAGAAGTTGATTAAAATGAAAGAACAGGGTATGCTGAAAATTGCTGACAAGGGTTTCAGAGGCCCTGCGTGAGGTAGCTGGTGCCTCACTACAGCTGCCTTATGTCACACAGCAAGTACTTTCAATCTGTGGCAATTAAGCTTGATGATTTCACTCATGTTTCTCCAACCTACAATGTTTCAAATACAGAAAAAGGAAGACAGTTGGTCTAGTCTATGAAAATACTGTATAAAAGGAGGTCAGGTCTGCAATGAAGAGAATACGATATAAACTGAGAAAGGTTCACAGAAATAAAGTATTATTATGTCCCTGCTATAAGAAGAAGGAACTAGAAATGGGAAGAAGCAAGTGTCTTGCCCAGTCAAGAGACTGAACATCTCACTAGAAAATGTAAAAATGTGAAGGTGGTGCATTGACATGAAGTTTGTGATTAGATCAATGTATTATATATATTATAGCACTAGTATTTTCCCCTCCACCTGGAATTTTAATATAACTCATTCCTGAAAGGACTGCCCTCACTTCACTGAAAAGAAAGCTTTGGGCTAAGTAATAAATGGTAAAACAGATGAATACAGTGAACTGTAGTATGATTTAAGAGACAGTGTTAGTAGTAAATAAGTATAGTTACTATATGATCAGTTTCCAAATCTAGATTAGTTGCCTCGTCATAAATTTCTTCAGCATCAGATTGACATACTCTCTTTTAAAAGAAATATTTCTTTACTAGCAGAATGGTAAGATTCAAGCCTGATATAAAATTAGGTAAAACACCACAGAAACTTCCCTGGGTATTACTGTGACTATAGTAAGCAAGCAAATGACAAATTTATTGTAAGAATACTAAGCAAAACCACTAAAATATAGACATAAATTCAACAGACGGAGAGGTGGATTGCCTGAATGAGGTGAAAGTTAAAAAAATATTCACTGGAAAGAGCTATTCTTGATAAATTATATATTTCTTGACTCAGAATCTGTTTACTGAAGTTAAGGTTTTCTAAGTGTATGATCAAGTTTCGGCAAAATAAGAGAAAAAAGTAAGAGAATGCAATGACAAAAAAGTTATTTTTTCACATTTTGTTATTGTTTTGTTATTCTAATACTCACAAGGAATATTACCTCTCAAAAACTTAAGTACATTTGTGTTCAGGATATTGCAAGCATGCAGTTCATAATATCTGGGGAGTGACCATATGGGATAATATATATTTATTCAATTTACCTGAGGGGGCAACTTGTTTTGAACAGATCAAGCACAAAACAAATTCTCAACTATAGCTACCTTCTTTCCCTAGTCTATCACACTTTTTCCCCTTTATTTTTAAAGTAGTTATTTCTTTACGCTCTAATCATACTGGTGTCTTTAAATTAGTCAGAATTTAAAATCGTCTGGCTCTTTGTGGGCACTGTTACAAGATGTACTGTTACAGAGAGAAACTGCAGTCCCAAAGAATGCCATGAAACTATAAAGTTTCTGCAACACTGCATTAGTTATACCTCCTGCTCTCGTCCTTCTGTCACGTCACAGATCTCTAAGCAGAACAGGCAATTCACACAATATTGGACTTCAGCAACCTCTTCTGCTATGATATCCCCCAGTTTGTTACAGGTTGTCTAGGTTAGGATCCAGGTGCTCCTCTTAACTAAGTAGTCCTCTAAGATCCAGAGGTGCATCCTAGTTACAGCCCAGTCCCACAGTAGGGCAAGACACGAGCACATCTCAGATCTCCCCTTTTTCTCCTATTCTCCTCCTCAGTCACACACTTTCATCTCTGTCAGTAGCAAAGCCACATGCATGAGTTGAAAGGAAGGACCAAATGGCAAGCCCGTGTTAGCTATCTTCTGAAAGTTAGGGTATGTTTTCTAGTTCCTCTAGATACACCCAAAAATCTCTCAGCAGAAGGAAAACCTAAGCTCAATAACAATTGCAGATATTCATGAGAAACTCTCTGGATGCCTGTGCAAATCAGCTAATAATATCCATATCCAGAGACAGCTGGAGAGAATTAGTTTCATGGGACTATATTTCTTTTATTAAGCAAGTGTAAACAAGTTAGGAAGTTGCAGTTGTCAATCAATAAAAATTCTTTAAAAGTGAATGGAAACACCTGTGTGAGTAGAGATCTCTGTTCTAGGTATCCCTGAATTAGTGCTGAACAAGTAGTTTAACTTCTTGGAGGCTTTAAACATCACAACAACAAACACTGCACTAATAGCTGCTTATTGGTGCAAGGCAATACCAAATAGTCTAGGTTCAGAAACTTACACTTACAGGATTTAACCTACTAGCTGAACAATGTCATTGTATAGGCATTTGCAATTACTCCCAGGCAACTCAGAAAATGCTAATAAAATACCGAATGGCATAAAATAAATACACTCTACAGACCTGTCTAGGCAAGGTCAGGCAGGATCAGAACTATTACAAAAACAGCAGTAAAGTGTGTAGCTCAGTGGAAAAACTGGCATGATTTCCAAAGGTGCAAACATCTCAAAGCTTCAATAGTGTCAACAAAATAGACATATTTTTCAGGAATTGTTGTTTAAGTAAAATATATTACACTATTCCAAGCAAATGTCATGCTGTTAATTTTGCATATTTTTTTGATGGGGAAAAATTTACCACTATTATAGTCTGTCAATAGGCACTGAGAAAGTCCAGACCTGTATCCCCATTAAACAATACTGGATTCCAGTTTACTTTCCAGATATTTATTTCCACATTTATTTATTTTTTCTCAGCTCAATGGTGATGTAAGAGTTAAATAAATTCCAGGAAGTAATAGCTATATTAAGTTTGGATTTGACAAAGTATCTACCAGATAGTTGGGCTGTACATTAACCTAGTTAGTTTTAATAGCTTATATCAGAAAAAAATGTGCCTTTTCAGTTAGTTAAAGGCTTTTGGTTGAAGTAAGTCAGTGGATCATGCTTTTGGTTTTCACTGTTTAATTGGATTCTGTCACATAATAACTGGTAAGTAATTACTCAGGTTTCTTTTCTTTTTTAATTACTGCAAGAAATAAATAGGTTATTTGGAAGAAAGAATACATCGGTATTTGCTTAGCATCAAGGATAAATACCTGCCTTTGCTTCAGTTGAAATAGATGAAGATATTAAATTATTGTAGCTATGTAGGGTCTTTTTGCTAGAGGCCTAGCAAATTACAAAATATTCTGCTTTTACTTCCCCAGATACTAGACTGAGATTATAGAAAGTCCTTAAACTTCTTTCATAATGCTAGGTCTTACCTATCTTTGTAAGGTTTTTTTCATGCTTTTATTTTGCTATTGATTTATACTCATTTTTGAAACATCCTACGAATACTGCATGATTCACTATGTCAGAATAAACTTTAAAAAATCCAGCCAGCTAATTTCTTCAAAGGTAATTAAAGATGATGCTTTATTAAAAATAACAAAACCTCAACCTTACATTGTGAGGAATAAACTCCAGTTAATAAAAGAATATAGAAAAAATACCAAAGGTGAACAAGGAAAGATGAAAAAAAAAAGAATGATCAAAAGAATAAAGAGGAAAATTTAAAAGAGAAAGGAAAAGATATTCTAACACAGAGTTTATAGCATGCCATGTCTGAAAGAGTATCCAGGTAGAGAATATTCCCCTAGTTATTTTAGAATGGGAAAAAAAAATCAAAGAAAGGTTTAATGTACTAAAATATTCATAAATCATGTAAAAAAAACCAAAAAAAACCATCAAAACCAAAACAAAACAAGCCCTCCAAAAGCAGAGAAGAGAAAATATGCTTATTTTGTATTTCATAGCCTTAAACTCAAGTGCGGTCAATTAAAGTAATAATGAGTTTACATTATGGTCTTTCACTTTCTGAAGAAGTTTACAGGATATATACCTGGGAATTACTTTGTAAAAAAGAAATAATAATTTCCCTTCTTACTAACCATAGCCAATTATATGATGTAGAATTGATATTTGCTTGATGTTGAAGAAAAATACAGTGCAAAAAAGAAATAGAAGCAGAAGGGCAAATACACTTGAAATACAGTTTTAAATTACATATACATTAAAAACATGTTTTGATGTAATTTAAAAAAGAAAAATAAAACATTTCCATGTTATTCAGAAGAAATATATTCTACCATTGAAACTAAAAATAGTACAGAGAATTACATTTTTTCCATTAAGATTTTCCTCAATGTTGGCATCCAACCATGAATCTTCTTAAAAACTGCATCTTTATTAAAAGCAGATCCAAAAGAATAGCAACACCCAACTGAGTCATTTTTGCATTAATTTCTTCCTGTGAATTAATTTAATTTAAAACAAATTAATTTAAACTACAGCTATAAGCATACAGTGACTGCAGTATAGTGCGAGTAAGGTGAACATATTAGTGTATATAATTTTTGGAAGTCAAGAATAGTCTCAGCATGTGTGATTTTTTTGCTGTTATAATTAGAACCTTCACCCTTTTTTTCTTTCTAGAAAAGTGTTAAATTGAACTGACTTCCAACTATATGTTGTTCATAGTCAGAGTATGAATTAACTACATTATGGCTGTAAAGACAAATCTAAACCAGTTTTAGTTCAGGAATGGCATATTTATGTTTTGATCAAATTCTTCAATGTGGATTCATTGTCTCAAGTAAGTAACGTACATCACGCATAAGACAGAATAATGGGCTTTGTTTATAACAAGATGACAGATGCCATGCGTTTCTAGTAAGGCTTTTGAATTTGGAACCAAACATTCATGTAATTAAAAAAAGGAAACATCATGCCAATGAAACTTTTTCAGAATGAATGCAAAGTTGTTAAAAAAAACAACACCCCCCCCATTAAAAAGATAGTTACAGTTCACCATGAACATGAACAGAATATAAAGCTTTTTTTTCTTGGGGAGAGGAATTTTCATTACTCCAGTTTCTATTTGGTATTTTCATTAACAACATAGATCATAGAAGAGGCAGTATGCACATTAAATGTACAGATTAGAATTCTTCTGTGGCCAGAGTCTACATTTAAACAGGCATCCTGTATTCAGCATGAAGCATCGTGCTACCAGATCAACTGTGGATAAACTTAAGAGCGATGAGAGTAAACATGAACAGAACAAAAAAATCTTAAAGACTTTATAAGACAGAATGTATAAACTGGTATTGGTTAGAAAAAAGAAGATTAGGCATTTATATCATAAAGCACTTAAAACATATAAATATATGCTAAAAAAAAAAAAAAAAAAAGGTAAAAATTCTGTCCTACAAGTTAATGGCAAACTATCAGATGCAGTGGGTTTAAACTATAACAAGGAAGGTTCAGGTTATACATTAGGACATTTTTAAAATGGTAGAGAAAGTAGATTACCAGAATAAATTGCCTGGAGAAGGCATGCTGTCCCTTACACTAGAGGTTTTCCAGAAAAATGTAAACAAAAGTCTGTCACAAATAAGATGAAAAGAGATGTAGAAAATGAAAATGTCAAAAATAGGAGGAGGTAGGAACATGGATGATCTCTCTTTGCTTCTTTCAACCACATGACTCTAAATACAACTCCACTATAGTCTTTTCATAGTGACAGGATGACTTAGTTTTCTAGATTAAGTTTTGGGAGATATGACTGTAAATTCTTCTGTCTTAACAATTTCTTATGAAATTTGGGTAAGTCACTTAGCCAATGTACCTAAATTAGACGACTACTTGACTTGGCCCAGTCTGTAGTCAGTTCAAAGAGAAATGCGCTTCCAGATGATTAATATGTTTACGTGAAACTCATAGAAATGAAAACAACTCCATCCTTCAGGATTTATTTCTTCTCTAACTGTGTAACTTTCATGACTAACAAATGTATCCAAAGAAAAAAAAATGATTCATGTGTAAATGTATGTCAAGGATACAATACATTGATAATGGCTTCTAATAATCTGCAATCGTTGGAAGGATCAGGCAATTTATGTTAAAAAGTCATCTCATTTTTCTGAAAAAGGTGTTGAAATATCAAAACAAACAAAACCCCCAAAAACCAAATCAATGGATGATTGAAATAGTCGTTGCTTATTTCACAATCCAAATAATTTTCAAATTAATTGTTTTGTGAATACACCTACACATACTAGAAAGGCAGGACTTTGTTCTACTTGGATGAGCACACAACAGACTCAAATACTTCATAGGTAAGCTAATAAGATACTCTGCAGAAGTCAGGGAATGGACAAACTTCCCACTGATTTCCACAGAGAAAACTTGCTTCCTTTTTTGTTTGTTGTTTTTTTCTCAAGTAAGGAGAAGATAATTGTCGTAGACCTCTGGTAATAATCTTACAAAAGCCATCTGATCAGAAAACTCTAAAAGAACACTATGCAGTTATTTGTAAGTGATGAGAGAAAAGCTGTCATTCCTAACTGCAGTACTGCATGCAAATGATGGAACTGAGTGTAGTAGTACTTTGGTTAAATTTGGATTGCTTTTTGGAAACTGTTTAATATGCAGCTAAGGTAATGTATGCAACAGAAACCAAGCTACATCCCTAGGCATTTTCTTTCAAAGAATTATCAAAAGCTTCATGACATGGGCTGTAATATTTATGACAATACAGATTATGGTATGATGCAGTTTTAAAATAGAACATTTTATATTCCAAGTAGAGAGAGAGGAACATGCAGCTATTTAAAGAGACTTCAGGCCCTGAAAACAATTCTGCTATTCAGAACTGATTTTTTTCATCTGTGTTTAAAAACACAGAGCAAATATAATTAGAAATTTAAATGGAAATTTGCCATTGTTAAGAACGTTGCTATAGTACGTAATTATATTACATCCTACAAAGATCCTGTTCAGAGCAGCCAAGCTTTCCTATTCTGAAATTCTGCAAAAGCATTGATCTCAGTAGAGCTGTACTTAATTTTACTATTAAAGAAAATAGTCATCTATCATAATTTTAGATTTCTCTAGTTTTTGTGCGTGAGTTAAGATAAATTTGCAGTAGCAACCCTCTGTCTTTTAACAGTTCTTATATATGAGGGAGAATTATGAATCCTTATAAACTCAATATCTAGTTAAACAGTCTAAGTTTTTACTATAGTTACTACCATTTGAAGCAATACATGATACCTATGTAGTATGATATCTATCCAGTGCTTTTTTTTTTTTAAAAAGTGTAACAGTTCTACAATATGGCACGAATGATGTTAAAATTATCTAAAATAACTTTATGCATATATATAAATATGTTTGTACACATGTAAAGCTCACAAGGGAAGAGCTCTAAGGTAAATTTATACTTCTGCTGCGATTAATCAAACCCTTCAGAAGGAAATATCCAATTACTGTTCAGTCAATTCTCTTTGGGGCCTATTTCTTTTGATCTTTTATAGCAGCCTCTTTCCATTCCAGTGCCCATTTCTGTATCCTCCCTGGATTATTTTCCACATCAAAGCAGGTCTTTCTTGCCTCTGTAGACTTCTCAATTTTGATCTTCCTACAGTCATCATGAGAGAGAGAGAAAGCAGAAAAAAATAATACTAATTATACACTATGTCAACCTCTATTGTATACAGTATGTTTACTAAGGCTTCACAGAAAGCAGTATCAACTCAACTTCCAAAATTTTGGTTTACCAAAACTTTTGCTGCCAACAGAATTGCTATGAGAAGAAATAACAGATTACTCATTATCAATCTATCAGTTCCCCTCCATATTTAACCAATCACTGGTAATTGTTGTTCATTCAAGAGGTCAGTGCCATGAGAAGGAAAACTAATAGGTACTTTCACCTCTAGTGCTTTAATAAATAAGCCCACTTCCTGCTTACTAGCTGACAAGTATGGAATTGCTGTGATTTGTTTAGCTGATTGATTTTGATGGACTGTAATTTTAAAGAAGTGGAACAAATAAAATGTGCTATGTTTTTAGGAAGAGATTTGCAAAGGAACAAAAATAGCTATTACACTCCCGTTGCATCATTTGTTTATCTTAGACTTATAGTGAGCCTATTTAATTCATGAAGGGGGTGGGGGAAAGACCCCAATCTCCAGTTCCAGACTTACAGGAAAAGTTATACTCTCAGCTTCCTAAGCTTTTTTGTGACTGTTCAGTTTGTTCTCCAAGTCATCAATCCCACACACTCAAACAGAAAAATTGTTAGCTCTGGTAACAAAACACAGCAAGTTATAGCAAATTTAGATAAGCCTAGTGACACATGCAATTTTACCAGCTGTGGAGCACATGTGACCTCTGATTTCCTGGACAGAATTACTTTAGTAGATCTATATGGTTGAAGCAATCGGCCAGTCTTTTACCTCCTATAACATAGTGGCTGTAATTTCAAAGCTGAGCCCTATGTGTCCTTTGTTTTGGGTTTTTTGTTTGTTTGTTTTGTTGGTTTTTTTTCATACAGTAAACTGTCTCAAAGCAAATGTAAGATAACAGGATAATGTAATGAGAAACAAGATTAGGATGTAGAGCATTTGATAAAGTGACAGAAAGCTAGTTCAGGAGAAATAAGAAAGGAAATGTGGGATACGCTACTGTGGCACTCCTGTTTTTCTAAAGTTCGTGCCTCCAATTTAACACACAGCATTCAAAAGAGATTATTATTATGTGAACATGACAACAATATTACTATTCCATGACAATAAAACTGTTTCATATTCTGCTTATCAGTAATTCTTACAAGTCATGTCTCTATTTTGAGCAAGTATACCCTGAATGAAATTCACAGAGTTCAGCAAATGTCTATTTATTTTTATAGGTTTTGCTTGTTTGCTTGCTTTAATTAGAAATCTTTAGACAAAAGTTAAAATCTTGGCTATATAGCAGTCATAAGAGCTTTGCCTAACTTCTGAACTCGGGAAGGAGTAATTTCTTTGGACACTTTCTATTTAACCAAGCTGAGAATGATCTGGAGTCATTATCTCTACATACTTTTTTAATAAACAATTATCTTTGGTTTGATGAAGATAGTCTCAGATATAAAATCAGAAATAGCATCACAAAGTCATTGGACTTACAGTAGACTAAGAAATGACATAAGCTTGAGAATTTCTTTATTACAGTTAACAGCATATAGTCACCGTAGCAAAAAGCTAATGGAAAGATCAAAAATGCTTGGGTTCCTAGAGTAATTGTTTTTCTCTTTACTTGTAAAAGAGCAATGCTTTGACAACTTAAAAAGTGATCTCAACTTCAGAATTCCAAACC